>NC_064630.1:604847722-605472722 GCF_023864275.1 Schistocerca cancellata
TTACTCGCGGCAGACAATTTTACCGAGTCCCGTAAGAGTGCATCCAGCACGGAAGAAGAAAGTCAATGGCCGGTTAGCCTTAAATATATGAAGATGGTATCTGTTCTTTCAGATGTGTTCGGAAGAACAGATACCATCTTCATATAAGTTACTCAAAGTTAGATTAAGTAGTGTGTAAACCTAGGGACCGATGACCTTAGCAGTTTGGTCCCATAAGAACTTACCACAAATTTCCTACATCATACTCCGCAAACGACCCAATAGTGTGTGGCGGAGGGCACTTTCGGCACCACTACCTGATCCCTCCAACCCTGTTCTACTCGCGAATAGTGCTTGGCACAAATGATTGTCGGTAAGTGACTGTATTCGCTCTAATTTTTCAATTTTTTCGTTGTGGTCAATACGCAAGATGTATGTGGGGGGGGGGAAGTAATATGTTGTCCAACTCCTACTGAAAAGTGCTGTCTCGAAATTTCAAAAGCAAATCTCTCTCGGATGCGCACCGCCTCACGGAGAAATTCTGTATCTACACAGTCCAGCCACACTAACATGATCACGGCCTACGTTGAACGTCAAAGGGCGAGAACCAGTAGTAGAAAGCAGGTGGCATCACTAGCGGTATGTAGGAATGGAGTGGAGTGTTTTGGGGGAGGAGACCAGACAGCGAGGTCATCGGTCTCATCTGATTATGGGGGGACGGGGAAGGAAGTCGGCCGCGCCCTATCAAAGGAACCATCCCGGCATTTGCCTGGAGCGATTTAGGGAAATCACGGAAAACCTAAATGAGGATGGCCGGACGCGGGATTGAACCGTCGTCCTCCCGAATGCGAGTGCAGTGTGCTAGTCACTGCGCCACCTCGCTCGGTAGCGGTATTTAAAGCATGAAGGGAAGAGGGCAGTGGGTGCTGCGGGCAACAGCGCAACTGTTGTCAAAATGTGGAAGCGAAGTGAATTATCTGATGTCCTAAGTAGCGTGATCATAGGCCTCCTGGTCAGAGGTAGAAACATTTCTGAAATGTCTAACTTTGTTAACTGTTGCAAGAGCCACCATAGTAAAGGTATACTCCGCATGGAAAAATGGTACTATACAAAACTGGCGCCCAGGCAACTGTGGTGCACCATGGACGTAAATGACAGGTGAATGACGGCTGTGGATTAGAGATGGGCAAAACTCCTCTTTTCAGAGATTGGATCAGAACTGTTCACTCCCTGAAGTGAATTAGCTCTTTTTCATGACTCACCACTCATTTACAATAGAAAATAAATGGAAGGCACATTGCCCTTTAAACTTGGTTTATTCCAGTACTAAACCTGTATTTTGATCTTATTTGATCCTATTTTGAAGTAACACAGATAATGAGTAAGAATTTTGTATTGTTTATTGAAATTTCCACGATATGACAAAATTTTTGATTATTGATTTATTTTGCACTATCGTGGTTTTCTGGGTGATCGGAAAATGTTGTAACTTGAGATTTACATTAACAATATATTTGGCTATAATGTATTAAAATTTCATTAACCTCATACAAATACATCGCAAGCCATATATTTTTAAAGTGAACGTTTCCTTCCGAAGACGCCTAAAATCGCAAAATCCGTACCAGAATAAGAAAAAAAATATAAATTTGACTGTAAAACGAAAGTGCTGCATATAGCCTTATGCAGAATAAAACAAGGAAAATATTGGTGTATCACATTTTGCGATACGTTTATCGGTTTGCTCGTAATTAAAGCGTAAATTTGAGTGTCCATAATAAAAATCCTATAGTAAGAGGAGTCATCAGAAACCTAATCTAATCAGTTTAAACAAATAAAAATAAAATAAAAACAATTGATGTATACATAACATAATAATGTAATATACAAAGCGGTATTACTACGAAGAAAAATATCCAGTAGGGACGAACTCCGATGCAGAGGCGCTGAGTCGAGCAGGTCGAGCCGCGAGCTGTATTACTGCGTGAGCTGAGACCGCAGAGACCAGAGTGACACCTGAGTCGCTTTGCTCAACGCTCTGGCTAGAGTCGAGATGGTGGGGTGAGCATTGAGCGGGCGAGTTCCGAGGGTGGGGGGAGTGGTGAACTCACCTGCTCTGAGACAAATCGTCCGTTCCCTTGCGAGCAGGTTGTTGCAAGTAGTTCCTATGTTATCCGCTAGGTGGCTCTCTGTCCTGTTGCTCGCATCAACTGCCCAGAGGGCAGGACGTGCGACTGAAACGATCGCCGACAGAGTGCGATGCGAAGTTAAGCTGCGCCAGACACTGCAAGCGGCAGACGACGCACAGAGACGGCACGGCATATGTGAAACACAAAATCCAATGGGGCACTGCACAATGCAGGCAGCCAAGGTAGAAGCAGGGCAGAGGCCGGCGCTGGCTGTGTTGTGTGGCATGCACTGTGCTCTGACCAGCAGAGGCGCTGGTGATATGCTCTGTCTCTCTCTCTCTCTCTCTCTCTCTCTCTCTCTCTCTCTCTGCCGTGGGAAACGTTTGGAGCTACCGTTCTTTTTTTCTGAATCACTGATTGTTCACTCCTTTGAAAGATTCAACTCTATGAATTAGTTCAAGAGCGGATCCCCCCCATCTCTACTGTGGATACGTGTACGGCCATATAGCTGTGCAACGGTTGAACAACTGACGACCCAGATGGACCAAGGGGCTATCAACAGTGTCTCCTCAACAACCAGAGTGAGGAGACTGCTGTCCATCGCCGGCGAAGGAAGGTGTTTGCACCTCAATACCGCAACTGGACGTCCACTGATTCTCGACAGGCGGCTTTTTCAGATGAATCACGTTTTACGCACTCTCGGACAGATAGCCACTGATTTATACTGTGTGAAACGTCTGAAAGAAAACACCTTGCGACAATCGTCAGAAGGATCGAGGCGGGAGAACTGTTTTCGTGTTCACAGGGTGATCCTGTCATTCTGGAAGCCAAAATGCATCAACACAAGTATGCATCAGCCTTTGGGCTCATGTCCACCTCTACATGCAGTTCCTCGGCACGACGGCATGTTTCAGTAGGACAATGCTACACGTCACTCAGCTCGCAGTGTACACGTGAGGTTGGAAGAGCACAAGGACGAGGTTACCATTCTACCGCAGTCACTAAATTCCCCGGATTTAAGCCTAGTGGAGAACCTGTGACCACTTCGACTGGTCTTTTTGTGACGTAGATCCTTAACCTTGAAACATAGTGCTGCCGATCGCTACACTAGATTCGGAATTGCTCAACATCCCTGTCAGGATCTTGTAGAACATCATTGACTCTGTTTCTGCACGTCTTGCAGCGCTCTGTTCTGCAAAAGGTGGTTTTCTGCCTATTGAGAGTCGCTTTACATGTGAGTGCGTAGTATACGTATTATCAAACGGAAATATCAATCAAAAAATACTGAACCACAATGTTTCAACAAGAAATAAGATTTTTTTGTTTATAATTTGTAATCTCACAAAAATGAATTAACAGCTGGATGCAGACATGCAGCAAAGTTTTATTATTAATTGAAGAATTAATATATATTTTAATAATACCCCTCATCATTTTAGTATCTGTACAACATTTTGACTTTTTGTACCAAATTTTAATTTGCAGTGAATTCTTATAGTTTCAGGCGATTATTAAGCAACAATAAAAAATGCCTTACTTTTATGTAAATATATTATTAGTCAGTATTTGTCAATTCATATTTTCGTTTGATACGATTGCAGAGAATCGTGGGATGCAGTCACATCGAAAAAGTATCTAGGATGTGCGTACAGAGAGATTTAAAGTGGAACTAATAGCAGGTAAGTTTGACTCTAGACTGAGATTCAGTGGAAGATTCCCCAGGAAATAGAGTCCACTCATAAAGGACGCATAGTGGCTCCACAGCAATACGGAAAAACGACCAAAAGTGCATGCTTAGACATAAATGCAGAAGTTGGCCAGACTTGCAGGTTGGGCTGCTGTTTGTGATCATGAACGGTAAATGTGCAGTGTCCTCAGAACATTGCAAGCGTCAAATGTGGTCATAACGATGTCCTATGTAGTTCTGAGTGCATTAAGTCGGAGATAAATGATTTCCAACGTGAGAAAATTGTTGGGTCCTTGTTTGTTGAGTACCCGAAGTGTCTGGTGTTCCAAGAGCCACCATATCCAAGATTTATACCGCACACGGGGCTAGCGGAAAAACGTCATCTAAAGTGTTTGTTGAGTCATCGTTATAGACTATCATTCAAGAAAATTGTGACGAAATGAGTGGACGACGGCTCTAGAAGACAGTGCAAAACGGACTGTCACCTTTGCGAGACCCGTCATAATCAAAACAACACGAATAGACGTCATAAGAAATGAATTACGGGGAGAGTTGAAATTCTGAAACCACACATGAGTGATACAAATGTCAGCAAAGAAAAATGTGGTGCCGAAGCCATAAAACATGGACTATGGAGGAAAGTCAATGCTCGGCTGACTCTGTTCCACATCGGAAATGCAATCAATCTACAAAGGAAATTGCTAACAAACCATTCGTGCAACCCACACTAGAATATTGCTCAAATGTTTGGGATTCGTGCTAAATAGAACTAGCAGGGGATATTGAACGTATACAAAGAAGGGTAGCACAAGTGGTAATGACTGTTCCAACAGCGAAAGAGTGTCACTGAGCTGCTGAAAGAACTGAACAAACAGACTCTCGAAGACAGACGGGAACCATCCCGAGAAAGAAATTTCCGCTCTGCAGTGGAGTAGGGGAGTGTGCATTGGTATGAAACTTTCTGGGAGATTACAGCTGAGTGCCGGTCCGTGACTCTAAGTAGGGACCTTTCCCTTTCGCGGGCAAGTGCTCTACCGATTGAGCTGCCCAAGCACGACAGTACGCATATTTTTAATCTGCCAAGAAGTTTCATACCACCGGACACTCCACTGCAGAGTGAAAATTTCATTTGGCAAACTTACCCCTGGCTGTGGCTAATCCATGTCTCTGCAAGTTTCGCAGGAGAACTTCTACGAAGTTCGGAAGGTAGGAGATGAGGTACTGAATCAAGTGAATCTATGAGGATGGGCGGTGAGTCGTGCGGGGGTAGCTTAGTCGTTAGCATTTGTTCGTGAAAGGTAAAGGTACCGAGTTCGAGTGTCGGTCCAGCACACAGTTATAATGTGTCAATACGTTTATCCAGAGAAAGTCTACTAACAAAATTTTAAGAGCTGGCCTTAAACGATAGCTCCATGAATATGCTACAACCACCTACCTGCCGCTCCGATAGGGATCGTAAGTATAAGACTACATTAATTATTTTAACAATCATTTTTCCCGCGCTACATATGTAAACCGGAGAAATATCTAATAACTTCTACAGTGGGACGTACTCTCTGCCATTCACTTCAAAGCGATTCGCAGACTACAGATGTAGATGTAGATGTTTCTTCTGGCCGAGTTTGCGTCCCTAGAGTGGACATGGCCTGTTGTTCGCTGATGACTTGTGAAGCCACATCGTGGTACTCAATGGGCCCAATGGGTGTTCTACAAGGTCGCATTACTGCCAAGGAATATGTGAACATTCTGGCTGATTAAGTCGATCCCATGGTACAGTTTGTCTTCCCGACGATGTTGCTGTGTACCAAGGCGGCAGGGCCCCTGTCAGCAGAGCTCGTATCTCCCAGGACTGGTTTTGCGAGCACGAGGATGAACTGTATCATCTCCCCTGGTCACCATAGTCAATACCTTTGACCAGTTGTGTTCTGCGTTGGAAAGGATGTCACAATAGTCCCTGAACTTTGCACTATTTTGCTGTAAGAATGATATGAGATTGCCTTGAAAACCAAAGTAGTCAGTGTTTATCCACCCTGAGAATACTACAAACTGTTCTGGTTCGAATGGTTCAAATGGCTCTGAGCACTATGGGACTCAACATCTTAGGTCATAAGTCCCCTAGAACTTAGAACTACTTAAACCTAACTAACCTAAGGACATCACACACACCCATGCCCGAGGCAGGATTCGAACCTGCGACCGTAGCAGTCCCGCGGTTCCGGACTGCAGCGCCAGAACCGCACGGCCATCGCGGCCGACCAAACTGTTCTGAATGCCAAAGGTTTTCCTACACTGTACTGATGGTGGTAATGTGTTGTGATTACATATTTTTGTCCACGCTCGTTCGACCAAAACCTGAATAAGGTTCGTCAGACTGATATCCGTACCGGGTAGGAGTAATGGAGGAAATAAAGACGATCCGAAGAAGAGCAGGATGCTTAGTTAAGGATTAATGTAATAAATACAAAAGCGTCACGAAGTTTCTCAACCAGCACGAGTGCCAGACGCTCGTTCTCCGACCGGGGTGGTCGAGCGGTTCTAGGCGCTACGGTCTGGAACCACGCGGCCGCTACGGTCGCTGGTTCGAATCCTGCCTCGGGAGTGGATGTGTGTGATGTCCTCAGGTTAGTTAGTTTTAAGTAGTTCTAAGTTCTAGGGGACTGATGAACTCAGCAGTTAAGTCCCATAGTGCTCAGAGCCATTTGAACCATACGCGTTCTGCACCAAGGTGTACTGCACTGTTCAAATCCCGAGAGCGTACATTCCCTAACAGAGTTAACCCACATACCGCTTATTCATACATACATCTGGCGAAAAGACCATGAAGAAAAAATGAGAGACATTCGAGTTGACACGGAAGCTTCCCGACAAAAATAGTTGCTAACAGTTAGATTAGAAACAGATGTCTTAAGGTTACTAGACCTTTACACTACGCCCTCAGAATTTTTTTTTTTTTTTTTTTGCATGTTAGTAATGTAAGAATGTTTGATTCCATATGAAAGAAATCTAAGAGTGGCAGTGTGTAAGTCCAGGTCCAGGAAAGCGTGCCAGCAATTGTGTTTAGGACATTGGCGCAGCGTACTGCTCCACCAGCAGCCCGGTCGCGTATTTATTTCTTCTAGCAGACCAACAGGTATCTCCAAGTGACGCACATGCCACGCCTCTTGGAGTCGCAACAGCCGCAAGCGGAATCATCTGCTCTCTATGTAGGTGTACATATCGCTTGAGTGGCGGAAAATTAGTGATGGCGAACGGCTGGGTGTAACCTTGCGTATGTTCTCAGAACAACCAGCCGCAGAAACATTTGATGAATTTGTAGGACGTACCTGATATCGTGTGTAGTTTAAGATGAAGCTCAAGAATAACTATGCAGATGAACATTCTCATGACGACTGAATGCAAAATAAAACTCATTTGGGTTTCTTGCCTCGTCAGTCAGTGTGTCCGCAACGTTATTGAAGGCATGTTCTCTCAATTCATCATCTGACAAAGTGCTGCACTGCAGGCGAAGAGCTGTGCAAAGGGTTAGAGATCCATTTAGTTAAAGGAACGGGACAGCATGGTCTTGGCGTAATGTTACGAACATGAGGCTTTACAAGACGTCATGCGTATACTGTTTTTCCTTTATTATTCTGATTTTGACTACGTCGATAAGGGACTGATGGAAACAGAAAAGTTGAATTAACGGTCCAATATTATTATAGGGATCGATTGCGATTTGTCCCATGGAACGAATGGTGTGGTGGCGCGAAGACTGCGTTTGCTTAAAAATTTTAGGTTTGTTGCTGAATGGTGACATGAATTTTCGTGATCTGGAAGTTTGTTAGATAATGGTTGCTATGCGGAGAAATTTTTTTGTGTTACGTACTTTCTCTGAATGCGCATTTTGGAGCGGTAAGTGATCATAGGCATGTTGATAATTTGGTTTTGATGGGGAGAGAACTGCCTTTGATGAGCGCATACATTTGACTTCCGAAGTTTATTAAATATACAGACCATTCGTGGTTTGAATGTGAGATATTTGGTGTTGGTGTCCCATGGCAGTTCCGTTTGTATTAACGAAGCCCGTTAGTATGCTTCAACAGCCTCGGCACTTTGCGGTATCATATGTTAGTATGCGTGTAGTTGGAGTTTGCCGTCTTTCCCGAACATGGCGCCACACATCGGCGGTTCCCTATGTATTCCTGGATTGCGGAATTGTTAGTGTCAAAATCACTTATACTTGTGTAGGCCGTAAATAGTGAATACATGATATAGGATTTGCTTGATTTTTGTGTTCGTACAGTACCATCTAACTGCAGTCATCTTTTGACGAAGGGAAGCGATGTAGAAGGCATATAATTGTGGAAATATTGTTACAGTATTTGCATCCGAAATTTGTGCGTGTTCTAAATACTGCAGAATGTCTGCGCTAAAAGTACTTTGATATTAAATTTCATCGATGTGTAATAGTCTGAAATACATTCATTATTCTTTTCAGATGCTCTACTGGTGTGTACCGTTCTGTGAGTATGAAAAAGAAAAACTAGTACCCTGAGTTAATAAGAATTTCCAGATGATAAAGACCTAAGAGTGATTTCTCGAGAAAACTTCACGCCAAAGACGCTGCAAATTCACCAGTACTTCGCAGTCAACATTTTATCAGAGACAGACTATAAATATGCTGATTATGAAAGTAGGTAGCATTTACATTAGATTTTCAAATTATCCTCTCCATGAAATTCCAGTAGCAACAATACTTGGGTCACAAATTGAAAACAGCGTCCCAATTGTTCAGTGCGTCGTGAACGTACAAGACGTGCAAGCCCTATACAAGAAACCCGTACAAATGTTCAGCTATATGCTAGTAGCTGGAATTCAAACAGAAGACGACATGCTTTTTAAAGTAAATGTCTTGGCAAAATAACTGAAACACGGAGACTAAACAACAAACCAAAGAGCGAGGAACGTCGCTTTCACGTATTGTCTGAGCAATTTTGCACAGTATGAAAATAACGCATATCATAAAGACCTGGAATCACTAATATAATCAGAAAGTAAGAGGTCTAAAGTGTAATCCTTGCTGTAGCAAATCATAAACGGTGATAAAAACTCGCCTTCCTGTAGTGAGGAACTAAGAGAATAATGTGTCTCTAGCAATCCTGCTCTCCCAAAGGTTACAAACGTGCCAGAGCTTTTGTGCTAAGATTGTCCAGTAGCCGTATTATTTCTTGTTTTGTTAGTGGTATTTCACAAGAAATAGGAGTAACACGTCTGACAAAGTAGCGATTGGAGTAGAAGCTAGTTCTGTATACAAGGCGGAGTGGCTATGTAGCTTAGTAATTGATGTCATTTAAGTAATTTAATACTACCGTCTTAAAAAAGTAAAATTTAGATTTTCCCTAAATAAATCACTTTTTAATAATAATTAAGAACCGATAAACTCTAAATTTGAAAAATTTAAACTATGCGTCTCATAAGTAGTTTTGAGTTTTTTTTTCCAGCTACGCAACTTAATACTGCTAATCTTTCATCATTTGGTTTGTGTTGGAAGGTACATCGTAACGACGGTACAAAAGGAAATATCCTGTTCAACCTGATTTCATCCAGTTTGCATAAAACTCCTTTTAGGGATTTATGGTCCCTCGACAGGAAATAACATGGGTTATCCGTCAGAGATCTTCGTAAATTTGCTCATGCAGTGTCAGACTATGTGGCAGGCGCTCTCCCATACTTGCTAAGAAGAAAACAGTTGAAAATGTGTACCGTGTCAGAACTACGAAAGGCAGCATATGTTTTTTGTAACAGAGGGGAAGAACTATACAATACTTCCAGAATGAGAGTTTCACACTGCAGCGGAGTGTGCGCTGATATGAAACTTAGGGGCAGATTAAAACTGTGTACCGGACCGAGAGTCGAACTCGGGACCTTTGCCTTTCCCGGGCAAGTGCTCTACCATCTGAGCTACCCAACCACGACTCACGCCACTGTGAGGCCGGGGCATGAGTGGTGCTTGGGTAGCTCTGATGGTAGAGCACTTGCCCGGGAAAGGCAAAGGTCCTGAGTTCGTCTCTCGGTCCGGTACACAGTTTTAATCTGCCAGAAAATTTCATATTCAATACTCCTTAGCTCTCTTATGGGTAAATATTTCATATGAATTGTGCGAAGTCAGATGACTTCCCTTGTTACAAAACCTTACAGAGAAAGGAAATTTTTGAACTCTGAATAGCTGAATCGTAAGGTGCAGCTCATAACGGTCGGGAATCAGCGTTCTGCGGCGACCGGCTCAGTTTAACATCAGAACAAGTTCAGGTAAGGAGTGCCAAGGCTGCAGAGCATACCAGCGGTCTATGGTACTCGTATTTACGACAGCGACATGAGATACCTATTTTTAAACATGGTGGCATTTTTACGGACATTAAATTTGCAAAGCCTCGTCGCCAGTTTTGTAAAGCCTCGTCCCCCAGGTTTCTAAAGGCGTAGTTGCTACTGCTGTGGAGGCCAGCTGCCACTGTTGTTACGGTAGTCTGAGTTATTGAGTTCGTGAAACGGCTTCTGGTGCAGTACACCGCTGAAACGATTTTTCCCTGCCACTAGCGGTGGCGCGGTTCCAGACTGAAGCGCCTAGAACCGCTCGGCTGTCTGTCCATTTGTAAGAGTTCACTATACGACGTCCCCTGTATATGCTCTGGACGATGGTCTATAACCAAGAGGGCGAGAGCTGCTCTTCTATCTTCCGAGTAGACTTCTGTCCGTTGTCGTTCGGTCTTTGGCGGATTGTACTCGGCTGGCAAATGGCCAAGGCGAACTCGGTATCTTCATCCTCAGCAGCGCCCGATTCTCTGGTGGAACTCGCGTCAGTGGCTAGTCTCTATGGCGCTGGCACCAGATCGCAGCTTTGCGCCTGTGGTGCTTTTAGCCTGGCTGTGTCTTGTTCGAACGACACTGCGACTAATGACTACCTTCTAAGGAAGAGCCCAGTTCTGTATTTCTTGAAGATGATGTAGTGCGGAGTGTCGCAGTCCGTCTCTATACATTCACAGGCGGTGACTGAAAGTTAAATCACCGCAAATGCTCCACACACACAATTTAACCACATCATCTAGCCCTGCGTTTACGTGGTCGCCGCCCACACAACGCATCCACAGCTGCCTCACGAAATGCAGAATGTTATCGTTCCCGTCCTGAAGGTTCCAATAAAGCGGCACAGAAAGCAGATCCCCCATTCAAATTTTCGATATTCGGTGCACTTCGTATTTCAATTACTTCGTTAAAACACAGCTTGTAAGTGGGCTGCTTCTGTGTTGGCAGCACTGTGTAGAGCTTTGCATTGCATCTCAGACTGCCTTTTCTTTGTAAGAGACTCTGTGGCTGGTTGGACTCGTTGTGGGAAGTAAATCGCTAGTAGTGTTGGGCAGTTGGAAGTTAGTTGCCAACAGTGATAGAAGTACTGTTGGACACTTGGTGAACAGCGAGCAGTGATGGATATGGGGAGAGAACAGCCAGAGGTGATGGAGGTTAGAGATTTGAAGTGTTAGCTCGAGCGGACAATCTGGACTTGTGTCCGTCATGGGAATGTAATTTGTCGGTGATTATATAATCCTTCGGAACTGGATGTCACGGACGTTTGTATATTATATGATTTTTGAACTGGTTGCCACATTATTAAAATAAATACATTGTTTGTACTGCAACAAAATCTTTCCTTTGCTAACCATATCCCTATTAAAAGTTATTGCCTTCAGTGGTTAGAATCTTATATTTAGCTGGCGGTATTGGCTCTCGCTGTATTGCAGTAGTTCGTGTAATGAAGATTTTTGTGAGGTAAGTGCTTAATGAGATGTATAGGTTATTGTTAGGATTTCTTTTTAGTCACGGCCACTCTTTTGAATTAATTATTTGAAGTCAGGTTTTGTTTTTTTTTTCTTTTTTTTTGAGCGGTCAGATTGCGTTGCGCTAGAATATTGTGGGTCAATGTTGACATGATAAAAAAAGTAAAGAGAAAGTAGGCTCAGTACGTTCAGTTTTACTCAGCTGTTTCAGAATCAAATAACGTAGAAGCTTCATCTTCTCAGTCATTCAGCAATTTAAGTACAGATTCACACAACTAGAAATAAAGAAGTTTCAAGAATAACAGTGATTTTTTCATAAAACTAAAAAGGTTTTTATGATGTATTTTTTGGTGCTGATTTCAGGTAGAATACGTAAAAGATTCAATCACATCCCGTTTTGACACAAAATGAAAATTTCTGCGAGGTATGCAAAATGTAACTGTGTAATGATCATAATAATAATAGCATTTTTGTGACCTTTTGCAGGGTTGCCTGCTACGAAAACTTGTTTTCTTTCATACCCTGTAACAGAGCTACAGCGACGTGGGACACTGGAACCAAAACAACTTTGCCAAGTAGACCGCCTAAGGTTGGAGGGAAAACCGAATTATCGTTTCTTTTGTGGTTAAAATAATGCTCTTGCCTCTGTTTCACATAATATGAAAAATTATGAGGCTATTTAGTAAAGCACTACCAAAAAGTTGTGACACTCTCAGATATGTGAGATGTAGGTGACCGAGACCGTCAAAAGAGATGACATTCAGAAATTAACGAAGGCGGAAACATTGGAAGATAAAATTGTAGACCTACTTGGACATTATTTAAAGAAATTGTCAACAATTTTGTCGGCAACCACAGAACTTTGAGTACGAGGATACAGTAGCAACAAGCTGTATAACCTCAATTATTCCGTGCTCCAGTAAACACTAAGGTGTAAGCTGCACTTCTTGGACGCCCTGCTCAGCTAATGTCCAGGAAATCTGAACGCTGTGAGTGAGAAACAGGTAGAAACTTCCGGTCAAGAGATTAAAGAAATGGAAGAAAGATAGGAGGCCCGATGAGTTGTCAGAATGACATCTGGCTACTGCTGTACGTTGCACAGAGAGTGTCCTTAGACAGTGCAAGAAAGAAAAATTTATAAACTTAATTTTGGGGGATCTGTGCCTTTGTTTTAGTAAAGAAGAAAACAATAGTGAGAGCTAAAGATTGGTGCGGACTCGACGGTCCCAGCGAATTTCGCAAGGGCATGGGCTAGTAAAACGCCTATGCGTAAACTTATCGGCTCTACCAAGAAACTACCCCCAAGTCCCCGAAGGTGAAAACCGCTTAGCTCTCGTGCAGTGCAGTTTCTCATTAGGTGTACAGCAGGCGGAAGAGAGTGAAAGGCGAGTTCCCAACACCTCAAAACTGGGATCTCTGGCTAAGGGAGGAAACCCCGACAGAGAATAGGCAGATTGGAAGACCTTAAGGTGGCAGCCCCTCCACCTAGCAACAGGCTGGTTAACAGTTAAACAACTCGTTACCTGTAATTTCAAGTGGCACCACTTCCAATGCTATTTATCATGAGTCATCATAACTTGGTTATAATTGCGCTGAAAATAGCTATAGAGTAGCAGAAATCGATCGGCAATAAACAGATTAAAAATTTACTACCGACGGCACATCCTCCTATCCTCAATTACATCTAAGTTGTTTCACGTAAACAGTGTTAATGTAAAATGTGATAATCATACAATGATGTGTTGTCACTGACAGCAATGGGCTTTATTTTTGTTTACCACAAGCAGAACAGAGAGCTCCATCACTCATAAGTAGCCATACAATAATTCCTAAAGCTGGGATACTCTGGTCATCAGAACATCATTCTTTATCCCCTGTTACACCCGAAAGATTTGTTGTTTTATGATGTATCGGTATCATTAGATCTGTTTTAATGCAGTCTAGATCAGACAAAGTCGTTGAACTAAAAATTATACAAAGAATGTTCACTATGGTAAAAGTCGTTCTACCTTGGCCGGTCTATCAGCCTACAGACCTGTATAGTGCTTACCATGCGACTTCTGTATCTGTATCTGTATCTGCATCTGTATCGTTATTTTCCAGCATCAGACGTAAGAGATATTAGCTTTTTGATTATGCGATAAACTCAGTGCTAAAGTGATAGACTCTTAAGCTGTAAGCAATGATAATCCAGTTGTAGACAGTGTCTGATCGGTCCTGAGGAGAGTTACTGGCATCTGTGTTTCGTTACTTATCCCCTGTTGCTGTTTAGCGGCACCCATTTGGAAGAATTTGCCAATATTAGCGTTGTCCGAAACAAGCCCGATTGCAGTTTCCAAAATTTATGTTGGAGCTCCTTCCAGGTCCCAAACCTTTTGAGTATTTGTGTCGTATTTGCATTTTACTGTTCTTGATTATTCAGAAGCGACTGTTTTTATTAGTCTTTTAAACAAGTATTCAATATTTTGTCATGCGTCTTACCTATGTGTTTCACGGTGGTAAATTTTACTTTCTTCTTCGGATCGCGTGTTCGTGAAGAGTGTTCTCTTTTATAACTTAGTTGTACATGAAATCTGCTATTCTCGGAGCACATTTATTCCAATGGGCAACGTGCCGTAGAATGCTAAGATCGTTAGCTCTGACGGCCCTAAGGGTAGGTGAAAAATACTGTGGATGCCTGAATGGAATGAAGCATCTTTTTCTTGCGGGATTATAAAATGCGTCGTTTATAACAACGTCAATACACGTAGGTTTCTGGAATATTCTAAAGGCATGCACGACATTTTTATTTCCCACAGTAAGATCCAGAAACTTCATTCGTCCTAGTGTCTCAAATTGTGCTCTGAAGTTAATTTTGGGGCACTCATTTTCTTAGCTAATTCTCAGAAATGTAATCTGTCACCTGTGAGAAAAATAGCGGAATCGCCTACGTATCTTTAACAGACGATTCTACCTGTCAGTTCCGACATCAGTTTGAAGAGAGTTTTTTACAAGCAACTAATAAAAATCTCGGCTAAGGTTCACACAAGGCAACTTCTCTTGGCCAGACTGTAGAACTGAACAATGCGTAAAATGTCAGTGAACCCTCTTATTTATTCAACGCATAACTGTTAAAATTGTAATACTTTTTCTTCAATAATTTATATTACTTACTTAGGTGAGATATTAGTGTAAAGGTTTTCAGTGGCCATGAATACAAAAATAGCTCTCCCGGCGATCTAAGTGTCTTTAACTTCATGTGTATATTGTGTGCATAGGTAATTATTTTTAATATTGTCAAAAATACGGCAAACAAAGTCTTTCTTTAACTTTTATCTATCTCCTCGCTAATTTTGTGTGTTGGACGGTAAACATTACCAACTATAGGCAGAATGGATTAAATCTCCTTATGTTATTTCCGAGCGCAGTGTTATGGTACGAACATTCCTTAATTATAACTGACGTTTGTCAGTTTCGCTCACGGTACCTATTGCTATACTCCTGGGAAGACACCGATTTCTGATACAAACGCCTGAGATTCTTTCGCTACTTCTTAGATATGTCTCAGTATTAGTTGCGACTGAGACTGATTTGGACACATTGTGGGGACGGGTTTCGGTTGTGCGCTCAACAATACTTTATTCTTAGCTCCAGTCGCTCGAACTGATAGACTTATAGTTCCCCTGGCTATTTACATTCGGAGAGGCCCTATGTAACAATACTTCCCTACAGAAGTATTCTGTGAATAGCTCTCTGCCACATCGGTCGCGCTGTTCCCGTTTGACGCAAGGCGCCAACATCAAAAGACCCAGGTAATTTAGATGACAAGATACAAACACCCCGCGGAGCTTATTCCTACTCAGCGCATCAAGGTGATAGTTTCGCAACACGTCGAGTTTCCAGCATGAGTGCATTGAGGATAGGTTACGGCAGACCTGAGGTGCGTTGTTCATATTGATAGCAGCGATGATGAGCTACTTAACTCGTAGTGGCGCTGAAGCGTTACCTAAAGACCTACAAACTAGAATCCTTTCATCAAATGATTAGAAACTCTAATGATTAGAAACAAACAGCCAATTGACCAACTTACATATAAGTTAAGGAGCTGAATGAAGAATTTTCGCCGGCCGCCGAGACCGAGCGGTTCTAGGCGCTTCAGTCCGGACCCACACTGCTGCTACGGTCGCAGGTTCGAATCCTACCTTTGGTATGGATGTGTGTGATGTCCTCAGGTTAGTTAGGTTTAAGTAGTTATATGTCTACGGGGCTGATGACCTCATATGTTAAGTCCCATAGTGCTTAGAGCCATTTGAACCATTTTAAATCATTTTCGTTCCCATCCATCAATCTCGTGCCCGTTACCACTTATGTAACACCACCCTAAAGTCTGTCAGTTACTTGCGTTGCCGATACTAACTGGGCGGACAAAGTGAAGGCTTGCAAATACATGAAGCTGCTTCCATCCGAAGGTGTCCCTTTCCCTCTTCCAAGTTATTCAGTACTAAGATTTTTTATTTTGAAAGAAATATACACGTTCTTGGTTGCTGTTAAAAATAAGCAACATACCTAGGTAGTTGTAGATGACAAGATGCAAGCACCTAGCGAAGCTAAAAAACAAAATGTTCAAATGTGTGTGAATTCCTAAGGGACCGAGCTGCTGAGGTCATCGGTTCCTAGACTTACACACTACTTAAACTAACTTATGCTAAGAACAACACATACACACACCCATGCCCGAGGGCGGACTCGAACCTCCGGCAGGAGGGGCTGGGCAATACGTGTCATGGCGCCTCAAAACGCGCGCCCACTCCAAGCGGCTCCCGCGAAGTTTATTTCCGACTCAGCGCTTATTTCACATTTCAGCGTAACTGCAGCCTACGGTGTTATATGGAATTGGTTATTAAGTAGAGATACCGTTCAATCAATATTTCCTCGGGACTGTGTTCACTGACTGCATTAAAGTAACCCTCGGCTTCTTTGCTCCCTCACGGTATCTTCTCCCTTGATGTACAGCATAGATGTATTGGTAACTTATGTATCGCGGACAAGAAGAACATTATCCGTGATGGCCATGTATTTACATTCGATTCCCATTTCAGCATATGCTTGCAATCCGTATGTAAATGCTCAAAATGCTCAATTCTTAGTCATAAATAAATACTGTTTAATGAGTTACATAAAACTAACATATAAGTATTCCACTTCGTGAAGCCAGGTATCATTTACGTTTCCTTCTCAGGTTTCTGTTTAAGCAGAAGGTAGAGGGTCGGTTTTGATACTCGATACTTCGGAAATTAACTCTCACAGACCGTTATCTCAACAGGTTCAATATCTACATCCACATGACTAGGCACTTCACACTTAGGCATTAGGTAGACGGTTCAGTGACCCGTTTTCAGACTATTTGTCGGTCATATCACTAGGGAATACTTCGTGGGGAAAGTGACCCCTATATCTTTGTGCTCTATCTTTTATTTCTGTTATTTCATTCGATGAAATGGAGAAGAAAGTTGCCAACTGAAATTCCGCGGAAGGAGCTCACAGCAACGGAAAAGTCTTTCATTCGCTTAGCGTATGAATGACATTCTCTCCCTTACAGTCAACGGTGATTGAAGGGATCATGTCGTTATGAAGAAGTCTACGGATACCTGTGATTGTATGCTGACTCCTATTTCGACTGCACAGGAGGTGTGATTCTTCCTACGCATCGGTCGGGGGGCATGAAGATGGCCTAATTTTACTCCGAAACTGGCAGCAAAATAAAATAAAATTGGAGGCGAATGAAGGCGTTTCTTATTTGGCTTTTTACAAACCAAGCCGTTCGGAAATGTTTCCTTCCTTGCACCTCTCTACGTCAGATAAGACACCTTGTTTCCGCATTACGACAACGACTGTACTGCTTTCTTCGTCCTCCGACATGCTTTATTACCCTGCACTGTTCGTGCTGCCACTTGACCTGTGTGAGTGATTAGTGGACGTGGGGGGCGAATATAGGCGGTGGTAAATTCAGTGTGACTGGACCGTGAAAATTTCCCTCACGTTTACCTACTGTTTTTCTAATGACACTGACACTTTGTAATAATAATATATATAAAACAACAAAAGTGGTTCATATTCCGTTTTAATAAATTTACATTAATTATTAATAAAATTGTTTGTTTTGTTTAAATTCCTAAATTATAGGAGATCCACTGTTTTTCCTATTACATTGTTATACACTACTGGCCATTACAACAGCTACACCACGAAGGTGACGTGCTACAGACGCGAAATGTAACCGACAGGAAGAAGATGCTGTGATATGCAAATGATTGGCTTTTCAGAGCATTCACACAAGGTTGGCGCCGGTGGCGACACCTACAACGTGCTGTCATGAGGAAAGGTTGGTTGGTTTGGGGAAGGAGACCTGACAGCGTGGTCATCGGTCTCATCGGATTAGGGAAGGATTGGGAAGGAAGTCGGCCGTGCCCTTTCAGAGGAACCATCCCGGCATTTGCCTGGAGTGATTTAGGGAAATCACGGAAAACCTAAATCAGGATGGCCGGACGCGGGATTGAACCGTCATCCTGCCGAATGCGAGTCCAGTGTCTAACCACTGCGCCACCCCGCTCGGTGTCATGAGGAAAGCTTCCAACCGATTTCTCATACATAAAAAGCAGTCGACCGGCGTTGCCTGGTGAAACGTTGTTGCGATGCTTCGTGTAAGGAGGAGAGATGTGTACCATCACGTTTCCGACTTTGATAAACGTCGGATTGTAGCCTATCGCGATTACGGTTTAACGTATCGCGACATTGCTGTTCGCGTTGGTCAATAGCCAATGACTGTTAGCAGAATATGGAATCGGTGGGTTCAGGAGCGTAATACGGAACGCCATGCTCGATCCCAACGGCGTCGTATCACTAGCAGTCGAGATGACAGGCATTTTATCCGCATGGCTGTAACGGGTCGTGCAGCCACGTCTCGATCCCTGAGTTAACAGATGGGGACGTTTGCAAGACAACAATCATCTGCACGAATAGTTCGACGACGTTTGCAGCAGCATGGACTATCAGCTCGGAGACCATGGCTGCGGTTACCCTTGAAGCTGCATCACAGACAGGAGCTCCTACGATGGTGCACTCAACGACGAACCTGGGTGCACGAATGGCAATACATCATTTTTTCGGATGAATCTATGTTCTGTTTACAGCATCATGATGGTCGCATCCGTGTTTGGTGATATCGCGGTGAACGTAAATTGGAACAGTGTATTCGTCATCGCCATACTGGCATATCACCCGGCGTGATGGTATGGAGTGCCATTGGTTACACGTCGCAGTCACCTCTTGCTCGCATTGACG
The DNA here is from genome assembly GCF_023864275.1 of Schistocerca cancellata. Classification (NCBI taxonomy): domain Eukaryota; kingdom Metazoa; phylum Arthropoda; class Insecta; order Orthoptera; family Acrididae; genus Schistocerca; species Schistocerca cancellata. The sequence goes on from NC_064630.1 coordinate 604,866,646, forward strand.
TCACTTTGAAGAGTTGGCGCTACATTTCAGATTTGTTAAGAGCCGTGGCTCCACCCTTCATCCGGTCCCTGCGAAACCCTGCATTTCAGCAGGATAATGCACGACTGCATGTTGCAGGTCCTGTACGGGGCTTTCTGGATACAGAAAACGTTCGACTGCTGCCCTGGCCAGCACATTCTCCAGATCTCTCACTAATTGGACACATCTGGGCAATGGTGGCCGAGCAACTGGCTCTTCACAATACGCCAGTCACTACTCTTGATGAACTGTGGTATCGTGTTGATGCTGTATGGGCAGCTGTACCTGTACACGCCATCCAAACTGTGTTTGACTCAATGCCCAGGCGTAACAAGGCTGTTATTACGGCCAGAGGTCATTGTTCTGGGTACTGATTTCTCAGGATCTATGCACCCAAACTGCGTGAAAATGTAATCACATGTCAGCTCTAGTATAATATATTTGTCCAATGAATACCTGTTTACCATCTGCATTTCGCCTTGGTGTAGCAATTTTAATGGCCGGTAGTGTGTAGTATTTACGGAAAGTAAAGGACAAATCTCACATGTGTCTTGCAGTGTTACAACCACACTAATGTAAGCACCTTTATCCACCAAAGGCTTTTAGATGAGTCCATTAATACTGTAAGTAGTGGTTTCTGATCGGCAAGATCCACGATGCTGTTTGAAGAGCATCCAAGCGCGCACGGTAGCCAAGTAATGACCACCTGTCAGCGAGCCCGGAAGTTGATCGTCTGGTCTCGCATGTCTGGAGCTGAGAGCCTCGCGGGACGGCCATTATCGTAGCCCTCCTCGGGGCCTCTCACGAGCAGCGCTGTAGCTCGGCGCCGCAGGAAGGCCGATCGCTAAAATCTTATCATCCGCCATTAACGAGCCTCCCTGAGGAGCGGCGATGGTCGCCATAAGTCAAAGGCGAATGGCCGCGCCGGCTGCGCGCTGGAATATTGGATGAGGGCGGCTGCCGGCGTGGAGCGCTGCCAGCGGGCGCCGCGTGACCCACCGCCGCAGCGGCAGGAAGCGGCGCCGCAGTCCGGCGCCCGCATATCAACGCCCGCCACTGTGCCTTACAGGCGTGGTCACGCTGCTGCAAGGCTATCCGCTAAGGATACTGTTGAGCCTCAGAGGATCTGTCAGATGTGGCTCAGCTAGGCTGTAGCGAAGATGAGTGCACCAGTGGGGCATTTCTAGTGTTACGACTGCCATTGGGAGCAAGAATTATTGGGCAAATCTTGTCTAAAAATTTCAAACATAGAGTTTGCAAGGTGTCAGGCAAATCCAACACCTTTCATGAAAACCCTGACATGACAGCAAATCCGGCAGTATGTCACATAGCTCCGAATAAATCCAGACATTAAATTAACCAAAGTAATATGATCAATGAGTGAGCAAATGGAATACCACAGACTCACACAAGAACGCCTCAATGCATTTCATACCTTCCCACAGTGAAACAGACGCAGTACTGAGGGGAGAAACGAGAACAGAAGCCGAGAGCAGAGTCGTGTAGGCCAGGAGACCCTACAATAAGGGACACCCACATCGCCGGCCGACCGCCATGACCACCCTGCCAATGTTAAAAGGTAGAGTCCTCCAGAAAAACAGTATAGATCTTACAATAACACTAAAAGGACCTCACCAGCTGGATGTTTTAGCGTGAGACTATACGCGTCTCTGTTACGTTGCAAACAGTAAAAACATTGCCCCACCACGAAAAGTATAACGTTTCTCATGGGATAGACAGAATTTTGTAGGCGGAGCTTAAGGTTAACATTGAGACCCTGATTGGTCAGTTGAAAACACAGCCTTTTTCTTAAACCAACTTCGGGAAATTGTAGTAAGGAGAGGTTAGAGGGAGTTGCATCCGACACGGCGTGGTGTGTGGAGCTGCGCCGCCCGCCGCTCCCTATCGCTGACTAACCACCGACAAAGTAATGAACGCACGCGATGCCGCATAAGAGCGCATAAGGCTTCACTCAGAACTGCAGAAGTCTCATCTGTTACATCCCCTTTTTACGTAATACTAGTGACGATCGTCAATTAAACTTCGTGGTACTCACATTTGCTACTGGAAGTTAAAATCTGAAACGCGATGGCTTTTCTGTTATATAATTATTGAGAAGCTACATCAGCCACTGTAATTTACGACAAGTTAAATAAGTAATTAAAGATAATTGAGGGTCACTGTAGACCATTTGATAGTTTTCTCTTTTATGAAACTTAAACCTAGATTATAGATGTGATATGGTATAGGTCATCCTTCGATCCATTGTAGAACTCGGAAACCCATTCAGGGAACATTCGTTCACATTTTTTGTTGAACGTAGTTGGTTTTTATCATCCCGTATTAAAATATTTCCTTTTATAAATACCACAATTTATAAACAATGTTTTGTGAGTAGAATAAAAATTCCAATGGTAAACTTAACTGCTTTTTCGACGTTATTTTACCAGCTAATTAAAAATAGGAAAGCCTAGAGCCCCTTCCACTAAACTTAGTTAGTATTGAGATTCTTTTACAGGAAGTGCAGTGGAGCTGACGCTAAAGTCATTAAGTATTTGATTATATCATCGCTAGTCTCACTGAACTCTTCTGAACTCTACATGTCATGTGTGGTCTGGCGTCTCCTTACAAGCAACAGGTCCTAGGTTCAAACTAGTCAATTCCCTAAAAAACATACTCAGAGTGTCGTTGCACGAAAGTGATAGGGAGTCACGACTTAGAACAAACAGACACCACGCAGAATGTTAGAAGTTTTTATTTTTTGTGTAGAATGTTCTGTGAAATATCCACTTTATTGTAGTGTTAATCCTAAGTCATACTCCGTTAACACAATTCATGCTATAGTGTCTCGGAACCCACTCACAACACCGTGGCCACTGTGGCAGCATGTAATTTCAACGACTGCCTAACAGGCGTTCTGGCGATCATTAAAGTGCTCGAACCCGAAATCGGACCAGCCTGTGACAACTTCTGCACAAAATAAAATGGCGTATCGAGCGAGCTGGTCGGCGAATAACAAAAACTGCCAAAGAGTCCGCAGGGCCACCATGGGCACGAATAAGATGATTGTTGATGTGGCAGGATTGCCGTATGGTCCGAGGATGGCTGACTTCAGGTATGTTGAACGTAACCGAAGCTTTAAATGCGATTTTCTAGAAACCACATTTTTGAAAATGGCCGAAAACAAAGCTTGAGAACGGTATACACGACATTAATCGTCCGCCTCCGTAGCGTAGTGGTACCGTTACCGCCTACCACGCAGGGAGCCCGGGTTCGATTCCCGGCAGGGGACGGGTATTGTGTGTCCAATATCATTATCATCATCATTGACTTGCAAGTTGCCGATGTGGCGTCTACTGAAAAGGACTTGCAATACGGCGGCCAAACTCCCCCACATGGGGCCTCCAGGCCAACAATGCCATACGATCATCTCTCTCTACGACATTGATCGCAGTTCCGGCATTCTAAGTAGTTGAATTTTCAATCAGCAGACATAAGACTATTTCAATATCTTCAAAAGCCTATTTTTGAGGTACGCTTGTGTCTCGCCGGTGTAGGCCATGAACGTGACATTCGTTTCAACACTTCGCCATTTTGTTAAAAAGTAATATTTTTCAATTACCCGATGTACGCTGACAGAAAATATATTGAAAATGACCTTGATAAAATTGTTTTGCAACAGGTCCAATAGGAGGGCTTTTATTTCTCTCCCCATGTGAAAGTTGAAGTTAGATGAATATGACTGGATAATATTTAGTTACTTGAATGGAAACTTTTGGGCGAGAGGTCTCTTCCCCAATATTTTTACGCACGTATCTCCCACGCTTCCAGGTATACAATTAATTACTTCACCTGGAATAAAAATCTGTGTGGCTCTGCAGAATTCCGGCGATTGTCGTCTCTGAAAATTCTTAAAATAATCAGAGGCAAAACCGTACGTCGGGGAGAAGCCGTCTTTGGTGCTATGACGTACTCACTCTGCAGCATTGGAATCAGTGTATAAGTTGTGTATCAATTTCGATAAAGCCCAAAATTTAATCCCTTAAAACAGAGCATAAACGACCGTGGTGGAGAGTCTACTGATTTCCCAGAATACAAAGTTCCCTACGAGTTACGACACACCAAATAACTTTCCGAGTCACAGTCTAGGGTAAAGTTAAAACAATCAAAGAATTAAACGTACCTTTTCCATCCATGAAACTATATTTCTCCATAAACGATTTTCCTAGCTGCATTTCAGTACACAATATCTTCTTGTATGAGATGAAACATTATCATAATTGTTAAAAGTACATTCGGTATTCCAAATGGCACAGTTTCACTGCGATCCTACTCTCTGCAGTTCTAAATTAGAAGTAGGTCCACATTCTATCCGCACAGTTTTTATATCACGATACAAAGATAATCTGTCTCCCGCAGTCATATAAAGCACTTGTTCGGGTACACAGTGGTTTAAATGTTCCGGTTACAAGAGCTGATTCGACCTGGTTGCCGGTAACAGATAGGGGCCGATGTAGACATATAAGGAATAAAACAATATCATTATATTTAGCATTAATGATTACTTTACTAGAAAAAATTACCCATTCTTCATGTGTTCAAAGAGGAATACTCCATTGAGGACAAACAAGGCATAAATAGCTCTGAGCACTATGGGACTTAACATCTATGGTCATCAGTCCCCTAGAACTTAGAACTACTTAAACCTAACTAACGTAAGGACAGCACACAACACCCAGCCATCACGAGGCAGAGAAAATCCCTGACCCCGCCGGGAATCGAACCCGGGAACCCGGGCGTGGGAAGCGAGAACCCTATCGCACGACCACGAGATGCGGGCACCTGCATAGAATTTAGTGAATGGCGTACAAGGGTGCAAGATGTTTGAAACCGTCAGGAAAATAGCTATGGTGTTGTAATATAAGTGGACGAATGTAGCAAGTAGTATGTTTATACGTGATTTACATTGAGGCGTAGAATAACCTAAAGAGCGGGAGGTAATGACGAAACTGAGTCGGTAACACTTGGCTCTGAATATCTATGACACGATTCAGTAATTAGCTTCCACCCCTGAATATCAGTTCACCTTCACAATTCACCAGAAGCTAAGCACACGAAATGATAACAAAATAAACAGTGCAATACGAATATCACACGAATGAAGTGACTCAAAACTTCGTTTCTTACCAACCGCAGCAAATAAATAAAACGATCTCACCAAATCTCCGTCCTGTCATGGTTATCTCTGAACTGCCATAACTCATCGCTCGACTCCGCGGAAGAAAATACAGTTTCCAAACTCACGGCCAAAGTAATTGCCAACTATCAGATTGGCTGGAATCGTGCGAACTTACCAAAGACAAATACGCTGCCCTGTAGTGTCTTTAGAGAGACTTAAGTCAGACAGTTTACACTGCTTTTTTTGTCGAAAAAAATTTACTATGAATTGCGCAAAATAGATTTCATTTCTTTATCTGTTTCAGCCATCTAATACCCATCTTCAGCAGAGCAGAACCATCGTATTATTAGCGACGTCAAAAATAAGAAGGTTACGGTAGAGGGAGGTGTTTGATGTCCTTATACCAAGCTTGTAGAACTGTTGCGATCCACATTACTACGGTTCTTTGCTGCATACAAATGCTAATATTTTACGCTCGCTAATAATGCGAGAGTTCTATTAGTCTGAAGAAGGACGGTAGGTGCTTGAAACAGGAAAAGAAATAAAATTTCTTTTGTGAAGTTGGTAGCTGGTTTTTCTAACGAATATACTTATAGCTATAAACGAATCTGTGGTTTTGCCATCAGCAGCTGTGGTAGTACATTTTGCACCAAGAACTCCAAAAACAGCTGTATTTAAACCAATTTTTTAAGGGGAAAAATATGGTTGCCAAAGACAGATTAACTACTAAATCTACAATGCATATTGATACTGGTTATGGAAAGCCTTTGCGCGTAGTTATAAGTTAATGAAAACACAACTGTAGAAAAAAGTTGAAAGCGCCGTTTAGTACGCAGTTTTCAGGATCGAAGTAACCACGGTTGGGCGTCATGTGAAATGTTTTGACACGAGTCGTCGACTTTGTACAGCGACTTAATGTTACTGGCTGCTGTCACGTCCATTTTTTGCATATATTCACAATTTTGTTGGTAGTTGGAGGAGCCAACGAATGTGAAAAGAAAAACAACTGGTTCTGGAGACAGACTGATCTGTAGCTTAGCTCGAGATATAGGATACGATTGAATGGTAGCGAGTTGTGAGTTGGCGAAGCCAATGTATGTGAAACAAAATAAAACTGCTTGTGGTGATCTGAAGGCTACGCCATTTGGGAAAATCGCCAAATGCATCGTTCTAGTCGCCATATTATTTACGAAGTTTGTCGCATGTTGTAGTCAAAGCCGACGGCTAGTATTGCACAGTCAAAAATGGTTCAAATGGCTCTGAGCACTATGGGACTTAACATCTATGGTCATCAGTCCCCTAGAACTACTTAAACCTAACTAACCTAAGGACATCACACAACACCCAGTCATCACGAGGCAGAGAAAATCCCTGACCCCGCCGGGAATCGAACCCGGGAACCCGGGCGTGGGAAGCGAGAACGCTACCGCACGACCACGAGCTGCAGACTATTGCTCAGTCCTCTGCGTGCAACGAGAGGTATAAAATTTACAATATGTTTGGCATATTCAAAAGAAGCTTAAATGAAGGATGCAGTCCTTCCTCCCTATTGCTCAACCTGTACACCGAAGAAGATAAAGGTGAAAACTGTGGTGCAAGCCAGTGACCGCACTACTGGCCAGATGGCTGGTAGAGTACAGCTCTTTTATCCGCCGCGGCACAAGGAGTGATGGCGCAGTTGTTTACCCTCGGGGAAGGTGTACTCGCTCTGTACGTCAAAGAAGCAATGTCTAAAATAAAACAGAGCTTCGGGATGAAATTAGATTAGAAGAAGAAATAATATCAACTATAAAATTAACTGATGAAGTCTCTATCCTGTATGGAAGAGATTTGTTTAGTGGAATGATCAGTTTAATGAGAACAGGCCAGAGACTGAGATTAAAGTCAAAGGAAGCCGAAAGTAATTACCAGAAAAAATTATGGTTTTCAAAGTTGACGGCCATATGGTGGAAAAGTGAAGTTTTCTTCTACCTTCCTGGAAAAACAGCGCATCACGGGTGAACCAAGGACGATATAAGAAGCAGACTAGCACAGCATATTCTGACAACGTTTCTCTTAACCACAGCTTTGTTTGAAAATGTATCGCGGATTCTGGGAAAAAAATGGACTTGAAAGGAGACAAAGCATTTGAGATATAGTATCACAGAAGAATGCTGGGTATTTAGTGAAGCGATTATGAATAAAGAGATTCTCCGTACATTCTGTGAGAAATGGAACACGTTCAAAACAATATCAGGAAGGATATGCACACAGCACACGTGCTACGATCAGGAAACAGTTTCCACGGCACTAAAGGAAGCAGCAGATAGAAAAGTCTGTAGAAGACAACAGACACTGGATACACTCAACCACCAATTGTGGACGTTGTATATACACTATTTGATCAAAAGTATCCGGACACCTGGCTGAATATGACTTACAAGTTCGTGGTGCCCTCCATTGGTAATGCTGGAATTCAGTATGGTGTTGACCCACCCCTAGCCTTGATGACAGCTTTCACTATCGCATGCATACGTTCAATCAGGGCTGGAAGGTTTCTTGGTCAAGGGCAGCCCATCCTTCTCCGATTGCTGCATTGAAGAGAGGTATCGATGTCGATTGGTGACGCCTGGCGCGAAGTCGGAGTTCCAAAACATCCCTAGAGTTTTCTATAGGTTTCATGCAAATACTCTGTGCAGGCCAGTCCATTACAGGGTAGTTATTATAGTGTAACCACTCCGTCACAGGCCGTGCAATAGTAACAGGTGCTCCATCGTGTTGAAAGGTGCATTGCCATCCCCGAATTGCTCTTCAACAGTGGGAAGCAAGAGGATGCTTGATACATCAATGTAGGCCTGTGATGTGATAGTGCCACGCAAAACAAGAAGAGTACAAGCCCCTCAATGAAAAACACGACCACACCATAACAACACACACTGGCAGATAACGTTCACCGAGCATTCGCCATACCCACACCCTGCCATAGCATCGCCACGTTTTGCATCGTTATTCGTCACTCCACACAACGTTTTCTCACTGTTCAATCGTCCAATCTTTACGCTCCTTACACCAAGCGAGGCATGGTTTGGCATTTACCGGCGTGATATGTAGCTTATGAGCAGCCGCTCGAGCATGAAATCCGAATTATCTCAACTCTCACATAACTGTTACAGTACTTGCAGTGGATCCTGATGCAGTTTGGAATTCCTGTGTGATGGTCTGGATAGATGTCTGTCTATTACACATTACGACCTTCTTCAGCTGTCGGCAGTCTCTGTCAGTCAACAGGCCGTACGCCTTTGTACTATACGTGTCCCTTCACGTTTCCACTTCACTATCACGTCGGAAACAATGGACCTGGGGATATTAAATTGTTAAGGTTTTCGTGGCCACTTGTTGACAAACTGCCTATTAGCTTCTGTCTCGGGTTCTTCAGCCGACGTTCATCTAATGATTTTTCTGACGTTTCGCCAGCGCGAGTGGCTGGCATTGTCAAAGCTTCACCCTCCATTGCCGGTGGTGAACTGGAGCCGAGCTCGCGGGCGCAGACTATATCTACCTGGCGCGCCAACGTCCGAGGGCTTCTCCGCGGTCATTTCCGGTGCGGTTCTCCTCTTGCAACCTGCGACGGTCGTTCGCTGCAGTACGGGAAGGCAGGATCCGTTTACCTTAAGGCTTTCCTCTTTCTTGTTCAAACTGTTCGCGTGTTTTTGTATTTCTACAGCTTCTCTGAACAAGTGCGTGTTATAGTGCTTCTCTACAGCCAGAACTTCCGTGTCGGCGAATTTTATTACGTGGTCGGTCTCATACAGTACGTGCTCTGCCACGGCCGATTTCTCCACCTGCCCCAACCTGCAATGTCGCTTATGCTCTTTGATACTGGTGTTAATGGATCGTCCAGTCTTTCCGACATAAACTTTTCCGCATGTGCATGGTATACGGTATATTCCCGACATTGCAGGAGGGTCTCTTTTCTCCTTCGCCGATCTAAGACACTCTTTGATCTTCCTTGTCGGTTTGAAAATCGTCTTTACGCCATGTTTGCGCAATATACGGCCGATTCTGTCCGTCACTCTGTGAATGTATGGCAGAAAGGCCGTACCCGACATTTCTTTTTCTGGTTTCTTACTTCGCCGAGTGTTTGGCTCTGTTACACTTCTAATATAATTTGTGGAGTACCCATTGCTCCTCAGGACAGTTTCCAGGTGTTGCATTTCTTGTTTGATGTGTTGCGGCTCACATATTCGTCCTGCTCTCGTTACGAGCGTACTGATCATGCCTCTTTTCTGGCTCGGGTGGTGGTTTGACAGTTTGTGCCGGTATCGGTCCGTGTGTGTCTGTTTTTGATACACGCTGTGTCTCAGGTTTTCGCCGTCCCTTGTGACCAGCACATCTAGAAATGGCAGTTTCTTGTCCTGTTCTACTTCCATGGTAAATGTTATGTTGGCATGGAGGCGGTTCAAGTGACTTAGGAAGTCACCGAGCTGTTCTTCACCATGGCTCCACACAACGAAAATATCATCGACGTACCTGTACCACACCTTAGGTTTGCAAGTCACCGAGTCCAGTGCGTGTGCTTCGAATGGTTCCATGAAGAAGTTGGCCACCACTGGACTGAGAGGACTACCCATGGCGACGCCTTCCAGCTGTTCGTAGAAATCGCCATTCCACGTGAAATAGCTCGTGGTGAGACATGCATGGAAGAGCTTTCTGATGTCTTGCGGGAAAATGGAACCGATGTGCTCCAGAGCGTCACTGAGTGGCACTTCTGTAAATAACGAAACAACACCAAAGCTGACCAGGATGTCGTTTGGTGCAAGTTTCAGTTTCTTCAGCTTCCCAATGAAATGTCCTGAGTCCTTAATGTATGTGTCGGTCCTTCCCACGTGTGGCTGGAGCAGAGAGGCCAAGTGTTTTGCCAGTTTATATGTCGGTGATCCAGGACCGCTAACGATCGGTCTCAGTGGAACGTTGTTCTTATGGATCTTGGGTAATCCATAGAGCCGAGGTGGTAGGGCTTCTGTGTTGCGCAGGTTTCTCTGTACATCCGCCGACAGAGAGGACGCTTTGATTAATCGATTCGTATTCCGTGTGTAGAAATCTCGCATACAGACGTATCTCACGATGTCTAATGACTACAGAGGTCGCTGATACGGAGTACCTGGCAGCAGGTGGCAGCACAACGAACCCAATGCGAAAAAGTATGTTTTTGGGGGTGTCCGGATACTTTTGATCACATAGTGTAAGTAATACTCTGAACCGGCATACGATTTCAAAACTGAAAATGAATGTAACGAGTAAGAAGCAGTACCACCAAGCAAACAAGCATTGTTTACGGACTTTTAGCTTCATCAGCTATCGACGTAAATACAGAAGAAGAGGATTTCAATGGACTACGAAACCTTTCAGGTCACTTGTTTCTTTTCTTAGTTATTTGGAATGTACAGACAAAAGGAAAGTTACACTTATAAGGGACAATGCGTCCTATTACAGGTTCAAATACACATTTCAGAGAAGAAAGATCGTTTTGAAATGCCTCCCAGACATTATGTTATTAGAGTAAGCAGTGTAATATTTAGTATTTCAAACAACTGTCGCGTGCACCCGACAGAAACTACGAATGAAAGCGATCGTGAACAGTAGTCTTGTAATGTTTTGGGGCATCCAACATTGTGGCACCGTCTTCAAAACAACATACAGCGTCAGAGTGTATTGTCATCTCCGATTATTCTCACCTCATGTGCGGAAGAGCAAGATTAGTTTTTAACGTGCCGTCGACAACGAAATGATTAGAGTCGGATCACTAGCCCGTATTAGGGCAGGAAATCGGCCGTGCCCGTTGAAAACAGTCATCCCGCCATTTGCCAGAATCGATTTAGGGAAATCACGGGAAACCCAAATCAGTATGGCCGGACGCAGGTTTGAACCGTCGTTCTCCCGAATGCGAGTCCAGTGTGCTAACCACTGCGCCACCTCGCTCAGTATCTACATGTGTAAGATGGCTCTTAGCAATAATCCATAGAGCCGAAATATATCTACTCTATGCAACAACCCAGCGATGTTACCAAGTCAGAGATAGCTCGCTGTTGGTTGGTTGATTTGGTGGACGGGACCAAACAGCGAGGTCATCGGTCCCATCGGGGGAGGAGTAGGAGGATATTAGTGTTTAACGTCCCGTCGACAACGAGGTCATTAGAGACGGAGCGCAAGCTCGGGTGAGGAAAGGATGGGGAAGGAAATCGGCCGTGCCCTTTCAAAGGAACCATCCCGGCATTTGCCTGAAGCGATTTAGGGAAATCACGGAAAACCTAAATCAGGATGGCCGGAGACGGGATTGAACCGTCGTCCTCCCGAATGCGAGTCCAGTGTGCTAACCACTGCGCCACCTCGCTCGTTGATAACTCAATGTATATGATTTATCCATGGTAATGTTAGTTACTAATTTGTAAGGTAATTTCTTTTTTTGTACCAGAATATTCTTTTCCTTTACGTATTGATTTTCTACATTTTTCCGATTGAGTAATTACTTTTCCCATATTTTCGGAATTAAGTTAATTCTCGCATACTTCTCCAACCACTACTACTCCAATGTAAATCTCCATTCTGTTTCCTTATGGGCTTTGATTGGGAAGGAAAATATGTTTCCAGTTTATTTCTCTCGGTATTCAAATTTCGGATCTACTTCTGGGCACATAGCAAAAAATACATTCACCACCTTTTCCGAATTTTTGGTGCTGGAACGAAATATTCTTTCAATTTTTTCTTCCTTGCACGTACTGTCTTTCAGTACTACAGCTGTTTCATGAATCATAAACCTCTAGCTCGGTTCTAAAAATAACCTAGTTGCTACTGCCGCATTTACCATATTATTATGAACTGAAGTAAATCTCGACCACTTGAGCCGTTGGCGTCTCGCTACTCGTAGCTTTCCCCATCAGACTGATTACAAAAAGTGCTGGACACTCAAAGCAGTCCATTCTTTAAAAAAAATAATACTGATCCTTGCCTCCTACAGTTCCAAAGTACCGAGCTATAAATCGGGTAACAAAATCAGTTTCTGTGTAAGGCCTAATATTACTTGCTTCATACAACATCTCGAACCAACTGGAAAATTAAGAGTAGCATATATTTCACCATCAAATAACCGTAGAGTCTTTCTATCACTCAAAAGGCACTAACACGATAAAGAAACGCCTTTCTCACTAAACACGTTGCTGCTTATGGATAGCTGCTTCCGGTTAACGAGCGAGACAATTACCGTTCCAACAGCATTAGCTCAAACGATTCTGCCAACCCGTTAAAGACGTAGTTTACTTTGCGCTCAACAAACGATCTTTTGTTTCCCACGACGTAATAATCCCTTACCCATTCAGCCCCAAAGAAAATTCTTTCCTGTTTTAAGACAGATGACCATACTTTGCCTACCAACACACCAGCTGAGTGTAAATCATAAAATCAACTCTTATCCTAATCACGAACTTAAAAAACAAACAAATAAAGGAACAATGTTATTCGTATTTCTTAACAATGACTATGTGGTGACTGTCCTTTGTCTACACAGCGGCCAGCTTCAGTGCCTCTGGCGTTCATTAGAATCCACGGTGGCTGATACAAATGTTCATCTCTCGTCAGTTCCAACAAACTAGGAACGAAAGAACAGAAAATGTTTCATCATGAGTTCGTTTAGCAAAGGTGAGCATGTCACCGATATGCTCATCCAACCACAGTGGCAATAGCGATAATACAGACTTTGTCCAACACTGTTTTATTTAAGTGATATTTCCGTAAATGCACGTTCCAAGAAGATTCAAACAACGTATATCTTCATCCAACACAAATCTCGCATAGTACTCATGTCACAAAAACCAATGAATATGGACATCATACTAAGCGGTACTTACAATCTTGCTCTTCGGGCACCATTCGCAAAAGGACCAGGGGAAAAAAAAAGAGATGATAGTCTTACCATAAATACTCACCTCCCCAGAGAGCAAGTTGGCAAACAGAGTGCAGAAAGGTGTGGTAGCTTCGATAGGCGCCTCAAAGTCAAAAATGGTTTTTATTATTGAACCGAACAATTTTATGCGAAATTAACTACCGGCATTATCAATTCTTTGCGCAACAAAGTCGATACCGGAAAGATTACAAAATAGGTTTTCCACCACAGATTACGAGTTATTTGGCTTGAAGGATCCGTCAGTGTCTGCGTCACTACTTCCTGTGGCGGTCGGGGACGGCTACGGGGACTGCTGGCGAGCAAGCGAGCTGTGCGGGGACGTAATTGCCGAAATTAGAGCTACCGGTTGTGGGGGGACGACCCTCTATTTCTGATTCCAGCTCTTCTGTCCCCTGTGTTATACATAAACCAGATACGACAGCGTTGTTGTTGCCCCATTATTGAGAACATTGAAATCATTCGTATAACGGAAGCCAGAAAGTCACACGGTGAAAAATATTTCAAAACTATATGCATTTTCCTATACAGAGTCTAAATCTAATGAAAAATTATTTGAAGTATCCTTTAGTTGTAGTTGTGAACACGTAGCTTTAAGCAACTCGTACAAAACGTGGTTGTGACGTTTGGTTCGAGGGTGTGAATATTTGGTGTACATACCGTTGTCGTCGTACTTTTTGCATTCGTTGACTCTCTGGGAAAATCAGAAATTTAGACAATAGTCACCATTTTCTTCGTCAGCCTCTGAATTACCGCATCTGAATGACAAAGAAGTGGCATACTAGCGCACCTTGCGTCATTGACGAGTGTACTAATCCTTTTGGCCTTGAAATGTCAAGGTATCACATTTCATTTGTAAGAGGATTCCTTCAAGCGATATTTTCTTTTATGTACTTGAATTTTAGTTGAGCTGCTTATTTATGCTGTAGTCGCATTTATTCCTGTCGTTTCACTTTACATTTCCTAACAGTCCAACTCTAGGACCTCTCTGGGTGAACACAGTGAGAAGGAAAGATTCTACACCGTTCAAACATGAAATATGTTTTCAGCATTTTCGGGAAGAGAACATAGACCGTATTAAGGAAAATGCGGGATTACGAAAGCAGCCTTTACGCATCACATACTACTCTCCTTCGTTTTTCGTAATGCGTAAAAAAGTTTCATTAACGAGACGAAATGTCTTGTGTTGCTCCTCACGCATGTTATTTATGAAAGCCACACAACATTTTCTATTTATAACTCCTGTCGCATGTATATGACAGATATTAAGAAGACGCGATCATAAACAATTGACTGATAATATTATGGGGCATCTAACATGGCGGCGTCTTCAATGCAACGTACAGCGTAAATCTGAAGAATCATCTTTTCTTACTATCACCCCGTTTACATGGTGCTCTCAAAACTGAATTTCGTTGACCTGTTTCCCTATACCGCTTCTGGGTGATCATGTAAACACTTAAACCCGATTCTGGAAATCTACTTCTGCTTGCCGGTTTTCCAAGTCCGCAATCGATTTTCGCTCCCATGTGAACGCAACGGGTTTGAAACGTGCTTGAGATGTCAGGTTGCTTATTGTTTTTAAAAATTGGCTTTTTGTACAGCGAAGGACAAGTAGAAATTTTAGACTGGAGCTGTTTACACCATGTCTAACTGAAGACAAATAGCGGTTGTGCTGACTAAATTATAAACCATTTCAGCTGGTTTCGAGGCGCCACGTTCAACTGGGCTAGCAAATCCGCTTCAGACCTTTACATGTAAATACGACGGCTAAAAAGGATTTCCGAAATTCGGTTTTCGTCTTTTGGGAGATGTGTCGCATGTAAACGAAGAGTATACCTCCATAGTTATAACACTAATGTAGTTGTGCTCACTGTGACCAGAGATTACTTTCGCGTCAACGATGAAACGTCACTCGTAGCATTTTGTTTCCATTACGAAACACAATTTCAATGTGAGGACTACCTAGGACCCACGCTGCGGAGTCACACCGACACGCATGCAAACACACACATACATTAAATATTAGTTATTGTCTAGGACAACTGATAACGTTGTCTCAATAGTAAATTAAAATCATCTCCAGTGTTTAGAGAGTTTACAATACACTGGGTGAAACAGCTATTCCTCGAAGTTTTCCTTTTCCTTCTGAACGTGTATTTCAAGAACCTGTCCAGGAGCAGCAGCACGTTGTTGAAATGGTCCAGCGTAGTCCTGTTACCAGAACTCGGGGACTTCCTGCACTTGTCGGTGTCTCACGAGCTCGTGTACAGCGAAACTTAAATGCAGAAAACACTTACCCAATTCACATACAGCGTGCCCATAATCTTCACACTGCCGAAAATGCCTCACGACTTGAATTTTGTTACTGTTTAAATGAAAATCGTCATTTTTCTTCCATTAAAGCTATTAAATGATGAAGCCACGTTTCCACGGAGTGGAATCAAGAGCAAGCTTAACAATCGTCATTGATCGCTGGAGAAACCAGGTTCTACAGTGGAAATCAATTTCCAACTTCGTTTTTCGATCACTGTTTGATGTGACATGATCGATAACATGTTGATATGTACAGTCATTTTCGAAGAGCGAATGAGGGAACAGAATTATTTGAATTTTTGGATAATTTGTTTGTTGTACACTTTGAGGACTTCCCTTTGGCCACGCGGACTGTACTGCACTTGCAGTTTGACGGAGCCAATCTACATTTTTCGAGAGGTGTGAGGGAACAGCTCAACCACACTTACCGTAATCGCTGGATTGGTCGTGGTAGTGCATTTAATTGGCCACCAAGACTGCCAGGAGATGGATGAAGTCTGAGATGTAGAAACGAAAGATGAATACGCCAGAATAACTGCTTGGTCGTATCATGGACGCTGTTGCTCTCATTAGGGAACTTGTGGAGGCACCGATAGTAATGTGTTGTGCTCATCCTAATGTCCACAAACGCAATGAAGTTGATGGTGGGATATTTGAAAATTTATCGTGAACTATGCAACAGCTGTAATGCGACATGTACGGTAATGCTTATTGGGTATGGGTTAAAAGTACCTATTTTTCAATTGATA
Organism: Schistocerca cancellata; assembly: GCF_023864275.1. Lineage (NCBI taxonomy): Eukaryota > Metazoa > Arthropoda > Insecta > Orthoptera > Acrididae > Schistocerca > Schistocerca cancellata. Next base: position 604,882,841 of record NC_064630.1, read on the forward strand.
GTTTGTGAAACGGTAACACCGAAAATGCAGGATGCAAGGCACCTGCTACCGATATCTAAATTTTTTTGCTGTAATGTATGTATATATTTGTAAATTAAATGCTTTCTTTTAATAAATTAAGGACATTGCATCACTGTATGTGTAAATTTACGTAGAAGTCTGTGTCTTACTGTGAAGCTTATAAGCGCTGGGGAAAAGCCTAAATAATTGTTATTTACATCGACTAGCAACGATAATAGCCGTGCTTGTGCATTGTAAAATCTATGGGTAGGGAGTTGTTAAGCAGAATGCTCGGAGATGGGAGACGGGTTCCAGCGCTTGTAGTGTGCGGAAGTGTGGTGTTAGCTCTTGTAGAGAGTACCATTTTTGGCGGCATCATGTACTCGCACCGGCCAGATGTCTAGGGCAGGAGAACGGACAGTGGACTGGCGGAAGAGGCTGTATTAATTACGATTGCCCGTCCTGTAATTAGCCGTGGCTCCACAAGATGCTACCGTCTTCAACAACAGCAGCAGTTCCAGCAACACTGTTACGTCGTCGGCTTCGAGTTTCATCGTATGCACAGCACTAAAGTAAGAATGTTCATTGGTAGAAAGTATTAACCCAGCAGCACAACTGGATATGATTTGATTGATAAAATTTATTTAAATAATAATGAGTTAAACTCAAGGCGATTGTGTTCTCATTGCTCCCAGACATTGTTACGAAGCAGGATCTTTGTTCCATTTTTTCCTTATGTGCTGAGTGTCATGAGAAACAAATTGAATAGTTAGTCAGTTTATTAATGAATAATTTCATTTCTGAGAATTTTAGCCTCAGTCTACTTTCAATTAACTGGTGTACTATAGAGACTTCAGTGTATGACTAAAGTAAAGCAATTTAATTTTTTAAAACTTCCTGACAGATTAAAACTGTGTGCCCGACCAAGACTCGAACTCGGGACCCTTGCCTTTCGCGGGCAAGTGCTCTACCATCTGAGCTACCGAAGCACGACTCACGCCCGGTCCTCACAGCTTTACTTCTGCCAGTATCTCGTCTCCTACCTTCCAAACTTTACAGAAGCTCTCCTGCGAACCTTGCAGGACTAGCACTCCTGAAAGAAAGGGTATTGCGGAGACACGACCTAGCCACAGCCTGGGGGATGTTTCCAGAATGAGATTTTCACTCTGCAGTGGAGTGTGCGCTGATATGAAACTTCCTGACAGATTAAAACTGTGTGCCCGACCGAGACTCGAAATCGGGACCTTTGCCTTTCGCGTGCAAGTGCTCTACCATCTGAGCTACCGAAGCACGACTCACGCCCGGTTGAGGATCAGTCACTGGGAAAAACCTGAATCTAAAGAAATGCACAAATTAAGAGTGTGGAAGTTTTATTTATTTTGCATATAGCTTGGAGCACATGGCTGTTTGGTTTGGTATGTATTCTAGTATTTAATTCTGTTGAAGTCAGTAAAAAAGGCTCAGTTGTTCAGACAATAATATGAAATCCAATTCGCAAAATAAGTAACTGACAAGTAAAATGTGCTTCCTTTTTCTACATTTCTCTGATGACCTTATGTTGAGGTCACTGAAAGTCATTGTTCACTAAACGAAGTTCAAAAATTGACATAGAGTTTAAGTGCATATTTTCAAATCATTACTCGATTGCCTTTATCAAAATGTAATGCCTAACATAACGTAAGAGTGACTTCTCAGTTTTCTTTATCATTGCCATGTCAGTGTTTAATAATACATGTCTTTTCTTTCCCATCATCTTGTACAGGAATTTGGATGCAAATTGCCCTAGTGGTCTGGCGACCGTTAATTATTTTCTTTTCGTTCATTAGTGTAACTTTTGGCTTCATGACCATGGTACCCCTTTTCTGTCCAGTGTTGTTCGTGAGTGAATGCACAAAATAACTCTAATTTTTTCCAAATTATAGCCCTGTTCGGTTTAATTCTTTTATATTTTTTTAGTCGACTTTTCCATCAGAAGGGTCGGTTGTACACTTTCCTCCTACTTATCGGTATTACTTCTTCTGGAGGTATAGCCTTATGCAATTAGTAAAAATCCATTAGGCATACAAGCGATCCACGATCACATTTTATATCGCAAGCAGAATAGGGCCATTAGTAAGGAGGGGGTTACAAAACGCGTATCGTAATGTTCACTAGCTGTTGTATACTTGTGTAAATCTATAAATCCGACAATGTGCTGAATAACACAGAAAATAAATAACAATTTATATTGAATGTGTTCTGTCTCGAAAACCATTCGAAATCGGGCATATGTGCATACACAGTTGTCTGCTTCAAAGATAGTTGCTGTCATATTCCTGAATATTGACCATTCATCCTGGGACACTCCGTATATTGATTGGCCAGGTGGTTATTTAATTCGAAGATGCGAAATTTTGGATGAGGAATATTCGATTAGGTCCATTAGATGGAGAACATTTTTTTGGGTTTCTGACAGAGGAGTCTATGGGAACAAGAGCTCGATAATATCATGGTTTACTAGTTTATGAAATAAATGAGATGTCCGCGTCTTAAAGGAATTCTTCTGGGATGTTTGTAATGACGATTGATTGTACTGAGGGGTTTGATGACGTCTCACTAGGGCCACGGTCAATAAGATGACATGACGATGCTAACATAGTGGAAGTGGGTTCGATCATGGGCAATAAAACTTGTTCATCCACTACTCACGACTGGACGTTACCGCTGGTACTCTTCGGTCATCATACTTATCATCATTATGATTGTCACCGTCGTCATCATCGTAATCTCATTCTCTCCTATATTTCCCACTTTTCCCTGATACCTCACCACCAGAAAAATCCAGCTGTTTGCTTCTTTCTTTTTTTAATAAACTCAGTCACTTCTAACAAGCGATACAACGAACACCAGTGATGAAATCTTTATCGTCTTGCCATCAGGACAGTGTACACTTCAAGATACTAGCGTCTGATGAGTGAAAATAGTAATAAACAAAGTATTACGCTAACTGTAGTAATTTACCTATGTATTATACAGACCCAGGCGGTGCAGTGGTTGCAGTGGTCCTCCTGAGTGGTTGCACTCAGGAGGAAGAAAATTCAGAACGGCGTCCGACCACACAAATTAAGGTTGTCCGTGATATTCCTAAATCACTCCAAGCACTGCCGGGATAGTTCCTTTGCAAGGGCATGGTCGATTTCCTTTCCCATCCTTAAACAACAGCAGTCCATGCCTGTACTCTGTCTCCAATGACTTCGTTGCCGACGGGACCTTAACCCTAATCTTCCTTCCTTCATTTTCCTATGTAGTAATTCGATTTTGTAAGATAAAGGATAATATTTTTTACTGACGATCCGTAAACTCCAGAATGACTAAATTCCCCGTGTCTAGCAGTGTTACGATGTCCTGAATGTTCAGTTAGTAAACCAAGTGTCTAGACGTAAAGTTCTACGTGTAAGTTCCATTTTATTGCACTTGGAGAGTATCATGTGAAAAACATGGCGTCGCTTCAGTGACATCTGTACTGCACAAAACTATCTCGTGATATGGAGGAAATACCCTTTGCAAAAAATAAAAGTCCATGTTAAAAAGAGCAAATCAGCTGCCTCTTTGATACATACTTATAGCTCATCATAAAAGCAAAAAAGCTAATGAAGGGCTCTTCATTTTCCAGATAAAATGAATCACATAACTTGAGTTTGTGTGCAGCTAGAGGAAAGCAAGCTAAATGAGGCCGTTGGACCTGCTAAGGAGACGTGTGGCCTATGTATCGGATTATTCGATTACGAAAGTCAGTGACTAGGTCACAAAATTTATCGTCGGTTTCGTCTTTGTAGCTTTTGTCAGAATTAAAAAATACAGCAGCGACATGCAGGCGCATACTCAGTACCCACTAAGCGCCCACGTGTCCCTAATGTAATTTTATTTCTGTTGATGGCAGCAAGAGCCGAAACCGGTTATCAATTTTAGTAATGTAGCATGTGACCTAGACATTGACTTACGTAATCTAAACGAAAACAGTTTTAACCTAATTGTTGTGTTATTATAATGAAAGGCAGCGACAACGCGTCTCGATATTGCTGCACAGGTAGGCGCAATAGATATGAGAAGCTTTCATACCCGTGGAAATATGGCGTAGCTCACTTGTTTGCACATAATACATAACACGCGAGATGGCAGTTTATTTTCACAAAGTGCTCCGTCAGTAATGATTACGTTGCGCTGCAGAATATCATAAATAATTTGCTGAGGTAATGATATACATCACATTATGAAGGGAACTGCTTACGCAGCCCGCATAAATATCGATTACGAAAGCGGAGCATAAATCAAGGCCCAGTCGCCTCGATACCACACAGCTCTTCGTTAGGTCGTCTCGAGACGATACCCACCTCGTAGTGTAGTTTGTATAAAACCAAGGTGATTGTGCAAGCCACAGTTAGAATGTATTCAGAAATAAGACATTACTCATAAGTCATGAAACCTCCATTCGTAACATTTCATTTAAATTTACAATGATTGTCGCTTAATGTTTGTTACTTATTCGAGATGGTTGCCGAGTATGCGTTTCTGAAGAAGGATGTGTAATGTTATGTGAGCCTCATTGCCCTTTCATAACTAATTTATGCCTCAATTTTATTCTGAGAAGCTCAGTAATATATGTAAATACCATAAAAGTAAATTTGATACAAAAAGTACTTGAAGTGAAGTGAAGCGCAGCTGGACAGCAGGAAACTCTTCAGCACACAATCCTCGCAACGATAGTAGTTGTGAATCTTTGAGTACGGACTCTAAAAAAAGAAAAAAAAGAGGACAATTGATTTATTAAAAAAAGAAGATTGTTACATTTAATGAAAATTGCTGTTTCAGTGATAAAACCGATTAAAGTGTGCGTAAGAGTTGCCAAACATTTATGTATACACATTTTCTGGAAGTGAAGAATAGAAATATCTTGTATTTTGAAAAGGAAGTGAACTTCATTGTCGTCACTGGCTATCAGTCGACAAAATTGTAAGTGTACAAAGTTCACTGAAATACAGGAAAGGAAATGCATTCTCTATAGTTTTCATTCAATACTTAACAACCTCTCATAATTTATTAATTGCAGTAATTGGATTATGTTCTTGTATAATAGTGTAGTGCTGAACTCCACTGACCAATTTTGATGTAGCAGGACGTGTAGTTTGAAGGAAGTTTGTGTGCGAAGCAATCTCCTTTTCTCACGAAAAGCAAATTGCTGTTTGATGTTATTTACTTACAACAGTGGTCCCTTAAGTAAGAAAAGCTTGAAAAACTTGGGCTCAAAGCTAACAGCAATACGGCCAAGTAGCCAACAGAGTCGTATTTAAACCTTAAAGAACAATAACTTCCTCCAAATTATAATACGTCACAAACTGGTGCAGAAGCTGACCATTTAAGGAGGCAGCAACCAAAATCCAGGTACCAGCTACGACTTAAAGTAAAGTCTCAGTCAAAAATCAATCTCTCTCTCTCATAAGACATATATAAATATTCATATTATTAAGATAAAAGTCATTTTTTTGAGTAGTACGTAGCATGGCTTACCTCAATTCACGTTGTTACTGGACATTTTCAAATCGCGAGATGTGAGATCTGCTATATTAAAATATGAGATAACTAATTCTAAGTGAAGATCGCCAGAACTGCTTTATTTAATAACTAGCCTCAGCTCAAGCTCACTGGTGAGCTATCTTCAGATCAATAAAACTTATCTTATTTGATTCCGTGTACGACGTGTAATGCCTGGTGGCTGATATGCAAGGAATCAAATAATGAAATTTTTATTGATGTGAAAATGGCTCGTTAATGAGCTGAAGCTAGTTACCAAATAAAGGCGTTTTAGCTATCCTCACCTAGGATTTTATATTTACGAATTTCACCTAAACTTATCTACAAAGTTGAAACAACACCCGGTTCCCGAACTTATTTTTTATGATAATCATTGCGAAACTCTACTCGCTAAGGTAAGGAGGTTACCTCTAAGGCTCAGTTCAAGAAAAAAAAGGTATATTTCAAACATTATGCTTACATACTACATTGATTTATATTTAGATACAAAATTCAGTGCCTTTTTCTCGTAATTACTATCGATGAAAGCACAGTTTTTGTGCCTGGATACCACTTACTACTTCGTGAGGGTCTCTTGTCCCCTGAGTCAGCTACTTCACCACTCTATAAGACTTTCTCATCAATTTAAAAAGGATTTTCACATTTGTACTGTAGTCATGGCGTTGGGACTAACTGAAGAATTCGCCATCTCACATGAAATGTATTCGCAGCTATGAATATGAACAGCCATAGATATATAACGGAATGAGGGCAGTGAAAATTTTTGCTGGATCGGGACTCGAACCCGGAGGGTCGCCTCACCATTAGGCCACCCGAGCACGACTCACGGCCGGCGGCGGATAAATACAATATTGGAATAACCGTGTTGTTCCGAAGTATGATGCATTCCTTCGAATGTGCTCATATAGACGGATGGTAAGGCGACCGCTCGCGATAAGCGGGAAATCAGGGTTCCAGTCACGGTCAACCCAAATTTTCGTTGTTGTTATTCCGTTACACAGCTGATGGTTGTCCATATTCTCAACTGCAATTACACTTCATGTGTTTATAGCGACTGCCGGCGTCGCAGTGCTTGCACCGTAATTCGAATAACGCTGCAATGCAGTACCGTAAAATTCTCCACTGTTGACATTGTTGTGTTATAAATCTATCCACCACCCCCGAGAACACTCTTCGGAAGCTTTTTAATATGCCCTCACAGATTTTGTATGGTATTAGAGTAGAGATCGTCGTCGAAAGTTGCTGATTTTGCCGTTATTCTACGACGAAATTAGGCAATTCAGGTTTTTCCCCCTTTGTGATGGTGGGAGTATGAAGCGCTGGCGACTCTGAAGAATGTGGCTTGAACAACGCAGGGTTCTGCTCTATCTAAGTTTAAACTGGGTCGACGTGTGTTAACAGCTGTAGGAGACAGATCCCCACACAAGAGTGGGCTGCTGCGCAGGCAGTAATTAGCGGCCTGTGTGCCGGAGAAATTTGGTCAGTAGAACATATGCTTCACTTAAGTTTAGTTACCATCTTCATAAAGGTAGCCTATTATAGTATCGATATCGGAAATGTGATTATATGATAGTGTAGTCATTTTAATTCGTTCTGAATTCTTTGTTAAATGTGGTATCCAGCTATTCGACTGGATTTTGAGGAAGAAAAATAGTAATAATAATAAATAGAAAGGTGATCATGTGAGAAACCTAATGGACTGCGCCACACAAACAATCTGAAGTGAAATAGTTGAAGAACAGAAAGGACTCAGTTCTTGACTTGAGATACCAGGGTAGCTTTTCCACAAATAACAGTTGCTGTGCCAGCAAAACCTGTAACATGCACTCGATCAACTGGTGTCGATGGACAAATATTACAACGTGCTCTACTGGTAAATACATTTCAAGTAGAGTAAGATTTTCAATAATCATTGAAAGTCTAATGCCTGGAAATAAGAGACGTATATGTGCCTGTATCGTACACAGTCTCAAGTCAAAGACAAAAGTTGTCCGTCTACGTCGAATAATGTGATCTAATATCATTTTGGAAATCTAGGCCACATCCGAAAGCGCATCATATCCCCTCAGGGATATCACAATTACGGTCTTCGACTTATTTCCCTTACCACAGCAATCAGTAGTAGAGTCGTAGCACCCACTTGTAAGTAACACCCGTCTAAAGCAGAAGGGGTACTAGAAACTTTAATAACTGAATGTGTTTCAGGAATATTAAAAAAATATTTACACTGAAGGTATTAGAGATTTATGCCATCATAGTTAACTCATTATTAAATATTTCTGAAAGTATCTTGTAAGAATCATAGTACATCACTATACAGAAGGGATCTGCGCCAAATAGTTGTAAATTAGAAGAGGGATGGCTGATTGGTTCTTTTGAGCATGTGACAGGATATGAAATTTGGTATACGCGTAGTGTTGAAGAAATTCCGCAATGGAAACTGAAAGGATAAAAAAAGAAATGGGAGAGGTGAATCCAGATGTGGATAAAGATAGAGAGGGGGGTAGGGCGGATGTTCATAAGAGGGACAGATGCTAATACCGAATGCAGACTATCATAATTTAGAGAAAACAGACTAAGGGTGAAACGAAGGAGATTTGATAGTGTCTAGTTTCCAAAATGCATAAGCTATATGTAGGTATATAATGTGGAGCTCAGGAACTTACTGAGCTGGTGAGGTATGTGTGTAGTGGTGGGGGGTTGAAGTGTCCCCAGATTTTGAAAGAGATGACTGGGCTGGAAGTTGAAAAGGGTGCTGGCATCCGATATCTGGTATCGGGCACCCGAAAGGGTGAATACCTGTCAAAGGAAATGGACTTAGATGGTCGTCCCGTTGCGCCCGCACGGCGACAGTACCTCCGTCTCGTGTCACATGAATACCATCGCCAAATGCCTTGCACGCGAGCGGTATATTGGGGGCCTCCCAGCGCACAGCCGGTCAATTCAGCTGTCCCGCAGTATTAGGACTGTTTGATAACTACCTTTCTTGTCACCCGGTCACTCTCGCGTCTTAGATATGTGTCTCCGCTGCTCTGGGCCTTTTTGTGACGAAGGCCCGCTTAGTGCCTCGTTGTCGGCTAGGCTGTTTGTCCTTGTTCTGGCCCTTTGTCTGTCGCGTTTCGACAGTCTGTCATTGGTTTGGGTTACTCTTCCGCACGCAGCTCTCCCGCCTGGCGGCTTCCTCCGTTCCTCCATTTCTCCCCGAGCTCCGACGTGCGCACTGGTGGATACTGCATGGTGTATGCTGAAGGTCAACTGAAAGAAAGATAACAGATACGAATCAGTTAACGAATTCGTGGAATACTATGCTCCTGACGTGCAACAGCTGGTCATCTGAAGATGTGACAGTTTTTACTGTTGGGTAATTGGAAGACATAGATACTCGTTTAGGAAATCATCGGTAAATCTTATGGGTGAGAAGAAGGACTGGATGACTCAAGGTAATAATACGTCTGGAAGTTCACGTCCACGAAGTTTGGTGGTATTCCTGGGAAAGGATGACATACTTTCAGCGATCAATAAGTAACTAGTATGACACCTGTTTTGGCTTATCTCTTTAATGTTTTGTGCTGTAATTGGTGCTTTAATTTGTGATATTAATATGTTTTACAGTTTGCTTCTCTTTAAGGATGCTCTGGAAAGTTTAGTGTTCGAGTTGGTATATGATCGAGTCAACCCTTTTCTTTGCGTCAAGTAGGTTCATTTTATTTGAGAGCGCCTGAATGGATGGTGGGCAAATTAGAATAGACTGACTAGCTTTGGATGGAGATGCGTATGGTGTCTGATCCGGTATGCTGAAGGAATTAGATGGTGCAGTTTAATACACTCCTGGAAATGGAAAAAAGAACACATTGACACCGGTGTGTCAGACCCACCATACTTGCTCCGGACACTGCGAGAGTGCTGTACAAGCAATGATCACACGCACGGCTCAGCGGACACACCAGGAACCGCGGTGTTGGCCGTCGAATGGCGCTAGCTGCGCAGCATTTGTGCACCGCCGCCGTCAGTGTCAGCCAGTTTGCCGTGGCATACGGAACTCCATCGCAGTCTTTAACACTGGTAGCATGCCGCGACAGCGTGGACGTGAACCGTATGTGCAGTTGACGGACTTTGAGCGAGGGCGTATAGTGGGCATGCGGGAGGCCGGGTGAACGTACCGCCGAATTGCTCAACACGTGGGGCGTGAGGTCTCCACAGTACACCGATGTGGTCGCCAGTGGTCGGCGGAAGGTGCACGTGCCCGTCGACCTGGGACCGGACCGCAGCGACGCACGGATGCACGCCAAGAACGTAGGATCCTACGCAGTGCCGTAGGGGACCGCACCGCCACTTCCCAGCAAATTAGGGACACTGTTGCTCCTGGGGTATCGGCGAGGACCATTCGCAACCGTCTCCATGAAGCTGGGCTACGGTCCCGCACACCGTTAAGCTGTCTTCCGCTCACGCCCCAACATCGTGCAGTCCGCCTCCAGTGGTGTCGCGACAGGCGTGAATGGAGGGACGAATGGACACGAGTCGTCTTCAGCGATGAGAGTCGCTTCTGCCTTGGTGCCAATGATGGTCGTATGCGTGTTTGGCGCCGTGCAGGTGAGCGCCACAATGAGGACTGCATACGACCGAGGCACACAGGGCCAACACCCGGCATCATGGTGTGGGGAGCGATCTCCTACACTGGCCGTACACCACTGGTGATCGTCGAGGGGACACTGAATAGCGCACGGTACATCCAAACCGTCATCGAACCCATCGTTCTACCATTCCTAGACCGGCAAGGGAACTTGCTGTTCCAACAGGACAATGCACGTCCGCATGTATCCCGTGCCACCCAACGTGCTCTAGAAAGTGTAAGTCAACTACCCTGGCCAGCAAGATCTCCGGATCTGTCCCCCATTGAGCATGTTTGGGACTGGATGAAGCGTCGTCTCACGCGGTCTGCACGTCCAGCACGAACGCTGGTCCAACTGAGGCGCCAGGTGGAAATGGCATGGCAAGCCGTTCCACAGGACTACATCCAGCATCTCTACGATCGTCTCCATGGGAGAATAGCAGCCTGCATTGCTGCGAAAGGTGGATATACACTGTACTAGTGCCGACATTGTGCATGCTCTGTTGCCTGTGTCTATGTGCCTGTGGTTCTGTCAGTGTGATCATGTGATGTATCTGACCCCAGGAATGTGTCAATAAAGTTTCCCCTTCCTGGGACAATGAGTTCACGGTGTTCTTATTTCAATTTCCAGGAGTGTATAATATGAATAATGGAATCATTGTGAATGGCCGACGATTGGAGTGTTTATAGACACTAACGTGCGGGCAGTCGTGGATATCTTTGGGAATTGTAGATGGAATTTGGATGTGTGCAGAAGGTTATGTATAATACACACTGAATCGCCAAAGAAACTGATATAGCCATGCGTATTCAAAAACAGAGATATGTAAATAGGCAGAATACGACGCTGCGGTCGGCAACACCAATATAAGACAACAAGGGTCTGGCGCAGTTGTTAGATCGGTTACTGCTGCTACAATGGCAGGTTATCAAGATTTAAGTGAGTTTGAACGTGCTGTTATAGTCGGCGCTGTAGTGATGGGCACCGCGTCTCCGAGGTAGCGATTTTCCCGTACGACCATTTCACGAGTGTACCGAGGGTATGAGGAAGCTGGTGTGTGCGTGCGTGTGCGTGTGTGTGTAGTTTGTCATTTCCAGGCACTTACATGCCCACTGCAACCAGGAGATATGATTCTGAATCATCCATAAATGATAAAGCTACGCCGTTATCCGTCGTTACGAAGCTCTAGTAGTGTCCCTGACTAAACAGCAGCTAGTTCCAGACTACATGCACCTATTATCGCAACCGTTGAATGTAAAAATGCCGACAGAGATGTGAAATTAAAGTAAGGAATCAGCTCGAATAGCCAAGTACGATTTTTTACGCTACCGTTGCTGATTATGTAAATAATTGGGTTTTCTACTACAGGGCAACCCAAATAAAATTAGCCTGAAAAGTGACATTGTTCGTTTTGTCACGACATACTACAAACAGCACCCAGTTAGCTGGATATCGAAACTAGTCCGAACAACAGAAATTTATGATGAAAGTGCCCCAAAGTCGGAATGATTAGCTGCATTCTGTTCTTCTAATAAGATATTGAGACATCAGAATACTAAACTTCTCATTTCTTCAGATCAGATCTGGTTGGAGCAATGAACTCTTATCACGACGGATGTGTTAGCTACTGCTAAAACTTTCGGATTTCATGGTCGTGGTACGTTAAACTTCTTAACTCATAAGATTTCCCCCAGAGCTACGCTGGACTTCTTCGGAGATGCTCGAGGTTCCGTTGCATCTTGTCGACTGGCGGGTCTGACGTTGGGGGCGGCGTAAATCACTTCTGTTAAAATTATCCTCACATTTATATATTTCAATGGCTTCTCTATAAAGAAGTGGATTTTAAAAGAAATGGAGAAGCCATGAAGTCACGAAAATTTGTGACATATAGAGGCACCTCTACAGAATATCTTTCACATAAGACAATTCCATATTCAGATATTATCTGTAACGAGAATTACATCTGCCAATCATACGTAAATTTCTACCACGTCCCGTTTTCGACAGATTTTATGCCTCTCGTCGACGTCCGACCCGTAAGTCAGCGATACTTAGCAGAAACACGAGCATCTCTGAAGACTTCCAGCGCAGCTCCGGACGAATGGTTAGCAATGATGAAGTTTCATGGACCACGACTAAACAAACCCGGAAGTCTTTCTAGCAGCTACGATCAGGTTCACCATGTCGGGGTTGTGAACTCGCAAAAGCGAATTCAAAAATGCTCTTTAATTTAAAGGACAGCTGTTGAAAGACTTTACGACGCAATTTTGGCAACTAATTACCGGACTAGTTTTATCTTGGCCACCTTCATGTGCACTGAACTGGGGAGACTGCCACTTTGCTCAAATGGACGCTGCAAGTGGAAGCCAAAAACAAGTTCAAATTATTTCTTGATACGCAGGCAATTCGTTGATATGCAGATCTTCAGTTCATTTCTCTGCGGTGAATTTACAAATGGGTGTGCTGTGTGTCTATTTTATGTACCATAATAGAATGAAAATGCGTTGCTATCGTTGTTCTTATGAGCGGTACGTGTTTCATTTTTCATATCATCAAAACTCCAGGGCCTATTTCTCATTCTGTATGATTGTAGCCGAGGTTTCGTTTCTTTTCAGAACACACACAGCCTTCAGATTGGCAGCGCTGCCAGGCTTTTCTTCGTTCCTATAAATATTCTGATCAGTAATTTAACTGCTATTTTAATTAAATATTTTCAAATTGTTGCAGTATCCTACGAATTTAGAAAGTATTTAAAGAATTTCTCTTTCTTATGGATTCAGATTGCTGCCATGTAATTGCAATATCTACATTTACATTCATGTATCTCACACTGAGGCATATACATTATACCTGTAAAGTTCAGTGATGGGAAAGTTAATCTTTGTGTTTGACCTTAACAGAGAACGCAGATTATTTACGATCAGTCATTGATATGATGTGGCATTTACAAAGATACAGTGGAGGAAGATAGCAGAACTTCGTGAAATTAGTGAAATAAGGATGTGATTGAAAATTTTTGGTTAAAATTGACGTATGCAATGGAAGTTATCTTTTATTTCTGAAATACTGAGGAGTAGATTAGTTAATGCATAAGAGATTGCGATGTGAGTTCTATGGGCTGAAAGTATGATTTTTGGGTGAAGTTTCTTACATTGTCGTTATATTGTTTCTGTAATCAGGGAAAACATTAATTTTGTACTGTCTACGATAAGATTTCTTCCTTAAGTGTTGCTGTTTCTTTTGCTTACATTGGGTACTTAACGATATCAATTTTTACACCTTTACACTGGTCCATTATCCTTTTATCTTAAATGTTGGAGAGAAATTAGGAATTTCTATGTATTTCGTCCAGCTTCAAAAGAGATCTTGGTAAGGGAGGACGTGTCTGGCATTCTGTTTGGTTAAAGTCGAAAATTAGTACATTAGGGAGTAGTTTTGAGCATAATTTTTATTAGGAACCAAGAGTTTGCTACTCATACTGTGGACTTACGAAAATTATCGACCTCCACACATCCAACCCCTCACTCCCCTTGTAGTAAATTGTAGTACAGATCTAATTGAGGGGGCAGTTTTGGATGATTAAAGGATAGTAAAAAACGTTTGTCACATTTTAATTTATCTCATTCGGTTATTTATTTGCTGTTTTTGGAAAACAAATTTATCTGGGACTCAGCCGCTTTGCTTGTGCATCAGGGTCTCAGGTGATGTTTCATTGTGAGTATAATGGGAGTTATTTGTGAAACCATACATGTACCTTTTTAAGCAAAACGAGTTTAATGCATACATGGTAATTACGTATATACTAGATGGAGTAAATAAAGTGGCCTGGAGAACAGTGCTTCAGTGTACAAAGAAACACAGCAGAGGAAAGGAAATACAGTACTAACCTGACTATAGCAGATTTTGAAAGTGATCACTGTTAATCTCTTGGTCATTGGGGCATGGTCAGAAAGTTGCTGAAGGCGGATCGAAGCTGGACTGCTCGAATTACTGCAGTCTCATCCGAAATGTTATGCTGAAGTTATTAAAGACTGTGGATATTGCGATACAATTTCGACTTGAGGCCTCCCCACACCAAGTAATCGCACACTGGCATATCATATGACCTGGGTGGCCAGCTACATCTGCAACCAGACTGACCTCTGTTAACAAATATGTGCTCCAAGAAACCGGTGCGGATCACTCGTCGGGCGTCACGAGATGTGGCTATATGCTTACATTCAAGTTCAATCGTATCCACTCGTCCCGGCCACTTTTATTTGCCCCAGTCAGTAATTTCACATTTCAAAGAGAAAGCATACGTGTTCACCTCGTTTTAACAGTATTGCAAGACTCTTGAAAATCTTGTTTATTTTAGAGATTACATATGCCCAGGACATGAATTTTGTTTGTGACGACAACTATATGAACCACTGGAGTTTTCAATAGCCGCCAAAAGTTATCTAAAAAAAGAAAAAAAGGTCAGAAACAAGTGAAATATAAGTGTGAGAAAGTAGAGACACCTGGAGTAAAGGCTTCCAGTATGTAAACTGTAAAGGAGGAACAGTGGCGGAAAGTCAATCTGGAGGAGCATGCCAGTAAGTATATACAACATAACCTGTAAAAGTGACTATGGTGCATGACTTCCTCGGCACATGGGTGCAGGTATAAACATTTGTTTTCTTGTGTTTCAACAGATGTGGAAACAGTGCTGCATAAGACTAATTGCTGAGGAATAGTAATTGTAAAGTGTTCAACAAATTGAACAGTTTGATATTTACGGAGCGTGATGGACGTTGTTCCAATAGAGAGAGTATGATCACCCGTTACAGATGGAGACAAACTGAAACATAATGGAATGAAGTACAGAGTTTCAACGCGTCTACAGATTAATACGTGGTATGAAAGTAAGTATTTACTAGTATACATGGTATCTTAGAGAATCGAGTCTGTAGGCTGGTCAACCTATTAGCTACAGGAAAATCTCCATTTGACAAACGAGGACAGTGTGTGCCTGGTAACATGGAGCTTATAACACAATTACCCAATAATGAAGCCCTTTATTCACGGGAGAAGTACAAATATCTTAACGAGAAGCTTAATGTCAAGCAGGTGTTTGAACGTTTCAGGGAAATGCATCCTGAGGGCAAAATAAAACATCACTATTATAGCAAAGTATTCCTAGAAGTCTTCAATACTTGACAATTAGGTTTTTTCTGGGGGGAGTTACTGGAGATTTTGTGAATTTTTTTCTTTTCTATAAGAAAATTATTAGTAGCTATGAGTGGTCATCTTATATGCTTGTTTGGTTCTTGGTGATATTACTGATCAGTTCATGATAGAGAAGCGTACAGTTACTCAAAGTGAGGGCAGGAGATACCTTTTTGAAAAAGTAAAGAGAGAAATGAAAAACCTTAAATATTGGATCCCAACCTTTCTGAGGCCACCACCCCCGATTCTAATTAGAAATTAGTTGGTGCATCTTACCCAAACATAACAATCGTTGGTACCAAACTAAACTTTACAATGGAAGACAATTTTGTCTGAACATTTTTATTTTTAAAATGATGAGACAGATAAAATATTTAGGTTTTGTGAATTTTTTGTTAAGCCACAAGTTAATGGGACAATGTTACAATTTGATACTACTTGTTTCTAACAACCTTCTTTTACAGAGGCAAGTTTTAATGAGGAAAGTTTCATTGCCCTGTGAGTATTACCTACAGCCCTTTCTCAGAAAAGAAAGCTAACTAGGCATATGAATGTAGGCACTTATTACAAAACGTGCCTTCACTGCTCCACTCCTCTCCACAGAGACACTTGATTCGCCCACACCCTCCTCCACCATTTAAAATCAAACAATTGAAATTGTGTGTGCCATATTTCCTGTCTGTAAATCATTTTATTGATAGACTCATAATTTCTTAAATGACAGAAACTGGAAGTCTTCACGTTATCAGTGTCTCGTGTCTGACAACCGAAATGATAATAATGATAATAATCGCACTGGGAGCAGTTACCAATGGTCTTACTGGGCATTTGGCATCGATAAAATATCAATCTGCTAACTAAAACATCCACTTTACTGAGATCTGCATGTATTATTTGCGATACATTACACTTGGTAAGTGTCTGAGTAGTGACAAAATGTGGAATCCACCGTAATGAACCAGTTATGGTGTACTCTGTTATCAACTGTGTACATAACACTAATGAAGATGATAGTAATAATATTGCTGTGTAAGTCCTGCAGCAGTATAGTAACATTACATAGTTACTGACGTGTTGCGGTGTTATTTAGTTCATTTATAACTGTGAAGTAACTGTTGTGTGACTGGGGCCTTCCGTCGGGTAGACGGTTTGCCAGGTGCTAGTCTTTCGATTTGACGTCACTTCGGCGACTTGCGCGTCGATGGGGATGAAATTATGATGGTTAGGACAACACAACACCCAGTCCCTGAGCGGAGAAAATCTCCGACCCAGCCGGAAATCGAACCCAGACCCATAGGATTGACAGTCTGTCGCGCTGACCACGCAGATACCGGGGACGGACATTATGAAGGGAATAATGAAGTAACTTATAATATATTGCAGGAACTACTTAAAACTCAGAGAAGGTATTTCCCTCAGATATTTAATCAAATGTGACGTGTCTGCCTCAATTTTACTGTCAGAGAACCATACTACACTGTACAAATGTCCGCCGCTCGTGGTCTCGCGGTAGCGTTCTCGCTTCCCGAGCACGGGGTCCCGGGTTCGATTCCCGGCGGGATCAGGGATTTTCACCTGCCTCGAGATGACTGGGTGTTTGTGTTGTCCTCATCATTTCATCATCATCCAGAAAAGTGGCGAAATTGGACTGAGCAAAGGTTGGGAAATTGTACGGGCGCTGATAACCACGCAGTTGAGCGCCCCACAAACCAAACATCATCATCATCACTGTACAAATAATGTGTGTAGCGTGTAACTACGTGATGGAAATGTTTTCAACTATTCGTTAAAACAAGCTGCAACCTTCACCACATTTTATCATGCGTCAATACTAGTATTTGAAAAAAATGTAGTCATTGGTAATTTACGTAATCAGTGCTACAGCATTATGAAATAGTGATAATAGTAACGATCTTTTAAAAATAATTTAGTTTTATGAAATCAATTGACCTCATACGTTTTTACTCTCAGAAAATTTAATTTTACCCCTCAGTGGGCAATTATTCTTCGGATAGGAACCAGTCATCTAAAGTGATGGAACATTCTCATGTATATATTTTATCAACTGCCGCTACTGCAGGAAGCAATAATGTACTTAGTAATGAGTCATTTATTATGTTTAGTAGTCAGCCTGAAAGTGTTTGGAGTCAGTGATATGAATTCTGGAAGTCAGGAAAGCAGTAGTGTTGGTAGGGGTGAAAGAGCAGTTGGTTCTGATGTGGCTCAGACACAAGGTCTCACTAATGGTTACAGTGGTTGAGCAGTTACTTTTTCAAATTCTTCTGCTTGCCAAGGTCAGAACAAATCCCACAAAAATCTTCCTGCATTAGAAAATATTTATGAACAGGAAAAGAGTGGTTTACAATTGGAATTATTTACACAATTTAAGAAACATAAGGGAAATGCAAGAGGATAAAGTGAGGGTTATAACAAAGAATTTGATAGTGGATTTGTCAGTGAAAATAGAAGTTAATCAGAAAGGGTTGGCTGAGAAATTGCAGGGTAATGTTACTATCTTAGGAGGATAGATACATAGTTTAGAACAGTAATGTGAATCTATTAGCAAAGAGTTTTAAGAGAATTTTAACGTACGGTGTACACAGTTAAGGAGAGAACTGCATACAAACTTTGAAGAGAGAATTTGTGACTTTGATGATAAGCTTCCCAAGAATTGTGACTGGATTCAAGAATGACTTTCAAGTCAGACTGCACTATTACAAGTTTTAAAGAAGAATTTGGAGAAGCTGAAATATCATTCTGAGAAAGAAATAATAGAGAGCATGTAGGAGATTAAACAGTCAGTTTGGATGGTTGACAGGGCTTCTGTTGCTTCATCGATTGTTAATGCCAAACAGAGTTCTAGTGGTACTGTACCTGTAGTGGAAGCTGAATCAGAAGAAATGCGATAATTATTAAGTTACAAGGAAGGTCATATTGAGATTAATAGGAGAAGCAGGCAGTTAGCACAAAAAATAAATAAGTGATAATGATGAACCACATCCTGTGTATCATTATCTTTGGTGTGACTTCATAAGCGCGTGACTGCGTGTGAGATCGCTCTCTAAGTTTTCAAATATTTTTAGGTTTCAGATACATGTTTTAACGGTTTTTTGTGATAATATTTACTATATAAGTAACTTATTAGTGGTTTCTTCATTCACCTCCTTCTTGTGTTGTGACCTGATATTTGTGAGTGTTTCGTATCGAGCAACTTAAACTCTTACCTGTGTTTACATTCCACGCTGACCTGTTGCAGCTGTAGCGGTGCATCGAAAGCTAAGTACTAATTAATTGTTTGTGTATAGTGGTTTATTCAGGAACTTAAGTAGTCTTCAACTGGTGTTCTTGGTGTTTTCTGGTGAAATAATTACAGAAGAAATTTTTGGGACCTGTTTTCAGTTTTGTTACTGTGTCATTAGAAGTTTGATTTCTTTCTGTGTAAGTCTTTTGTTATATTCTCATTTGCTGTTGATTATTACTGTTAATAATAGTAGTTACTTCCCTTGTAGAATAAGTTTGTGATTACTGTAGTCAGTTTTTTAACATCTTCTCATTGTAGTAGCGGAACTTAGATAAAGTAGTTTTCTTGTTTCAGTAACTGTAAAATTTTACCATGAGTGAGAAGTGTGGGCTTTGCCGTAGGTTCGTGAGTAGTGGATTGCGGTGTGAGACTTGTTCAAAGTATTTTCACTGGGGGGGGGGGGGGGGGAGCCAGTGGGCATTCCGGTTAGATCCTCTCCTGGAACTGCAGGTTATGTAGCAAGAGTAAGTTGGTAAAGGAGCAAGAGCGTAAGATCTGTGCCCTTCAGGTGCAGTTGAAAAACGCGCAGGAGGAGCTAGATAGGATGAGGAGGGAGAAGGGGGTTGGGGAATGGGAGCTGGCTGTTGGTAAGAGATCTGCTAGGAGAAGGAGATTTTCAGATAGTTTTACTATTGGTGTTTGCAATAGATATGACCAACTGTCAGAGACTAGTGGAGAGGAATCTCTAGTAGGTGTAGATGTAGGAAGTATGCAGCAGACCTCAGCAGTTACGGTGGCTAGGACAGTTGCAAAGTCTAAGAGAAAGAAGAAGGTTCTGCTGTTAGGTAGTTCTCATGGTAGAGGTGTAGGCCAGCAGTTGCAGGAAGTGTTGGGGAGTGAGTACCAGGTCACCAGCATTGTGAAGCCTAATGCAGGATTGGCTCAGGTGACTGTAAACATAGGGGGGTTATGTAGGGATTTTACTAAAGAGGATCAGGTAGTGATTGTGGATGAGGCTGGTAATAGTATTGATAGGGATGGGGTGTATGACATAGATGGTGACATGGAAAAGGTAGCCACTCAGACTGGCAACACGAATGTGCATTTCGTGGAACTGTTCTAGCGTCACGATCGGCCTCATCTTAATACAGCCATCAAGCGTAATAACATGAGACTTGGGGTTGCGCTGATGACAGAAGGCATGAGCCACATTTCAGTAGTGTCCGTGGAGTCTATCAGCAGGACGGGTTTCACTATACATGGCCTGCACCTCAACAGGTACTTTTTTTAGACTGAAGTCAGCTGATAGGTATTCCTGCTCAAGGGAAGTCTCTCTAACAAAGGAACCACTTTTGACAAAGCTTAGGTATCTGAGTAATGAGGGAATTAGTATATTTCATCAAAATATACAAGGTATTAGAGATAAAGTTAGTGAACTGCTTATAGATGTTGACTCTGAAATTATTGGTATATCTGAACACTTCTTAATTAAGGAGATAATTCAGAGGCTTCCTTTACCAGGATACAGGTTGGCTGGCACCTTTTCTAGGAGCTCTTTGCAGTATGGGGGAGTAGCCATGTATGTGAAAAACGGTATCCCATTTGAGTCAATTGATGTCTCAAAGTGCTGCAGTGAAAAGGTGTTTGAATGTTGTGCAGGTGTTAAATTTATTGGAGTTAAACTTCTAACTGTTGTTATTTATAAATCGCCAGACTCCGGTTTCACAACATTTTTGCTAAAGCTAGAGGAGGTTCTTGGTTCACTTTATAGGAAATACAAAAATAGTTATATGTGGTGACTTCAATATTAAGTGCATAAGTGATTGTGCAAGGAAAAGGATGCTGTTAGACCTCCTTAATTCATATAATCTTATGCAGACCGTATTCTTTCCAACGAGAGTGCTAGGGAACAGTAGAACAAACATAGACAACATTTTTGTCCATTCCTCATTACTAGAAGGGCATTCTGTTAGCAAAAAGGTGAATGGCCTTTCAGATCATGATGCACAAGTTTTAACTCTAAAAGATTTTTGTGCTGCAACGCATGTTAAATATAGTTATCAACTTTTTAGGAAAGCTGATCCAGTTGCTGTAGAGACCTTTGTAAACCTTATCTAGGAACAAGAGTGGCAAGATATTTATAGTGCTGATACAGTAGACGATAAATATAATGCTTTCCACAAGACTTTTCTCATGCTCTTTGAAAGTTGCTTTCCGTTAGAACGTTCAAAACAGGGTACTAACACAAACGGGCAGCCTGGGTAGCTGACTAGAGGGATAAGAATATCCTGTAGAACAAAGTGGCAATTGCATCAAAATGTTAGAAACAGTCAAAATCTAAATGCAGCAGCCCATTACAAACAGTATTGTAAGGTGCATAAAAAAGTTATTAGGAAGGCAAAAACTATGTGGTATGCAGATTAGCTAAGTCTCAGGATAAAATAAAAACAATATGGTCAGTCGTAAATGAAGTGTTTGGTCTGCAGAGACAGGTTGAGGATACAGAATCAGTGCGTAGTGGGAATGTCCGTGTTACTCGTAAGTCGCATATATGTACAGTATTTAATAATCACTCTCTGAATATAGTAGGTGAACTAAATAGAAACCTAGTCCTAACAGGGAATTATATAGCGCTTGTAGAAAAAAGTGTTGCGAGACTGTTACCTGAAATTCTCCTCCATGATACTGACAAGAGGGAGATTGAGTTAATAATTAAATCACTCTCATGGATATGATGGGGTATCTAGCAGAATACTGAAGTATTGTTCTATGTATGTTAGCCCAGTACTTAGCCACGTCTGTAACTTTTCCTTTAGGAGTGGTCGGTTTCCTGACCGATTAAAGTACTCGGTAGTGAAGCCACTTTATAAAAAGGGAGACAGGGATAATGTTGACAATTATAGACCTATTTCTATTCCATCGGTGTTTGCTAAAGTTATCGAGAAGGTTGTACATACAGGGTTACTGGAGCATTTATATTTACATAATTTGCTGTCATATGTACAGTTTGGTTTTAGAAATGGTTTAACAACTGAAAATGCTATATTCTATTTTCTCCGTCAGGTTTTGGACGGACTAAATAAAAGGTTGCGAACGCTAATTGTTTTCTTTGCTTTAACGAAGGCTTTTGACTGTGTTGACCACAAAATATTACAGCAGAAGTTGCACCGTTAGGAGTAAGGGGAGTAGCTTACAATTGGTTCGCCTCTTACTTTAAGAACAGAAAGCAGAAATTAATTCTCCACAATAT
Source organism: Schistocerca cancellata (assembly GCF_023864275.1). Lineage (NCBI taxonomy): Eukaryota > Metazoa > Arthropoda > Insecta > Orthoptera > Acrididae > Schistocerca > Schistocerca cancellata. Next base: position 604,904,700 of record NC_064630.1, read on the forward strand.
TGAGAGTGGTAGTGATGTTCATTCCCAATGGGGCACTGTTAAGTGGGGCATTCCCCAAGGGTCGGTGCTGGGGCCACTGCTGTTTCTTATTTATATAAATGATATGCCTTCTAGTTTTACAGGTGATTCAAAAATATTTCTGTTTGCTGATGACACCAGCTTGGTAGTGAAGGATCTTGTGTGTAATATTGAAACATTATCAAATAATGTAGTTCATGAAATAAGTTCATGGCATGTGGGAAATAATTTGATGCTAAATCACAGTAAGACTCAGTTTTTAATGTTTCTAACTCACAATTCAACAAGAACCAATATTTTGATCAGACAGAATGGGCATATTATAAGCGAGACGGAACAGTTCAAGATGCTAGGCGTTCGGATAGATAGTAAGCTGTTGTGGAAAGCCCATGTTAAGGATCTTGTTCAGAAACTAAATGCTGCTCTATTTACCATTAGAACAGTATCTGAAATAAGTGACAGTGCAACACGGAAAGTAATCTACTTCGCATATTTTCATACGCTTATGTCATATGGTATTATTTTTTGGGGTAATTCTTCTCATTCAAAAATGGCATTTTTGACTCAAAAACTGCCTGTTCGAGCTATATGTGGTGTAAGTTCGAGAAGTTCTTGTCGACCACTATTCAATGGTCTGGGAATTCTGACATTGCCCTCACAGTATATATTTTCTTTAATGTCGTTTGTTATTAACAATATTAGCTTATTCCAAAGAGTTAGCAGCTTTCATTCAGTTAATACGAGGCAGAAATCAAATCTGCATGTGGAATGCACTTCCTTGACTCTTGTGCAGAGAGGAGTGCACTATTCTGCTGCATCCATTTTCAATAAGCAACCACAAGAACTCAAAAATCTTAGCAATAGCCCAAACACTTTTAAGTCTAAACTGAAGAGTTTCCTCATGGCTCACTCCTTCTATTCTGTGGAGGAGCTCCTGGAAGAGTTGAAAAATTAAGCAAATTCCAGTGTTACATTTTTTATTTTCTTTATTTAAACTTACGAATTGTCGCCTGAATACGTCTCTTATATTTCATTTTATCTGTTTCTACTATCGTATTATAATTTCATGTATTGACTGGTTCCATGACCATTGAGACATCTCCTTAATTTCGTCCCACGGAAAAATAAATAAAAAAAATGAAAATAAAATAAAAAGAGAAGCAAATCCTACAGCATTCGTACAGATTTCAATTAAGAGAAAACACGTTATGATGGCCTATCTGGTTTCGAATGGACTAGTTTCTTATTTGTCAAATTGTTTCAATTATTTGGAAGTGCATTAAATGATATGGCCTTGTGCTTCACTGGGACAATTTTATTTTCCACTCCCAAATTTTTGGCCTTCGGGTCATATCACTGTGGTTATTTGAAAAGTGAACTGCTCTGTGCATGGATATGCTAGTTAGAAACTGTAAATCTTGCGAATGGTTTAAGCATTTTATCTTGTCTGCATAGTGATTCGAAGCAGACCAAGACAGAGTTAAGCATGGCATTCTGATGACATAAGATTTTACTGATTTTTGTTTCAGCAACACTTATTTTTCTTTTCAGTGCATGTTGTTGAAAAATCAATTCCTATACAGTCCTCATAGTCCTTCCTAGCTGATTCTAATCTGCTTTCTGCTAGACAGTTTGAAAAGATTGTTACAAGAACTGGAATATGACAGTAGTGATGATAATGGTTGTGGTAGGAATGGTAATCAGCTTGTTTATCCTGATCTGAGGGCAAAGAAACACCGGAATTATGATAATGGGTGATATTTGTGACATAAGAAATATGGAAATGGTAGCTGAAGGCATCAGGAGGAAGGACCCCATCATAATGCGAATGGTGATTACAGAACAGTAAGAGATGGCTGTTATGGTGGGTACTTAGGTCGCAATCGAGATAGTAGGCGAAATGGCAGAGGTGGTCATTGGAATGAGAGATATTCAGGTCTAGGGATTGTGGAGATGCGTTCTTGGATAGCCTGCAGCTACTAGACTGAAAATTGATGCCTGTAGACAAATTGGCAGCTACAAGAATGAAGAGCAATACTTATTAAAAATTGAATATGTTGAATTTTGAATTTGTGAGAAAACTTTTGCTATGTGAAAGACATGAAAGAGCAAATTCTGTGATTAGGCGAATGCTTGGAATAGATGTTAATAGAATTACGCTACCTTGTGTTCTTGACACATGATGCCAAATGCCCATGTTGATAGTGTCATCATTTGAGATAAACAAAGTTGTTCATTCATACTGCGTTCTTTAGCTACAATGGAATAAGGTGAAATGGACAGTTCTTAGAAATATACAGAGGTGAAAAAATAAGTTCGTACTAGACTTTTTCTAAAGGTAATATTTTGTATATGAGCTAGCTGGTGGTTCTAATTTTGTTGTTTAATTTGATTTAAGGAGTTGATTCTTCTCAGCATACCAAGCAATGATGGACTTGAGTCACAGTGAACTGTTGCGAGGTGTAATGAGTTGATGTTGAAGTTTTGATGAATGTGTGGTTACGGAGAAGAGTTCAAACCACTTTATTAAATATCTTACCATAGCTACATTACTCTTTGAGTTGAAGCCTTTTGTGTGTGAGTGAAGTGCTGAAGCAGTTGTATTATTAAATTGCCAACGAGTTGTTTGTACCTTGCAAGAAGTATGAAATCATGTTAACTGTGTTGAGGAAGAACCTGAAATAACTACAGAAAATATGTTTGGTGTTTTGTGATGTTAGTCTTCAGTGTTTTCTGACCACCACAGCACTATTCAGAATTTTACCTATAAATTTAAGATAAAACAGAATTACATTGGTATTCTTTGTCAGGCCATAGTCTACCCTGTTAGTTTAGATTGATGAAATGTGGCAGCAAGGGGTTTGTATAATAATCCATTGTTGATGGTACCTAAAAACGAGATTAATACAGTATTGAACCAGTAAATGATAGACAGTTGATATTAGATGTGTTGTTGCAAAAATTCATGATATTAAGTTCCTGTCTTCTGTTGGTTCACGAGCAAGCAACTGGCAGAATGAGATGCATGTTTCATGTCATATATTCATAGCCTTCTTATGTTGTGGCTTTGTGGGTACTGTGTCATTTTCACAAGTTATCCTTAGGGCTGACAGTCAGTACAGCTGCTTTCATCAAAGTTTTGATATCATTCACCCAATACTCTTAAGGAAGAACTGGCTGCACTATCAATGTGTTCATTTGAGAAAAGCATAATGAGGTTTTGGATAGGTTGTTTATCATTTTCTAAGGATATGTTCTGTCAACTTCTAAAAGTGAGAATTTGGTAGAACGTCAAGCGAAGTTTCTTGTTATATTGTGATTACATCAGGGATTCTACATGATCCAGGGAAGTTTGAGGTGGTGAAAGACTATTAATTTCCTATTATGAGGAAACTGATTCCGACATCCTTGGGTTTAATTAATTTTTATAAATGGTTTGTAAACTTCAATTTTTGGCTACACCATTATTTTATGCTCTGATGGAAAAGAAAACTCCTTGGAACTGGAATGCCCACCTGCAAGCAGAGTTCGTCTGTGTTAAACAGGCTGTTTTGGGACCACCTATTTTCTCATACTCAAATTTATGTAACGATTATTGTCAGAATTCTGATAGTTCTAAGATAGCTCTTGGTATTGAGTTATTCAAAAAATTTTAAGCAGATAGCATGATGAAGCATCATATTATAGCTTTTGTGAGCCAGGGACTCACTATGTGTGAATGCAAGCATTCCGCCAGTGAGGTTGAAGCTATCATTGTTGTGGGGATTTATGAAGTTCAAGTTTTACTTGTTTGGTTGTGTGATTAAGATTTATGTAAGTCATACTGGACTGGAATTTTTAATAAATCCAAAGCTGACTCGTGGCCATTTGGCCAGTGGGACATTGTGTCTACAAGAGCTTCATTTTAAGATTGTGTACAATACTGTCACAGACAAAAGCCCTGCTGATGCTATTTCGAGATTTCCTGTAGGGATGAATTATGGGTATGAGGACTATAACGAAGAGAAAAATTCCACTGTCATCTCTTTACAGAATGCGACCTTTGATCATTTTATTCTGGATGCACTTGAAAATTTTGCTTTCATTTGGCATAAGATGGTGTTTTCTTTAGGTAAAGCAGTGTAGGTAACTGGCAGTGGGTTGTTTGAAATTCTGACAATTAGTCAACAAATAAATCTGGCATATACATTTAAATTCTGCACACTCTGGTGAAAGGAAATGTTTTCACAAACTATGTGAGGTACACTATTTCCTGAATATGTAAAAGTTCATTCACACACTTGTGGCTTTGTACATACCGTTTCAAAAGGTGAAATCTCCAATAGTGTTGCACCACGCACTTTCTGCATTTTATCTGTTTAGTCATGGGCTATTCAATGGCATTCATATGATTTTGTTACTGTTGACCTGACTTCCAAGTCTGTTTCAATCGCACCACTGAGGAAAGATAGTAAGTAGAGTCCACCATACGAGCATTTCTGTGTCATTTTCTACATAAAGTTGGTCATGTCTACAAAGTGATATCAGACAACAGTGCACCATTCAACTCTGTAGTCTGGAAGCGTGCTTTGCATTTGCATGGTAAGTGGATTCAGGCGATTTATATTTCATCATACTACCCATCACGTATACACTCTGAGCTTGTCATGTAAGAGTTTGGAAAACGGCTTAGGCTGTATTACTAACTATAGCTTAGACCTCGGAAAATATATTTACATTTGCTTCAGAAATTTGTCAGTGTATTCATGAATGATCTGACACCTTTTCCACCAGTCCTAGTGTTGCATAATCAGCTTACATCATATATGATCTGAGAATAACGTTCCCAGCTTGCACACAGTTGTGGCATAGCTGTGTGGTAAGACTGGCACTGAGGATCAGGAAGGCTGCGGACAGGTGTCAAAGAAATGGCAGACACAAGATGGTATGAAAATTTTTCATGGTTTTGACAAAGCTTACTTGTGAAATTGCGCAAACTGTTCCATATGTAACATGTGCTGATACATAATTTTCTTCCTGTTTGTACTGCTCCTCTCAAAGTATAACATATGGCACACCCAAGTGCAGGAGGAGTAGGAATGTACGAATAACGAAGTCGAAAGGATTGCATGACATATTTAGTTGTTCTGTGAGTAGTCATGATAGGATGTACTGTGGATGTAAGCTAGGACATCTTCAGCCTTAGGACATATAGTATATCTTATTATAAAAAAAATTGCGTATGTTTAAATTTCAGGAGGTGAGCAGTTCATTGTGAATCTTTTGTCTCATGTGTGTGGATGGAATCAATCGAGTCAAGGGAAGAAATGTTTAGAGAAAGGAGGTACGTGAAACGTAAACAGACAGGTATATTAAAAATGAGGGGAATTGGAATCTCACACTGTTAACTGTGTTACTGCCAGTGATGTATGGTTTTATGATTCTGCGTAGTGAGCGGGTAGGTCGCTAGTTCAAAACTGTTTGGAGGCTGGTTAGTGTATCACATAGGAGATATTTCACTTTGCATTATGATAAATTTAGATTGTTACGCCTTCTGATGAGTAAAAGGATTTGTAGTTATGTATTTTATGAAGGATGTTATGTCCGCTTATGATTTAAACGTTTGTTTCTGCAGTCTTTTGACACTATGGTGTAGATTATACTCAGTTCTCACGATATTACTGAGGCACCCACCATTCTTAATATGCAATCCACTTGAGCAGGTGTGGCTCATGGTTTCCATAATGGAAAAGGTTGCGGCGTTTACTAATCGAAAGTAACCTAGACCTCGAGGTACACCACAGGTCAGTCTGTCCCCACAACCAAGATTTCAGGAGGGGGGGGTGGGGCAACCTCAGACTAGCCAAACGCTTACATACGTTATCTGCATTCCGTTTTGTATTCAACTGCTAAGTAATATCAAGAGCTAACTGCAACATAAAATTTGACGCCTAATTTCATATTTAGCGACAGTTAAACGCGACAGATCGTACTAAAAGAACGCGTTTTGTAGAGCTCCTTAATGCGGTGTATGTTAGTTTGACTGCAAGCTTAATGCTTTTAGTGTTTCCTTTCCTAAACTACATAGGTTTAACGTTTTTTGTGTTCGAACGGTGGCGTTTATGAGTCCACGTGACGAAACAGTATTATTTCCAGGACGTCACTGATTTTGTGCTGTGATTGGCTGCCATAGCAACCCGAGCAATCGCCACGTTAATTTACATTCCGTATCTGTCATATTTATACTTACGTATTACGAAAATATGCTTTTTAAGCGACATAACGCCTTAAAACTCTCGAAAATATGTCGTCTTTAGAATCGTTTCTTGTGCTAAAATTTCTGAAAATATTACACTTTAGCGCCACAAACCGTACCAAGGAAGATGCATTTTGAAAATTGTAACGTCGGTGTCTAAACATGGCATTCCTCTGAATCCACTTAACTTCTTAAGTTACATTGATAATTACAACAAAGGAATTCTTCTTATCACCTATTAATGCACTTTTATTTAGCTTAATTTATTTGTTTATAAATGATCTCGTCTCCCTCTCCTGCGCTACAAAATGATCCATGACATTTCGCTGAAATTTGGCTGTACAGTATTTCGTTTTAGAGAGAACGCACCGTAAGCTCATTAAGTCTATCCTCATTCACTGTATTATACATGAATGTTTTCCTCGCTTTAAGGTAGAGAAGCAGCGTTCTGGGAAGGTTTAAATTATCTGCAGAACTCTGACACTTCCAGTAAAAACCAAACTGTTTTCACAAAGAAAATTCAGCAGGGTCAAAGTACATGGTGCCTTCATAAAATCCTTTCGGCTGTATAACACATCACATTTATGACGTAAGTCTTAAAACTGTAATTAAAAACAAATTACCAGCTACTTTCAGTTCTTTTTCTGGGAAAACAATTTTTTGTTTCGAAAACAACGAAGTTTCAAACAGTTGTGCAGCTGACAAGGGATCTTTAAAACTTGATCGATCACGTATCTGAGTGACGATGCGGTCACAGCTGTCTCGTGCATATACCATTCTTCACTCACAGACAGTGAAACTTTCCCGTTTGGCAGTTGCTTCTTCCTCTTCCCAGTGGTCGTAAAAATCAAGTGAGGCCCTAACGTACTGGACGGAAGCTGCCACGTGGGATACATGTTCAAGAGTTTTCACTGGTCAGTATTCCTTTGCTGTTGTTGATCGAACGTTACTTCACAATGAGACACGACTTAATTTTAAAAAAGAACGTAACCAGAAGAGGAAATCTTCGTCTTGCAAAAAATCATTCACTCCCGTAACCTTGTCGTGTAATCATTTGTATCATTATCAATAATTGTTCCCATGTGCTCAACAATTTCCTTTCGGTATTTGTTTAATAGTGGGCACGTTCTGTGATTCAAAATTCCATCTGATGGACTGAGGATGGGTAGGAATACGTTTCCTCAGTGTCTGGTCAAGAACGTCAGTGCATTTCACTGGGAGAAAAGGCTGAAATTCAAAGTTGCTGAAGAAGATCCGCACTTGCTTATTGCCTGTCATACAATGTTCTACCATCTACATTTAACATATATATATATATAATGTTGAATGAAATTGGTACAAAACTCTTTAGTTCTGATTTGAACTTCACTTTTGTGGACACTGATAACAGAAGCACACTTGTAACACTGTGGTAACAGTTTCTGAAGTGTTCCATTTTCGTTCCTTTTCTCTAGTTCGCTAAGAACAATTGCAGTTACATTGTCTGCAGTATGACTTTTTCGACCTCCAAGAGAAATAAATCTTTAATTTATTTTCTCAAATGCCTCATATCGAATCATTACTACCAGCTGTGCAAAATTTGCACAGTCAGTGGCTCCTTAAACTTCGACTGCGAGGAAATTTGTTTTCGACAGTTCACGCCTGATGACATTAAGGCATACCTAATGATCTGCGACGGGCCCAAAAAAAAAAAAAAAAAAAACGGTTTCACATACGCTGCTCAATTCTCACATCAGATCAGGTAGACCTCAGATTCTTGGAATTTTCTGCTTCGTTATGGCCCCTTAAGGCAAGCTCGAATTTGTCACAAAATTTAATGCAGTCATCACTTTACTCAATACAAACCGGATTTTTAAACATTTTCATTATACGTCTTCATATTAAGGTGGTAATCACCATTTAGTTGGTGCTTTTCCTGGCACGGAAAATTTAATAAAAACATTTAAATGTTTTTTATTGGGATCAAATCTTTTCACTTTTACGTTAGCTTTCTTTTAAGTCTGTTGTGCTATTCTCAGGCCAGTGCTATCACTGCTACTGGTCACAAAACCGTTGAAACAGAAAAAATGCATTTATCACTTCACAACCACACAACCACTCAACATTGCTCTCTTAAAATCGTCTGTGTACCCTTGCCTTAGTTTACACGATTTTTGTTGTTGATTGATGTTTATATCGAGTTTGGGCGCACCAAGCTCCTTCAGTTTCATCGTAACCGCACGTACCAAACTTTTACCTGATAAATTTCACACTGAATTAATATTACGTTGAACTCGTGATATGCTACTGTTATTCGCAAAAAAGTAAAACTGAACTCATGCGTAACGCACTCACTAAAAGAAACTTGCTAATAACGCTCGTTACCCGCAACCGCAGCCAACAAGCAAGGAAACTAAAGTAACACAACATATTTCGCGGAATAGCGAATTTCAGATACAAAAACAAATAACTAAAACACTAACAGAATAATAATAATGAACGTCGATTCATGTCGCATCAAAGCATAATAGATATATACGGAGACAGGGATCGATAGTGAAGTTTCAGCAGCTCTGTTCATTTCTTTTTGATTAAGTAGTGGAATGTGGAAAACCTGTGCCTGTAGGCTGAAAGACTAGAGCCTAGTGGCTCTGCTACATAGAGCTACATAGAGCTAAGCGGCATTTCAAGGCGCAGTCTTAAGTCTAGATACGGCATTTCAAGGCCCACTCTTAAGTCTAGATACTATCTGAACGAAAAACATTGCTTGATACCACATATCAAAGTTCCAAAACGTTGACCGGCATTATATACATCCGTGTGGGAAATCTGCGAAATTTTTATTCTGTAATACGTTGTTGAGAAATTTAGTTTACCGTAAGTTTTGGGGCGATTCTGTCTCAGAGCCTTTAATTACGAGCTGTGACGGAATTTGTGTATACCATGCTGGCCAGCGTCCATCTTGTTGCTTTGTGTCAAGTAAAGTAACTGCCTAGATCATAGTCACACTGATGATTACGTCAGCGGCCACTGAGTCATGGTTGAGGCACAATGGTAATAAACATAATTTTTGTATATTCCAGCTAGGTTACAGGAACTGAATAAGGTAAGGCTACATACATTGTGCTACTATATTACTGATTTCTGTTACTTGACTCGTTGTCATGGTCACTGAACTGCTACAACAAGAAACACGACAGGGAAGTAGGGTCTTACTAAATGGTGATTCTGTTAATTGACAGTTTTCTGCATTTCGTACTCATGTGCGAAGAACAGGGGAGACGTCTCATTTCAACACATGTACGCTTCGAGCGGAAGGCTAACACGTGTTCATAGTGTTCTACATCACTTACCAAGTAAATCTTCCATGTAACTCGATACGCAGGCCTTAAATTTTCTCCAGTGGTGTGGATTTACGAAAGTGTGTGCTGGTTCACTATATGCAATTATCGAGTCAAATAGTGTAGCTAGTGTTATTCTCTTGTACGTTACGTATAGCATTTTTGCATATTTTAAAAACACCAGGGCTTATTTCTCTCTTCCTATGAGTATACGCGAGGCTTCATTACTTTTCAAAAGACACACATAGCTTTCCGAGCGGCTAGCTTTTAATTGATTACTGTAGCAAATACCTGAATCATGTTTAATTTTCCAGTTACCAATGTAATGGGATTCCCCCTAAGTAGCTAAGTAGTTACTGTGTCTGATTGCTACGCAGCTGATGCAGCTTCAATAAGCAGTACTTTCAGGGAACTTTCCATGATGGGACGACTAGAATGGGGTTCACTCAGCGCCTTGATGACAACTGAGGAGCTAGTTAAGCGAGAAGTAGGTACTAAAGGGCTAGAAAGAGCCAGCATATGGTACTTTAGCTGTTCGTTTTAATAGGGCATATACATGGCCTGAAATTCGTGTCTAACGTGTGTGCATAAGGAGTCAACCGATATACAGCTGATCCAAAAGAACTACAAGATAAGCAAGTTAATATGTTATAGTACAGATATAATAAAAACTGACGAGTCTAAATCCATAAGACGTGACTTCGTTTACGCGTCGAAGGACGTCTCATTTCAGACTGTGCTATTATGTAAAGGTCTGAAAGTGTATCTTATAAGGACTTGCTCAATATAAGTATTGCATGTTGTTCTTTCTTGCGAAATTTTGGAGGAAGGGCGGATGTAAAACATGATTTCGTCAAAGCCAAAACGTTATGACTCACAATAAACTGGAAACACTACAGAACAAATTCAAACTGCGTGCCTAATCTTCGTAAATAAAAGCGAAACAAACTCACTATTATTTTCTGTAAACAACGGAGCAGAGCTTAAATTTCATTATAATTTCTAGGTAGGCACGCGAAGACTGTTTATAAGTTTTTGTAAATAAGGATATTTTTCTATGTAACACTGTTTTATAAAAACTTTTTAACATACTCATACTCTTACAATAATGCTTTCATAATGCCACCGTTAAAATATTGAACCTTTGTAGGAAACTGGATTTATGTTTGCATATATCTGACTTGCTTCTGGTGTTAAACAAGTAATTATGTCACTACTTTTGTGCATATGCTGACGTATCTACTTGTTCGGGACCATTTACTTGTTCGTTAGCTCAGCCTGCATAAGATCTGAGTGGTCTCTTGTGCCACTGTTCCACGAGTATGTCACACTACGCGATTGAGGTGGCTCACTGATCTCGCTTTTGGGAGGATCGGGATTTAAATTATTCTCTGTCCACAAAGAGTTAGATTTACCGAGATTTCCTCACGTATATCAAGGCAAATGCATGCATGGTTCAAAGACTCGGAAGATGTCCTTCCCTCTCGTTGTCCATTCATATTCTCCAATGATTTCCACGTCAACATGTCATTACAGCCTCATCTTTCATTTCTCTTTGATCACCTTGTCACATTTTGTAGTAGCTCGTTTTCGTGGTTATACTATTTGCCATTAAACGACTCTTTATGAGGTGAATGTATCATGTCGTACTTCCACAGCAGTTGACCAGTCTTCCATGATACCAAGTAAATCACCATGCACACATGTCGCCCGCTGCGCCCCACGTAGTACGTCATTTCGCCAACCGAGTTGTGTAATTAAAGCAATTACGCCGTCCGGCGCGGTGGCAGCTGGCAGAGTGGGCACCTGGCGTATCTACTGTATACTGTATACAGCCGTACGTCAGCCCTGTCAGACACGTGGGGGCGGCCGTTAGCTTACGACACGCTGTTATTCTCGCTAATCGGTTGCAGGCAACGTATTTGACGTAACAGCTGCTGCTGTTGTGAAGCCATGATTTCTCCCTTCTCGACTGGTCGTAGAAGGTATTGTATGGAATATTTTTAAAAAATCTCATATTTTTCTGATATTGTTTCTTGACCATCTTCCTAAATTACAGTAGTAACGTCTACCAAGGCAACTGCATATGAAACAGCCACCACCGAAGTATAAAGTTAATGTCAATAAAATTTTATGTTCGTTAATTAGGTGCTCGTTGCAGAACAATGTCCTTCTACCCTCAAAATGTATTCCACGACGTTGTCTGGAAGGTCCGTTTCTGAGAAGGCAACAATATTGTTTATTCAATTAATGTAATCAATACGGGACATTTCATAAATGTGAAAGTTATTTGCTAGATGGTGTTGTTTAGAAAACTTTTGAAGTAATCTTCTTGTGTGCGTTTTCATACAGCCACGAAATTCTTTATTTATTTAAAACACGATGACACATAGCACTGTTGTACCTTGAGAATAATTCCTCTCAGTCACAATAATGACATTAAAACAGACACGTTTCGAAAGAACAAGCCTCGTTCTTCACACTCTACCGTAAAAATCGAAATACCTTAACGAACAAGACAATTGGTTCACAGAAAAGTATAAATTACAGATAAAATTTTCTTCGATTATTTTTTGTTGACAGTCCTATAACGAAGGTTTGTACCGTATATATGGAAAGTGAAAAAGCAGTATCCACTATCGAGGAGAACACGGTAAGTGCCGTATCCCCCTATCCCAGAAACTTCGCTTCATGGAAAGGAAGCTCAAGAAGCGAGAACGTGTCTCGACTTATCCGTAGATACTCGACCGCTTGTGTAAAAACGACGTTCGCAGTTCATTCGCAGTGATGACGCATTAGCTAGAGTCACTGCTTTACACTTTTGCTCCCTGTGTTCGAAACCGGATTATTGTTTTTCCTTTTCTTTTTCATGTATTTACCAATGTCTGTAGAAGGTTACTACACGAATTTTGTGGTACACAAGGGAGTTACATTAATTGTAAAATTACAACTGAGTTTCACCTAAGTGTTATAAATTTATAGCATTATATATGTAAATTGAAGGTGGAGGTGGAGAAAAGTAAGGAAAGAGAAGGAACTGATGATGTCACCAGCATCGGGACCTTATATGGAAATGGCAACGACAAGTAAAAATAGGAATCAGACGTAGACACGAACCCGAGAGCTCCTGCTTGCGCTGCAGTAGCGTTAACCACTGCGCCATCTGGACACAAGGTTTGTCATAGATGCAGCTGACTCTCTCGACACGCTTCCCGGCTTCAAAGCCTTTCCATTCCTTTTATCTCCCCTCTACCACCAATTTACTTTTACATAATACGTATCACAGCTACGGATTCGATGCGATGTCTGTTTTTTTTTTTTTTCGGACGTGTCCCAAACAACAGAGGCCACGCATTCATTTATCGACTGACAAGCCAATAGCAGCGTTGTATACCACCTGGTAGCGTTGCAGGCACTTGACATGGTAATAAAAGAACATCACACGGCCGGGTGATCACGCTAGTGAAGATATGGGGCGCAAATGGGGAAATCGTTTAATCTAAGCGACTTTGACGAAGGACAGATTATTATTACGCAGAGCGTGTGGAACGAGTATCTCGAAAACAGTGAAGCCGGTCGAATGATCACGTGCTATTGTCGTGAGCGTATAGGGAAAGAAGTAGGATGACAGTGAAACTACCAGCAGGCGCTAAGTGGTTCGGCGTCCACGACTCTTCACTGAACGTTGGGTTCGAAGGCTTGTCTGCTCTGTAAAGTAGGATAGACGGTGATCTGTTGCATCTCTGCCGAAAGAGGACATTGCCGATGAACGCGCAACATGTTTCGGAGCTCCCCGTTCATCGTACATTGCTTAACGTGGAGGTCGGAAGCAGAACACATCTTCGTGTTCACATTTTGACCCAACGACATCGTCAGTTACGACTGGCGTGGGTACGGAACCATCGGGATTCGGCCGTCGATCAATGGAAACGTGTTGGCTCTCCGCGTGAATCACACTTTTGTACACCAGGTCGATGGTCGTCTCGACAGACGCCTGGGGTACGATGGCTCAATACGTTCAGCGTGCCTCGGACGCAGCAGGTGGGAACAGTACTATGCAATAAGATTAGGGACATTCTAATGCTCTTGCATGAGACCCATGGTGGTAATCGAAGACACGCTCAGAGTTGCGAACCACCTGCATCCGTTCATGGTTGATGTCTTCCCCGACGAAGATTCACCTTGTCCTTGCCTAGGAACCAGAATCGTGCTGCAGTAGTTTGAGGAGCATTATAGTGAACTCACGTTGACTCTCAGCCACCGAATTCGCCTGATGTAAATCCTATGGAAACCATCTGGGTCGCTATAGGATGCCATCAGGGCGTACGCACATCAACGGCCGGTTATTTACGCTAACTACGCGACCTGTGCGTAGATGTCTAATGCCGTATATTTCCATAAACCTACCAAAAAACAATCGGGGCCAAGATACGCAGAATCAGCGATGTATTTCGTTCCGAAGATGGCAGGCAGTCATAACGTTTTGGCTCATCAGTGTCTGTGTGTGTGTGTGTTTGTGTTTGTGTATGGTATTTTCAGGGGATAAAATCCTTTCAATTTCTCGATTCTTATATTTCTTATATCAATTCGTATATTTTATACTTAGGTTTATTCTTTAGGAAGATTTCATGCATTCCCTCGGATGATACCGATCGTAGAAAGAACCGGAACACAGAAATTCCGATCACCATGAGCATCTCGCAAAAGCGTGTTTGCCAGTCGCTTTTCTTCTTACGAGTCTCGTTCGGGGCAAAAATAGAGTTGTTAACATTGCTGAAGATTTCACTCGTTGCCATTAATTTCGAGGCAAACCACACATAGCTGATCACTTTTTCGAAAACTGCTGCTTGCAGCTGATCATAAATCAAAGCACGTCTTTTACTGCGTCGTGTCTAGTCGTGATACCCCTTTGTTGTCCAATGATCGTAGAATAATTTTGCAGTTTTTTGATGTGATGTTTTATATTCTGTTAAACGTATACGTCACAAAATTCAAAGAGCGGCGAGAACTTCGGTGGAATTAGTTTCAACGGATATTTTGGTATAACATCTTCATTCGTGGATTTGACCTAAAGCGAAGAATCGCTCTTAATAATAGCCCTTTCTAGGCAAGATTAAAAAATTTCGACTACTACAATGTGCTTTGTTTTACAGTGCTAGTATTCAACATGAAAGTAACACCCTTCTTACCAGGAGGCAATTTGCATTGGAAAAGATTTCTAGTTATTGTAAGCTTTGCTAAACCCAACGTTTATCTTGGACACGTGAGTAGGTTCACAGATTAGTAAAAGTTAAACCAGTCCGAATAACGATTGTGAAATTTTAGCCTTACAGATAAGATCATGAAATTTGCACATCTATTTTGAATTAATCCTGTTGGATTGCTATTAATATTTCTTAAATATTTCATTGATAGGAATCGATAAATGATTCATAGTTATAAGTTCACATTATACATTATTTTATTACATCACAATTACATTACCATAGAATGCCTTCTATGTAGCTACCCTAGCAGCTACATGAAATAGATCGTTGTATACACTCATTCAGCCTTAATGCCGTACTGAAGCCTAAGGAAAATCTCGCTCTAAACAAATGCATAGTAAGTTATCATAGAAGTGAGCACTATCCGAAAAAAGGGAGCTGACGAAAAAATAAGGCTCATAAAATCGTGTTTATGCCTTTTATACTTTATAATAGTCAGTGAGTAGACCGAAAATGACTACATCGATGTTTCAACTCTGCGCGCAAAAGTCTCTGGAATCGAACGTGATCGACAATCAAAGATATATTAGTAGAAATCACGTAAAAAGGACTCAAAATACAATGATACGTCATAGTTCATGAGTCAGTAATGAACAAAAATGGCTCCATTTTAAAGTTTGGTTGAACAATTTTATTCAACAACAGCTTGTATGTTTATTTTTTCAGCTTCCGGGATTTAGTGGCGGTTGGGTACGCGTTCGGATGTTGTTCGGTTAGTTGGTTCGCCTCTCATTATACTCGACATCCAAATTGTCCGATAACTTCCCCTGAACAGATGAAGAGTGTTGGCAGGTGTTTTCGGACAGACGTATTAAACGATATACAAGAGTGTGAAATGGTGAAATCGTTTGAGAAGAAGTTCCGTGACTTTTTCACCTAGGTGCGACAATTTATTGCTGATGTGATATTCGAATCCTATTTGATCCGTTTTAATCACAAAATCAGGGTTGAAGGCGAAATTTATAGCAGAACTTTGAAGTTTAAGTCTCCTATCGACCGGATTTTATTGTTTGTGATTATTAATTATGTCCTGGTTCTCTAACAGTTCAGTACATTAGTATTTGGCACCCACATTTCTTATCTTGTTTCAGGGGTTGTTGAAGGTCAGTTTGCGAAGTTCTTGCTAGGTTTAATTTTTTTTTTATTGTGGTTTTTCTATCTCCCGCTTGTGCGCTTTGGGAACTAACTCGGAAATGATTTGATTCCTTTGCTGATTCAGTCAAGGTTCAAATGGTTCAAATGGCTCTGAGCACTATGGGACTCAACTGCTGAGGTCATTAGTCCCCTAGAACTTAGAATTAGTTAAACCTAACTAACCTAAGGACATCACAAACATCCATGCCCGAGGCAGGATTCGAACCTGCGACCGTAGCGGTCTTGCGGTTCCAGACTGCAGCGCCTTTAACCGCACGGCCACTTCGGCCGGCTGATTCAGTCAAGGGGACAAGACCTGATGGGCAGGTGAGAACCGTTTGAAAACGAGACATTCACTTCAGGCTGCAAGAATAAACGGTAACACTTGCTGGTCCACCGAATCTTAGTTCTCGGAAACAAGGACGCAACACCGCCAAATCTGTTTGAAGATACTATTCGCTAAGAGGCTCATGAAGTACATAGAAAACTTTTTCTGTCGCTTTCTCAGAAACGGTAGAGTGTCTAAAGATAAGCCGAGACACATTTTCCCTTATTTTGATCCCCTCCACCCTTCCACAGAGCGAAGTTTCTGGAAAGTGAGGTCATTGCACTGGCCGAGCTCTCCTCGTTAACCACAAAGCGGATCAAGGTTGTGTCGAGTGCTCATCACTTACGGTTGTTGAAGAGGATTGTGACGCAAAAAAGAAAAGAAAACTATAGCTATAAAAGTCACTACAGAACTGAATGTCGTATTCGCGAACCCCGTCAGTACCAAACAAACACGAAGGGAACTCCTTTAGCGGGGAAATCCATGGCACTCCGGAGTTCCAAAATCATCCATAAGTGACGCAAATGCCCGTAGCAGGAAAACGTGGCACCGAAGCCATAAAACCTTGACTGTGGAGCAGTGGAAGAAAACCATTCGGCCGGATGAGTTTTGTTTCACATTGTTCCAGCTTCTGGTCTATCCAGGAAAGAAACATGGTTTGGGTTCGATGATGATTTGGGCAGCCAGTTGATAGTGCAGTTTTGCAAGACGACAGGGAAGGTGCTGACATAGCTCGCATTATCCAGGACTGGTTTTTGTGCATGAGGAAGACTTGTCGTATCTCCGCTCACCGTAAGCGTCACCAGATCTTAGTATTACTGAACATTTTTAGTCAACTTTGGAGAGACGGGTGAGTGATCGCTGTCTTCCATCATCGTTACAAATTGCCACATTTTTTTTTTCAGGAAGAATGGCATAAGATTCTCTTTAAAACCGTACGGGACCTGTATTTATCCATTCCGAGGCGACTGGAAGCAGTTTTTAAGGCCAAACATGTGGCAGTTAACGAAGCCCTTAGAGATATGTGCTCTTAGCGTGTCTGCCTGAAGGCCTCGTTCAACGTGTTGAAGAAGTTGTTCCGGCAGCCACTGATGCCTCAGTATCAGTGGAGGACATCGTCAGAGGAGACTTCAATCATCCAACAAGCAAAGAGGATAATTTACAGCTTTGTTAGTAGTGGGCGTGACAGGACATCCTGCGAAACATTACTAAAGGCCTTCTCAGGTAGTCTACAATCCCAGTCATGATGGGAATATATTGGTTGTAAATAGTTCGATGAATAGATCTGAACTCTTTGAGGATGTCCACTTTGAAATTGGAATCTTCGACTTTCAGGTAGCTACCAAAGTACAAAAGGTAACTAAAGCAAGCACAGAGGTTTATATGTTCAGTACCTAGCCAATGAGGTAGTAGTGTCATACCTTAATTAGGAAATCTAGACGTTTAATTCGGGGCAGGAGCATGTAGATGAATAATGGCACAGATTTAGTGTTCTGAGTGGATACACACCTATCAGAACAGCTCTTGATGGGGAGTACTCTCCAGGCTATTCAACCAATGTAAAGATATTTCTAAAGAAACAGAGAACACTGCGTAATAGGTGTACATCAAATCGTGGGTCTGTAGATGGAGAAATGCTGAATACAACGGATTTGGCCGTCAAGAGGGCAACGAGTGAAGCCTTCAATGATCACCCTTAATAATACTATTGCAAAATCTTTCACAAAATCTGGAGAAATTCTGGCCATATGCGAAAGATTATTAGTGGCATCAAGGTTAGTGTCAGTACACTTATGGACGAGACAGGAAATGAAAGTGATGGTAGCAAAGCAAAAGCAGAAATGTGAACTCATTTTTAAACGTTCGTTCACAGAGGAAGACCCAGGTGTAATGCCACAATTTAATTCTTGTACGAATCCATAGATGAGTGAAATAGATATTAGTGTCAGTGTCATTGGGAAATAACTGAAATCTACAGGGCTTGGTGGAATCCCTATCAGATTCTGTTGCAAAATTGGGGATGAGTTAGCCTCTCTTTTAACCATAACATGCTGACGAGCCCTCAACCAAAAAACTAAGCTATAGCTCCACGATTTCCTTTCCTCCAGGAGTGCCTATCCTGCAAGTTTAGCAGGAGAAATGTAAAGTTCGGAAGGTAGGTATTTGAAGGTAGAGCTTTGAGGACGGATTACGAGTCTTGCTTGGGTAACTCAGTCAGTAAAGCACTTTCCCACGAATGGCGAACGTTATAGTTTCGAGTCTCGGCCCAGCACATAGTTTTAATCTGCTAGGAAGTAACTATGCTCATTGTTTGAAAGAAAACACACGTCGCAAGACGGGCAACCGCAGTGATCCACCAAACGGTCTAACGTCTTTGACATCCAGTTTTTGTTGAATCTTAGAACATATTCTGAGCTCAAATGTAATGAGGTGTCTAGAACATAACGACTGCCAGCAAGGATTCAGAAAATATCGATTATATGAAACCACACTCGAGCTTTACTCACATGACATCCGGAAAGCCATTGATCAAGGCAGTCAGGTAGATGTAGTTTTTATTCACTTCCAGAGGGATTTTAATTCGGTACCACACACACGCGTATTATGGAAAGCACATTCAAACGCAGTATGAAGCGAGATTTGAGACTGGATTGAGGATTTCTTGGTGGGGAGGCCAGAGGATGTTACCTTGGATGGAGAGTCATCGATAGATGTAGAGAAAACTTCAGCTGTGCCCCAGGGAATTGTGTTTGAGCCCTTCTTTTCAAGTATCGTATTAATGATTTTGCCGATAATATTAATAGTAACCTCAGACACAAATATTCACTCAGAACTTGGTAAGATTTCAAAGTAGTGCTAAGTTTGGAAACTCACTTAAAATGTTCATCAGTTTAAAAATGGGCACATCACAAAATGGTAAAACATGGTACCCTATGACTGCAGCATCAATGAATCGCAGCTGTAATCTATAAATTCATATAAAAACTTGGGTGTAACAGTTGGTAGGGATAAGAAATGGTACGATCTCTTAATCGTAGGTAAAGCAGGTGACAGACTGCGGTTCAGGTATGGGACACTTGAGAAATGCTATCAGTCTACAAATGATATTGCATTCAAAACACTCTTGCGACCTATCCTAGAATATTGCTCAAATGTGTGGGACCTAACCCAATTAGGACTGACAGAGGATATTGAACAGATACAAAGACGGGCACCACGAATGGTCACAGCTTTAGTTTGATCCTCGTGAGAGTGTCACGGAATGGGAATCTAAATCAGTAATGAACGAATTTCTCACGCAAATACAAAAGGAATTCAGCAGTTTTTTTCTGTTGATTGGTTACCGGTGATACAAGTTCGCGTCTGAAACTAAACATCTGTCTAAGCTACGAGTAAAGCATACAATGCTGTGTTATGAAAGGAAAATCAGTTTCTTCTTCCGGGAAACACTTTCTGATATGCAAATGAAATTCATCCCTGTTGCTTCCCTGGTAAGGAATTACTAAATACTGCTCAAGTCTTCTGGATCCACTGGATAGAAGAGTTAGGTGAGAAAATAATCATTCGGAACGACAACATACTTCCCAAAAGGCACTTTGTCGTTTTGATAGCAAAGAGTATTGCTATATTGATTGTTAGAATATTAATATCCGAAGGTCATACATCGTCACATCGTGTCTTCTACAACAGTCCTTGCTTCAAAAACGTTTTTAGTCCAGTGAATATGTCATGGCCACCACAGTTTAATTTTATTCAGAGCTTCCAAAAACGCAGTTCAGAGATGGGGTCTTGTCGCTGGGAAAATCTTGAACAAAGTGTACTGACGGAGAAGTAGAACGCATAATAAGCACATTTTTGACCAAAAAGCAGGTCACTGCCCGGCTGGAAGCTTTTCTCGTTGTATTTACGTTCTATTTTCCCGCTACGGTAATGGAAGCGTCTACTCGAGGGATATTCCTTAATGAGCGAAGATGTAATTTATGCTCATGAAATAAATTAGATACCTTATCATACCTCCTCTGTGACAGAGAGTACAGGGTTAGAGTAAAAAGATTATTAATACTGAGAAGCACATATGAACCTACGAACCAAAAAAGTAATAGAATAACAGGGACACAGGCAGTTAAGACACGATAACGTTAGGAACATGAGTAACACATAAAGGATGCAGCAACAATCAAGACACTGCAGTCAAGCTATAGCTTCAGTACTGATTATTGCTTAAGAATATAACGCTGCAATTACCAGATCAGAGCTGGTGGTGCATGAGCATGAGGTTGCTTTCTAGGCTGCAGATGGAAGATCGATTGTAATTAGCCATTTTCAAAGACCTTCCGTCTATTCCTCTTACTTTATGAATGAGGAAAATGCGTAGTCGTCATTTTATTTCACAATCAAAATAACGTGATGCTACAGACGATGTCGAACACTTAAGGAACGTCCAGCGTTCAGTACCGCAACATTGGAGTAGCGCTCTAGAAAAACTACCGTGCGGTAGATTTAGTACGCTTCATAAATGACATAATAAGTGGCAGCGTTACCAGTGGTATTGGTAGCATGGTAGGGAAAGGTATTTATTTATTTGGCTCCTTGAGTTGCACATAATTAAAACAGCACATCATTGGGCGCTTGGAACATGGAAAAAAGACAACGTGTTTGAAATCGCGATATTATTACACTTCGAAGGCTTAGTATCTTCTTCTATCCTTTCACTGCACTGGCCGCCGTCCATCAGTCAAACTCGGAGCTTAATGTCCTTCAGGAATCTGTTTCCAATAGAATATAGCCAATTTTGTTACTTTTCCTGTTTTTTGTGACTGCCTGCCTTTCTCACTCTACTCTCCATTTTTTACCATTTGTACGCACTTTATCAGTTCCATTATTTGGAGCCACTCTTCTAAGGCCTATAGATTCTTCCTCCCCCTCAGGTCAACACATACCTTATCAGTTGTTACT
Source organism: Schistocerca cancellata (assembly GCF_023864275.1). Lineage (NCBI taxonomy): Eukaryota > Metazoa > Arthropoda > Insecta > Orthoptera > Acrididae > Schistocerca > Schistocerca cancellata. The sequence goes on from NC_064630.1 coordinate 604,925,958, forward strand.
TCAGACTGTAGTAAGTATTCCTGCAGAATACCATATAGGTGTGAAAAGAAAACGCTTTTGCCATTCTGGAGGTGCAATCTGTTTGATAAGGGAAACTAACCAAATAATTTGAGACTTATCAATATGTTAGTAAGTGCAGTATCTGGCAGCCTAACTTATGAACCTAAACAGACGTTTGCGTTGGTTGTATACAATGAGCAGTTGTTAGCAATTATGGATGAAACTGTTTCTTCACTGGCTTTCCTGTTTTATTTCGCCACTTCGAACCTCACTTGATGATATTCTTTATGCGAGTGTTCATAGTCCGCTAGGAACTGCCAGTTCGTCAATGGTTACTAAAAACTTTGTCCCATTTACCGTGGTTCTCATTAATGAAGTCAAAATAGCCTTGCTTCATTTTCAGCCGTGCATCATTTTCATTCCCTGTTATACAGATGCTTTTATATTTGATAGATCTAGAAATGGGTTTCTGTAACTGCTACGACATTTCCCTTCAACTGAAGACGTTCTTTTACCGCATATGTAGGTGTCATTTCTCTTCAGCCACTTAGTAGAGACCCATTTCACTTCCTACCCACGAAGTTCTAAATTTTGGTGTATTAAAAGAGTGGTTCACACGATATTCCTTCCTAGAAGTACACTATCAGAAGTTTCAAATTTTACCTTTCTTAAAGATATTCGATTTACGTCATCCATGAAGTATTACTGGTTCTCATTACTTGAGCATCGACTCATTCTATTTTGCCAACTTCAGCCGATGAAAGACAAAGAACTTGTTAAAGTAGTAGTCCGAAAACTTACGAATTTGTACTAAAAAAAGTTTCCTGCCTCGGGCCTGGATTTGTGTGATGTCCTTAGGTTAGTTAGGTTTAAATAGTTCTAAGTTCTAGGGGACTGATGACCTCAGCAGTTAAGTCCCATAGTGCTCAGAGCCATTTGAACCATTTTTGAAGGAATTTCTACCCTGATCTACCAAGAGGAACTAAAGAGCGGAGGCACTCATCAAGATGACGACGATAGCGGCAAGGATAAAAGACGATTACTGTGGTGACGAAACAATTGACAAATGACAGGCAATGACAGCGACGTCTCTAGCGATGATTTCGGTAACGTATAGGGAGCAGAAAATTTTTATTAAGACACAGAAATAACCGTGAGAGTGGTCAAGGTTAGTCACTTCATGACCGAATGAGGGATCCCATCTCTCGGATTTTCCTTTCCCGTATCTTATTGATAATTAGTACTTTTTTACTATTTAGTAGTTTTTCATTTCTTTTCAATAATACATGCGATATTTCTGATCTATTCGTGTGTTACATAGTTACTTCAAAGCAGCTATGTGAGTATTAAATGTAAGACGACAAATTTATATCCAAAATAATTCTAATTCTGGGCAACTAAAGATTAATGACTACTTTCTCGTGCTAGGAAACTGGTCGATTCCATTACCAATAAGGCAAACACTTTACAGTGTGCCGCCGACTGCTTCGACAGAACGCTAAATGCAGGGGTGTAATCTGCTCAGCCAACGCGAACCAGAAGCATCCGTTGATTATCACGGGTATTCAAGGCGCGCCGAGCGGACGTTAATTGTCAGGGAGCCCTCCTACGGACGATAACAGTCGTGCGTGCTTTCGGTGCGGTCCCTGTCACTGGAAATTGGACGTGAACTGTTATGAATGGTGTACCATCCCAAGGGGTGAGCAAATCCACAGTGCTTCCTGCACTTAAGCAAGGAAAGCGTGCGCTGACTGACGTGGGCGGGCGCGGGAGCGCGCCGCGCGCTCTGGCAGTTATTAAACGTAACGCTTATCGCAAATTAACCGAGCCTCCCCTCCGCGTCGGATCCCCCAAATTAAGTCCCGGACAGAGAGGGTTCTGGCCGTATAAACGGTGCCAGTCACACCCAGGGCACCGCTCGCTGCGCCGATGGATGTGTATCATTGTAATAAACATCTGTAACGTTCGCAGAGCCCTCGTAACGCGCGGGAGACTGCTTTCGCCTGGGCTTGAGGCGTAATTAGTGCCAGCGAATGACGTCGGTATTAATTCCTAGTCGTAAACGTTGCTCTTGCTGGCTTTCAGCCAGATGGTGGCACACATGCTACATCCAGCTTCTCTTTAAATGAGACACAATGAAGTCCTATCATTTTCATCTTTCTAAATGGACTTTGGCCTAGTGCGTTTGACGTTAGTGCCTATATGCCTCGTCATCTCAGTCCCCTTTAGCATCATTATTTCTTTCTTTTTCCAATGCTTACTGCTTAGTCCTGCATCTTTGGTACTGCTATCTATTTGTAGAACCTAAAAGAAACGTTGGGAATAGGTATTAAAATCCATTGAGAATAAATAAAAACTTTGATGTTCGCCGATGACACTGTAATTCTGTCAGAGACAGCAAAGGACTTGGAACTGCAGTTGAACGGAATGGATAGAGTCTTGAAAGGAGGATATAAGATGAACATCAACAAAAGCAAAACGAGGATAATGGAATGTAGTCGAATTAAGTCGGGTGATACTGAGGGAATTAGATTAGCAAAATGAGACACTTAAAATAGTAAAGGAGTTTTGCTATTTGGGGAGCAAAATAACTGATGATGGTCGAAGTTGAGAGGATATAAAATGTAGACTGGCAATGGCAAGGAAAGGGTTTTTGAAGAAGAGAAATTTGTTAACATCGAGTGTTGATTTAAGTGTCAGGAAGTCGTTCTGAAAGTATTTGTGTGAAGTGTAGCCATGTATGGAAGTTAAAAATGGACGATAAATAGTTTAGACAAGAAGAGAATAGAAGCTTTCGAAATGTGGTGCTACAGAAGAATGCTGAAGATTAGATGGGTAGATCACATAACTAATGAGGAGGTATTGAATAGGATTGGGAAGAAGAGAAGTTTGTGGCACAACTTGACAAAAGAAGGGATCGGTTGGTTGGACATGTTCTGAGGCATCAAGGGATCACCAATTTAGTACTGGAGGGCAGCGTGGAGGGTAAAAATCGTAGAGGGAGACGAAGAGATGAATACGCTAAGCAGATTCAGAAGGATGTAGGCTGCAGTAGGTACTGGGAGATGAAGAAGCTTGCACAGGATAGAGTAGCATGGAGAGCTGCATCAAACCAGTCTCAGGAGTGAAGACCACAACAACAACGTGTTAGTTTTGGCAATATTCAGTCCTCGAAAGTGCACCTTTACCTTAGTGAACCTTTTCCATGTGGGTGATCTTTACTATTTGATTAGATAAACTGGTTAAAAATGTTCTTCCTTTGTGTATTGTCATTCATTCACGAGATATGTGAAAAGAATTTGATCGTTCCCCTTCATAATATGGGGTCTGACATGTCACCATATGTGCACTTTTCGGTTCCTCTTTTCTATGTCTTAGAAAGTATCAAAGGCTCTATCTCTCCTTGTCTTCCTCTTCAGTACCTTTTCTCGCTGTTAATGTTGTGAATTTTGTACTACAGATGTACTCATGTCGAATTACTGGTAACGTTTTACCTTTGTCCTGAAACTGATTTCATATTTTTGATATTCTTCATCAGGAGAAACGGTTTTTATTTCCTGTCTTTTTAACGGCTAGCAACTGGGCAAACTGAGATGCTTGAACTGACTAACCTACTGTGTTCTACTCTTCTTTGTGAACAAGATTTTCTGATTTTACTTAACTCTGGTGAGGAAGGTAATCAGCTCGGGATACATGTACATATATTTCATTTTGTGTACTTCAGAATCTTATCTCTTGTGGAGGCCAATTCAATTGTCCTCCGATAATAGCACATCGGTTAAGCAGTTGACAAGAACTTTCACATTCTCGTAGTCCACTCCAGATTTCTTATTACTCTCCTTCTTCAAGTGATGTTCCACGTGGAGATCGGACACGACGCTGCGGAAAAGTAATGTAGACATATGTTTGTAGTACGTCCACCTTCCGTTCAAGTGCTTTGGTAGACTCGTGTGTGAAATGAAATTTTGAAGTGTAGTTGGTTGCTCCTTTGGTAATAGTAATTTCTCTTAGTCTGTGACTACTTCTTTAAGAAAGTCACAACGTGTTTTCTTGTTATATGTATTGATGTCGTTCTTCAGTACTGATTCTGGTAGTTCTGTTATTTGGGAATATTCTGATTTTCCAGGTTTGTTCCATATATCTTTTCCCTTATCGGAAACCATCCTGATATTCATCAAACTTGGTTCCCTTTATACTTGCGAACGCGACAACAGCTCTGTTGAGAGGGTCTTGTGCGTCTCAGGTAAGAACAAGACTCCCCTCAGCATCCATTTCTTAGTACTGGGACTGTAAATGAGCAATTTCTGTTAAATGTTTCACGTTACGCACTTTATAGGCTGTAAGCATTTGACCATTCGCGAATTTGCGTAACTCCACAGTTGAGCTACTCTCATATTTTCCTAAGACGTGTTCTTATTTTTAAGCTTGATTATCAAAATGAAGATCTCGTCTCGTTGGTGCCGCTGAATCAAAACTCAGTAGCACGACTTTGGATACAAGTTTGTATTTTTATTTAGGACAGTGGAATAGCCGTTAAAAGTAATCTAACAATTTGTAGTTTCCTTTATGATGCGTTGGATATTTTTCAACATTCTTAAAGCACAAGAGTATGGTGTTATGGGAGGTTAACCTAAATGACCCACAAAAGTTTATACAGTAGTGTCACTTTTCCCCCTTATGGTCTTTGAAATTGATTTGTTCTTGTCTTTCTAAAACAATTGTAGTCGTCATGTTTTTTTATTATTAGTATCCTATGAACACTATTGCTTCACTAATTTTACTCGGAGGAACGTTGCCTGCTGGCCCTCTCCATATTTGGATAATTTTCTAAATTTAGTAATTATGTTGCTACTTCTATCATGGTGTACTTCGTCTCATTTCAACATCCACAGATGCTTGGTCCATATAGCCATCTTTCAATTTTCGCATTTAAATACCCTATTATTCAGGCAAGACTTTCTGTTGACAGAAATGAATTTTACCTTTATTACTAGCACACCAATGACCTACATCTGTGTTGACTGACTTCTTCGACATTCATGATCTCTTGCTGGCAATTTATGTTGTTAAAAGCACAGGAAACAGCTATATCTAGAGGCAAAAGAATAATAGTACACTACAAAAAAGAAAGAGAAACATTGTAAACAGTGTGAAAAAGTTCTGAATGCAAAATTGTGCTTATGTTTCAAAAATAAAGTGGTAGTGTAACCACCTGACCAGATGACACGAAACGCAGATCACAGCAAATTTATACCACTGAAGATGCCTTAGAGCAAGTAAAAGGCGAAACTCGACTGGGAAAAATAAAATTGCAGCAAGAAAAGGCGGTTTTATTTACAAAACAAGTATCACTGTGCTTGCTGCGGAGGATTTCACATGTATCGTTTATCTTCCAGCCTCAGTCGTTTATGTTTGCAGCTTGACTAGTATCGATCTCCCTGGGTGACCTTCGTTCTAAAAAGAAACAGACGTAAATGTGTACTGTCTACTACTTTACAAAAAGTAGAAAAGCATTGGACATAATTGTTCAGTTTACCCATTTAGTCGAGACAACAACATGCTGTGTATGTATCAAAACTACGTATCGTAGTCCTGTGGTATGCAACTGGGCCTAGGTTTCAAATACACTCCTGGAAATGGAAAAAAGAAAACATTGACACCGGTGTGTCAGACCCACCATACTTGCTCCGGACACTGCGAGAGGGCTGTAAAAGCAATGATCACACGCACGGCACAGCGGACACACCAGGAACCGCGGTGTTGGCCGTCGAATGGCGCTAGCTGCGCAGCATTTGTGCACCGCCGCCGTCAGTGTCAGCCAGTTTGCCGTGGCATACGGAGCTCCATCGCAGTCTTTAACACTGGTAGCATGCCGCGACAGCGTGGACGTGAACCGTATGTGCAGTTGACGGGCTTTGAGCGAGGGCGTATAGTGGGCATGCGGGAGGCCGGGTGGACGTACCACCGAATTGCTCAACACGTGGGGCGTGAGGTCTCCACAGTACATCGATGTTGTCGCCAGTGGTCGGCGGAAGGTGCACGTGCCCGTCGACCTGGGACCGGACCGCAGCGACGCACAGATGCACGCCAAGACCGTAGGATCCTACGCAGTGCCGTAGGGGACCGCACCGCCACTTCCCAGCAAATTAGGGACACTGTTGCTCCTGGGGTATCGGCGAGGACCATTCGCAACCGTCTCCATGAAGCTGGGCTACGGTCCCGCACACCGTTAGGCCGTCTTCCGCTCACGCCCCAACATCGTGCAGCCCGCCTCCAGTGGTGTCGCGACAGGCGTGAATGGAGGGACGAATGGAGACGTGTCGTCTTCAGCGATGAGAGTCGCTTCTGCCTTGGTGCCAATGATGGTCGTATGCGTGTTTGGCGCCGTGCAGGTGAGCGCCACAATCAGGACTGCATACGACCGAGGCACACAGGGCCAACACCCGGCATCATGGTGTGGGGAGCGATCTCCTACACTGGCCGTACACCACTGGTGATCGTCGAGGGGACACTGAATAGTGCACGGTACATCCAAACCGTCATCGAACCCATCGTTCTACCATTCCTAGACCGGCAAGGGAACTTGCTGTTCCAACAGGACAATGCACGTCCGCATGTATCTCGTGCCACCCAACGTGCTCTAGAAGGTGTAAGTCAACTACCCTGGCCAGCAAGATCTCCGGATCTGTCCCCCATTGATCATGTTTAGGACTTGATGATGCGTCGTCTCACGCGGTCTGCACGTCCTGTACGAACGCTGGTCCTACTGAGGCGCCAGGTGGAAATGGCATGGCAAGCCGTTCCACAGGACTACATCCAGCATCTCTACGATCGTCTCCATGGGAGAATAGCAGCCTGCATTGCTGCGAAAGGTGGATATACACTGTACTAGTGCCGACATTGTGCATGCTCTGTTGCCTGTGTCTATGTGCCTGTGGTTCTGTCAGTGTGATCATGTGATGTATCTGACCCCAGGAATGTGTCAATAAAGTTTCCCCTTCCTGGGACAATGAATTCATGGTGTTCTTATTTCAATTTCCAGGAGTGTAGGTTAGTGGGGGAGAGAGGAGAGACGGGAAGAAGGCGGACAGGGGAGGAATCGGCGTGAGGGGGATTGGCAGAGGGTAAGAAGGGCCAGAGATGTCACGAGAATAACGGATTTACATTCGGTAAAGCATTGCAACGACTTGTGTAAAAGAGAGAGCTTTATGCTATAAGAATAAGAGGAAAATTGCATGATAAAATTTACGGTCATTATGTTAAGATTTGAGAACAATAGTAAAATATAAACGCTGTAAAATAGTAAAATTACAACAGTGTAATTATATAAATTAGCTAAAATTAAATGCAAAACACTGGAAGAATAAAACTACAAATTTTGTAAAACAATAAAATTGTAAACGTGAAACTAACGGAAACAACTAAAATTACAGGGAACATGGTGTTTTAATTAACAGTTAATTGTATTTGCCTCCACTTGGTGGCGTTGCACGGCACGTTGGTTTCAGATATGTGTCCGGAAGGCAGTCTGCAAAGTCAATCTGCACGCTAGGGTAGCTTGCTGCTAGGTCCATCTGCCAGACAATGCACCGCTGTTGCCCATTTTCAGTGAGTGAAGCTACTGCTGATACGAGCGTTCTGTGGAGGTGGACGGTTGGAAGAGGTCTTTGAAGTTTCTAAAAGAAAAAATACACCCTTACTAAGATCGTCTGTAGATTTAATGTTTTGTCAGGATCTGTTAAACGGTATGTAAAAACGTCAGTTTCTTCCAACATTGCCAGGACGTGTCTTTTAGGTTCATTATGAAGCGCTTCTCAAAGCACATGACTTGTTCCATCAAAGAACTTCGATGTTATGTGTTCACCAGACGCTTTTCATTATTGTGTATTGAAGGATGCTCTTTGAAAACTATTTCAAATGCCTCGTCTCTTTTACCTATGTCAGCTTCTGTCAATTTTCTATCCGTCAGATTATTTGCTCCTGCTGCAAATTCCTTTAAAAAGTACATTTAAACACGTATTTAATCCCATTTGCATGAACCATTTGGACATGTTCGTCTTTAAATGATTTTCTAAAGCAAATATCAGATTGTCTCGAAATAACTTACATCTTATTGTATATGGTACATCATATTATGTGTTTGTAAACATTTAGTGTGTGACATCAAGGAAAAAATTACAAATTGGTAACTGCAAAAATGATGTTCAGTGTTCTGTCGAAAGTTATGCTTTCATTGTTACTTCACAAATGTTTAATATATTTAAATCAGCGTTACAGAAAACATTGATGTAACAGTGGAATTACCTATTAATAGAACGGTTCTCTGAGGTAACTGTCAGTCTTAAACATACAAAACCAGAAGCATGTTCTAAAGAATCACAAGTAATAACTGTACCTCTGTGCTGAACTACATGGGTATGTCGTCAATGATGAATGTATACCAACTTAAGTCCTCTTGACTTTGCCAGTCTTCACTGAAAATATTTTGCAGTAAACCATCAAAATCTTTCTTCTAGTCGCATGAGACTGGATGGCTGAGAAGTACTCCAGCTCGTGGTTAAGAAAAGAGTGTCGTAATGGTCCACTCATGTTTCCGAAGAATCATCTGTTCGTGTACATTTTCGTGGGACCTCTAGAATGCTGCTGCCTCCATATCAAACTGAGTGTTCCACATAGCATCGTAGTTGTATATCAAAAACTGATTTATTTTACTTCTATGATCTAAATTTCGTAGGCGTTTAGATAGGAATTTCATGTCTATCACTCTCCAATCTTCGTCAGAGTTTCTTCTTTCACACACTGACAGAAGGATCTCAATATTTCCTCTTTTTTCACAATTATCGGACTTTTTCCTAAAAGTCTCTCTGTCGCAAATGCGGGCAACAAATAGTTAACTGTCTTCTCATAATAAGAATTATTAATATCATACTATGCATTATTATAATGAGGGAGCAGAGAAGCACAGACTAATGATAACAGCTGCCCTACGCGGGTAAGTCTGGCCGTGACTGAAATGGAAATCACGTCACTGGAATCACTGTCTTCTTTTGACTTTAATGGACTAGTTCTTTGCACGAAATGTATATTTGGACAGGTTCGTGTTTGCTCTGAAACACATATTTTCACAGGCTTATGTAATGGACTTGTTCGACTTCACTTATTATGTATTTAGAGCCTTGTAATATTTCTGGCTTGGCAGCCATCATATTTAGGTACAAGAAGCTCTTATTAGAGATGTTGAGAAGGCAGAAGTGGCAAGATGACGTAGTGTGGTGTGAGGCACCGATGCCAGTTGGTTTGTTCGGTACGGGTTTCGTGAGAAAGACCACCTAAATTGTGCACCTCCGCCGAGATTGGCTGTTGCATTCACAAGTTACGCGCCAAAATAATAAGCTTCTGTTATTAATATTAGACAAACTAAACAGCGTATTTACATGAATTCCAAGGTAAAGCATGTCCGAATAGCGTGCTGTCATTGCACTATTCCTAAGTATTAATATCCAGCAGAATAATAAACAACTGTTAAACGTAAAGGCAGACGGAAGCTCTTCCGAGATCTTCGGATCGCGCCTAACTTGGATGGTAGGCGAAGTGGTTCGGCTGTAAGATCATAGCTGGTTCGGCAGTGTCGAAGGACGGACACGTTGTCCACCGTGATTATCAGTTAAGACATAATTTGCATTGTCTAGCTTGTAAATGTGAGAGCCGGTTGGGAAGTCTTGGAGGACAGACATGTTGTCTGACGCAGTCGGTGTTACCACTTTATTAGAAATCTATGATTGTTTGGAACATATAGTTGAGGACAGTGTGACAGTAATTACGGAAATATGCAGCTCTATCATTTGTTGAACAATAGAAATTATTTGTGACTCTAAAGTGGAAGGGACAGGATGATAGGACATCTGTTACGACATGAGGGAATGACTTCCATGGTACTAGAGGGAGCTGTAGAGAGCGAAAATTGTAGAGGAAGACAGAGATTGCAATACATCCAGCAATTAAATGAGGACACAGATTGCAAGTGCTACTCTGAGATGAAGAGGTTAACACAGGAGAGGAATTCGTGGCGGGCCTCATCAGACTAGACAGAAGACTGACGACAAAAAAAAAGTGGAATGTAATTTTGCAGCTTCTCGTGATCTGCTAATAAAAAGCGAGTGGCATCCCGTATAAACAAACTTATCGAAAATTTAATTATTTCTAAAATAACAGTTCCTCGCTAAGAGTTTCTTACAGCCTCAAGATAACGGATTCACGATCTGGTACTGTTTTCTGCGCGGGGGAGAACAACTATAAAACACTGCAGGTTGGTAAAATGTAAATGCCGTGTGGTAAGGGCTTCCCGTCGGGTAGACCGTCCGCCTGGTGCAAGTCTTTCGAGTTGACGCCACTTTGGCGACTTGCGTGTCGATGGGGATGAAATGATGATGATAAGGACAAACCCAGCCCCTGAGCGGAGAAAATCTCCGACCCAGCTGGGAATCGAACCAGGGCCGTTAGGTACGACTTTCCGTCACGCTGTCCACTCAGCTACCAGAGGCGGACTGCAGGTTCGTGAACATTAATTAGAACTTACTCATTCCAGGCAGGGCGGTGGGAGCAAACAGGAACCTCACGTGTATTGCAGTCTTAGTAAAAATGAGGTCGGTGACACGTCGTCTATGGTAACACAGAGGAGGTATAAAGCAGAGAAATTTTCTGGAGAAAGGGTTTATAATACACATGCATATCGTCTTCACTTTCTGTCTCTCTTTTTCACACTCTCTTTTTCAGCTTCCTTAGTCTGGTTATTCTTGATGTGCCGTTCCATTCCATATCTCTTTATTTTCTTTAATGCACTGTGCCCATATCCACCACTGCGGGTCACCTCCTCACATGCAGTCCAGTTCTCACCATTCATTTCACAACGTTACAGTTTCCTTATACCGCATTAATTGGCTGGAGTAACAGCCTCCTAATAAATCTACATGATGTTTGAGGTTTTGCAGGTCTGAGCATAGGGCCAATTAGCCGAAAAAGTTGTATTGTTTTATTTGCTCCGCTGTACTAACGGCTTTCACCTTTGCGATTTTCCTTCTCCTTTTCGCTCCGATTGTAGGACTTCTTCACGGCAACAGCCCCTAACGATAGAACACCTATTCACACACACAGTTTCCAGATGTCAGTAAAGCGACAGACACGGTACTGCGCTGCACACTAGCGGCTCACCTGGTGGACTTTGCCCCTGCCTGTGCTGACGTGGGTGGTGTGTGGCTGCGCTGCCGATTACACAGTCCGGTGGTGGTGACGGTGGGGGGCGCTGCCCCTCACAGCGTGTAACGAACTGCAATAAACATGGAACAACACTTATTTATCTCATGATGGCCTCGTTGCGAACAGCGGCGATTTCTCATTTACATGCTAATGACGATGTAAACCTGTGTTTCAATATCGCCGCTGATGGCTTAGCAAACTTTCAAAGATTGTGCTTGGCTGCGCGTGTGCTAAAGCTGTGTCGCTATAATGGCTACGTTACAGTTCTCCGGTGCCATCAGATCCCAGAACGTGGTTGTTACCTATTTGCTTAGCTTAGGTTGTAACAGATACGGCTATGCTGATCCCGCAGAAGCCATCGACAAAACAGACATTGATAAACTGTGTCGCACGATTAGCACTAAGTATCTGCAACCGAACGACCAATCTGGCGTTACGGTAATATTGTTTACGGAATGCTGAAGAGAGTTATGAGTAAAATTAAGAGACGAACGTTTCGTAACTGAATAATTACGCCAAGTGCTAGTATAATTTCAACAATTCAAGCTGCACACGCCTGGAAAGTTATCGGGAAGGACAACTTAATCGACAATCGCATTGATAGTTTAGTTAATTTGCACGAAATATTTATGAATTATAAGCACAGCCCCTTCTCGCTGAACAGTTTATTTATTGGTTAAACCCTTTCAAGATCCCTACAGTAGTTCCTGAGAATTTCCTTCACATAGAGACAGGGAAATATGGCAAGGGAAATTTATAGTATGTATTGATAGTTGTTAACTAATGCTCTAGGAAGAAAACAATTTTCTCCACATTGTATGTTACAAACACATTTTAAAACTCCCATTTTAACTTCGAAGCCACAGAAGAGCACCAGAGAAATTCAAGTTTAAATTTCATAAAAAAGTTTAATTTCTTAGTCGTTTTTGTATCTATTTTATCCATTTTAAGGGAAACTTAATTACAACTATGGTGAAATGAAAGTGAGAAATAGTATGTCTAGTTAAGAACGAAGACCACTATTAAGTGTATAGAGAAGAGAAGGAATATGGAAAGAACAAATATATCTCAATATGGGAATACAACAAAACACGTAGCGCTGCTATCTGTATATAACAGAGTTTTGATAATTTTTTAAAAACAACATTGACGGCATTGACAGTTAAAAATTATTTACTTACCAATTCCGCAACTGTAATAATGTCCAAATTAGCGGTTTTTAAGAGAAATACAACGAATATTTTCATATGTAGGCCTATCCTACCCTCGTAGCATTGAGATGGGGTCCCATATGCCGTTGGATACTCAAGGATCATTGAGCTGCAATTCGTAAATTACAATTGTGTACCCATTTCTATTTCTCAGGTTACAGTACCATCTGTGGCGAAACGAAGAAAGTGCTTGAGACAAAACGTATGAAGATTTTGCCGTAGAATCGTAATCTGCATTAAGAAAGAGACATTCCCATTGAAGAGTTCAACGTTTACCCCGCCACCCACGCAGGTGGGGTGCGGGAGGGGTCGAGTGTGGTATCTTTGGATGCCCCCTCCAAGACAAACAAATTGTAATTATACCTTTCTGTGAATCGATGTGGAGTTTTCGAGATATTTCGATGTTTTCAGTTACGCTCAACGCGCTGCATAGTCTTCGTATAGCTACAGTGAATCTTGTTTTGACAAAATTCCAAGCACTGTCGCTGTGTATTACAGACGAATATTAAAAATTAAGTAATTAAAGTAGGTGACAAGTGAGTGACGCGATCTTATGGTGGACTACCTTCTAATTGTAAAGGCAACCAATAGCCTGCTTAAGTTGCACAGGACGCCTGTTTCATCATTAGGTTAAATGCTGGCAGCATACAGAGATGACCTGTAAACTTTTTCACTTAACACGGTCACGTCGGCCTGTACATTCGATTCCTCATGCTGGATCCTACAGACGGACTGGATGTACCACCAGTCGCTTACGCTAGACCCACGTATGGTACCAGCAGTATACGAACGTAAGATGTATTACCTATTAGGCAGACACAACGAACACTTGCGTATACGATGTTACGTGGCAACTAGACAGCTTTCTGAGCAAATGGGATATTATTTGTGAATAATTTAGTGTAAACGTATTTTGTATGACATCTCGCTGTTTCAAAGGACTGGAATTTCAAAATAATAGGCCAGTATATTGAAACAGTAGCCTAGGGCGTTTGAATAAGCGCGCCACCGCACAGCGAGAATCACAGTCCTCGGCGTTTCGATTAATAAAAGGAAAATCCCATAGTGTTAATAATCCTGGAAAACGTATAGCAAGTGACAAAAGATAAGATTTTACAACACCAGCGTCGCTGAAACTGAAAAATGTTGCTGTGGTGGTGAAATACTCTTCTATCATCCGTATACAACGGACACTACCAACTTCGAGAGAAGGACAGCAGTTGACGCTGTTAAAGAAGAAAGTTGAGGTAGTTAATCTATTCAAACGAATGGCAGCCATTAAAGCAAAGGCGGCAACATCTATTCACGAAATTTCATCACTAACTTTCTGTGCATATGCCAAAATATTTTGTTGGCGCCCGTTTAAATAGGGAGAAATGATCATCGTAGTAGAAGAGAAAATAGAGATTGCACAAAAAAATTTAAGTTTCGACCGCTAATTTAAAGTGGGACAGTAGAGAAATACTCTGGAGATGATACTGCCACGAATTGCAAAGTAGTCATGTAGACGTAAATAGTGTCGGTTCATGAGTCATCGAGCATTCCTTGACAGACATTGCTGAGCAGCTGCACGTCCGTGAGGCTTTTGTGCGTGTTATGTAGCAGTAGTAGTAGTAGTAGTAGTACTACGATAAGAAGAAGTGTGAGAATAAAGTGATAAAAGCAAGAGATATTTGCGACAACGGCTGTGGCACTCAGAAAACTCCACCATGAACTGCTAACGATTAATACGAACGCCGATGGAGAAAACCTTTCAATAAGCAGCCGAAGAGATAATCAAGTGACGTGGCTAAGAAATACTAGTTGTAGTCGGGAGAAAAGGAAAGCTCCAATGCATGGCCATTGAGAGAAAAATGTTTAGTGGTTTTAGTATATTGCTTCAGGCATATTGCGGTACGTGTCCTCAAACAGATTTCCTGCCTCATCATTGCCCACTCCTGCATTATAGCACCTCTCCAATTTTATCGGTCACGTCGGGACATAAACCCTAAACTTCCATACTTTACATCGAGGAATCCGACAGCAACCCAATTACAACTAGCATCATCCAATGACGCAGCCATCAAATACAGTCATCAGAACGGTTCAAGAAAGTGGCTTAGAAAGGAGGTGGCCAAACACACATGGCATGTCTCTGTGTTTACAGTGCAATAGATCAACACAGGACTGTTCTCTTCACAGATGTGGCAGAAAGGAGATACTTTCAGTTTTCGAGAAGCCGAGGCTCACTGACATAATTCAAAATCAGTCAAAAAATGGCTGCTGGCGATGCTATATAATTCCATTTAGGACTATTGCAGCTGATTAAGATTTAGATCACCGCTAGTCATCACTATCATAGATCTGATAGAACTGTGAAGTGCTTGCATAAATTTTAGATGCATTCGTCCAATCTGGAACATCCTTTAACAGTTATCCCCCCAACCCCACACCTTCCTCCATTTTGTTTTAGTACATTTGTCTCTTTTTGTTTTAGTAACTTACCTTTCCATCAATATACACTTAAAAAAAACTATGCGCTTCGAGCACATAAAAGATTTATGAGCTGATTCTCTTACAGCGCCATACAGAGTTATATACAATTTAAATACACTCCTGGAAATTGAAATAAGAACACCGTGAATTCATTGTCCCAGGAAGGGGAAACTTTATTGACACATTCCTGGGGTCAGATACATCACATGATCACACTGACAGAACCACAGGCACATAGACACAGGCAGCAGAGCATGCACAATGTCGGCACTAGTACAGTGTATATCCACCTTTCGCAGCAATGCAGGCTGCTATTCTCCCATGGAGACGATCGTAGAGATGCTGGATGTAGTCCTGTGGAACGGCTTGCCATGCCATTTCCACCTGGCGCCTCAGTTGGACCAGCGTTCGTGCTGGACGTGCAGACCGCGTGAGACGACGCTTCATCCAGTCCCAAACATGCTCAATGGGGGACAGATCCGGAGATCTTGCTGGCCAGGGTAGTTGACTTACACCTTCTAGAGCACGTTGGGTGGCACGGGATACATGCGGACGTGCATTGTCCTGTTGGAAAAGCAAGTTCCCTTGCAGGTCTAGGAATGGTAGAACGATGGGTTCGATGACGGTTTGGTTGTACCGTGCACTATTCAGTGTCCCCTCGACGATCACCAGTGGTGTACGGCCAGTGTAGGAGATCGCTTCCCACACCATGATGCCGGGTGTTGGCCCTGTGTGCCTCGGTCGTATGCAGTCCTGATTGTGGCGCTCACCTGCACGGCGCCAAACACGCATACGACCATCATTGGCACCAAGGCAGAGGCGACTCTCATCGCTGAAGGCGACACGTCTCCATTCGTCCCTCCATTCACGCCTGTCGCGACACCACTGGAGGCGGGCTGCACGATGTTGGGGCGTGAGCGGAAGACGGCCTAACGGTGTGCGGGACCGTAGCCCAGCTTCATGGAGACGGTTGCGAATGGTCCTCGCCGATACCCCAGGAGCAACAGTGTCCCTAATTTGCTGGGAAGTGGCGGTGCGGTCCCCTACGGCACTGCGTAGGATCCTACGGTCTTGGCGTGCATCCGTGCGTCGCTGCGGTCCGGTCCCAGGTCGACGGGCACGTGCACCTTCCGCCGACCACTGGCGACAACATCGATGTACTGTGGAGACCTCACGCCCCACGTGTTGAGCAATTCGGCGGTACGTCCACCCGGCCTCCCGCATGCTCACTATACGCCCTCGCTCAAAGTCCGTCAACTGCACATACGGTTCACGTCCACGCTGTCGCGGCATGCTACCAGTGTTAAAGACTGCGATGGAGCTCCGTATGCCACGGCAAACTGGCTGACACTGACGGCGGCGGTGCACAAATGCTGCGCAGCTAGCGCCATTCGACGGCCAACACCGCGGTTCCTGGTGTGTCCGCTGTGCCGTGCGTGTGATCATTGCTTGTACAGCCCTCTCGCAGTGTCCGGAGCAAGTATGGTGGGTCTGACACACCGATGTCAATGTGTTCTTTTTTCCATTTCCACGAGTGTATTTTATGTATGCACCATGTATTGGGACTTCAACTTAGTGTACTAAGGACAAATCCTTTTTTTATCGAAACTACTATCTTTCTCTTGTTAATAATTTACTGACGGAGATTATAGTTTTTAGTTTTACTACTTTGTGCCATAAGGATACCCTGAGGGACCTACGCCGAATCGCCGTCGAGGAATGGGACAATCACGACCAACAGGGCCTTGATAAACTTCTGGATAGTATGCTACGATGAATACAGGCTTGCACCAATGCAAGAGGACGTGCTACTGGGTTTTAGAGGTAGCGGTGATCTGGACCACCACATCTGACTTACAGGTTGTTGTTATTGTTGTGGTCTTCAGTCCAGAGACCGGTTTGATTCAGCTCTCCATGCTACTCTATCCTGTGCAAGCTTCTTCATCTCCCAGTACCTACTGCAACCTATATCCTTGAGAATCTGTTTAGTGTATTCATCTCTTGGTCTCCTTCTACGATTTTTACCCTCCACGCTGTCCTCCAGTATTAAATTGGCGAGCCCTTGATGCCTCAAAATACGCCCTACCAACCGATCCCATCTTCTATTCAAGTTGTGCCACAAATTTCTCTTCTCTCCAATTCTGTTCAGTGTCTCCTCATTAGTTATGTGATCTACCCATCTAATCTTCAGCATTCTTTTGTAGCACCACATTTCGAAATCTTCTATTCCCATTTGTCTAAACTATTTATCGTCCCCGTTTCACTTCCATGCATGGCTACACTCCATACAAATACTTTCAGAAACAACTTCCCGACCCTTAAATCTATACTCGATGTTACCAAATTTCTCATCTTCAGAAACACTTTCCTTGCCATTGCCAGTCTACATTTTATATCCTCTCTACTTTGACCATCATCAGTTGTTTTGCTCCCCAAATAGCAAAACTCTTTTACTACTATAGGCGTCTCATTTCCTAATCTAATTCCCGCAACATCACCCTATTTAATTCGTCTACATTTTATTATCCTAGCTGTGCTTTGGTTGATGTTCATGTCATATCCTCCTTTCAAGACACTGGCCTTTCCGTTCAGATGCTCTTCGAGATCCTTTGCTGTCTCAGACAGAATTACAATGTCATCGGTGAACCTCAAAGTTTTTATTTCCTCTCCATGGATTTTAATTCCTATTCCGAATTTTTCTTTTGTTTCCTTTACTGCTTGCTCAATATACAGATTGAATAACATCGGGAATAGGCTACAACCCTGTCTCACTCCCTTCCTAACCAGTGCTCCCCTTTCATGCCCCTCGATTCTTATAACTGCCATCTGGTTTCTGTACAAATTGCAAATAGCCCTTCGCTCCCTGTATTTTACCCCTGCCACCTTCAGAATTTGAAAGAGAGTATTCCAGACAACATTGTCAAAAGCTTCCTCTAAGTCTACAATTGGTGCTAAATGAGACTATTTTGCTCAAATCTGTAGCTACACTTCCCTCTCCCATTAATCTGTAAAGTAATTTTTATGGCCCATACAGGCAATCCAAAAAACGTCCATTCTTCATGTAACACCTGTAGGTTTCAACATCTGTACTGTAATACGTTGTGAAGTAACTGTACTGACGTGGCGTAATCCATCTATGGCTCTCCAGTTTCGACCTCCTACCTAATAGCCGGTGTTACCATCTTTGGCAGATAACAGAGGCGATGGGTCGTGGCATGGAAGCTATGCTAGGCGGAGTACAAGTGAATCTGAACACACAGTGCACTGAACGCTCCTAAAAAAGGATAGGCGCAGTCGACGATCCATGTATGTGCCAAGGTTAATACCACAACATCGGTAGCTACGACTGGAATGGGCACGTTGCCATCGACACTGGACGTTGGCTCGATAGCAGAGCCTTGCATGGTCTGATGAATCGTGGTAGCTTCTTCATCATGCCGAGGAGAGCGCGTGAATCCGTCGTCTTCCAGGGGAACACCTCGTTGACGCCTGTACTGCCGGACGGAGATAAGCTGGCGGAGGCTCCGTCATTCTCTGGGGAACATTCACGTGCATTTCCGTGGGCCCAGGGGAGCTCGTGCAAGGCACCAAGACGGCCAAGGAGTATCGTACGCTAGCTGCAGACCATGTACCACCCTTCATAACACTAACTATGCTATCTTACTAAAATTAGTATATATATATATATATATATATATATATACCACTTTTAGTAAGATAGCACATGTGAGAATGTGAGAATGACTAACATAATATGCCAGTGAACACTGCGCCAGTAGCATACTTACTGTTATCGACCATTCGCAAATAGGATTCTAAACATATTTGGTCATACCATAACAGCTGCGGCCCTGTATGATGCCACAGATTTCCTTTTGTCTCGACCAGCGGATGGAGTCGTACACAGTCGTATTGTTTTTGTACCATATACGCATAGAAACACGATATATATCTATCCATATGTACCAGAGCTGTCATACAGTGTGAAATAAAGTTGGAAGCCTAACATATGTAAGTAACTTTGGTTAGAAAGTTTTTATGTATGCGAGAGCTTGTAGACAGTTATTTGTACACCAATTTCACCATTTGTGAACGTATTACATTTGCCTGAAAACGACCCACGGTTGATTGACCACTTGCACGGACAATAAAGGGAATACAGCCTACTTGGACCACGTTTTCCTTCTCAAAATATTTTTGTTGTATTGTGATCAGCAGTTGTACCTACCCAACTTACGGTGACTGAATTCAGACCTGAGTTCGGTTTCTTCTGAAAGCCACAGTTTTTCCTGCAGTTGGGGTGGCGAAGGTCAATATTTCAAGTTTTTCAGTTTTTATCGCTAAACCATAAAGTAGGAGGATAAATATTTGATTTTTGTCGCTTGATCTTAGCTGGGTAATACAAATTAAAATAAATTAAATACAATGTAAACAGAAACACAGTCTAAATGTATTCAGTGATACTTTGTAGATCCTCTCATTTGGCCTAGCACCTAATTAGCCATTTTGAGGTCTACGTATATTGTCCAATTGTGCTCCTGGTATTTTAGTTATTTAATCACAGTCTTCATGTCATTATGCTCCAGAGAATGACCAACAAGAACAGGTACATAGAAATTTTCATTATCTATCAGAAATACTTCAGACCTTGTTTTGAACTGTCAATAAATAAACGCGAGTCATCTGGATTGCACAATGTAGTCAATAATTCGTGCAGAAGACCCGAGACATCACTGCAATACACAAATTTATTTTCCTTCGGGAAATATGGGTGGAAGACCTCTCGCTTCCGGTTATATGACACTTTTGTGGTATGACAGTACACATTTTTTCTTGCAATCTAGAGGCTCACAATTCATCTGCTAGTCTGTAAAGTTCCCAGTCACGCTCAGGGTCTTTGAGCTCAGACTGATTAGACTTACGAGAAGTTCAGGAGCGTGAGGGTTTAGAGGAACGCCCGTCAAAGTCACTTTCTTCAACTGTCTCTGGGTTTTTGGTCGCCATCCATACCTGCGGATGAACTAAATCCTATAAAAACTGAATGCGGTAGCTCATGGGAGTGCATAATAGGTCTGATTACTGAGGGAATACGAGGACATGATATTTGTGTTTTGTACGACTTCCATTTGTATTAACGAAACAAAAATAGCTGCATTTGTGTCATCCACTGGTCCTCGCCAGGACATGGGGATTCCGAAAGTTAAACGCTTACACTTTCCTTTCGTTTAGTCACGCAGAACGTATTTCCTTACAGTTGTGACGTACAGTATATGCAACCCATGTTTTGTCTTGGTTGCCAAGAGTGAGTCAAAATTACGCACTATAAGCTTGTCTCACAAAAGATGTTATATTGCGTCTTTGACATATAAGGGTGTAATAGCCACAAATGTTATAGAAACTGTATTGTTTACATTTATGTCTCTTCATAGTCGGGGTGAAATGACATCAGGTATGGAATAAAAAAGATAAAGCAACATAACCCTATCGATAACATAAACATGTAAGTTAATGTTACTTAAAATCCGTTTTGATTGCAAAGTAACATTATAAAATCACTGATTGCTGTTATCCCATAAGACATTATGTCTGTTTTTGCAAAACATGTAAGTAATTGCTGTAACCGCAAATGGCTGGAATAGAAAAGTTTGAATTTCATGAAAATGAGTGCATGGAAAATAAAACTGGACTGAGACTTGAAATCAACAAATCTAAAACATTGAGAACCAGTAACATATTTTCATGCAAGTCAGTTCGAAAAACTTCATTGACCGTGTAGTGCGATTACGGTACGAACGACAACGGTTGATCGCACAGAGATCGTTTCGTGGACGAATACACTCAAAAAGAAGTAACAAAATAATATATAAATACAAACCCTTGACATGTTCCGCTCTAGCCCAGAAGTTATTTCATGCGTGTAAAGATAGGCAGATGCTCCAGGATCGGATTATGTAATTCGCGCTGCCTTTCGTATATGATTAGCTGAAGCTCACAGTCCTCCTCTCCCAACGAGTAAACAAGAAGCATGGCTTAAGGATACGCAAAACGTTGACCAAGAGGTCAAAAACTTTCCCTTTGCATTGAAACATTTCCAATGTTTGTCTTCAACATTTTGAATAACCTTGGAAAAACGTGATGGACAGTCCTAGCGACTGTGAGTTCAGTACGCTCTCTGATCGGGCAGCTCACTTGGTGTCTCCGTATAGGGTCACAGACACAGTCTTAAGTGACATTATGCATGTTTTGGGATGGCATTATGTGTGGCCGACGTACGCCGCTGGTGGTCATGGAAGGCGCCGTAACAGCTGTACGATGCGTGAATGCCATTCTCCGGCCGATAGTGCAACAATATCGGCAGCGTATTGACGATGCATTCGTTTCCATGGACGACAATTCGCGCTTCCATCGTGCACATCTTATGAATGATTTTCTTCAGGATAACGACATCTCTCGACTAGAGTGGCAATCATGTTCTCCTGACATGAACCCTATCGAATATGCCTGGGATGGATTGAAAAGAACTGTTTATAACGACATGACCCACAAACCACTATGAGGGACCTACGCCAAATCGCCGTCTAGGAGTAGGACAATCTGGACCAACAGTGCCTTGATGAACTTGTGGATAGTATGCCACGATGAATAAAGGCATGCACCAATGCAAGAGAACGTGCTACTGGGTTTTAGAGGTAGCGGTGATCTGGAGCACTACATCTGAAGGTTTCGCTGTATGGTGGTACACATGCAATGTGTTGTTTTTATGAGCAATAAAAAGGGGGGAAATGATGTTTATGTTGATCTCTATTCCAATTTTCTGTACAGGTTCCGGGACTCTCAAAACCAAGGTGATGCAAAAACATTTTTGTTGTGTATGTGAGTAACTTAAAAGTGTATATCCTTGATGTAAAGAAGAATCTCAAATCACTTAATAAATACTGTGTACCTGTTAGGCTTCTTTCATAGTATGCTGATGTACTAACTCCATGTTTATGTACCATATACAATCGCTCGATCGGCGTAAAATCCATACCAAAAGACGAGAAAGTTGCGCAGGTCAAATCAATACTCCAGAAAGAAATTAGGAATAATTCGCATAATTACAGACCCATATTACTGACGTCGAATTGCAGTAGAATTTTGGAACGTACACTGTGTTCGAACATTGTGAATTACCTTGAATAAAACGACCTATGAGACATATTCTTCACGGATCCAGAAAATATCATTCTTGTGAAACACAAACAAAAAAAAAACACATGTGTTATGAGTACATGAGTACCATTGACAGGGGATATGAAATTGATTCTATATTTCTAAATTTACAGATGACTTATGATACCGTTCCTTACAAGCTTCTCTTAATAAGATTGCATGCCTATGGAGCAACGTCTCAGTTGTGAAACCGAATCATGATTTCCTGCCAGAAAAGTCAGTGTTTTTTTGTAACTAATAGAGTCACGGAGGAAGACGTAAGTGATGCATGGCGTCCGCCAAGGAAGTGCTATAGGCCATCTGCGATTCCAAATCTGTGAATATGGTTTGTGAACAATCTGAGCAACCATATTAAATTGTTTGCAGATTATGCTGCCTTTTAACGTCTCGTAATGTCGTCGTAAGATCAAAATCAATTGCAAAACGATTTCGATGACATATCTGTATGGTACAAAATTTGGCAACTGCCTGTGAATGAATTGTGCGATTAACTACACGAGTACTAAAAGAAGTTCGTTAAATTACAGTTACACGATAAATGATACAAATATTAAGGCTGCCAGTTCAACTAAATATCTAGGAATTACAATTATGAATTAAGTTGGAACAATCCCATAGATAACATTATGGGGGTAGGCAAACATCCGATCATGTTGATTTCGATTTTCAATTATTTCCCTAAATCGGCCCAAGCAAAACAGGGATGACTTTCTTAAAAACCAAAGGCTGATTTCCTTCTCCAGTCTTGAACATATCCAGACTTGTGATCCGACATAAATGACCTTTATGCCGACGGAATGTTAAGCCCTAATCTTCTTCCTTTTTGTCTGTTCAGGGGTTCGGTTTTAGAGATCACCCTGGAACTGAAGCGACACAGTATTAAATAAATCTTTCGACCCCAGCAAAAGTACGTCAGATAATCAGACCTTTGAAAGACTATGTAGGCCTCAGACCCTGCGAAGTGTACATAGTACCCTGTGAGTGCGAAAAAAATAGCTGGGATGATGTCGTTGGTACGATAGAGCCTCTGATTCAGACCGTCCACTCGGATCTGCATCAAATGTGCACAATCGCTCCTGTCAAAGATGCTATAGATCGGGATCTCTCTTGCAAGAAACACTGGCAGTCATTAACACTTTTATCTAGCCACCCGAAAGCAGAGAGAATCTCCTCTGACCCATAGCTACACACATCAATAGTACGGATGCGGGCCACCACGTGCCACTGAATGAACCTGTGCTCTTCAAGAAATCCAGAAGGACCCGTTCCACATCAGGGATGATTCCCACCTGTATACACACAGACTGCCCAATGAATTTCTACCTCTTCTTGGCAGCCATATACCTAAAGGGCTCCATTACGTGCCTCGCATTAAAGTTCCCAGTTACCAGTAATTGCACCCTCTGTAACTGCCCAGATCTTGTGTGCCACGAGGTTTCTTCTGGAAAAAAAATGAAAGAAAGAAAAAAAACAGGCGACAGCATTTGTCTCAGGATCTTTATCAACCACAGACAGAACCTAAAAGTTATTTGTCAGAAAAAGTGGGGATGCGCTTTGATAGGCTCCACAGGAATTCGTCAGCTGTCTGCCACACCTTGGGAAGACTTCCCCTCAAGCACAGATGAAGGGTCAAACTTGGTGTAGGCAATGACTGGGATGCCCACAGCAGCATATCGATTGTGGGACACGTATAATGTGCTGGATGTCCCTTGGATTCCCGTTGAACTCCACAGTGATGCCCATTGACAAAAGCCTCAGGTTGAGTGACCAAAGTCATCACCACCTGAAAGAAGGTCACCAGCCATCTTGAACAATAGCTAGGAAAGGGTCTGACCTTATGGACAGCATCAGTATAGAGTTAGGAATTAGTGAACATGGTTTCATAGTGGCGATGGTTACTGAAGACAATAAATTGGCCAAGAAGGCTAGGAGAGTATTTTAAAGCCAAAGAGCAGATAACTAGTTTTTAGTATCCCGCTTAGACAATGAATGGACACCATTTAGTTCCGGTATGATGGACGTAGACGAATTATGGGTAAAGTTTGAATGTGCTGTAAATCGCGGTCTCGAGAACTATGTGTCGAGTGAATAGATTAAGGACGAGAAAAAACCACCGTGACTTAATAACAATATTCGAAAAAGGCTGGGGAATCGTAGACTCTCGGTTCAAAAGGGAACGAGCAAATGCCGACAGGTAAAAGTTAGTTGAGGCTCGAGCGTCTTTAAAATACGAAGCATACAACTACTATCACCGCTATACCTTAGCAAAATACGTTGCTGAGAACCAGAGAAATATTTTGTCCTGCGTAAAATCGCTAAGCGCATCAAGGCTTCTTTCCAGTCACTCGTTGACTGGTCTGGTGTGGCAACAGAAGGCAGAAAAAGGAGAGATGAGATATTGATGTTCGTAAAAGGCAGAAAAAGGAGAGATGAGATATTAATGTTCGTATTAAAGAAACTGTTCACGCGGGAGGAGCGTAAAAACATAAGTCGTTTGACCATCACACAGATTCCGGAATGGAGGACATAGTAAAAGGCGTCCCTCGCACAGAGAAGCAACTGAAGAAGGTGAAAATAAATAAGTCACCAGAGCCAGATGGAAAGCCAACTAGGTTTTACAAAGAGTACTCACGGCATTAGCCTCTTAGCTGGCATTTATCGCGAATCGCTCGCCGAGAGCAATGTCTCAAGCGATTGGAAAATAGCGCAGATGATCTCTGTACATCAGAATAGTAAGAGGGCAGACTCGCTGAATATCGGTTTGCTGTAAAATTCTTGAGCATATTTTCATTTAGAATATTGTAAATTTCCTGGGCATGGAAAAGCTATTGTTCACAAATAAACACGGAATGAGAAAGCGTCGCTCGTGCTAAACTCAGCTTGCCCTTTTCTCACATGGTATCTTGCCAACCATGGATGAAGGGCAACAGGCAGAAGCCATGTTCCCATATTTCCGAAAAGCGCTAGACACGGTGTCCCACTGCAAACTGTTAACGAAGGTATGAGCATATGGTGCAGGTTCCCTGATACGTAAGTGTCTCGAAGACTGCATACGTAATAGAGCCCAGTACTTGACCTCGACGGCGAGTGTTCATCAGAGACAAAGCTGTCGTCAACAGCACCCCAGGAAAGTGTGATATGACCTCATTCCCGAGACTATTCGTTCAGATTAATGCAGGAGACAGCTAACATGGCAACAAATATATTTCGACTGGGTACATATGGTCTCTGGAGTCAACTTGTAATGTTGGGGAACATTTTGTTAGGGGTGCTGACGTAACCTGTTGTGTAGTTGTCGTTTACTGGGAGTGTGGCTCTGACGATTCATCCGCAAGCATCACAGCCTTGTGACAACAACGGTAACTGTAACCATATCAGTTCTACGCCCTCATTACATCCTTGTGAGGAAGGACGACGCTGAACATGGAGAGGTTTACATTTGCTGAAATGGCTAACATGCATCTGGTATACGGATCTATGAATGGAAATGGACGAGCTGTAATGAGGGAGTATCGACAGTGCTTTCCCAACCGTCGGGTTCCACAAGGCCAATCATCCGGAAGTCTGCATCGTCTGCCACGTCAAACAGGCACTTTCCGTGCAAGTACGCATTATACTGGATGGAATCGCATAGGGCGAACTCCCGAAATGGAAAACGAGATACCGCGACGTCGGGAAGACACTCCCTATAGAAGTACACGACGTATTTCATAAGTCCTTGTCGTGAGACATAGCTTTGTGTGGAATGTGTGAGGTGACAGACAGCTTCATCCTTACTTCTTCAGTGTGTGGTAGCACTAGCGTCTGAAGATTTTCCCCAACGCGTGCTGTTCGGCAAATGGTTTTTATAACAGATTGCCATGCACCCCTTTTTTCCTGCCTATTTCCCGTACACCGACGAGGCTTTGTTTGCTCGTGAAGACTGTTTCAATAGCCGCAATTCGCATGTTTCAGCACATGTGAATGGCCGAGGTACTTGATCTCGTGCTCATGATCAGCGATTACATACTGATGTGTGAGCAGCATTCTCGGCGATTTGTTAACTGACGGACGGAAATTTTGCATTTTTGTGGAACATGTGTTGCCAGAACTGCTGGAGAATGTACCTCTGAATGATAGACAAGGGATTTCCTTCCAGCTGAATTGGGTGCTAGCCCATTTGAGCATCACTGTGAGGAATCATCTGCGATCCACCATCGGGAATCGATGGATCGACCGAGGTAGCCCTATGACCTGGCCTACAAGATCACCTGACCTCACGTGTATGGATGTCTTCCTTTGAAGTCATATGAAGCAGCTGGTGTCTGAAACCTTTGTGGAAACCGAAGAACTTCCGACATGCCAGGGAACTTCGAACAGACACGACAGTCAGTCGTCCGATAGTGTAAAGCGTGCGTACAGGCTAACGGTCTCGCAGTCGAGCAGTCCCTGAGGATGCCTCTGTTGCAATTAGCATGCTAAACTACCTTCTGTGTAAATTGTCCCAAGCGTCGGAGATTGCCCTCAAGGACCATACGAATATATTTGTTTTAATGTTCCCTACCTCCTGTATTAATTTGAACGTATAGTTTCGTAACATCCTCTTTATATAAATGATCTGATGGATAGTGTGAGCAACAAACTTCTGCTGATTACTGATGATGCTGTAGTGTACTGGAGGGTGTTGTCATAGAGTGCTTGCAGGAAATACAGGAGGATACAAGATGAATTAGAGAAAATTTGTAGTTGGTGCGATGAATGGCAGCTAGCTGTAAACGTATAAATTTAAATTAATGCAGTGCAATAGGATAAACAATCCCAGAAATTTCGAATACAGCATCAGTAATGTGCGGCTTGACACAGTCACGTCGATTGCTAGGCGTAAGGCTGCAGAGCGATCATGCAAAGATTGTAATAGGAAAGGCGAATGGTCGACTTCGATTTACTGAGAGAATATAGGGAAGTATGGATAATCTGTAAGGGAGTCCTCGTGTGGAACACGAGTGCGTCCAATTACTGAGCACTGGTCGAGTATTTAGGATCCCTGCGAGGTCAGAATAAGGGAAGACATCGACTCAATTCAGAGGCGGACTGCTAGATTTCTCACCAGCAGGTTCGATCAAGACCCAAGTATTACGGAAATGCTTTGGGAACTCAAATCCGAATCCCTGGACGGAAAGTAATGTTCTTTTCGAGGAAAACTACTGAGAATATTTAGAGAACCAGCGTTTCAAGCTGACTGCAAACCATTTCACTGCCACCAACGTACATTTCCTGTAAGAACCACGAAGATAAGAGAAAATAGGGCTCATATGGAGGCGTACAGGCAGTCGTTTCTGAGTCGATCGATTAGAGTGTGGAACAGAACAGAAATGACTGTTAATCGTAGAAGTACCCCTCGCCAGGCACAGTATAGTGGCTTGTGGATTATTTATGTACATGTAGATCTCATCCTGCATTCGAACGCAGCAACGCCCGTTCATACCAAAGCCGGCGGAACTATAGACAGTTACTGTGCCTAATAAGAGCACAAACGCGCAAAAAATTCACTAGTTAAACTACTCAGCATTCAGGTAAATGAATATAAATCGCTTTGTAACAATAATGTACCTATAATAATTTTTTTTCTTTATGCATTTAGATAAATGTTTCTTTCTGAATTTATGTGAAATAATGTAAATATTATTTTAGATTTTTTTTCTTTTCGTGTCATGTTAAAGAAACTGTACACAACTTTTGAAATGAATGTCATTACTTATGTTAGATTTTAAGCAATTTGATAACCAAAGGAAAATGTATTTAATGTTAAAACTATTGTAAAATGTGTAAATTGTAATTTAAACACTCGGCCCATACGTAGGTAATGCATTAGAATATGTGTAGTAGAAAACCTGTGGTGAATACCCTACCTGTAGGGGCGCGGGAAAAGGTGGATGCAGGCGAGTGCGGGAAAACGCACACTGGCGCGGTTCGGCACAACGGGCTCAGTAAAACAGTCGGAGTTGGGCATCAGTCAGAGGAACAAGTACTGTACCGAGGAGGCTATCTAGGAAAAGTGGATTCCATTGAGCCTCGGATGGTCCGATACCGACGACTACTTGGCATGGCTATATTCTCAGGCACAAAACTGGAAAGATTACGACGCTAAGAAGAATGAAAGTGCCGATACTGTGAGAGCCTTAGCCGTGCTTGTATGTGTGCTGTGCTGCCCGCTATCTCGCTGCCCGCCATCCGCCGCAACGACGTGCACAGGTCAAACATTTATTTCATCTTTAGAAGTGTATCTGTGTGGACCAGTGTTGAAACTGTTCTGACTGTTAAATAATAACGTGACTTCTACCAGAATTGCCTTAGCCATCACTTATCCTTATCATTGACCTAGACAGGGTCCTTACCGCATATTGTGCAACCCGAGTATCCTGAATTGAAAGTTACAGTTAGTACTAAATTATCTGCAGACCAATTTATGTTATAAAGACGTTCAAGGATAGGAGTGCCAATGTAAATGTTAGTAAAGAATATCAGTGTGATTAAATTGAAAGATAAATTTTGAATTGAGCTAGCAATGTTATTGAATTCATTTGAGACTGAAAGAATGTTAGTCAATTACTCCAGAAGCGTGACAAAAGAATAGTAATCCATAGGTTGATAATTTTGAGTGTTAATGTACCTTCAGGACTTACTAGTTTCAGCATAACGACCGTAACAGTTTCAGGGCCCCCCCTTCTCTTGCCTATTCTTGCACATTTTGAAGTGTACTGATCAGAATTGAATAGTAAAATTAATTTCTATATTAAACCTAAGTGTATTAGTGTTTTTTCCAATTTTAATAGTGACATTGTAAGTGTGTTTTCAAAATTGCTGATTCTAGGGTAATCTATGCCCGATTTCAGTCTGATCAATATACAAAGTGCAGCTCGTAGTAATCATTGCTGTGTGGTGTTGTGTAAAAGTAACTCATCCAAACTAATACAAAAGAAGAAAACCTTAGTTCAGTAGATCCTTTCTGGTTCTAAATGTTGCTATAAAACGCAACATTACTACGTGTTGTTACGCTTGTACATGCACATTCTTGTACAAGGAAAAACTCACTCAATGCCTAATTAGGCTGGCGACCGTATTATTAATCATTGGTAGTATCTACTGTGTATACTTCTTGTCCATGCGAACGCGTAATTGTACTTTACATTTACTTGACGCATCACTGTAGTTACTGACTGAATATAAGTCCGAATTGCTTCCATTAGGTACACGCGGTCAACTTATGTACTAAATCCTTGTTTACAAGGTGAAGCCCGTGAACTTATTACAGTACAGGCTTTATTGAGCTAACGCACGTCCGGCAGGGCGGAAGTGTTACAGCTTGAAGTTGATGATCGTACAAATAACTCACAAACGAACACCGTTCTCTACTATGGTGCTGCTACTAGAACAAGAGATGCCGCCTTACTGACCACTCTGGCTCTGGCTGTTCTAACCAAAGCAAAGGAACACCTGGTCTTTTTGGCAGCAATCTGTTTCAGCGAGTGCCTTATGTGGCGGGAGACTGAGCACTGGCCTTGTTACAGACAGTACCACAGATAACGACGAAGCCAGCACAGCAACTGTGTAACAGACATAATCTTTTTATATTTTGGGCCACGATCGTGTAATAAATGAATGATATATCTGGAATTTGACCGCACAAATCTCATCATTTTATAATATTGACATGATATCGACCTTATACTATTATCAATCACAACAATGTTAGGTGTAATCAGCCTTTGTTAAATAAAGTCATCGTCAAGATCTATTCAACTGGGTGTCCCAGATATTGCCTTAAAAGGCCGAAATTACGATAGTAACAGAAAATAAAGAATTTTGTATAATCAGATGTGTAACAGTCAGTTACCACTTGACAATGACCGAGGATAGGTGCTAAGTAGGACAGTGGAATACGGCGCCCATGTGGTGCCTTTTTAGTTTAGAGAAACCCTCGCTTGGCATCAAAGACGATTTGCCTGGTAAGTTAGCAACAATGTCCTCTCAGAATGTTCGTCCTAGAAGATCAATTTTAGAAAAGGTTAATACGATTTTTTAAAAACTGCAGGAGCATCTAAGGAAAGGTCCCAGATCAGCATTGCTTACTGAAGATGTGCGTTATAGCACAAGTATTATTAAGGACAGAAAGTTGATTGAAACCGTAAGTTAATGACAAAGAAATCATAAGCTCAAATTGGAATATTTATCGTAAGAACAGGTCAGTCGGCAATGACGGCGTGTTTATTGCAGTAAAAATTTAGATAAAATCCAGCGAGGTTATCACGGATTCCTACTTTGAACTAATCTGGGTGAAGCTAAGTATCAAAGAATGGCCAAAAATTCATAGACCCGCCTGGGTCAGAAGCTCTAGTGATAGAGCGCTTCAGACAGAACTTGCAGAATATCGTTAACAAGCATCCTGATCATGCCGCTTTAATAGGGGATGACTTCAACTTGCCAGGCGTAGAGTGCGAGTGTCATGCTATCAAAACTGGCGCCAGAGACAGGGACTCGAGTGACATAGTTCTGGATGTCTTGCCCAAAAATTACTTTGAGCAGATAGTTAGAGAACCAACACGTGAGGGTAAAGTCTGAGACATCCTAGCCGTAAACAGACCTGAACTTATCAAATCAGTAAACCTAAAGAATGATATCAGAGATCCCAATGGCAGCATCTACGAAAACAGGTCTTACAAAGAATGTTAAGAAAGATAGGAGGATATTCTTGCTTAGCAAGAGTGACAGGACACAAATATCAGATTATCTGAGCAGTCAGTATGAAATATTCGGTGATGAGGACGACGACGTGGAGAATAATTGGAAAGAATTCCAAAGCGTCGTGCAGTACGCTCTAGATAAGTATGTTCCGAGTAAGGTCTTAAGGGATGGGAAAGACCCACCATGATTTAATAGATGTGTTAGAAAGCTGCTACGTGTACAAAGAGAACTTCATCTCAGATTCAAGAGAAATAAAAACTTAGCTGAATGAAGCGAAAATGAGCGTAAGTGGATCAGTGAGAGAAACTTTGTCATCCGATCTGAGGAAACACACTAAGAGATTTTGGTCGTAAGTAAAATCAGTAAGTGGGTCAAAATCGTCTATTCATTCACGCAGTGGCCATAGTGGCACAGAAACGAAAGGTATCAGAGAGAAGGCCGAAATACTGAATTCGGTCATCCGAAATTGTTTCACCAAGGAAGCTCTCAACACGCTCCCTACTTTCAATCGTCATACGAATGTTGAAATGGCACGTACTAAGATATCCGATCCCAAAACAGAAAGAAAAAAATGGTGCAGTAGTGGAAAGCCGTCAGGTTCAGATGAGATACGCATAAGATTATGAAGAAAAACTTGCTCCCATTCTAGCAGTAATTTTTTATAGATCCCTTGGCAACGAGAGGTATGTACCTACCGACAGGAAGAAGACGCAGGTCATTCCCGTTTCTAAGAAGAGCCTTTGGATAGATGCCCAGAATTATAGACCTACATCTTTGACGTCAATCTGTTGTAGAATTATGGAACACGTTCTACGCTCAAGAATTATGGGTTTTCGGAGAATGGAAATCTCCTCCATAAAAAACAACATGGATTACGCAAACGGAGGTCCTGTGAAACTCAGCTCGCTCTGTTCCTCCATGAGATCCACAGGGCCGTAAATAACGACGCTCAGGTTGGTGCCGTGTTCCTTGACTTCAGGAAGGCATTTGACACCGCCTCGCATTTCCGTTCAGTGAAAGAAATATGAGCATATCGAGTATCGGATTTGAGAACGAATTCAAGATTTCCTTGCAGACTGTACTCAACACGTCGCTCTTAATGGAACAAAATCGATAGATGTAAAGGTAATTTCCGGAGTACCCTAAGAAAGTGTACTAGAACCGTTACTATATATATATATGATCTGGTAGAAAGAGTTGAATTATCTTTAAGGCTGTTCGCAGATTTTGCGGTTGTCCATAACGAAAAAACGCCAGGAAATAGTAACGATTTGCAGAATGATCACCAGAGAAATGATGACTGGTGTAGTTTCTGGCAGCTGACCTTAAACGTAAATAAATGTAAGAAATTGCTAACACGGGCATACGGTATCCATTACTGTACAACTACACTATTGACGAAAAACCGCTGGAAACAGTAACCGCCGTAAAATATGTAGGAGTAACTATCCGGGGCGATCTTAAGTAGAATGACCATATAAAACACATAATGGGAAACGCGGACGCTGGATTCAGATCCATAGGAACAATCTTAAGGAAATGTAACTCGTCCACGAAGGAAGTGGCTTTTAAGGCGCTTCTTCGACCGATTCTTGTTGTTCATCTATCTGGGATCCTTGCCAGGTAGGCAAAAGATTGAGAAGATCCAACGAAGAGCGGCACGTTTCGTCACGGGATCGTTTAGCCGGCGCAAGAGCGTTACAGAGATGCTCAAAAAATTCCTTTGGCAGACGTTCCAAGAGAGGACTTGAGCATTATGGAGACATTCACCAATGAAATATCGTGAGAGCACTTCGCGGAAAGAGTCGGACAGTATATTAGTCCCCCTCCCCCCCCCCCCCACCCACTCGTGAAATTGTAGCCAATACAGAGGCTTACCAACAATCGTTCTTCTCACTCGCCCTTTACGAGTAGAACAGAGTTGGAGGGCTCGTCACACACCATTAGCTGGCTTGCTGAATATGAAACCAGTAAAGATGAGACCACTTGGCTGATAAGTCATGTATGTATAACCATCAGTATCCCCAGAATATTTTATTCAGTTATACTACCGCGGGGACATGCATCAATGTTGGACACATTATGTGGCTCCTCACCTTGCTGTTGTCAGCTGCATTCACACCCCAGCTTGTTCCAGTCTACAGGAGAGGTATGATCAATGTCTCACTGCGGATTACCCAAATATTTGGCTTAACATTTGTAAAACTTTAGTTCCTTTCTCTCAAACCCCAACCTATGGGGAGAGGGGGGAGAGTTTTAGTTTTAGCGAACCAAAATTTACGAAGTAAGTAAAGATTTTTTTTCCGTAACCATTCTCCACGAAAAAATGAGGACATGGATTTTCTTGAATTACAGAGCCAACTACTAAGAATCAAAATAAATGTTTAAGACAAAATGGACGTAGTTTTTATGTGGAATCTGATTCTGCAATAAAAAATGGGAGTTCACATTTGAAATTTTAAAGATGCTTCCCGCCCCACCGCCAGGGGGCTGGGCTGCGGGCTAACTTTAGCACCAGCAGATGTGCCCCTCGAAAATAATAAACTTTGAATTCTACACATCTTTTCGCGTGAAGCTTATTTTTCGAGTTATTCTGGTTTGTCAACTTAAAATTTACACCCTGTATATA
Source organism: Schistocerca cancellata (assembly GCF_023864275.1). Classification (NCBI taxonomy): domain Eukaryota; kingdom Metazoa; phylum Arthropoda; class Insecta; order Orthoptera; family Acrididae; genus Schistocerca; species Schistocerca cancellata. Next base: position 604,959,459 of record NC_064630.1, read on the forward strand.
TACAGTTGTAACTAGCTGAGTACTCAGCATCACCGCCGAGCGGTCTAAGGCGCTGCAGTCACGGACTGTGCGGCTAGTCCCGGCGGAGGTTCGAGTCCTTCCTCGGGCATGGGTGTGTGTGTTTGTCCTTAGGATAATTTAGGTTAAATAGTGTGTGTAAGCTTGGGGACTGATGACCTTAGCAGTTAAGTCCCATAAGATTTCACACACATTTGAACATTTTTTTTCAGCATCACCTGGGTATGTATTTATTTAAGTCTTCTGTTGATCCATCTCCTCCTACCCTGTCACTCGCTCCATCTCCTCCTGCACAGCACTCTGTGTCCATCTCCTCTTCTCTCATTTCTCTATTCATCTCCTCCTAACCCTTTCTCTCCTCCCCATACTTGTAAGTTCATCTCCTTCTTCCCACTATGTGTACCAAGTTTGAAATCGATCCAGGCGTTAAGGAGGTTTTCAACCGTGGCTTGGCCAAGTATGGACATGCCACATATATTTAACATATTTCACACATACAGCTAGTTCACCTGTATCCCAAGCGCATTTCAACCAGCGGTTTTGATTCACGCAGCTCAGTGGTTATCTCCTGAACTATCTTGAAGTCACATTCAGTGGTGTATGTGAATACTATCTGAAAAATATTGTTTCACATACAGTTGGCAGTAAAGAAGTAATAAATGAAAACAGCGTGGTTGAAGCGACAGATGTACTACTTCAACAACTAAAATGTCGAAATGATAAACTTTTCTTCCTTTCGTCAGTTTTTTGGGAGAAGTCTAAAACTAAACTCCGCCGTAATGGACCTTGAATGTCCAACGGTACCGACTGGCCGCCGTGTCATCCTCAGCCCCCAGGCGCCATAAGATGCGGCATGTGGTCAGCACACCGCTCTCCCGGCCGTTTTGACAGTTTACGAGACCGGAGCTCGTACTTCTCAACCAAGTAGCTCCTCAGCTTTTCCTGAGTGCACCCCGCTTGCCAACAGCGCTCGGCTGACCGAGTGGTCACCCATCCAAGTGGTAGCCCAGTCCGACATGGCTTAACTTCTGTGATCCGAAGGGAACCGTTGTTACCATTGCGGAAAGGCCGTTGGCTTGGGGGTAGTCAGTGAGATGGTTTCGTGATAGTTTGAAAGTATGTGCAAATATCGTTGCAAGTTACTCAGGGCTCTCATTCACAAATACTGGATGAATAAAATCTGGATTTCCGTGCGTCGTGGGCTAAACTACGTTTTCATGCACCCCTTCATGACAACCGACACCACCACCACCACCACCAGTTTGATAGGCAGTTGGTTCTTAGCGATTCTCTTCAGACAGTAAATAATATGTGTACCAATTTTGTTGAAACGAGTCCGGTGCTTCAGGACGAGATGCGGAACATAGAAACATACATATATGTGGATTCTAACATAAATGGTATTAGCTCAAAAACTTCGAAAAACGGCTTGTTTCGTCGATCAAGAATTACTGAGGATGCTGGAAGAATCTGGCTTTGATGTCGACGATGCAAAATTAAGGGAGTTTTCTGACGAGGAAGATGCGTTTATGGACAAGACTGATAGTGTCCACGGTGACAATGACAACGACTGTGTTGGTAATCGTGCTATTAATGGACAGCATGAAATCTACAGCAAGTAGGACTGTAAGAAGTCAGAACTGCGTCCAAGGCTAAACTGATAACATGTCGCCAAACACATGATCACATTTACTGGCCGCGTTCATCGACAGTATACGTTTCGTCAACAAAGGTCATGTGACAGATTGTATTACAGACGCGCCAACTGTAAACGTAACATAATAAACAGAGTGTTGTTTTTGCCGCCAGTGAGCACACGGTGGCGAGTTTAACGCTCAGCTCTGCCCGTCATTGGCCTGGTGGCAGTTAACGTGCTAAACAAAACTAACACTGGTATTGCACTAGAGCGCAGGAGAGAGAGAATATGACCGACTCCTGTTATATCTGAGAGAGAGTACGATGGGTCGTGAGACATCGGCTGTTACCATACGGGATTTAGGGGTATATGTTCTGATATTTTTATTGGTTACCGAGGACAGTGTGCTGAACAATATTACATTAGTAAATACTTAATTTGTAGACTAATAATTGTAGGTATTAGGAGTACTAATTTTTCTTTTATTTTTTGGTACCTCTTAACTATTGGTACCTCTTAACTATGCGCGGCAAGAGCAAGCAATTAATGTTACTTTCCCCTGCGCAACAGGTCAGATACGGAAGTATGGACACGTGGACGCAAAACGGTAAGTCTACACTGACAGGCGTAGTCCACTTAGTGGCACTGTTACAAGAGTGGGGAAATCATCAGGTAGTAAAATACGTGATGTGTTTATGGGAAGACTGATAGAGATTGATAGATGCATAGAGAAAACGACTAATAAAATGAAGTGGGTAGATATTATATCAATGATCACAGTATCTGTACCTGTATCCCAGACACCCTTGTTTCCTTACATAGAAGGGAAGACAGCTTCAGCTGAATTTATAGGTCTTATTTTTATTGCAGTCGATTCCGATTCTGTATGATCATAGAGGGGCACGGAACAATGAAATTGGGAGATTAAAAATAAAACATAAATACAGCTAAAGATGTCATCCCTACGAAATGAAGATTACGACATTCTGTTTGTAGTCATGATCAGCCAGTTTGTAATTAGCCGCAAGGGGGCAAGTGCCTCGAGTAAAGAATGTGCGCGCCAGCGTCATGGCTGCATTCGTTGGTCCGCATCAAAGCTAAACAGAATGGGCTGGTGTGACCGAGCTGGCTGTGCTCTGGGCTTTTATAGCACGTTTAATAAATTTCCGACCCCAAAAAATAGGGTAGCTGCCAACGTTGGAGAAAAGCAGAGACCAAGGACTACCCGCTGTGACTTGGAGAACTGACTGCGTGTTTTGCTAACATGAGGTGGCACATTCTGAACCAGCTGTCGAAAAGTGATCCTCTCTGTCTCACTATGACTCCATGTTTATGGCCGCGCGTTGTTGCCCCATGGTCTAGGGCGCCTTGCCACAGTTCGCGCGGCTACCCCTGTCGGAGGTTTCAATCCTCCTTTGGGCATGGGTGTGTGTGTTGTCCTTAGCGTAAGTTAGTTTAAGTTAGAGCAAGTGGTGTGTAAGCCTAGGGACCGATGACCTCAGCAGTTTGGTCCCGTTGGAACTTACCACAAATTTCTCACATGCGTATGAAGAAGAAACCGTTCAAAAGATGGACATATTTTAACTACAACCGCCATTTCGCTACCGCAATGCAATTCCCGATTTCTATTTCTGACACGTAGTGACGCGTGCGTGTGTTCCCACATAAGGCGTCAAGCAAAGGGGGAGACGCTTTAAAATTAACTATCATTCTACCCAATTACTGATTCTGAATCCCTTCCTTATGACCAACTGTGTAACTTCGCTTTTGAGCCGTCAGTTTTATTTCGAGCTTCATTAAATTTAACATGCCATTAACGAGTTAACAAAATTCGAAAAGAAAGATGGCCATATGAAACTGAAATAACCCCTGGACTGGTCGTTAGGAAAGGGTCCGGAATAAGTAAGAAGGTAGACTATTCGTTCTAAAGTGCCTCTCCGATTATTTGAGACTTTGTGCAAGTGCAAACGTAGACTATATGTCACAGCAGGTGCCGATCCAGGGGAGGGTCGATGCGTTAGAGCTGGTTCAATAAAATGTAGCTGAATATGGATAAGGGGCGAAAAAAAGGTATCCATTCGAAGGTCTTACAGTCCATAATCGGTTTGCCCATCAGGCAAAATCGCCGTCATCCCACGGACGTGATTGAAGATAACTGTTTGTTAAAACACTACATCCCGCTGCGAGAAAAAGCCTCTAACTGAATGCTGAACACTCTCGTCCGACAGGAATGGCCGACGTTTCGAGGCTTTTTTAAGGGCCCGAAGGCGCGATACTCGCATGAGGAGAGCTTCTCCGTTACGACGTTTGCATAAAGGGGGCTTGGATTATCATGAAGCTGCAGTATCCCTTGTCAGACCACTCCGCAACGGTGGTTCTCGATAGACATGATACCTCATATACATTCTTCATTCTCCGATGACTCTAATGGTGTCTGTACTTAGGTAACAAAGGAGAGAATAACAGAACGTTGGTCCTGTTCGGAAGCAATTGGTCACTTTTTTTTTTTAGTCATTCGTCCTCTGACGGGTTCAATGCGGACCGTCGTGAATTCCTCTCCTGTGCCAAACTCTTCATCTCAGAATAGCACTTGCAACCTACTTACTCAATTATTTGCTAGATCTCTTATGATCTCTGCCTTTCTCTACAGTTTTTACCTTCTGCAGCTCCCATTAGTACCATGGAAGTTACTCCATGACATCTTAACAGATGCCGCATCATCCTGTCCCTTCTTCTCGTCAGTGTTTTTCCACACATTCCTTCTTTCTCCGACTGTGTGCAGAACCTCTGTATTGCTTACCTTATCAGTCCACCTAATTTTCAAATTCCGTCTGTAGCACCACATCTCAAATGCTTCGGTTCTCTTCTATTCCAGTTTTTCCACAGTCCATATTTCACTACCGCATAATACTGTGCTTCATTTCTTCCTCAGATTAAGTCTATGTTTGATACTAGCAGACTTCGCTAGCTCAGGAATGCCGTTGTTGCCAGTGCTAGTGTTCTTTTTATGTCCTCCTTGCTCCGTCCGTCATTTGTTATTTTGTTACCTAGGCCGTAGAATTCCTTAACTTCATACGCTTCGTGAACATAAGTCCAGATGTAAAGTTTCTCGCTGCTCTCATTTCTGTTACTTCTTATTACTTTCTTGTTTCTTTTATAGTATCATTGGTATCCTTTCACCTTGAATTTTAATCTCACTCCCGAAACTTTCTATTATTTCCCTCACTGCTTCTTTGATGTATAGATTGAACGGTGGGGGCGAAAGACAACATCCCTGTCTTACACACTTTTTAATCCGATCACTTCGTTCTTATGGTTAAAATGGCTCTAAGCACTATGGGACTGAACATCTGAGGTCATCAGTCCCCTAGACTTAGAACTACTTAAACCTAACTAAACTATGGACACCACATACATCAAGCTCAAGGCAGGATTCGAACCTGCGACCGTAGCAATAGCGCGGTTACGGACTGAAGCGCCTAGAACCGCTCGGCCACAGCGGCCGGCCACTTCGTTCTTAGTTCTTGTGCTTTCACTCTTATTATTCTCTTTTGTTTTCATGATTCATGTTTCCGCATTTACCGCAAGCACGTAGGAAAGACACGAAGGTCACACTAATCTCTTCCCTACGTGCTGGTGCTTGTACACCCGCAACGGGTGGCACTGTCGTGCATCTAAGTTACAACGCTATCAAACGGGAACTTTTTAATCACCCCATATATTATATATGTTTGGTTGCTTCCGGATCTTAAGTTGTCTAGTTCCAGGGCTGCTTACCGCGCGAATTGGGAAGCTCATCACGACCGAGCTATTTACCCCGGGGAAACAGCCAGTAACAGCCCGGAGCCCGGCAGTGTCGCCCCTGCGGCGGCGGTGACATTAGGGCAGGGCGCCTCGTCTGGTCCCTTCATAGCCTGGGAGCGTGCACTCCCGGCGCTCATTGCCCCCCGGCGCAGCGGAGAGGCCGCCGGCCCGCTGTGTTGCGGCAAGTGTGGAACCGTGTCGCTCGTGAGAGCAGACACCTGCGCATGCTAATGAGGCGCTCAGCGCGCGGCGTTCTGCGGTCGCCGCGACCGGCCGCTGCAACCCCGCGCACCCACCTACCTGCTGCCTCCCACCTGGCGCGATCGCCTCCCCGTCTCCAGACGAGCCTCCGCCGCAGCTTGCTCTGCTCTCTGCAGCACCCATCAAACACTCATCCGCTAGCAGCTGTGCGTCTACTGTAGTCAGAGTGAGACTCTGGAACGACAAGGTTCAAGTACTACTAAATGACATTCCTGTGGTGGAGCCTCCAACGTTTTTCATTCATCCCAGAATTATTTTTCACTTTTAAAAATATGCTCTAAGACGGCTGACACAGACAACAAGAGCTTATATACAGGGTGGTCCATTCATCGTGACCGTGCCAAATATCTCAAGAAATAAGCGTCAAACGAAAAAAACTGCAAAGAATGAAACTTGTCTAGCTTGAAGGAGGAAACCAGACGACGCTATGGTTGTCCCGCTTGATGGTGCTGACGGATATCAGCTGCGTTTTTTTAAGTAGGAAACCCCATTTTTTACTACATATTCGTGTATTATGTAAACAAATAAAAATGTTTTAGTTGGACCACTTTCTTCGCTTTGTGACAGATGGCGCTGTAATGGTCACAAACATATGGCTCACAATTTTAGACGAACAGTTGGTAACAGGTACGTTTTTCAAATTAAAATACAGAACCTAGGTACGTTTGAACATTTTATTTCGGTTGTTCCAATGTCATACATGTACCTTTGTGAACTTATCATTTCTCAGAACGCATGCTGTTACAGCGTGATTACCTGTAAATACAACATTAATGCAATAAATGCTCAAAATCTGTACGTCAACCTCAATGGATTTGGCAATACTTGTAACGACATTCCTCTCAACAGCGAGTAGTTCGCCTTCCGTAATGTTCAAATGGTTCAAATGGCTCTGACTATTACTGCTCCATCTATCACAAAGCGAAAAAAGCTGTAAGTAAAACATTCATATTTCTGTACGTACTACACGAAAATGTAACAAAAATGGGGGTTCCTATTTAAAAGAAACGGAGCTGATATCCGTTTGACCAATGTGAGCGCCATCTAGCGGGACAATCACAGCGCTATCTGGTTTCCCTCATCAATCTAAGACGAGTTTCGTTCCTTGTAATTTTTTCGTTTGATGTTTATTTCGTGAGATACTTGGCCTGCTCACTATCAATGGACCACCTTGTATTAGGGCGACACCAAATAACAGGTCCTACAGGAAGGGAGGGGAAAACTACTGAGTATCATTTGTTACAAAAATACCCCATAATACAGTTTATTAACCATCAGTACGAGGCTCAACTAGAAAACAGATTAAAGATAAAACCTGGACTTCCATCCTTAAGAAAAGGCATTAAATGTCAAAGATCAGAAGCGAAATATTTTAGATATTCTTTAAGGTTTCTTTTTTCAAAAAAATTACAATACATCCAGACATAAAATATTCATAATTTAAATGGAAATTCATATCGAGGCAGACCATAACCTTAAAATGAAAATAAAGTAATAGAGCACCGCATGTCAGGTCGGGGCACAAACCCCACGAGGAGCGGTAGTGCGCTGCAAAATATATAGCAAGCCTCTCTTAAGCAGTGAATAGGGTAAGTAAAGCCAAAGCCTTTTCCCTGGCTCGAAGAGAAATCCAATAACTGATATTAACGTTACAGCGCCACTTGATGCTACTTACAGTTAATAGGTTCGCGTGAGGGAAACCCTTAAACCCGGAGTCCGTACCGGTCAAAGATCAAAATTACTAATATCTTAAATCTAGAACCAATATCACCACAGTCTTAATAACTGCAGAAGCAACATTCAAACCAGCATCCACAAGCCAAGGTACACCAATTCCCTATTATCAGCTTAATGACAAGCCAGATGTTCCTAAGAACAGCAGTCGTCCTCAAGGAATTGCTTTTGGCAGAGTTTACGTATAATTTTACACAGGCAAGCGTCGTTTAAACACCACATAAAATATTCCACTTATTTTTCTTAGAGGTTTTTGCGGTAAGTAAGAGGACAGGAAAACTTACTGGTTGTAAGAAACAAGTAAGTGTCACTAAATTAAGCGGATCTCTTTTCTAAAGACCAAAAATTTCACTTATGTTTCTTAGAGGTGGTTGTGGTATCTAAGAGGAAAGAAAAATGTACCGACAGTTAGAAACAAGTCAGTACCACTAAATAAAGCGGATCTATTTTCTAAAGGCCAACGTAGTGACAAGATGTGACTTAGAACTAGTCTAAGGCCTCTAGGCCTTACAATTAAATCACCAAAACAACAGTCTGCACTCTACGTATAACTGAGCACCCAAAAATTTTAAAAGATTGTTTCTCTACACATAAGCCAATTTCCCCACAGAAGAGAGTTGAGCGCGTGCCACAGACCCCTTCAAAATCATATTAAATTAAAATGGAGGAGCACAGAACAACTGAAAAACCGAGCGAGGACCAGCGCCAAGCTGCTTCAGGCATAACAATTAGCAGGCCATGGGAACAAGTCACTGTAGAACAAAAAAAAGGCGTTCCGGTCGTCTAGTGCAAGATGGGTGACCAGTGGGCTCCTGCGAATCGGGCCAAATTCTCCTAGGGGTACCCGGTTACTGCGTAAGCAAGTATGGTCAGATCAGCACTAGGCTGGCCCATTTCGGCACGTCAGCAAGCGAACCGCTCTGCACGGAGAACGCTGACCGCCATCGCTCTCACCAGAAAATGGTGCGCTGGCAATGTTGACGAATGGAAGTCCCTACGTTCCACCGGACACATTGTCCATCATAACAGCCCAGTTCCGACTGCTCCCTTCCTTTTCACACGACCCACTTCCTCTCTTCCCCCAGAGAGAAGCCCAAAGACCCTCTAACTGGCGAAGATGTTGCTCAACTCACCGGGTGCGAGCCGTTGAACTCCGATCAGTAACAAACGAGAGAGCCTTACACTGACTTTTTCAAGAGAAACCTCCGTCGGAGGTTCGAGTCCTCCCTCGGACATGGGTGTGTGTGTCGTCCTTAGCATAATTTAGTTTAAGTTAGATTGAGTAGTGTGTAAGCCTAGGGCTCGATGACCTTAGCATTTTGGTCCCGTAAGAACGTATCACAAATTTCCAAAATTTCAAGAGAAGATGATTCAAAAAAGGGAAATTATTACTAAGTTACCTGGTTAGCTACTCAACTCGCAGTCGGTCTTTGGCCTATACTGTCAGCCGCTTACATTTTTCCTGGTCCGTGCGTTGTCCTCCATCTAGTCCCATGGTACCCATATCCTCTCGAATTCCGTCAGTCCACATCAGATGTGGTCTACCCCTCGTCTGTTTCTTCTGATGTCGTTCTGCACCATCTGCCAGGTAATCTGTCAGGTGATCTGTACAACTCATGCAACTTGTGGTTTTCCTCTGTTTCTCCAGTAGTCTTCATCTTCACTGCTCCCAAAAACAGTCACAGAACACCATCCTTAAATGTCAGTAAGTTTTTTTCTATATGGTGTGAGGTCTCTCCTCCGTTTAGGACGACAGATTTCATTATTGCCCTGTAGATCCTAACCTTCATGGATCTCGATAGAAGATAGAATCCGGTACTTCCGTAGCTTTCTGATTACCGGCCTTGACATATTTCCTCTTTGAACTGAGTACTGCCCCAAGATATTTGAACTTCAACCGAATCTGTAAGTCAGTCATCATTCTCTCTACTCACTACGAGGAATTTGGTCATATTGAAGGAATTTATTATAACAGAAGAGTGCGGCAACCTCTTTTCCATAAGGAACTACAGATTAACTATTTGTCCAAGACCATAACGCACATTTTCAAGATAATTAACCAGACCTCCTTCAGTTACCGACCAAAATACTGCCGGCAGAAAATTCCTGCCGGCCGCTGTGTCCGAGCGGTTCTAGGCACTTCAGTCTGGAACTGCGCGACCGCTACGGTCGCAGGTTCGAATCCTGCCTCGGGCGTAGATGTGTGTGATGTCCTTAGTTTAGTTAGGTTTAAGTAGTTCTAAGTTCTAGGGGACTGATGATCTCAGATGTTAAGTCCCATAGTGCTCAGAGCCATTTGAACCATTTTTTTTCCTCGTGTTTCGAATGATTTACAGAGTTTAAACAAATCGTCATTTCCAAACCGTAATGGATGGTTTTTAAAAGTTATATAATTCGACCCGAATCTCAGTCTGCATGGTAATTTTACATATTTCATTTGCAATCCTTTGGAAACGGTTTTTGATACAAAAATCAATAAGTTTTAGAAAGTTTACTTCAGCAGTACAGCACTCTATAGAAATTGAACGTGGGCCTTAGGAAACCCGTAAAGGAACTGGAAGTATTTGAGAGGTGATGCTGTCGAAGAATGTTGGAAATGTAGTGAAAGTGGAATGCGAACAGATGCTAGGTGAGGAGCGAATTCTGTGGAACAAACGTGCCAGGAAAAAGAAAAGGTTACTGCGACATACGTTACGGCATTTGGAAACGCTTGACTGGCCGCTTGACGGAACAGCAAAGGTGGAAGATATTAGGGGCAAACAAAAGCAAGAGTACGGAAAGCATTAGGGGCAGATGAATACTAGAAAATGAGAAAGAGGGTACACTGGGCAGAGCAGTACCGAGGTGCTCCTTCGCCTCTGACAGAACTGTCCAAGTAAGTTTCCAAGATGCCCCTCCTCCTCCATCCCCCCCCCCCCCAACCCAGACTATCTTCCTGCAGTACTGCTAACTATTGCTTAAATTAACCTTGTTAATGAAAAATATTACAGACAACAAATTAAGTGTATCACAGCAGTTAACAAATTAGAAATTTTATGAACTTTTATAAAGAAAACTTCGAAGAAAAACGAAATCTGTATCTCACTGTTTCTGGCAACTATCGTACTTTGGTTTTAGAATGCTACGCAGGGTGTCCCAGGAAGAATGGACAATATTCACGGATTTGACAGGAACGCTCATTCGAAGTAAAGAATTTCATATGGGCATATTACCTATTCCGAATGGTTTCAGAGACAACACATTTAACGTCACTGGTACGTTTTTCTTGAATAACTTGAAAACCACTGACTATTGTGGAAACCTGTCGCAAAATTACCATACATTAAATTTTCTACAAGATAGGTGCTATTCATTTATTCTCTGAGACTAACGCTTTGCACGAAGAGAGCGAGAAATGCTGAAAATCTCGCTAGACGCACATACGCTACACTTTAGGTAGTTTTTGTAGACCGATATGAGGTAGTTTTCGACTTGACAGATCACAACTGTCCTATACCAGTCCGTTCGAGTCGACTTACTTTTCACTACTGTGGTACGTTGTAAACAATGACAACGTACTGAGTAAAACAGAAAATAAATAACAGTGTATATGAGAACGAAGTGTACATTAAATGTGTTCTTTCTCGGAAAAAATTCGGAACAGGGAATGAGCCCATATGATGTTTCGTTCTTCAAATGATCAATCCTTCCATATCCTAGAATACTGACCATTCCTCCTGGGGCAGCCTGCATGACAGCCAGCGGCCTTGCCGCTATAGTAACAGTGGTTCCCGTCAGGTAACCGAAGTTAAGCGCCCTCAGGCTTGCAATTAAATCGATGATTGTACGGGTCTGTCGAGCGCTCTAGGCTAGCAGGGTACACTCAGCACTTGTGAGACCGATAGACGAGCAGCTTTCCTGAAGAGGAGCGGCTGTGGTCACGAAAACTGTGCTGACAGCACGCCTCACCATGCCCACATCCAGTGATGCCTACGGGCTGACGATGACACGGTGGTCAGTCAGTACCGTTTGGTGTTCAAGACAATTTCGGACGGTGTTGTTTCTTTTTATGACATGAAGTAAAGAAAACGATTCATGTGCTCCTTATAAATTAATAACCGAAAACATAAGGAAGAAAGAGATAATGAGTAAGTTTTGAAAATATCCCGTTCCAGGAACTGTATTTATATTAGAGCTTTACTTGTAATTTTCCTTGCTCGTTCATTACAGCTTTGAAGTAAAGTTGCTGTGTCGCGTCTGTAACGCATTCTGTCGACAGATTGTTACATTCGAGGGTACGTTTCGCTTCAATTTGCTAACTGTGCTCACAAGATTAACCGAATAGAGCTCTCTACAGGCACAGTGAATAAAAAATTCACAAAATATTTATTATCATGCACAGAAAGCTTTATTTAGAATTTTCTACATGACACATTCGTCGACCTATGGGATACAACAATACCATAGCGGATTGAAGTGGCTCTGTAGAAAATATACAGTGATAACAGTGCGCTTTTCCATTTGCGATCCCATAGAAAAATGATTTCTTGTCAGCAAAAGACAGAAACACTAGGGTTAGCGGAACGCACGAATCCCTCTCTGCTAGTTCTTAAACCTGCTTTCGTTTCTTCTTTTTTTCTTTTTTTAACTGGTCATTTTATACAACACCTCTGTGCCTGTGTCCTTGGCGTGAATCCACCTCGCCACGGCCTCGCTACTGTCCTCATACACTATTTTGCAAACTAGTAAGGGATGAAAACACTACCGGTAGATAGTAGAAAACAGAGAGCAGCATAAAAACAGTCGAAAGGCTGATTAATTAGAAAGACTCTACGAGAAGTCTCAAAGGAAAATGTGAGATACTCCTGGACTGGAAATACGCCCTGCTACTCGAGCAGCAGTACTTGAGAAGCACCAGCCAGTCATAGACCATGAATCCTTTATGACTATTTACTGTCTATACTACATTTCAACAGATCTATCAAATTCTGACATGAGCTCCTCTTTACCTCATATCAAGAGATATTGTTATTATCTTCGTGTTTGTTTTTTTTATCGTAGATGCATACTGATTTTCTTGCCTAGTTTTTAGCACGTAGTCTCAAGCCACCGACAATCTGCATAACAATTTCTTGTCGTATATCGTTGTTGGGCCGTACGCCTTTACGTGAATCCACCAAGAGCACGGCCACCGTTTCCGTTCCTAACTCTTGAGACTTTTCCCTTCCTAGAAAAAAAAAAGTGTTGTACGGGCTACAAACCATCACAAAACTTTTTCCTTCCTAATATTTGTTTTCACCAGTCTTCAGTATTTAATTTTGTTATTATTCAATGTTTCTTTTTGTGATTTGCATTACTAGTCAAACAGTTTACCTTTGTAATACGTAGCGTGAATGAAATGCTGTGAACGTAGATTTGGAGACTAAACGTTTTTCATTAACTTCACTGTTAATTCATCTTCACGGTTCAGTACTGAAGGGTGACACCTTATGTACTTTTTCATGACCAGTTTGCTAATCGGCTTTCTTTATGTGCTGTTGCTCCTGTTTTTGATAATTGATTCTTTAAGTTCATTCTACTAGTAAAAACAGTTTTTTTCACAGTTTTGAGATTTGAAGTAAGTAATGCCTTATATCGGAACAGTATAAGTTTTCTCACCTCATGAATGCCAAATATGTCGCAGTGATAGTTATCAGTTTCTGACGGTCCTGCAAACGAACAGAAGACCATAATTTTTTCAGGTAACAAAACTGTTGAAAATACTCTTACTGCCTTTAGATTGGTTATACACTCATGTATGCTCGAAACCAGCTCAATACAGCGTCACAATTTCAAAGGGATGCTATGCACCACCTGCAACGTTAAGCGGATTCCCATGTTAGAAGCGGCGGCGAAACTCGACACAAGTACCAAGTTCCAAGTTGTGAGGTCAAGACAAATAGGATATCGTGAATTTAGAAGTCGACTCTTAGTGAATGAAATAATGAAACATAGTCGTCGCAAACTCCAAATCACGTAGTTGACTGTTTCTTTGAGGGATTACCTCTGAACACCCTATTCATGAAGCAAATTTTAGACATATAAGATAACAATGAATTGGTTCCTAGCTTCTGAAACTATCGATATATTTATCTCTGGTCGAGAGGAAGAGACTTTGCCTAGAGGAGTAGAGAGCTACACCGTGGCTCGCGCACTACCTATCTATGTATAGAACACAAGAGCTTCCACACTTCTTCCCCGAGAACGGAGTAATTGGTGAAGACAGCTAGATACACTCATAAGGCATCAACTAATTGCTGATTTGCAGCATAATTCCGAGACGTTACGGAGCTCAGATTGCTGAATGAAGGGTGTAACTCAGAGGCTTCTTCATTTCTCGAACGAGGTTAGCTTGATATTTCTTGAGCTTCAGTACATTGTGAAGGCTTATTAAGTGGCCCTGGATAAATCTGCGTTCTGCATCATCAGAAGCACCCTCCACCACCACCGTCGCTTTCCCCACCATCATTCTTTTCACCGCCGTTGGCTTCTTGTGACAGTCCGTCCGAATGCGTACCGTTTCGCCTGTGTCTCGTATAGCAGGGAGGCGGACCTTTACGTTTCGTAGCAGTTTATGAGTTTTGTAAATCATAACTATGAGATGTTTATAGCCAATAAATGAAGAAAACATTAGCACCAAATACGACTTTTAATGAGCCTGAATGAACAAAAACAGAAATAATGTAGTAGAATAGGAATCCTGGTATTTATTGCACCTGACGAGTGGAGGACACCTAAAAACTCACTGCCTTTCAGGCCTTCATCCCTCAAACGGATATCAGCGTATTAGTATTGACGTGGGACGTTCCTCGAGAGGTAAGTCGTCTGTGAAATCAACCAACTGTGACACTCAAGAACCTGTGTCCATGTTTTTTTATGTTTCACTGTTAGTCTTTGTGAAATGCTATAGTCTTATGTTGTGCAGTCTGTATCTCAATAATCAGAGTTTGATTTCATAAAACGGTTGTCTTTAAAGTTAAGCCCACCTCCGTGATTCCTAGTAAAGCTATAAATTTTTGTAGTGTGTGCATTGCACCTTACGCCAAAAAAATTGTAGAATGTTTCCGGCAAAAAAAAATCAGAGAAGATTGTTTATCTGTAGCTGTTGCATTTGCTGATTTGTATTTGTTTTCGGGAATGCCAGTAATCCAGACACGAAAACAACAGACTGATCAAGAGGTAAATCACTTTTCTTTCGGGTCATACTTCACTTAGCGTTCTTGAGCAAACAGCTTGCAGTCAGGATTGTCAGGTGTCGTGCTAGAAGGCACATTACTTATCTGTGAACAGTGTTGGTAATTTCATATAGTTGGTTTCTTCCGAGTACAGCAGTAATTTATTTTTGTGGATATTCCAAGTCTGGCATTGCACTTCAAATCACATGTAGTTACTTAATGTGCTTCGGTAATGAACACACAATTACTTTCTTTTGGCATTTGATTTGATTCATTTCCTTTAGTTAAAATTTTGTATTTCTTGAAATTTAAAGTTTTCTTTCAAGACACTATTCACATGCGCAGCACAGGGACAACCAAGAGTTAGCTTTGCTCAACAATTGCATACGTTATCTAAAGTGCGTGTTACATAAGGAGAAAGTTTTCGAAATTAATGTATTGAGTTTTCTCTTATGCGGACAATATTTTATAGAAAGCTTACACATGTGACCGTTTCCGCTTAGGATATTCCTCTGGTTTGTCTGTGATTGCATAGTTACATTGAAACATAGGTCCCCGAAGGCAAATCTACGTTATGTGTATATATACTAACATTTGTAATTTGTCTTTCAGCTGTTGCAGTTTCACTGTCATTTTTCTGTGTGATTTTGTCTGGAACTTATTTTTTCACTTTTTGCAAAAAAAAAAAAAATCCGTGTGAAGACCTTTGTTGGGTAGGCAGACAGTAGAACAAACTCTGTGAATTGTTTCAGTGGTACCTAGATTGTTCGCAGATGTTTCTGTTGCATAAAAGAATTTATTACTTTTGGTTATTTAACTACAAATACAAATTTTGTTTAGTAATTCAGTTTTTACATTTCAACATTACGTCTAGCAACAGAATACTTTGTCGTGCTCCCAGATCACAGATCAAGCCACGAAGTAATGCCGCAGTTATTACTGAAACAGAAGAAGCACAGGAGTCGTTACACGTAAATAATTTGGAATTTCAGAGAATGCTAACAACTGGCCAACACAGATAAGTTATTATAAAATGCAACAGAACAGATACCAAACAGTCAACAAGAAATTTCAGAAGAGAATCGTTAAGCGAATGTCACCTCAGCTATGCGAAATTTCACAACCACTTACTGAGACAGTCGACTAGGGTTTTATGTCAGTTTCTTTTAATCAAAGAGTATAAGAATCTGTTATCGACAATACACAAATTCGGTAAACATGAATGCGGAAAATAATAATCCAACTTTGTTAGAGTTGCTACAAAACATAGATGAAACGTGGAAAGACACAATCAAAGCACTTGAATAAAACACAGAACCGTTTGAGATAATAGACAGAACTTTAGGAGAAAACACAAAATCATAAGAAGAAATGAGTAAAGATATAAAAAATACGAAAAATGGAACTCATCTTAATTTCGGAAACTTGAAGGACAACAGCAAAAGCTTTCTGCAAAAATCCGACAAGAGGCTAGAGATGAATTAAAACCTGTTATTAAGAGGCTAGGCGCAAGGCTAAGCAGCCTTGAAACTGAATAAAATAATTTAAAAAGTACATGGCAGAGCGACAAAGAAGAGCGATTTGTAAAAATAAATACCACTGTGCCAAGCGCAGTATTCTCATAACTGATAGAAAGTCACGACAACCTTAATATCACTACTGAAACAATTAGTGAACAAGTAGACGTATCAAAACTAAACTCTGACGAACAAAGAGAACTACTGTGTTCATTACCAAAGAATGTCGAACATTTGACAACAAATATGGAATACTTGTCTTCAAATACGGACAATAAGTCTAATGGCACACAGACTGTACCATTTCCAGACGCACCAAATCATAAAACACATAGACTTTTAAATGAAGTCGGATTAAAGTTAATCAACCACGGAAACAGGACGTAAGCAACATGCACGAACTGTTGACTTTACGCGTTCACACTTACACGCAAGATCTGAAATTTGTGAAGAGCCTAACTGTTTGTGACGTCTTTGTGACTTTCGTAGGAAACAACACCTTTCAACAAGACTCGATAATGAGTCGCCCGTGTGGCGCAATAGAGAACATTCCGGCTCTCACCGAAGCGACAGTTTCGATTACGAGCACTTTCTCACTGTTCGTAAATTCAAAATTTTTCTAAACTTTGAAAACGACATTCAGTCTCAACCCCGCTTACATTAATTCTTTTTCCACTACCTCGAATCTGGTCTTTAGGCCTCAATTTGGAATTCATGCGTGAATATCTCGAAATTGAGTCAGTCGTGAGAATGCGGTCTATTATCAGAGACGGTCCAAGTGAAGCTGATTTTTACCACACTCTCCTGTCTGCGTATTGGTTGCATAATCTAATAATGATGAAAAATTTTTATCAGACAGAGTCTTCAAGCCCAGTCAAATATTTCGAAAAGATATTAAGTAGGAACCAATGTCTCACAAATCTGTACGGTTCATCTGAAGGTGCAAGGACGACCCAGATGCTTTCCGAGGTTTGTTACAATAACTGGAACTAGACTCCGACAAACGTGTTACTCGAAAATACGACAGCACACATCGTGACTCACGACCTCTATTTCCATCGTACGATCATGGAATTACTAACGCTCTCGCAAGACTCAGTATCATAGAGACAATTACAGACTAGAAAAAACCCATCATCCCTATAATTCGCATTGGGAAAACTAAACGAATTATCGTGACAGAAGCCATTTCCGTTATGCCGATCCTGATCTCGGTAATCGACACAATACACGCTATGAAAACGAGCACAGGCACTATCACGGTAATCAGAACAACTACACGCGCAACTCGTATTCTAATGCGCACTGTTCCGATAGATCAAGCCTATAGAACTCATGGCAGAACAGAAATTACAGAGACAGTTATCAAAATGGTAAACATTATCAAAACAATAACAGACTACATCACATTCGGCATTGGCAAAACGCTGGTAGATCAAGCCCGTCGCAATAGCAGCGATAGTTGAAGCCAAACTGCAAAACCCGGCCAGCTATCAACGGCGAGGGAATAACACACAGCAATGACTCGCACTTCACTCAGCTTGTAAGGTTTTGACGACAGGACTGAGTAACCTGTAAATATTTTTGGTTTAATGCTACAATCATATCACAGAAACACACGCATTTACACAGTTTACAATGTGACAAAGTAACGACAGTCGTCAAACAAACGCATCTCGTCCTCAGAAAGTGAAATAATCCTAATCACAACGTTGGTAAATTTTAATTAGAAGTTTCTTTTCAAAATTATTCTTATGACAATGTAATGATGTAAGCCAGTACTACGATAAATCACTAGATTCTGATTCAAAGTTAGGTACTATTTAGGATGACAATCAACTCTGTGGAGGATGGTTAGTTTTGTGACAAGTTGAGCAAAAGATTACCCGATGTCACTCGAGTTTATTTACCTTAGCTGTGATGAGCTGTCGTCTGCATCGCTGCTCTCGTCCTCTGAAAAACTAATTAAGTCTTTTCTGATTTTTCCAGCTGAAACTCTCACTATGTTTCTCGTTATGTGAGAAAACTTGTGCTCATTCCTATGCTTGGACTATGGCGATGTACACGCACATGCCTGGGGTAGAGTTATTAATCTACATCTACATACATACTGCGCAATCCACCATACGGTGCGTGGCGAAGGGTACCTCGTACCACAACTAGCATCTTCTCTCCCTGTTCCACTCCCAAACAGAACGAGGGAAAAATGACTGCCTATATGCCTCTGTACGAGCCCTAATCTCTCTTATCTTATCTTTGTCGTCTTTCCGCGAAATATAAGTTGGCGGTAGTAAAATTGTACTGCAGTCAGCCTCAAATGCTGGTTCTCTAAATTTTCTGAGTAGCGATTCATGAAAAGAACGCCTCCTTTCCTCCAGAGACTCCCACCCGAGTTCCTGAAGCATTTCCGTAACACTCGCGTCATGATCAAACCTACAAGTAACAAATCTAGCAGCCCGCTTCTGAATTGCTTCTATGTCCTCCCGCAATCCAATCTGATATGGATCCCAAATGCTCTAGGAGTACTCAAGAATAGGTCGTATTGGTGTTTTATAAGCGGTCTCCTTTACAGATGAACCACATCTTCCCAAAATTCTGCCAATGAACCGAAGACGACTATCCGCCTTCTCCACAACTGCCATTACATGCTTGTCCCACTTCATATCGCTCTGCAATGTTACGCCCAAATATTTAATCGACGTGACTGTGTCAAGCGCTACACTACTAATGGAGTACTCAAACATTACGTTATTCTTTTTCCTATTCATTTGCATTAATTTACATTTATCTATATTTAGAGTTAGCTGCCATTCTTTACACCAATCACAAATCCTGTCCAAGTCATCTTGTATCCTCCTACAGTCACTCAACGACGACACCTACCCGTACAGCACAGCATCATCAGAAAACAGCCGCACATTGCTATCCACCCTATCCAAAAGATCATTTATGTAGATAGAAAACAACAGAGGACCTACCACACTTCCCTGGGGCCCTCCAGATGATACCCTCACCTCCGATGAACACTCACCAGCGAGGGCAACGTACTGCGTTCTATTACTTAAGAAGTCGTCGAGCCACTCACATATTTGGGAACCAATCCCATATGCTCGTACCTTAGTTAGGAGTCTGCAGTGGAGCACCGAGTCAAATGCTTTCCGGAAGTCAAGGAATATGGCATCCGTCTGAAACCCTTCATGGTTCGCAAGATATCATGTGAAAAAAGGGCGAGTTGCGTTTCGTAGGAGCGATGCTTTCTAAAGCCGTGCTGATGCATGGACATCCAACTTCTCTGTCTCAAGGAAATTCATTATATATGAACTGCGATTATGTTCGAGAATCCTGCAACAAACCGATGTTAAGGATATTGGTCTGTAATTTTGAGGAGCCAATGCAGTAGAGTACTCTCTGTAAAACCGAATTGGAATTCCATCAGGACCTGGTGATTCATTTATTTTCAACCCACTCAGCTGCTTCATAACCCCAGGGATGTCTATCACTATGTCCTCCATACGGGAATCTGTACGAGACTCAAACGGCGGTATGTTTGTACGATCCTCCTGCGTGAAAGATTTCTCAAATGCTAAATTTAAAATTTCAGCTTTCGTTTTGCTGTCTTCCGTTGCCAGGCCAGACTGATTAAAATGCCCTCTCAGTTCCTGCTACAACAATTAACTAACTGGCTGGTTCGTTCCCCACAGTTAGATCTCATCGACGCTACAGCTAATATCTAGCTGAATGTCAGCCACAGTGAACGCAGCGTTCACACAAATTTCTCCTCTGCGTAGTACAGAGCAGTATGATCCCCATTCTGCACTTGACGCCAGTTCAGGAAAGAGTCCCCAAAAATTTCGGTCTTGTCTTTGTCTCCCCGCCTGGGTTCTTTCGTTCTCCATGTCATGGCCTTTTTCGACCAATAGCAGGTTTCTTCTTATTTTGTGGAAACTCTCTCTGCTAATCACAAGGGACCTACCATTAAACTGCGTCGAAATCTCGGCCCTTTCCTGTTTCCTAGTTCGTTTCCGCCAATCGGACGTTTTGTGCCCACTCCAGACGCCTTTATGCGTACATCACATGTGTACCTCTCACTGTTCACATGGTCAACTGCATTGCTGGTTTTGTTCGTATCCATTTGGAATTCTGAAATGCAGTTTTCTAAAGCTTCTTCTGTCCTACTTCTGGTGGCCCGTTACTTACTCTCCAGTATGCGTCATTTGTCCGGTCGCTGACTCCCACCATTGAACGCCCCGTAAGAGGTTTTCGTGGTGCCTCCCAAAGGTGCGGCCTCTGCTTCTGCCTGTTCCTGCATCCATACAAAATGTTTCCTCTCGCTACTTGTTTCACCTTCTGCACATTGACATGCATTATATAGGAGCAGTGTGTTAATACTGTTGATTGAGTGTCATCCCTTTTGCATTACATACTTTTAGGCAAATATGGTCATTACCACAAAAGTAAATTAGATGTCATATTCATCTTCCCGTTACAATTTATAGGACACTTATGTAAGGTGCGAAACTGACCTTCATTTATTCTGCCAGCTTACAAGCTGACGATATTATAAACTAGACTGAAAACATTGCTGCAGAAACAGTAAATTTCGTCCTTCTTGAAGGATCCATTGTACTTTCTGCGTACATCGATTGGCGAACGATGCTTCCCCGAGCTGGTTGCTAAACATTTTTCTGTCTCTTAGTACACCCTGCTTCTCCTGGTATTCTTTTTAGTCGATAAGTACAAGGAATTTTCTTCTACTGTCCTGATGTAAATATGTTGAAAGTAATGTTTGTCACTTTTTGGGCTATATTTGAGAATGTTTTACATTAGCTGCTGTGTACACTCCAATACTGATAAACTGAAAATTTCGATTACACGCATTCCGTTACAGTAACATTTGACTCACTTGGAAAGTCTTAAAATGAAAAAATAATAGAATTTCAACACTATCTGATCTCGTTAGGAAAATATATAAAGAAAAACAACCAGCATTTCATTGAAGTTCGACCATGGGACATATGTAACAATACGTAACAGGAATGCACTACGAAAAAGCAACTTGCAATTGCAGCAGCAATCAATGCGTCACATCACACAGAAATCCCGCTGCAACAACTTCAAACTTTGTTCAGTTGGAGAAATATCTGGGCACCTTACTGATCATGCCAGGCATGACATTAAACTGCACATTATTAAAAAAGAAATAAAAAATAGAAATGTGAATTATACTCCCAGTAAACATATTCTAATATGAAATTTTCTGATGTAAAACACAGGTTGACAAAAAAAGTATACAGCTTCGCAGACCATCATTTTTACATACAGCAGTAGCAGTCATGAGTTATAGTATGGAAGATTCAGTACCACTTCTGGTGAGATATATAGATTACTGACATTATAGTTGTGTTGTAAATGGAAAATCAGCTTTGCAAATAGTAGTGATACTGATGAATTACAAATACATGAAGAATTTTCTACCAGTTAAAGGCATATTACAGGCTGTTAAAGATAATATTGAGGTATCTGAAGAAATTATCAGTGTCTGTGCTAATATGTATTTTTGTGGAGATTTTCTTTTCATGATCTGCTGTATAGATATAAAGGTTTGTTTGATCAGTAGTGTTAATTATGAAGCGTGACTCTGGAGAGTTTCTCATTTAAGGATCGATTAATGAAACGGAATATAAAATATTTACTGTTGATTATTTATGAGGTATGAGGATATCATGAGCTATAAGGTTATTAAGATCATGACACGGCAGAGATAAATATATTGAAGGTATTGTGATTATTGATGATGACGACTGTGAGGATTATGGACGATAATATGATAGGAATAAGCAGTGGTTGGGAATAATCATGTATTATGGGGAATGAGTAGGTAATGGTTATGGAATTTGTTAGGGACCCTATTTTTGTTTAAGTTAATTTTGTTTTCTTTTGTATGGTTATATTTTATTAGCTTTTATGTAGTAAGAGGAAGGCGATGAACAATTATATGGTTTGTAGCATAACAGAGATCTGAAATGGTAAATAACATCAATATGGTAAAAGGTAACACAATCATTTTTATAAACATTTTTGGGTCATTATGGACAATTGGTATGATATACATTTCTGACACGTTTAAGTTACATGCTTTGCGATCATTTTTCTTGATTGGTTGCACATGTTATTCGATAGCATTATCCTTTTGAAGTATGTACCTTTTCCTTTTGTAACTAAATACACATCTTTTGGTCTTCAGGTCAGAGTATGACAGATGTGATGACAAACATTAAAGCGAATTTGGCTTCAATACGCATATTCCACATTTATAACACACAATTGCACATAGGTTGCACTGTTCAGTAACAAGTTTTTATGACGACTGTAGGCAAAGATGGATAACATGAGATGTACTTTGTGGTATACTTAATATTTTTATGAAGAGCTTTTTACTACTAATTCATAACTTTTTCTTCCTTTTTTCATTTTACCATTTATTAATTGATTTTCTTGCTTCTGTTCATGTTTGTACTGTGAAATGTTTATAATCTTACTGCACAATACGATTACTGCTTAACATAGCTTTTGACTCTTGTGAACTCATCCGTTACACACTCACTGACGCATCAACAAACTTCTGACACTGTTATCTTATTGGTATTTTGTGAGGAAATGATATCTTGCACTTTTATGATGACTTATTTGGCTTTAGTTACTGCATCGCTTTTATGATGAAACTTTTGTGTATGATTTGTCTTAGCCTAAGAATATGTTATTAATATTGTTTGGTGTTTCACCATAATGATTTTTTATTTTGCTGCATTTTGTATAGGATAAGATATTTTGCTGCATTGCGTTTCTGATGAAATATTTGTTATGTCTGCATGTGCATGATAATTGGCTGCATTGCTTTTCTTATGGACTAATTCTGTGAATATATGTATATCACGGCCCCTATAGTTCTATGCGAGCTCACTTAGAATAAGCATTTAGTGTTAGAGGCTAGAAATGCGGCAACATAACAGAATGGTGAACAATGGGTACTGGACGATGGTAAATGAAGAATATATCATGTGCCCCTAGAAATAAAAGACTCTAATTGGACATATAAGTGGTCAGTTGGAAATTACCTCCCTGATTCTGCTAGTATTTACAAGACTTCAGCTGGACGTATGAGTGGTCTATGGAAAGCCAATTCCCTGAGTCTGTTCATATTTGAGTGTACATGTACTGCCAATTTTCAGAGTACATTCAATTATGGATATTCAGTTGCCTTACTGGCTGCCACTAAAGCCTGAAACATTAATCATTCTCATCGGCGTTGCTCAGCTGTGGGTTCCCATCTACAGGGTCAGAGACCTCATCGGTGACTGTGCTTCACGAAATGTGTCAATACTGTGCGAGATGCAACCCTTTTCTTAACCACAAAGCTAAAGGCAAGGGAGAGTAATAGTGTCTTCTTTGGCGCTACGTTATGCAACATTTACCTTCAATTGTATTCACATATGAGCCTCAAGAGTAATGAAAGAGGCATTAAAGCAATTTTTCGATCGTTTTAAGTGAGGCAACATTTACGTATAACCTACAAAAATCAGCAAATAGTGTGTGAGCTTCCTTCCTGTGCAAAGAAAACTGCACTTGTACAACACCAATCAGAACATTCATTTACACGTTTTGTAACCTAAATCACTAACTCTGTAATGTTATTTATAACCGCAACATATTCTACTCACTTCTTTCTAATATAAAAAAAAATGTTTCTCTTGCCTTAACACAGCTAGGACGAACCGTATGAAATTTTTTGTGAGGGCAAGAGATAATTTAAGATTCTCGTATGTCTTCTGCTATTGTAAAAAGTTCAACTCTGTGGCACTGGCACAAAGATGGATAACTGCACTGCATGAGTAGTGGATACGATCCATGACTCTCTGTTTAGTTTTATCTGTGACTGACTTGCTAGCAAGTTTATTGTGCAACGGTGGTGATTTCTTATTTGAGGCGTAGTAGCGAACAGTTGAGTTTGTCAGAGAATAAGATATGTTTTTTGTAAATCTGGTAGAAGTTATTTGGAATGACTTATTACCGAAATGAAAATTCATGTATAATACTTCCTTTATCCTCATATTGATGGGGAAGATATTGGAGAAATTTTAAAAGTATGTTTTTAGTTTGTGTGTAATGTGACTATTTTGTAATTGTTACTTTTCGTATTTTGTGCAGTCTTTCTATCTATAATCAGTGTTTGATATCTTGAACACAGTTTTCTTTAAAGTATAACAGCCCTCCCTGATTCTTAGTAAAGTTTTACATTCGTGTCGTGTGTTCATTGCACCTTACACCACACGAAGTCATAGATTGTTTCTGAAAAAAATTGAAAAAGATATTTACGTTTAACTGCTGCATCTGCTGATTTGTCTTTGCTCTCACGAACGTCAGCACTCCAGACACAAAAACAACACCAGATAAGTCACTTTTATTTCAGGTAGGTTTCAGTTAGCATTCTTGAGCAAACAGCGTGTAGACAGGATTTTCAGATGTGCTGGCAATTACATTACTTTTCTGTGAACAGCTTTGGTAATTTCAAACAGATGGGTTCTTCTGAATAGAGCATTAATAATTTCTTTAGGATATTCTAACACTGTACTTCATTTCACGCATTGTTTATAATGTGCTTCGATACTGAGTTTTAGTTATGTAGTTTTCATTGAGTACACAGTTAGTTTCTTTTGGCTTTTAATTAGATTCATTTCCTTTACTTAAAAATTTTATTAAATTTAAAGTTATATTTCATGACATTGTTCATATGCCCAACACAGGGACAACCAACATTCAGCTTTGCTCAGCAACTGAATACTTTGTCTGAAGTACTTGCTACATGATGAGATAGTTTTCAAATGAATGTGTTTAGTTTTCTTTAATACAGACAATATTTTAGAGAGAGCTTACACACTGTTCTGTGTGGCGGGAATGGAAGAAGGAGCACTGCTTTTCCTGAGTGTGTGGGGAACAATTAATAGCTATAACAATAAAGTTCTGTGGCAGTTATTGGCATTGTATACTACAGCGCGGTCTATGACAAGACAAAGTACGTCTTCCCACCTTTATTCTTAGCTACAGCAACAACATGGAGCACATAGATGAAATTGTAAGTAATATTAATTAAATGCGAATATTTTCGTAACATCTTTTGTTTTATGGTCTGCAATAATACATACAGGAGAAGTTCACACGTAGTCTTCTTTCTACCTCTTTATTCTACCTTTTTATGAACAGGGACCATGGAAAGTCGACCATGGAAACAAATACGAAAAAATGTTAGCATTCGGAAAAAGAACGTCCACCTGAGAGCTGGCTGAAATAAAAAAAAAATTTTTCTTTAGTTCGTGTCCTGTAGCCTGTACAGAGTTTTCGAAAGATTTCACCACTATCGGTAGCTACGATAAGACTTCACTGTTGCTGTCATCTTCGATTGTCACAAACCACAGCTGGCACAGGAAGTATTTCTGCCCAGTTGCGTGTTTATTACATATTTTCATTAATGACTAGGTTAGGTTGTTGTTTCATCAGGTTCTGTAAAACAGAAAATAAAAATTATAATTAGAAACCTAATACATAACTTAAAAAATGATTTCTGGGTACATGCAGTACATCATACCAACTTTGCCTTCCTGTTTTCGGATATGTTGTACCCCGTCACATGTACACGTCATTACAGAACTCCTGTGTGACAGACAGCAGCCACGTATTTTTAAAAGCAAGTACATAATTACCGGTGACGTTGTTTCACATGATAAAGGCAAACTGAACATCACACTGTAATATTTAAAATTTAGAGGATATACTATTACAATGAGACATTGGATGTTCTAAGCCACACGATGATTCCGTCGTACTGGAAGACTTGTAATTGACCAATAAAAGCTCACTGGCTGTCGTTTCATGGCCAAACTCCACAATGGTGCATTTCTGACCTATGGTTATGTGGGGGATTTTCCTAAATTAGACGCCCCTATCTTGCACATGAAATGAATTCACAATTGTGAATAAGGGCACCCATCAGTTGTAGAACAGAATGATGACAATGAAAATTTGTGCCTGATTGGAACTCGAACCAGCATTTGCCGCTTATTGCGAGAAAATTTTTTTTGTTTTTTGTTTTTTTTTAATCTCATTTTGTTCGTTTTCGTTCGTTGTATCTGCTCTGGGCGGACGTCGAATGACACCCGTTTCAGTTCGTGGTTGATCCATTAACTCAGTTTTTTTATTACAGAGCTATCCCTCTGACCGAACACGCTGAGCTACCGTGTCGGCAGCCACCCCCAAACTTTCATATGTCGTCAACCATGCGTCTAAGACCTATCGTATCGTATCGTATCGTATCCCCTATCTTGATCTGATCTAATTATCAGTTTGTTTTCCTCTACCCTGTATATATTCAACAATTATTCCTATTCACCTTTAATAAATAGCATAATTTCTCCCAGTTGGATTTGATACGCAGTAGGTATAAGTATGCTGTGTGCGAAGGTTGGCCGCCACACCTTCACCTGCCCATGTTAGGCACAATGTTCTGCCTGACTCATGTAGTACTATCACCGTGAGAGGGTGGTACGGGACTAGAAGTCCCACCGCCACACCTCCAAAGTGACGAAGTCACTGCCCTGTGGAAATTTACTGCCTCACCAACACAGTTAGACCGCAATAGGCCGGTGATGCTGTATTGTAACATATCACCCCGGACTTCAAGTCCATTTAAAAAATGAAGGTTGGAGTTGAAACAACTGTGCTAGACGGTCAAGAATAATATGTTGTGAGTCTGTTCCTTTATCGAAATAGAATAATATGTTGTGAGTCTGTTCCTTTATCGAAATCATTTTGGTTGATTGATGGTTAATGATTGTGTTCGAAGCAGCACCCCAACAGTACTTCAAAAATTCATTTCAATAACGACGCATTAGCTTACGGTAATTACCATAGAAAACTAGCGTCATCTTTTCATATCCCGGCTTCTCATACGGTAAAGTAGGGTTGTTGTTTCATTTTTAAGTAGCCTATATTCCTTGTACTTTCCTATCGAGCAGTTTCTGGAATGTTAATTTGCTGTCTCACTTTCACTCATTCAATTTTGATGATATTCTGTGGCAAGTGTAAAAACCTCTGCTTAAGTCTCTTACACACCTGAAAAACATTTGATTATTTTAAATAACCAGTCGCTTTGTTCCTAGCGCATTGCATAATCATCCTCTTCATTTCGGATTTTGTGTACTGTAACCATCAATTTATTCGATTTCGATATCTTGTCTGTCTCTGTAAGCAAAGCGACTAAAATAGCGTGCTTTAGTTCCGGCTCATGAATAAATGAGTCGTTTGCCCGCCACAGTCTCCTTCGTCGGTACGTTTTATGAGTCGAGAGTTAAACCCCTAAATACAGCAAGCACAGGGATTTGGAGGCACAAAGACCGCATTTTGATGTCCAGTTCTTTTTTTTCTAAGAACTGAAAACACTCCACTCAAAATTATATGTTGTCACGTTTTCTTAGTAGATTTAACAACTCATCCCTAATGATTTTTTCAAAATCTGTTCCTAGTCCACGAAGGCTTTGCAGCATTTACTATTAGGATGTTTTATGTTACGGTTGCGATATCTCTTTTGTTTACTAGCATCACTTCCGTTTCCTACATCAGTGCCTCCATTAATTGTTGCTTGTGTCGCATTTCTAAGCACCGTTAATGTCATATACAGCAAGAAGAAGGTTTACTTGGTAAGTAAACCTCTTGCAATTAAATCACATATACTCCTCCGCATACACATACTGCACCGGATGATTCTCTGACTACGTTTCAGACTTTATGGAATGGTGGAAAAGAGTAAGTACCAATTTGAGCTATCAGTATGGTACGGGACATTGGTCTGATACCTCTGAAAGTCTTCTACTCCAAGCTCTTTGCTTTGTGTTTCAAGAGTGTGTGTATTAATTCAGGAAAAACGGGCTCTAAAGAGCTTACGTGAAAAGCTATGAGCACTTGTTCAAATTTGCTATTGTGAAAATCGTATCTTCTACTGCACAAGGGGCGTTGTAGTTCTTAAGGGGTGCATATGTTTACTGGACGATTTATTAATGTTTTCACCAGATTACTACCACTCAAAACATGAAAAGAAAAGAGCATGTAGTGTACGAGGTCGAATAACAGAGGTACCACAACGATTTTCGTTAATGACTTGCGACTCGATCGTTACTGGACCAGGGTCCCTTGCCTTATATTACTCCATTTTCCCTTCTGAATCATCCCTGACAGTTTTTGGCATCATCACGGAACCATGTTGTATAAACTACTAATGAATGGCCCCGATTTCGCATGAGTAGCACTAGGTGTCTACGACTGGACGACTTGGCTGGCGAACCAGTAATAAGTACACAAACCTTCCTCATGAACCTGTCTATATTTTAGTGAAAACCATATTAAAATCCCTAAAGTGGTTCCAAAAATTAGATTTCCAATACAAACACAAAAACGAAGTGGGCGATTTCGATTCTTGATAGCTGAGCCAATTTGCACGACAAAAACTCCTATGCAAAAACCTTCCCCATGCGTGAGTCTGTCCATTAGCGAAAAGTGTATCAAATTCCATGCAGCACATCCTGAGATTGGCCCTCAGCCACGGACAAAAAGGTGGCAGTGAACTTCAACTTATAGTGTCGGTATGTATAGATAAAACTACAAGCTTACTTTTTAAGGTCAAATAGTAGATGCTGTTGCTGTGGTCTTCAGTCCAGAGACTGGTTTGATGCAGCTCTCCATGCTACTCTATCCTGTGCAAGATTCTTCATCTCCCAGTACCTACTGCAGCCTACATCCTTCTGAATCTGCTTAGTGTATTCATCTCTTGGTCTCCCTCTACGATTTTGCACTTCCTGTCGATCTCATTTTTGAGACGTTTGTATTCCTTTTTGCCTGCTTCATTTACTGCATTTTTATATTTTCTCCTTTCATCAATTAAATTCAATATTTCTTCTGTTACCCAAGGGTTTCTATTAGCCCTCGCCTTTTTACCTATTTGATCCTCTGCTGCCTTCACTATTTCATCCCTCAAAGCTACCCATTCTTCTTCTACTGTATTTCTTTCCCCCATTCCTGTCAATTGTTCCCTTATGCTCTCCCTGAAACTCTGTACAACCTCTGGTTCTTTCAGATTATCCAGGTCCCATCTCCTCAATTTGCCACCTTTTTGCAGTTTCTTCAGTTTTAATCTACAGTTCATAACCAATAGATGGCGGTCAGAGTCCACATCTGCCCCTGGAAATATCTTAAAATTTAAAACCAGGTTCCTGAATCTCTGTCGTATCATTATATAATCTATCTGATACCTTTTAGTATCTCCAGGGTTCTTCCATGTATACAACCTTCTTTCATGATTCTTGAACCAAGTGTTAGCTATGATAAAGTTATGCTCTGCGCAAAATTTTACCAGGCGGCTTCCTCTTTCTTTTCTTAGCCCCAATACACATTCACCTACTATGCTTCCTACTCTCCCGTTTGCTACTCTCAAATTCTAGTCACCCATGACTATTAAATTTTCGTCTCCCTTCACTACCTGAATAATTTCTATTATCTCATCATGAATTCATCAATTTCTTCGTCATCTGCAGAGCTAGTTGGAATATAAACTTGTACTACTGTAGTAGGCGTGGGCTTCGTGCCTATCTTGGCCACAACAATGCGTTCACTATGCTGTTTGTAGAAGCTTACCCGTACTCCTATTTTTTTATTCGTTATTAAACCCACTCCTGCGCTACCCCTATTTGATTATGTATTTATAACCCTGTATTCACCTGACCAAAAGTTTTGTTCCTCCTGCCACTATATCTAACTTCAACCTATCCATTTCCCTTTTAAAATTTTCTAACCTACCTGCCCGATTAAGGGATCTGACATTCCACGCTCCGATCCGTAGAACGCCAGCTTTCTTTCTCCTGATAACGACGTCCTCTTGAGCAGTCCCCACCTGGAGATCCGAATGGGGGACTATTTTACCTACGGAATATTTGACCCATGAGGACGCCATCATCATTTAATCATACAGTAAAGCTGCATGCCCTCGGGGAAAATTACGGCTGTAGTTTCCTCTTACTTTCAGCCGTTTGCAGTACCAGAACAGCAAGGCGATTTTGGTTAATGTTACAAGGCCAGATCAGTCAATCATCCAGACTGTTGCCCCTGTAACTACCAAAAAGGCTGCTGCCCCTCTTCTGGAACCACACGTTTGTGTGACCTCTCAACAGATACCCCTCCGTTGTGGTTGCACCTACGGTACGACTACCTGCATCATTGAGGCACGCAAGCCTCCCCACCAACGGAAAGGTCCATGGTTCATGGGGGGAGGGGTCAAATAGTATTCTTCTAAATTTAATAAATCAGTTTCTTAGTAATAGATGTGATGCAGCTAGTTAAACCTCATAACCCTCTAACACGACAGCCTATGGTAAAGGGATGAGACACATTATTCAGTCACTAACACGTGACGGCTGACGCGCAGGCGGCGGCAAAAAGCGAGTCAAATTCGCCTTCACAGGTGAAATCAGCTTGACAGCAGCACGTAGAGAGCCAGTTTCACTCTGTGCTCCACCGGCCTCTAATGTGATCTGGAAAACTCTTCCGTCTGGAAGTACAATTACTGCCTGTCTCAAGGCCGCTCGAGTCCAGTGCAAAATTAAAGCTTATCCCAAAATAATAAATATTGAACCATTGCCGAAAAGGCCAATAAATTCATTTGAAGTGTAAAAGATGGACTATTACGCATGTGAACATGTGCCTTCGATATCCACATTAATTTATACGCTTTTGCAAGTTAAATGGTATAAATAACCCCTGAACTGTGAAAGTGAATATCTCGGCAACGCTTTATCTGATTGCAACAAACAAGGTGTCTGGGGATACATCTCGCAGAACTGTATCTGACTGTGGCAGTAGATGTACTGAAGGTACTCACATATTTAAATGAGAAGTCGAAAAGTGGATTTCGTACCTTGAAACAGCTTTTCTTAACAAATAAATAGAGAAACATTGAAAGTAGTGGCAATGCTGTAACTTCAGATGTATAGGAAATTCTTTAATGTATAATTTAATATTTACAACTGTCAATCCGAAAACGGAGGAAAACCATAGCAGTTATTGTGTACAAATAAGTTGTGGTAGATAAAGAAAACTGATAACAGCACAATATTTCTCCGAAACTTTCCATGTGATTTGATGTATCATGTACGTATAAAAGATTAAAATTAAGAATTTCAGAAATTTACATGTTCAGTAGTTTAACTGACTTCAGTGGCGCTTGACCGAGGTTTCCTGGGTGAACAGCGACACTTTGGAGGGGAGTCTATGTTCTGACGCCGCTGGAGGCGGTCAGACTATTTGTCTGTAATAGGAGACAGTTTTATCTGATGAGCGGTGTGAGCGTGTGTGATTTATTAAGAGTTCCAGCTTTCGAACATAGATAATATTCGGCACCTCATGAAATTGTTACTTTTCGGTTTGCTTGTGATACAAGCCGGATTTGCAGTTTTGCAGTGTGTAGCTGTTGTGGAATTTACAGTTTGATACACTGTGGAAATTTAACGGTCTTCTAAAGATAACGCACGCAATTAATCGTGGTTTATTCAGCCAACTTCAGAATCTTAAGAAGCTCGACCAGGCTTTGAAATTAATTTATTGTGAACTTGGAATTTCGGTTTTCCTGTGTCCATTTTGGAAATACACTCAGATTTGTGAAACTTTTAATAATATGTGAGCGCGTATGTGATTTTTGCACAGAAAATCCTGCCTGCATTTATATGAAATACTTTTCTGGAACATCTACATCTATACTCCGCGAGCCACCTTCCGGTGTGTGGCGGAGGGTACTTATTGTACCACTATCTGATCCCCCCTTCCCTGTTCCATTCACGAATTGAGCGTGGGAAGAACGACTGCTTGTAAGTCTCCGTATTTGCTCTAATTTCTCGGATCTTTTCGTTGTGATCATTACGCGAGATATATGTGGGCGGTAGTAATATGTTGCCCATCTCTTCCCGGAATGTGCTCTCTCGTAATTTCGATAATAAACCTCTCCGTATTGCGTAACGCCTTTCTTGAAGTGTCCGCCACTGGAGCTTGTTCAGCATCTCCGTAACGCTCTCGCGCTGACTAAATGTCCCCATGACGAATCGCGCTGCTTTTCGCTGGATTATGTCTATCTCTTCTATTAATCCAACCTGGTAAGGATCCCATACTGATGAGCAATACTCAAGAATCGGACGAACAAGCGTTTTGTAAGCTACTTCTTTCGTCGATGAGTCACATTTTCTTAGAATTCTTCCTATGAATCTCAACCTGGCGCCTGCTTTTCCCACTATTTGTTTTATGTGATCATTCCACTTCAGATCGCTCCGGATAGTAACTCCTAAGTATTTTACGGTCGTTACCGCTTCCAATGATTTACCACCTATGGCATAATCGTACTGGAATGGATTTCTGCCCCTATGTATGCGCATTATATTACATTTATCTACGTTTAGGGAAAGCTGCCAGCTGTCGCACCATGCATTAATCCTCTGCAGGTCTTCCTGGAGTACGTACGAGTCTTCTGATGTTGCTACTTTCTTGTAGACAACCGCGTCATCTGCAAATAGCCTCACGGAGCTACCGATGTTGTCAACTAAGTCATTTATGTATATTGTAAACAATAAAGGTCCTATCACGCTTCCTTGCGGTACTCCCGAAATTACCTCTACATCTGCAGATTTTGAACCGTTAAGAATGACATGTTGTGTTCTTTCTTCTAGGAAATCCTGAATCCAATCACAAACCTGGTCCGATATTCCGTAAGCTCGTATTTTTTTCACTAAACGTAAGTGCGGAACCGTATCAAATGCCTTCCTGAAGTCCTGGAATACGGCATCAATCTGCTCGCCAGTGTCTACGGCACTGTGAATTTCTTGGGCAAATAGGGCGAGCTGAGTTTCACATGATCTCTGTTTGCGGAATCCATGTTGGTTATGATGAAGGAGATTTGTATTATCTAAGAACGTCATAATACGAGAACACAAAACATGTTCCATTATTCTACAACAGATTGACGTAAGCGAAATAGGCCTATAATTATTCGCATCTGATTTATGACCCTTCTTGAAAATGGGAACGACCTGCGCTTTCTTCCAGTCGCTAGGTACTTTACGTTCTTCCAGCGATCTACGATAAATTGCTGACAGAAAGGGGGCAAGTTCTTTAGCATAATCACTGTAGAATCTTAAGGGTATCTCGTCTGGTCCGGATGCTTTTCCGCTACTAAGTGATAGCAGTTGTTTTTCAATTCCGATATCGTTTATTTCAATATTTTCCATTTTGGCGTCCGTGCGACGGCTGAAGCCAGGGACCGTGTTACGATTTTCCGCAGTGAAACAGTTTCGGAACACTGAATTCAGTATTTCTGCCTTTCTTCGGTCGTCCTCTGTTTCGGTGCCATCGTGGTCAACGAGTGACTGAATAGGGGATTTAGATCCGCTTACCGATTTTACATATGACCAAAACTTTTTAGGGTTCATGTTTAGATTGTTTGCCAATGTTTTATGTTCGAATTCGTTGAATGCTTCGCTCATTGCTCTCTTTACGCTCTTTTTCGCTTCGTTCAGCTTTTCCTTATCAGCTATGATTCGATTACTCTTAAACCTATGATGAAGCTTTCTTTGTTTCCGTAGTACCTTTCGTACATGATTGTTATACCACGGTGGATCTTTCCCCTCGCTTTGGACCTTAGTCGGTACGAACTTATCTAAGGCGTACTGGACGATGTTTCTGAATTTTTTCCATTTTTGTTCCACATCCTCTTCCTCAGAAATGAACGTTTGATGGTGGTCACTCAGATATTCTGCGATTTGTGCCCTATCACTCTTGTTAAGCAAATATATTTTCCTTCCTTTCTTGGCATTTCTTATTACACTTGTAGTCATTGATGCAACCACTGACTTATGATCACTGATACCCTCTTCTACATTCACGGAGTCGAAAAGTTCCGGTCTATTTGTTGCTATGAGGTCTAAAACGTTAGCTTCACGAGTTGGTTCTCTAACTATCTGCTCGAAGTAATTCTCGGACAAGTCAGTCGGGATAATGTCACAAGAGTCTCTGTCCCTGGCTCCAGTTCTGATTGTGTGACTATCCCATTCTATACCTGGTAGATTGAAGTCTCCCCCTATTACAATAGTATGATCACGAAACTTCTTCAAGACGTTCTGCAGGTTCTCTCTGAGGCGCTCAACTACTACGGTTGCTGATGCAGGTGGTCTATAGAAGCATCCAACTATCATATCTGACCCACCTTTGATACTTAGCTTAACCCAGATTATTTCACATTCGCATTCGCTAATAACTTCACTGGATATTATTGAATTCTTTACTGCTATAAATACTCCTCCACCATTGGCGTTTATCCTATCCTTGCGGTATATATTCCATTCTGTGTCTAGGATTTCGTTACTGTTCACTTCCGGTTTTAACCAACTTCCCGTTCCTAATACTATATGCGCACTATTTCCTTCAATAAGAGATACTAATTCAAGAACCTTGCCCTGGATACTCCTGCAGTTTACCAATATTACGTTAACTTTTCCTGTTTTTGGTCTCTGAGGACGGACGTTCTTTATCAACGATGATAATGTCCTCTCTGGTAAGCCGTCAGGTATTTTATCGTTTCGCCCAAGGGGGGGTCCCTCTAACCTAAAAAACCCCCGTGTGCACGCCACACGTACTCTGCTACCCTAGTAGCTGCTTCCGGTGTGTAGTGCACGCCTGACCTGTCTAGGGGGGCCCTACAGTTCTCCACCCAATAACGGAGGTCGATGAATTTGCAACCATTACAGTCGCAGAGTCGTCTGAGCCTCTGGTTTAGACCCTCCACACGGCTCCAAACCAGAGGACCGCGATCGACTCTGGGCACTATGCTGCAGATATTAAGCTCAGCTTGCACTCCGCGTGCGATACTGGTTGTCTTCACCAAATCAGCCAGCCGCCGGAAGGAACCAAGGATGGCCTCAGAACCCAAGCGGCAGGCGTCATTCGTTCCGACATGTGCTACTATCTGCAGCCGGTCACACCCAGTGCGTTCAATAGCTGCCGGAAGGGCCTCCTCCACATTACGGACGAGACCCCCCGGCAAGCACACCGAGTGCACACTGGCATTCTTCCCCGACCTACCCGCTATTTTCCTGAGGGGCTCCATAACCTGCCTAACGTTGGAGCTCCCTATAACTAATAGGCCCGCCCTCTGTGACTGTCGGGACCTTGCCGGAGAATCGGCCACTGGCCCAGCAGGTGAGGCATCCTGTGGTGGCTCGGAAACGATGTCATCACCACTAGGAAGCACCCCGTACCTGTTGGAAAGGGGTAAGGCAGCTGCCACGCGGCCAGATCCCACCTTCGCCTTTCGGCCAGGCACGCGCGAGCCCACCACTGTCCGCCATTCACCCTGGAGTGATGGCTGACCGGTAAGATGCTCACTGCCGGAAGTCGCAGCGACATCAGGGGTTCCATGTGATTCCAAGGCCACCGAAGTAGGCATAGGTCTCACCACAGTTGCCCCAACGCCACAACGAGCCGACGCCTGCGCCTCGAGCTCGATGAGCCTAACAGACAAAGCCTCCACCTGCCCCCGAAGAGTGGCCAATTCTCCTTGCGTCCGCTCACAACAACCACAGTCCCTACACATGACTATGTTTACCCTACCCTATACGGTGACAAATTCCCAAGATAATCTTCTGATGAGCTACTCTGATAATCAAGAAACACTCACTGAAATACGAGACGCGAAAACTACGCTAGGTTTTCCCAGAAAAACTATTTAAAAGCTAAGCGCAGCAAATAAGTACAAAAACGCTTTATACAAACAGTACTCGCTGCTGCTGGTGCTCTCGCTCTGGCTGTCACAAGACAACTGCTGATTCAAGTGACTAGTGGCTAACGGCCGCGAAACAAACAAAGACGGTTTTAGGGCGCTTTCTGTTCTAAACGATCAAGAAAACACAGAAATCTAACACGAAAACTACGTAAAGTTTTATCAAGAACTGTTAGTTACTATGCAGAGCAGATAAACACAAATAGAATCCCTTCCTTAGTGGAAGGTCGTAACAAAATGCAAAATAAACGCTTTATACAAACAGTACTCGCTGCTGCTGGTGCTCTCGCTCTGGCTGTCACAAGACAACATTGCGTACATTGCGACAAATCTGAGTTGTCGCCCCATAGACGAAACATAGCCAAACCTGTAGGTCCAACCACACTTACGGGGGGGGGGGGGACATTTATATGTTTGTGCTGTTTAATGTGTAGGTAAATCTTTTCGTGCAGTACCACGTAGGGACTCCGAGATGATATAGTATTTGTGAACGGTTTAGAACTTTGATTTTCGGTGAGTTTGTGAGAGAGACTATATTTTACTTCGTCATCTTCACCACGTGTAAATTCCACACCTGTACGGTCGCAGTCTTAAAGGAGGAGTCCACTCCTGCTTTGTCGGCATTATTCCTGGAGACTGGAAATAACGGGGAATAGCGTCTTTAAAATTACGTCACGCAAGCTGTATCTCTTCATATGGTCTTTCTCTTTTTCATTTCCATTTTTAAGGTTTTACACGTATACTTTATGTGCTTTCTTTAATTTCTTTTAGTTCTTTGGACGTTTGTGCTGTTCCCATGTGGTTTGATTCCCTCGGGTTGAGTTATCGAATTTGTCGACAGTGCCATTAGTGTGAATGCATTGCGTTGTCGCCTACGAATAAAACAGTTTTAACGACTTATTCACAGGGATGCGTTAACTGTAATGCCAACTCTTCAGAAATTCGGTGTTTGTCTAGTGATGTACATTTATTTCGTGTCGCGTATTATCCTTCTCTTGTCTGATACTGACATATTCCTTAGTTTGGACAGATAATTCGAACTTAAGTACTATTACTTTTGTCCCCGCGTCTTTTATTTCTATAATGTGTGGCGTTTGATGCCGCTGTCAGCAGCCTTTCCGTACCAATACTTACGTGTGAAGCCTACTGAATTGTCACAAAGGTCATATTCAGCGCGCTAACTATTTTGTGTAATTGTTGAGAAAATTTGCTTATGGTGGTACATCACTCCGCCGTTGACACTCGTTCGCGGGTGAACATAAAGTACCTGTTCACGAACGCCTTATGCCATGATAAATAACGTTATGGGCTCTTTTAAACATATTTTTATCATATGAGTATTCTACCTTGACACGTCGGTCGACCTATCTTCATGACGTAGACACTTCTAGTACCTCTCTCCTGTATAGGTGGAAGACGATGTATTGAAAAAATTATGTGGATGTAAGGTTGTTAGGTCATAATGTACCACAAAGAAAGACCGAGGCAGATGGCACAGTGGTTAGCACACTGAACTCGCATTCGGGAGGACACGGGTCAAACCGGCGTTCCGCCATCCTGATTTATGTTCCCCGTGATTTCACTAAATGGCTTCCGGCAACTTCGGGGATAGTTCCTTTGAAAGGGCGTTACGGACTCTCTTCCCCATCCTTCCCTAATCAGATTGGGCCAATGACGTCACTGTTTGGTCCCCTCTCCCAAATCAACCAACCTTAAAGAAGTACCATAAACAATAGAACGAGTCTTTTGCATGTAATATACCCCTCAAATTACAAATGCAGTATTGTTAGAAAATACAGAAATCCTACCTATACTGCATATACAGTACAAGAAGCACTGTGAGAGCCGGCCATTGTGATCGAGCGGTTCTTGGTGCTTCAGTCCGGAACCACGCGGCTGCTACGGTCGCGGGTTAGAAACCTGCCTCGGGCATGGATGTGTGTTTTGTCCCTAGATTAATTAGGTTTGAGTAGTTTTAAGCCTTGGGGACTGATGACCTCAGATGTTAAGTCCCATAGTGCATAGAGCCATTTCATCCTTTCGAAGCACAGCGAGAAACCCTCCCACCTTGCCATGAGCAGAAATGGACATTGTGGAGGTCATTCAGTCGCCATCCTTCTGGAGTATCTTCGAGAAATGACACTTCCTTGTGGGTAACACCAACGGCGGCTGCGGAGAAGAATATACCATAGAAAACCTACTCGTATCTCAACTACGCCCTGCTGAAGAGGATCTTCTTGTTGACAACTCCGTGCGCAACTAATGTTGCAAGATTTTGTGTAGCTTTATAATTCTGGGTGCCTTTCGTTTTTAATTGTGTAGTATTAAATTTCCTTCTGTCTCGAAGAAAAAATATTTGTGGGTAATTGGGTGGTACACCAAGTGCGAACCTGAGTACACACAGCGGCCACCAGCGGCTCTAAACCGACAGGGTATCGAATCGAACTGAGTTTGGATGACTGACAAAGGTATGTCATTCCATCCTGCTTTAGCCTTATGCCCGAGTTCATCAACCACAGTGGCGTATGAGTTGTCTCGAATCAGTTTCCAGCCACCCATTAGTGTCATTTCCAATGGGTGAGACACTTCTAGAGCAGTTGCTCAGGGAACACTGTATCGAGGTAAGTCGTAACTGCACAGGCCACATGCTGTCTTGCGATGTCTTGTTGAAAGTTTCCATCTAGCAGACTTCCAAGGTAGGGTGCAGTAACATCGTTAGAGAGTCAGAAATGCGGGGGCTGTTAGCTCGTATTACGTGCTGTGCGAAGCGAAGGTGATCTTGTTGTCTGGCCAATGGCATTTCAAAACTGTAATACCATATCTGGGCCCTTACAATGACGTGTATGCTCTCTGACAACTTTCGTTATCCCTGAGCACTCCACACACTGGTACGTCCATCGTGATACTATTCGTAGAACAAATTCCTCAGAAGAGACGTCCTCGCGCAGCTCCTGTGCCAAGTGTTTTCGTCCAAGTCATCGTAGTCGGCGTACGTGTCTGCTGCCGCGTCGAGGTTAGCCCCAGAAATGTTTTCAGTGCTTTTGCTGCGCTGTGTTGCATTGTAACTTTAAATGAGGAAGAATATCCACTTGGACACTTGCCTTGCTGGAAATAATTCTATTTAATGACTGAAGGTATGTGACCTGAAAGTACGGTGCTGCACGGACGAGCGAACGAAATATCTGTTCTCTCGGACTCTCTCGTTCAGATTCTGCTCGGCGTTTAATGTGGACGTCCTGAGCCCGTTTGTAGCATATTCGCCTTTCACGGGATCCCGGTCAACGCGAGCAGCAATACCATGGAACAATAAACCGCAGTCTCTAAAGAAGAGGATTCTACCACTGTCGAATTTCGACAGGTTGTGGTGAACGTTTTATTGGTGCTGCACGAGTCACAACTCGATCACCTCCTCAGCAACATTCAAATTCGATACCTGAATATCAAACTTTTGTGTAACTTTTCCTGATGTATACAATATAAATGGTATTACTCCTACGTACTTCTTGCTGTTTCGCTGAAACGGTAATAAGTTGTGTATCCAAGCGTGTACTATGCTTCATTCTCAATTTGAGAGTTGCTGCAATGACACCTTCACGAAGTTGCAGGTTAAATGGCCTGCAGTCTTTATACTTCTTTGGTGAAAGCGTATGGCAGTGTATCAATTAAAAATCCTATGGCAAGCAAAGAGAGATAAAAAACTTGGTACACTTTCCA
Organism: Schistocerca cancellata; assembly: GCF_023864275.1. NCBI lineage: Eukaryota > Metazoa > Arthropoda > Insecta > Orthoptera > Acrididae > Schistocerca > Schistocerca cancellata. Next base: position 604,999,245 of record NC_064630.1, read on the forward strand.
ACAGTGCACCAAAACAACTTTGTAGAGCCAATAAAAGCTGAGACAAAAGAAGTAACAGGTTGTCAGAAATGTTTAAATTTAACAAGGAATGGAGCTAACGTTCATTATAAAGGCCTACTGATAAATTTCTCGGAAATTGGAGGAGGGTATTTGAAAGTTTGGTGCAGCGAGAGGAATGATAAAGTGATTTTAACTGATGATGGATAACACATAGTGTGGAGACAAATGTCTAAGTGACACAGTATCTGATCATAGGTGCTGAACCACGTGACTTATAAGCTGATGAGGCTATTGTTATAGCTAAGAATTTTTAACATGTTGTAGTCCTGTCAGCAACTGTGATAAATTAATATGCCAGTAATCTGCCTCATTTGCGAAATGTTACTGGTATTTATCTAGGTTTCAGCTAATGTAGCCTTATTCTGCCATGTATCTGTTTATTTCATGCTTCTGAAGAAGGTTAAATTACTCTAGCTTGAAACATGGGTAGAGACCAGTAACATTTCGCAACTGAGGCGGATTTTTGACATATTTACTTTGTTATAACCTCAAGTTCGTATTATAAGTGCCACACTGACAGGTGATGGATGAGATATTAAAATTCACAAAAATACAAAGAAAGAGAAGGACATAATCACAGAAACAAGAGAAGGACATGATCCTGGGATACGAATGGCAGTTTTCCCAATGAGCCATGAATGTGAAGTTTGCAGCACGATTACAGTCCCACCGGCGCAATCGGTAGCGACTTTGTGAGTAAAGGCTCCATTCCATCCATAGGGCACATGTGGCAGTGCAAAGACATTCGCACACGATGCGAGTGAGTAGAGGCGACAACGTTATCTGGAGAGGGCAGTGCTGTGGCCGCTGTGGAGGCGGCTCATAATCATGGGATGTGACCCAGAGAATCTGGCAGTGTTGCAATGACGAGGTGGTTTGCATCGGCGCGCTGGTAGAGAATGTGCCGCAGTCACAAAAAGTGTCTGCAATTCGGAGTGCCAGCAGCAGCATTGACCACAGGCTGGATGCCACCTGGCCTAGCAGCAGACAAGTTGAACCCAGCCATGGGCCTTGTATGAAGAACTGGCTACACAATGGTTTGATCTCTGTTGATCCATCATGGATACGGGATAGCAGACGGTCAGATACTTACCAAGAAAAATCTCCAGACTGTAGATGTAGATAGCCTCCCCGTCATCCATGCAATGCTTCCTGCCGTACATTTTCAGAAACTATTATTTTATTTACACGGCCAGTTTCGGCATCTCATTAAACGCCGTCTTCAGGCCCTAATGCACTCTGTGTATAGAGAATTAGATACAGTGATGTATGGATGTATGCGTAACTGGAGCCATCAGTACATGGATCCCGTGAATTTTTTGGGGAGCGTGCGCCTCGAAGACTTGACTTGGTTATTGTGAAGTCATTGAAGAGAACAACTCACGGAGTCTAGGTATTGATGGCTCCGGTTATGCTGACATCGATGTACCAGATTATCTATACAAGCTTGGTGGCTTGTAGGTGGCATTCATGACATGCTGGAACTGGTCTTGTAAATAAAATTAAAACTTTAGAAAATATACAACTGTATGTTGATTCTTCTTTGAAAAGCACCTGGTCTGGTTCTGTGGCTGTAGGCCACAGCTCAGAGAAGATCAGAGAAAGTGGATTTCGTTGATGATCAGCAAGCAAGAGACAGCTCAACGAAGAGTGGATCCGTGCAGCGCGGCGTGCAGAGTAGCAATGGCTGCCATGGGCCGTAGCCAGCTGTATGCTGACATATTCCACTTGAAGAGATATCGGTGCTTCTACTGGTGTCCAGGGGAGGGCAACTCACAGAAAGAGACGGGGAATAGTGCAAAACCTAATTACCGCTAAAACGTGCTAGCACAAAGAGTCGTGCTTTTGTGGCTCACATTCGTTAGTGTGGAGCTGATAGTTTGTGGTAGAGTAACAGAATGCTGCTGTGTATGACGATAGGGGTGAAATAAGCTGGTGTCTAGTGTGGTGGTTTTGATGCTCAACGAAAGCATTATTATATCGCACGGTAGGGTCCCTCTGATATAGGAATATTGTATTTTATTGTATTGTGATCATATTGCTCACAGACGGTGATTTCACCATTGTGTGAGTGTCATTCCCTATCATGCATAGTCTTGTGTTGTACGAGGCGTCTGTCATCATAGCAACAAGGTTGCGCAGACCTGTCCGATGTCCCGCGTGCCGATCGGCCGCACACGGCTATGGCTCTTACAGTGTTGAAACATTGGATCTCGAACCTCACCACTGTCAGCTGTCTGGCCCAAAGAAGGATGCACTCCGCAGGAAGCATCGCATGGATGACGGGGAGGCTATCTACATCTACATCTACATCTACATTTATACTCCGCAAGCCACCCAACGGTGTGTGGCAGAGGACACTTCACGTGCCACTGTCATTACCTCCCTTTTCTGTTCCAGTCGCGTATGGTTCGCGGGAAGAACGACTGCCGGAAAGCCTCCGTGCGCGCTCGAATCTCTCTGATTTTGCATTCGTGATCTCCTCGGGAGGTATAAGTGGGGGGAAGCAATATATTCGATACTTCATCCAGAAACGCACCCTCTCGTAACCTGGACAGCAAGCTACACCGCGATGCAGAGCGCCTCTCTTGCAGAGTCTGCCACTTGAGTTTGCTAAACATTTCCGTAACGCTATCACGCTTACCAAATAACCCTGTGACGAAACGCGCCTCTTTTCTTTGGGTCTTCTCTATCTCTTCCGTCAACCCGATCTGGTACGGGTCCCACACTGATGAGTAAAACTCAAGTACAAGTCGAACGAGTGTTTTGTAAGCCATCTCCTTTGTAGATGGACTACATTTTTTAAGGACTCATCCAATGAATCTCAACCTGGCACCCGCCTTACCAACAATTAATTTTATATGATCATTCCACTTCAAATCGTTCCGCACGCATACTCCCAGATATTTTACAGAAGTAACTGCTACCAGTGTTTGTTCCGCTATCATATAATCATACAATAAAGGATCCTTCTTTCTATGTATTCGCAATACATTACATTTGTCTATGTTAAGGGTCAGTTGCCACTCCCTGCACCAAGTGCCTATCCGCTGCAGATCTTCCTGCATTTCGCTGCAATTTTCTAATGCTGCAACTTCTCTGTATACTACAACATCATCCACGAAAAGCCGCATGGAACTCCCGACACTATCTACTAGGCCATTTATATAAATTGTGAAAAGCAATGGTCCCATATCACTCCCCTGTGACACGTCAGAGGTTACTTTAACGTCTGTAGACGTCTCTCCAATGAAAACAACATGCTGTGTTCTGTTTGGTAAAAACTCTTCAATCAAGCCACATAGCTGGTCTGATATTCCGTAGGCTCTTCCTTTTTTTTTTATCAGGCGACAGTGCTGAACTATATCGAACGCCTTCCAGAAGTCAAGGAAAATGGCATCTACCTGGGAGCGTGTATCTAATATTTTCTGGGTCTCATGAACAAATAAAGCGAGTTCGGTCTCACACGATGGCTGTTTCCGGAATCCATGTTGATTCCTACAGAGTAGATTCTGGGTTTCCAGAAACGACGTGATACGCGAGCAAAAAACATGTTCTAAAATTCTACAACAGATCGATGTCAGAGATATAGGTCTATGGTTTTGCGCATCTGCTCGACGAACCTTCTTGAAGACTGGGACCACCTGTGCTCTTTTCCAATCATTTGGAACCTTCCGTTCCTCTAGAGACTTGCAGTACACGGCTGATAGAAGGGGTTTGCAAAAGACATAATGTCTGATGGGATAGCAGCAATCAGTGATTGTACAGGGTGATTCAAAAAGAATACCACAACTTTAGGAATTTAAAACTCTGCAACGACAAAAGGCAGAGCTAAGCACTATCTGTCGGCGAATTAAGGAAGCTATAAAGTTTCATTTAGTTGTATATTTGTTCGCTTGAGGCGCTGTTGACTAGGCGTCAGCGTCAGTTGATGCTAAGATGGCGACCGCTCAACAGAAAGCTTTTTGTGTTATTGAGTACGGCAGAAGTGAATCGACGACAGTTGTTCAGCGTGCATTTTGAACGAAGTATGGTGTTAAATCTCCTGATAGGTGGTGTATTAAACGTTGGTATAAACAGTTTACAGAGAATGGGTGTTTGTGCAAAGGGAAAAGTTCTGGACGGCCGAGAACGAGTGATGAAAATGTAGCACGCCTCCAGCAAGCATTTGTTCGCAGCCCAGGAAAATCGACTCGCAGAGCTAGCAGAGAGCTGCAAATTCCACAATCAACTGTATGGAGAGTCCGTAACTACCTGAACGTCAACTACCCGAGGCGATGGATCGGCCGCCAGGCAGCCCGTGACAGAGCACTTCATCACTGGCCTCCAAGAAGCGCTGATCTTACCCCCTGCGATTTTTTCTTATGGGGGTATGTTAAGGATATGGTGTTTCGGCCAACTCTCCCAGCCACCACTGACGATTTGAAACGAGAAATAACAGCAGCTATCCAAACTGTTACGCCTGATATGCTACAGAGAGTGTGGAACGTGTTGGAGTATCGGGTTGATATTGCTCGAGTGTCTGGAGGGGGCCATATTGAACTTCTCTGAACTTGTTTGTGAGTGAAAAAAAACTTTTTAAATACTCTTTGTAATGTTGTATAACAGAAGGTTATATTATGTTTCTTTCATTAATACACATTTTTAAAGTTGTGGTATTCGTTTTGAATCACCCTGTATAATGTTACTTATATTCCGTCTTGATTGCAAAATTTTTTCTATTCATATGACCGGTTTCGGTTCATTCAGCATGTGAAAGTTGCTGGATTAGGACGGGTTACTCCTGTAACTGAAATATCAGATCTGAAGAGGGTCTGAATGAACCGAAACCTGTCATATAAATAAAAAAAAAATTTGCAATCAAGACGGATTATAAGTAACATGTTAGAAGGGGGGCAAAAGTTAGTCTTGTGTAATGGTGTTGTCGATCAGCATTAGGGCGGTGGGCCGTTGTACGAGGCGTCTGTCATCATAGCAACAAGGTTGCGCAGACCTGTCCGATGTCGCGCGTGCCGATCGGCCGCACACAGCTATGACTCTTACAGTGTTGAAACGTTGGATCTCGCACCTCACGACTGTCAGTTGTTTGGCCCAAAGAAGGATGGCATCCGCAGGAAGCACTGCATGGATGACGGGGAGGCTACGCTGCTGCAAATCTCTCCCAGCTCGATCTGTACAGTGATGCCACGCTGACACACAGGCCATCCTGTAAGGCCGTCTTATTGAACATCGATTATGTTGAGATATAGCGTTGTGTAGCCAAAAGAGTGGGGAATAATTTGGTGTTTGAAATCATGAGTAAAACCAACCTGCTTGCAGAAAAAAGTTGTTGCATTACGCCCATCAAAATTGGTTCAAATGGCTCTGAGCACTTTGGGACTTAACGTCTCAGGTCATCAGTCCCCTAGAACGTAGAAATACTTACACCTAACTAACCTAAGGACGTCACACACAACCATGCCCAAGGCCGGATTCGAACCTGCGACCGTAGCGGTCGCCTGGTTCCGGATTCTAGCGCCTAGAACCACTCGGCCACCCCGGCCGGAGCATTACGCCCATCGTAATAATGCTGATTATAATGGTGGTGATAATATTTCGAGACATATTTGTATTTACTGATGAAACATTTCTGCTTTACTCCTTTTTGTACGAAAATAGGTTACGGAAAGGCGAGGGACCACCGTGCCTCTTGTAGTCGAATATTGGTATTTGCTCCAGTGCAGCTGTTTCTTGCGAGATGCGATGGGGAATCTGTTTGTCAGAGTTGCAGGCGGCCTCTAATTAAAACGCCTCCCGCTTTTAATCAGCGCGGCCGCAGACAATAACGGCTGCCCTCGAAGTGAGGCAACCTGTGACCGCGGCGGAGCCGGCGGCGCGCCAGCCGGTGTAATTGAATGCTGTGCAGGAAGAAACCGCACTGCGGACATCTGCCACTGGCACCCTCCCTCCCGCCGATGCCGCGGTCCCTTTGAACGCCGAGACGTAGCACGGAAACCGCACAAATTTGATTAACTACTCGTTTGAATGCTATAATAACACGCAGTGGCCGTTAACCTGTTATTAGTAGAAATATTTATTTCGTAATTACCTTTTACGAGGCTGTTTGCAAAAGTTTCGAAGCTCTTCTTGCCACACCGATGTAGAATATAGCAATAGTCGTGCGTCACCGAAGTCCGTGAATAATCTTAGTCCACAATCATTCGACAGTATGACTGAAGAAAGAATTTCCATTCTGTAGCAGAGTGTTTGCTGATTTGGAACTTTCTGGCCCATTAAGGGCGTATTCCGGCTCGGGAGTCAAACCTGGAACCTTTGCCTCCACAGGCATGTGCCTGCTAAGCTGTTAGTCGTGTTTGGGTAGATCCTTCGGTAGAGCACTTGCCCGTAATAGACAAAGGTTTGATTCCCGTACCGCCATACACTTTTAAGGGGGGTAGGACGTCAAACGGGCCGACTTGGAACAGGAGAGGCACCACAGGACATTTTAATTTCCACTCTCTATACTTTTACAGATAAATTCATAACACTTTGTCAGTATGATCAGGAAGGATTCAGAATTCACACTCATAGCAGTGGAAGTTCGAAAACATAACGAAGTAATTTTTTTTACATCGGAAATTTCATCATTTTTTTCACTTGCAAATGGCAGCATTTGTTGCTACAAGTACACTTTTCTTCATAAGTTAGAGAGATTGTTCGATGAATTTTCACAGCATAGAAACCATACTTAAAAGTGTATGAAACTCTAGAATTTTACAAATCTATTAAAAACTGTGGTAAAATTGATGTAATTAACTATAAAATTTGTGTTTTTTCTAAACATGAACTTTAAAATATAGCAGGTCATTCGTTTTTTCATAAATTAAATAAATTCTAGAGTTTCATACACCTGTAAGTTTGGTATGTATGCTGTGCAAAGTTCATCAAAGAATCTCTCTAACTTCTGAAGAAAAGTGCACCTATAGCAACAAAGGCAGCCATTAGTAAGTGAAAAAATGATGAAATTTCACATGCAAAAAAAAAATTGGCATGTTTCTGAAGTTCCACTGCAATGAGTGTGAATCCTAAATCCTTTGTGGTGATGCTGACAAAGTTTTATGAGTTAATTTGTAAAAGTATAGACTGGAAATTAAAATGTCCTGTGATGCCTCTCCTGCTCCAAGTCGGCCCGTTTGACGCCCTACCCCCCTTAGCCAGCCTGGAAGTTTCAAATCTCCCCGCACCGAAGCAGTGTTAAAATTCATTCTGGATGCAGCCTCCTTGTCCGTTTCTAAGCCGTTTCTCTGCAGTCCACTTTATCCCGCGAGAGCTGGTACATAAAATTGTGCAACAGACCTGAGAAGACTGGAAAATAGGTGTGGTGTCTATGATTCTAATTTGGTAGGAGGGTAGGGGGCAGAGGGAGGAAATTTATCATCACCACTAAGTGGTAACAAGGTGCGCCATTGACAGAGTTCAAAAATAACTACATGGACTTCATGGTGACTGAGCGAAATGACGAAATGGTTATGACACTGTACTCTCATTTGGAAGAACGACGTTACAAACCCGCGTCCGACCATCCTGATTTAGGTTTTCGGTGATTTCCCTAAATCGCTTCAGGCACGGGCAGGGATGGTTCCTTTGAAAGTGCACGGCCGACTTCCTTCCCCATCCATCCTCAATCGATGGGACCTATAATCTGTCTGTTTGGTCCCCTCCCCAAAATCAACTAAACAAACTGATTCGTGGTGATATATCCGTCAGGTTAAAGATGTTAAACTTGCAATTTACTTCGTTGTACTCGAGAGTAGCTCGCTTTGTGTTGGAAGTCGGTTTCCAAATATACGGCTACATTTAAATATACAGGGTGGTCTATTGATAGTGACCGGGCCAAATATCTCACGAAATAAGCATCAAACGAAAATAATTACAAACAACGAAACTAGTCTAGCTTGAAGGGTGAAACCAGATGGCGCTATGGTTGGCCCTCTAGATGGCGCTGCCATAGGTGAAACGGATATCAACAGTTTTTTTTATCGAAACCCCCATTTTTATTACATATTCGTGTAGTACGTAAAGATATATGAATGTTTTAGTTGGACCACTTTTTTCGCTTTGTGATAGATGGCGTTGTAATAGTCACAAATGTATAAGTACGTGGTATCACGTAGCATTCCTTCAGTGCGGGCCGTATTTGCGTCGTGATACGTTAACCGTGTTAAAATGGACCGTTTACCAATTGCAGAAAAGTTCGATATCGTGTTGATTTACGGCTATTGTGATCAAAATGCCCAACGGATGTGTGCTATGTATGCTGCTCGCTGTCCTGGACGACATCGTCCAAGTGTCCGGACCGTTCGCCGGATAGTTACAGGAAGCGTTCAGCCACACGTGAAACGTCAACGACGACCTGCAACAAATGATGACGCCCAAGTATGTGTTTTAGCTGCTGTTGCCGCTAATCCGCCCATCAGTAGCAGACAAATTGAGCGAGAATCGGGAATCTCAAAAACGTCGGTGTTGCGAATGCTACATCAACATCGATTGCACCCGTACATATTTTTATGCACCAGGAATTGCATGGCAGCGACTTTGAACGTCGTGTACAGTTCTGACACTGGGCACAAGAGAAATTACGGGACGATGACAGATTCTTTACTCGCGTTCTATTTACCGACGAAGCGCCATTCACCAACAGCGGTAACGTAAACCGGCATAAAATGCACTATTGGGCAAGGGAAAATCCACGATGGCTGCGACAAGACGAACATCAGCGACCTTGGCGGGTTAATGTATGATGCGGAATTATGGGAGGAAGGATAATTGGCCCACATTTTATCGATGGCGATCTAAATGGTGCAATGTATGCTGATTTCCTACGTAAAGTTCTACCGATGTTACTACAAGATGTTTCATTGCATGAGAGAATGGCGATGTACTTCCAATATGATAGATGTCCGGCACATAGCTAGCGTGCGGTAGAAGAGGTATTGAATAGCATATTTCATGACAGGTGGATTGGTCGTCGAAGCACCATACCATGGCCCGCACATTCACCGGATCTGACGTCCCGGATTTCTTTCTGTGGGGAAAGTTGAAGGGTAATTGCTACCGTGATCCACCGATCCACCGACAACGCCTGACAACATGCGTCAGCGAATTGTCAATGGATGTGAAAAAAAAAAAGGCGAACTACTCGATGTTGAGAGGAATGTCGTTACACGTATTGCCATATGCATTGAGGTTGACGGACAACTGTTCGTCTAAAACTCTGAGCCATATGTTTGTGACTATTACAGCACATCTATCACAAAGCGAAAAAATGGTCCAACTAAAAGATTCATATTTCTTTATGTACTACACGAATATGTAATAAAAATGGCGGTTCCTATTTAAAAAAACGCAGTTGATATCCGTTTCACCTATGGCAGCGCCATCTAGCGGGCCAACCATAGCGCCATCTGGTTTCCCCCTCCAAGCTAGAGAAGTTTCATTCTTTTTAGTTTTTTCGTTTGACGCTTATTTCGTGAGATATTTGGCCCAGTCACGACCAATGGACCACCCTGTATGTGTCCACCACCTTCTGCAACCCATGTAGAAACAGAGTTAGCTGAGCTAGTGTGACAAGATGATATTTTGACCATTCAGTGGAAATGGGAAACATGTTGTCGTGGCTCTGCCAATAGTGTGTGATGTGTAACGCCAACATCAAACGAAGCTTTCTCCCCCACAATGCATACACTGGACGATTTTAAATAAAAGTCACAACATGAGGAAACTGGAAGAATTTGGCTGCATTGTGAAGCATTTCCAAAGGACGAGGATTTTATTGCCACATGGCAGTGCATCTCCAAACTATATTCGTGTATTGCTGTCTGAAGTAGTGTATATAGCCAGTCTGCTGGCATCGATCATATGTACTGGCCTCCATTAAATATAGGCCTACAGGTATTAATCTATTCAGCCATCTACACAGACCAGTAAAAGGTGTCATCATCTGCACTGTAGGAGGTGGACTATGACCATATCGCACAGACTACACCATCAGTCGCAATAGAAGGTCCCTGTGTTGTTGTTTAAAACATTTCTTTTTCTGCTGCAACATGTCCATGCAGCATATTACACAGCTTTGTACACTGCTATACATTTTGTTTTCCCCACCATGACTTCAAGGTCTGTGTCAGTTTCTAAACTGCCATTAACACTTTTCGATCCATTGGCTCTCACAGAAAACTAGACATCACATAGAGCAAATTACGTTGCTGCTGTTCCCACAACACACACCACTGGATGATTTTACATAAAAGACAGTCACAACATAAGGAAACTGGAAGAGTTATGCAGAATTTTCAAACAACAGTCCAAAGGTGATTGACAGCCTATACATTTAAACTTAACTTTCACAGGGACATGATAGCTGATGGTTCGGTGTTCCGTTTAGATTGATTCCACATACTGCACTCATGTACATAATCATTGTTTTGGTGCTAGCCATCCCTTGAAGGTGTCGCCCCTCCACCAACATTCTTTCTCCATCTCAAACAAGTGATGTCAGTCAAACATTATGTGATAATCAACAATGTGCTAGTGGATCGATAGGATGGAAAAGACACTGTCAAGGTACTGTAATAATAAGCATCACAGTTGATAGTGCAATAAGATTTAGCAATTTTACCATAATTTCAACACAGCCAATGACACGGCAGCGTACATCCCAGTTTGTGCATCATCACTAAACTGCCCCTCCACTACTTTGTGAGTACCATATAGTTGATTGCGAATGTGGGTAGATGACTGCTCAGTACTTTCATTCATTGTTAATTCTCCAACATATACATAAAAGTATACCAGACAGCAATCTACATCTTTCTAGCACTTCGCTCATAGTGTGTAATTTATGATCTTTCCCATGCGGATGGAGGTCACAGAGCATTCTCGCATTCTTATGGTAAAGTTAGAGATTGAAACATCTCCTTGCATTGTGTTTGACCAGTCATCCCTGCAGCACAGTCACTGATTTAATTTGCAGCTGGCCAGACGTAGACCGTGTCTTGTGAAGCAACAGAGCAAAATGAGTCCATAACTGTTGTTTTGCACCAGTCTTATTCACAGTACCCATCCAAGAGCACAAAATCTCCCCAGATGCGTGCATGTCAAGGAGGTTAGCACCCATTATCTGTGTATAGTAGCAGATATAAAAGTGTTGTGATGATATAACAGATGGAAACTGGAAGAGTTATGCATTATGGACTTACAGATGGGTGGAGTGTACAGTATTTTAACAGATTAATTGTGCAATCAATTCTAAAGTATTGTTCTAGTATCTGTACTAGATACTGGCAAAAGAAAGAGCGTAAATATATGCACTCTTAAGGCTACACAGTTCTGCACTTAAAACGCGCTGTAATGTTAGAGAGGTGTGGTTTCTGACCTATTAGTTATGTAGAATGCAATGCTGTTACTATTCCAATGTAAAAAATATATTTCCACTGCTTGACATACATCCTCTGGCAAGTTTCTCTTCGTTAAACTATGGTGACAAACTGTAAAATGGAAAAACTTTTTCCTTAAAACATCGATTCTTTGTGATACCTGCACAATATAGCCATCCAGAGATGTATGCTCGCAGCAGTCCTATAAAGAAATGTCATTAACAACAGAGAAATCCTCTTATAAGGAAAGAGACAACACATAGCAGTAGGGTTTGGCATGTTAAATTACACGTCATGCAGCCACTAACTCGATAAACAGGACATCTGTCAAGCAGATGTATACACAGGGATTGCAGAACCTCACAAAGACCGGTCCCTAACTTTGAATCACCATAGTCATGAAACGGAAGATTTGATTTTGTGCCCTAGATGTGACAGAGAAATAGAGCACGTCACACGAATCTTTGTTCGTCTAGAGGAAAGTGCCGAAACAGAATGGACATGTTATATCATCACCAGCATACATGAGGTTTGCTGTTAACGATTGCAAGTAGATAGTGCTCTAAGTCACACAAAGAACATGCAAGTGAGTACTAGTCAAACGCAGGTTATGCTACACAAATGATGCACCCCATCAGAACAACGAAAAAAATTTTTAAATGACCTGCAACAACATCCATCTCTCTCCCCAAAATGCATCATCAGTCTATCATTAAATCATACATCGTTACAACTCTATCTCAACTCTGTCCACTTTCTATCATTCTTCAATGCAGATGCAAATAAGTTTAGAGGCAGATGTTTCTCTTCTTCCCAGGAAAGCATCAAATACAGCAGTCAACTTGCGTGTATCACTATTACCTCAATAGAAATACAGTAGGATGTTGCCATACAGCAGTTGTTTTTTAGCTGACGCCGCAGAGTTATGATTGGCGGAGAGTACAGAGAAGCACAGTGTAAATACTGTTTGTTTGGGTTTAAAATACATATTAAGTCCTGCACAGGTCAGAATACATGATCCCTTCTGCAGTTGTATATTGCAGTCACCCCAGCACATAATGCAATGCTCTTTAGCTAAGGACACGTAGCGTCCCACCGTCTGCCAGCCTGCAACAAACGACTTTTGCTGGGTCGTGCGACACTGGTCAGGGTGCACTCTCGGACAGGCACTAATCCTAGGCACGTTTCCTGTCTCTTGGGAAACACCTCAGCATTTCTTCTTTGTGACCACGTGAAGCCGGTTCTAGACCCGAAGCCACTCTGCCTTCCTCTGAAGAAAATGGCGGTCAGTGCTACAACACTGGCACCATCAGCGATTTGGTAGGTAAATTCTGTGAGAACCAATCGGAATTTGTGTGAAGTATAGGAGCCTCCACGGGCTGGTTCAAACAACACGGGGGAAATAGGATCGATGGAAAGTAGCGTGATGTCTTGTTTGTTCGAGCGTTCAGGGACTCATCTAAGCAGACCATCCTCCTCCTCTGGATCGGACAGGCTGGATACTGTCCCTTGCGGCTCTAGACCAGCAGCTGTAGGACATCGAAAATTTACCGAAAATTCCAGTCTTTTTATCGTCTGTAGGACAGTGCTTCAAATTCAGTTTGTGTGTAATGGTTCTGATTTTCCTGTCTTCATTTAGACACAAGTGTGTGCTTCGAGAACTGAAGAAAGTAATGTCTCTGACTCCTGCAGGAAATGTTAACTAAGCCCACTTACCGTTTCAGAAAAGCGATGAAAATTAAAGAAACTGTAGGACTCAGAAATTTTTCTCTCTCTCTGGTAGTGCAGTTAAACAAGCAGCTAAAGCTCGAAAAGTGGTAAGCGTCCTGTTTTTAGAGTTACACAGATATTTATATAACATCCAGATATCATTGTTTTGACGTGTAAAATAAGATATTGCAGCTGATATCGGTTCTGAGATCTGTTTCCAGCAAAAGCGTGTGAAGTGTCTCTGAGTGGTTTCACAATTGTGTAGCGATCTTTTTTCAGAGTCCTTGTTCAAGTGTGGAGGTGTTGGTATTTCTTAGAATAACACATGTAGTTCTTTAAATATTCTCATATCATCTGCAAAGCACTCTCTCTGTCTTTGAGCAGTGGTGCATTTAGTTTCTGTGATATCTTCAAGTTATTTATGTTACAATATTCCAAAACACTAGATGTAGTAACTCATGCAGAAGTTCGTGTGCAGTGACATCGGGTATCTGTCCGCCAGATAGCGGAAGGAGGAAAGCCACTGATATTTCAATCACGATATTTATTGCATAGCATGAGGCCCTGCAGCAACCATTTGACTGTGCTGCAAGCCGGCGCACTGCCTGACCCTGCCGTAAGCCAGTACGTTGCTTCTTTTCCTGAGGAACACGGGGACTAGGGGCGAACATCTTGCGTCTTGTGCTTTGGAAGACTGACTAGACTTTTACTGAATAATCTACAATCACAGTATATGCATTTATCAGCATGAGTTGCGAAGCTTAACTTAGGCCTATCTTCATTATATCCTGAAGCGTATTAATCTTCACCAAATATCATTCCTTGACTCGATATTTCGGCGATCCAACTGGTCGCCATCTTCAGGAAAATGCTGCTTGTGCTAATGAGTCCCGCTGAGAACTGACGCCAGGTTTTTTTTTGTTTTTTTTTACTTTATTGTTATTTTAAAACCTGTACAACTCAGGTTGGCTGGCAGCGGCACACAAACGCCGCTCTTCAGCCATAGCGATTTACAAGAGTATAAAAACATGGTGAATAACAATGAACAAAGTGGCGGGCAAAACAGAGAGGTCACAGAGACATAGAAACACGGTGTCGTTCACATGTGACGATAACAACACTGAAAAGACGTGGGCACGGCGCACAAAACACTGATGAGTCTGACGACACAAGTGAACTTAGGAGTGGGACGTCGGACACCAAAAACACTATACGACGTCACACACACAAGACACAAAAGGCGACGATCTCCGGCGCGCGAAAGTTCACTAGACGTGTGCGAGTCCGGGGACCTGCCAAGAGAGGAGGAGGAGGAAGGGGAGTGGGAGAGCGAGAGGGGAGAGCAGAGAAGCCACGGGCAGGGGAGATAGGGGGGAGGGAGGAAGGGGGAGAGGAAGCCCGGGGGAAGAGGGGGAAGGGAGGGGACAGGGAGATGGAAAAAGAAGGGAAGAGAAGAGAAGGGAGGGAGGGTGCCGAAAGGAAAGGACACGGGGAGTGGGGGGCGGGGCAGGGTCAAAGTTGATAGGAGGGGTAGATGGAGGGGGCGAGGACATCATCAGGGAGAGGGAGCTGGCGGAAGCCACCTTGGGAGAGGGTATGGAGGGTGGAGAGATGGAGACCGGGTGGGACATGGGAATACAGGCGCGGCAGCGGGCGGGGGTGGGAGAGGATCGGGGAGACGAGAGGGTGAGGGGGATCGAGTTTACGGGAGGTGTATAGGATTCGTATCCTTTCGAGGAAGAGGAGGAGGTGGGGGAAGGGGATAAGGTCATACAGGATCCGCGTGGGGGAAGGGAGACGGATGCGATAGGCAAGGCGGAGAGCATGGCGTTCAAGGATTTGGAGGGATTTATAAAAGGAAGGGGGGGCGGAGATCCAGGCGGGATGGGCGTAACAGAGGATAGGGCGGATGAGGGACTTATAGGTGTGGAGGATGGTGGAGGGGTCCAGACCCCACGTTCGGCCGGAAAGGAGCTTGAGGAGACGGAGTCGGGAACGTGCCTTGGCTTGGATTGTCTGGAGATGGGGAGTCCAGGAGAGGCGACGGTCGAGGGTGACGCCAAGGTACTTAAGTGTGGGGGTGAGAGCGATGGGACGGCCATAAACGGTGAGATAGAAATCAAGGAGGCGGAAGGAGGGAGTGGTTTTGCCTACAATGATCGCCTGGGTTTTGGAAGGATTGACCTTGAGCAACCACTGGCTGCACCAAGCGGTGAACCGGTCAAGATGGGATTGGAGAAGGTGTTGGGAGCGTCGCAGGGTGGGGGCAAGGGCAAGGAAGGTGGTGTCATCGGCAAACTGGAGAAGGTGGACGGGGGGTGACGGCGGCGGCATGTCCGCCGTGTACAACAAGTACAGAAGGGGGGAGAGGACGGAGCCTTGGGGCACACCGGCGGAGGGGAAAAAGGTGTAGGAATCGGTGTTATGGATGGTGACATGGGAAGGACGGCGGGAGAGAAAGGAACCGATCAGACGAACGTAGTTAATGGGAAGGGCGAAGGTTTGGAGCTTGAAGAGGAGACCGGAATGCCATACGCGGTCATATGCGCGTTCGAGGTCAAGAGAGAGGAAGATTGCGGAGCGACGGGAATTGAGCTGTTCGGAAAGGAGATGAGTGAGGTGAAGGAGAAGATCGTCGGAAGAGAAGGACGGCCGAAAGCCACACTGGGTAACGGGGAGGAGGCGGTGCTGGCGGAGATGCTGGTGGATGCGGCGGGTGAGGATAGATTCCAGGACCTTGCTGAAGACCGAGGTAAGGCTGATGGGACGGTAGGAGGAGACGGCGGACGGCGGTTTGCCAGGTTTGAGGAACATGAGGATACGGGAGGTTTTCCACAGGTCGGGGTAGTAACCGGTGGACAGGACTACATTGTAGAGCCTGGCCAGGGTGGAGAGAAAAGAGACAGGAGCTTCACGAAGGTGACGGTAGGTGACACGATCGTGACCAGGAGCGGTGTTGCGTTTGGTGCGGAGTGTAGTGATGAGATCCTGTGTGGTGATGGGGGCATTAAGGTCCGTGTGTGGAATGTTGTCCAAGTACTGGAAACCAGGAGCGAGGGGAGGGACAGAGGTGTCAGTTCGATCGCGGATATCGGGGAAGAGGGAGTAATCGAACTGGGGATCATCAGGGATGGAAAACACATCGGACAGGTAGGAGGCAAAGTGATTGGCCTTACTAAGGGCGTCAGGGAAGGGGTGATCATCGTGGAGAAGAGGATAGTAGGGGGAGGGTTTAGTTCCGGTAAGGCGACGGAAGGCGGTCCAGAACTTGGACGAGTTTATAGGGAGGGTAGCATTTAAACGGGTGCATGTCTGTCGCCAGTCCCAGCGTTTCTTAGCCGCGAGCAAATTTCGAATGTGTCGCTGTAGTTGCCGGTGGCGTCGTAGGGTGTCCGGGTCACGCGTGCGGAGGAAGGCACGTTAGAGACGACGGGATTCACGGAGGAGGAGGACGGCCTGTGGTGGTAAGGTAGGACGGTGGGGGTGGATTGCAACAGTAGGGACGTGGGCCTCCACGGCCTCAGACAAGGTCTGCTGGAGAAAGGAGGCGGCATGGGTGACATCATCGGGACGGCGGTAGGCGAGAGGGTGGCTATCGACCTGAGTGGAGAGGGTATCCCGGTAGGCAGTCCAGTCGGCACGGGAATAGTCATGGATGTACTTAGGGGGAGGGTCATGACGAGGGTCGGGGCGGGGGTGACGGCCGTCTGAAACGGTGAGGAGGACAGGGAGATGGTCGCTACCAATAGGCTCCAGGACATCCACCGTAATGCGACCAAGGAGGTTGGGGGAGGAGAGAATAACATCGGGAGTGGAGTTGGATTCGGGACGGGTGTGCTGGGGGATGGGGATGAGGTCGCCTTGAAGGGAGGAGAGGAACCGATGCCACCGTCGTAACTGGGCAGCGGAGCGACTATGGATGTTGAGGTCGGCGGCGATCACATAGGAGGAGAAGGTACGGTCGATGTGGGAGAGGAAGTCGAAAGGAAGAGGGGCGTTGGGGCGGACATAGATGGTGGCACAGGTAATGGTAAGGCCGGGGAAGAAGAGACTAAGGATCAGGTGTTCGGTGGGGTCGGGAAGGAGAGGTTGGAGCCGAACGGGGATCTGGCGGTGGTGGCCAATGGCAACTCCGCCACGCGCAACAGGGAGGGGATTATCGGAGCGGTGGAGGAGATAGGGGGAGGTGTGGATGGAGTGGTGGGGTTGGAGGAAGGTTTCATTAAGGAGTAAGGCATCCACACGGTGGGTAGCAAGGGTGTGCAGGAAGAGGTTCTTGTTGGCGGGAAGGGAGCGGATATTGTTGAAAAGGATACGATGCTGTCGCGCCATGATAAGGACTTATACGAGGGTGTCAAGGCGGGAGAAGGTGAAATGGGCCTGGTTATTGGAAAAGGTGGCATACATTTTAAGGTGGAATATGGAACGGGCGGCGAGGGAGATCTGTTGTAAGGTGTGGGGGCGCTGAAAGGGATGGACGTTTTGGAGGACAATGGTGAGGAACCTGATGATGTCCTCAGCAGTGGGGGGGGGGGACGAAGGGAATTGCCAGGAGGGGTGGGGGCGTCCAGGGGACGGACAGGTACGGTGAGTTCAGGAGTGGCGGGAGGGGGTCGGGCTTTACACTTTTGGGAGTAGGTGGGGTGGGGGAGGCTGCAGGTATTACAGGAGGGAGGGGATTGGAGGTTGGGGCACTGCCGGAGGAAGTGCGCTTGCCGACAATGTGGGCAGGTTGGGGCCTCGCGGCACTCTGCTGTTGGATGTGCATTGTAGCGCAGACATCTCTTTCAGCGCAGGGATTGAGGGGGGGAACGGGAGGGGTCGACCTTGTACCGCTGATTGAAGAGGAGGGCACCCTCCTTCAGGAGACGGTCAATGGAGGGGGCGTCCTCAGAAAAAACCCGCATAAGGCGGGTGGGGCCGGTCGCGTTGAAAATGCGGCGGACCGCCCGCACCTCCAGGGTGGGATGGGCCTTCAGCTCCGCCAGCACCTCCTCCTCCGTGATCGACGGACTAAGCCGAGTGATCACGGCGGTGAGGGTCGGCGGGCGACGCGGGGGTTGGGGTTGGCGGGTAGGAGATGGGGAGGGAGCAGGGGTGAGGGAGGCGTGAGGACCAAAACGGGTGATGGGGAGGCGGGAGAGGATGTCAGTATGGAGGGTCGGGCTGGGGGAGGAGATAAGAACAGAATCCCGTCTGGGAGTAAGGAGAGAGATGGGGGCGCCTGGGAAATGTTGGCGGAGGAGGAGGGAGAGATTCCGGGCCTCGAGGAAGGAAGGATCGGGACGGGACAGGAGATATTTGTAGAGACCGGGTGGGGAGGAGGAGGAGGAGGGAGCGGGGCCTGGTGGGGAGACCTCCATGGCATTTTGGGGTGGGGATGGGGGGCGGGGTGGAGCCTTTTTAGGAGTAGAGGAAGTGGAGGCGCCACTAGGGCGTTTGACAGCGGCAGATGGGCGGGTGGTGACAAGAGGGACGGGAACGATGGGGAGGTGGTGGGAAGGGACAGGTCCCGGCACGGACGCAGCAGTCGGCGCCGGAGAAAATGACTGTGACGGTGCAGGCGAATGTGGCAGTGATGGCGATGGCGACGAAGATGACGGCGGTGGCGGTGGCGGCGGTGATGGCGATGGCGACGGGGAGAGCTGGGCATGGGCAGTGGCCCGACGGGCCACCACCCTAGCCGGAGCTGCAGTGACAGGCTGGGGGAGTGGGGGGAAAGGATCAGAACGAGAGGAGGAAGCGGGAGAGGGGGCGACAAAGAGCGAGGGCGAAGGGATAGAGAGGAGGGGAGGGATGGAAGGAGGGGGGTGGGACTGGGCACACCAAGTGATGGTGGTGGAGGCGGCGGAAGGGGACGTATACACGATGGCGGTGGTGGTAGTAGTGACAGTGGTGGTGGGGGCGGACATGACGACAAGAAGAAGAAGAAAGAAAAAAACACAGCACTAAGGACAGGACACACACTGGGAGACGACGGACGGCGGACGGACGGCGGACGGACGGCGACGGCGAGAGGCAGGGACGCTGCTGCCGCGGACGGGGCCGGGGCGGCGGCGGCTGCTGCTGCTGCTAGCTGGACTGCTGCTAGCTGGACTGCTGCTGGCTGGACTGCTGCTGGCTGGACTGCTGCTGCCACCGGAGGGCTGGCTGGCTGGCTGGCTGGCTGGCTGGCTGGCTGTGGGACCACTGCCGCAGGCCGGGACCGCGAACTGCTGCTGCTGCTGCGGGCTGGCTGGCTGGCTGGCTGGCTGGCTGGCTGGCTGGCTGGCACCTGGAACCCCTAACACTTCGATTAGCGCGAAAATTGCACTATCGAAGGGCGGTAACCTTTCGGTGTACCGCCGGAGATGCTGACGCCAGGTTGCAAATCGACGTCCTATATAGGCCACCGTTCAGTACACGGCGCATGCGCTGCCGATCACGGTTTCTGCCTTCCAAAACAGGGAGGTGGCGCCGAACTTAGTGAAACACTGCTGGCAACGATATATCGCTATGAAGGCCGTACCGAAGAACGTTCAGTTTTGATAAAAGATAATGCAGGATTCCACGTTTTGCTAAGAGGAAACCCATTGTCTCTGTTCATTAAATTATCAGCCAACCTAATTTGAGTCGCCTCTTTATAGACACTGTTCCAAAAACCGGAAATGTTGATAACCACAACAGTTTCCTCAAATTTCATTTTGTGTCCCTCATTTACGCAGTGTTCTGCTACCGCCGATTTTTCCAGCTGTTGTAGTCTCGTATTACGGCGATGTTCCACACACCTGTCATGCACTGTGTGAATAGAACGACCAACTTAAGCTTTCCCACATTGACACGGAATTTTATACACTCTGGGTTTTCTAAGTCCCAAATCATCTTTCACAGAGCCGAGCAGAGCCTTAATCTTAGAAGGTGGACGGAGCACACTCTTAATGTTAAAATTCTTTAAAATTCGTCCAGTCTTAAACGATAAGCCTCCTGCATAAGGAAGAAAGGCCACAGATCTATATTCCTCTTCGTACACCTCCGGGGATGGTCCAAACTCCATAGCCCGACGAATCTGCTTCTCGGTGTATCCATTTTCCTTAAAAACAGTCATCAAATGCTGAAGTTCTTGGGTTAAGCTGTCTGCGTCGGAAATGGCACATGCTCTCCGTACCAAAGTCCTAAGAATGCCACTACGTTGGTGTGGTGGATGACAACTCTTAGGATGCAGATACCAATCTGTGTGTGTCGGCATTCGGTGAACACTGTGTCCCAAAGTTCTATCTGGTTTTTTGTAAACCATTACGTCTAAAAAAGGAAGCATCCCATCATTTTCAACCTCCATAGTAAATTTGATACGGGGATGAAGACAGTTGAAGTGGTCCAAAAATCTGTTAAGAGCATCATGTCCATCCGGCCAGACGAAGAAGGTATCGTCCACGTATCTCCAGAAGCACGTTGGTTGCAAAGCTGAAGTCCTCAGTGTCATGTACTGTGCCGTGCCGTGTACTGAACGGTGGCCTATATAGGACGTCGATTTGCAACATGGCGTCAGTTCTCAGCGGGACTCATCAGCAGAAGCAGCATTTTCCTGAATATGGCGACCAGTTGGATCGCCGAAATATCGAGTCAAGTTGATTTTAGGATCCGGCAGCAAACCCGAAGAGACTTTCATGACTGAACAATAGTGTCAAAAGACTACATACCCACAACCTATTTAATCTGAGCACTTCACTCGTGGTTTTCCAGTCTTAATGTTCTCCCTTGGTTCTTGGGCATATTATATGTTACCTGTCTTTCCTTAAAACTTATCCCTATTTTTCTCAGAATTTCGAACTTTTTGTATCATTTTACATTGTTCAACGCCTTCTCAAGGTCGACAAATCCAATGAACATGTCTTCATTTCTCTTCAGTGTTACTTTCATTATCAACTGCAACGTCAGAACTGTCTTTCTCGTGCGGTTTTACCTTTCCTATAGGCAAAATTATCATCATATAACATATCCTCAATTTTCTTTCCCATTTTTCTGTGTATTATTCTCGTCAGCAACTTTGAAGCAAGAGCTGTCAAGGTGATTGTGCAATAATTCTCACATTTATTAGCTATTGCCATCTTCAAAACTGTGTGGATGATGTTTTTCCTAAAGACATCTCACCAGTCTTTACATCTTACACACCAACATAAATAATGATTTTGTTGCCACGTCCCCGATTTTAGAAATTCCGATGGTATTTTAGCTACCGTTCTTGCCTTATTTGATCCCACGTCTTCCAAAGTTCTTTTAAATTTTGATTCTAATACTGCATCCTCTATCTCTCGTATAACAACACTTATTTTTTTTTCCAATAACATCATCACATAAGTATTCCTCTCGAAGAGGCCTTCAGTATACTCTATCCACCTATCCGCTTTCTCCCGCGCATTTAACAGTGGAATTACCATTGCACTCTTAATATAACCACCCTTGCCTTTAATTTAACCAAAGGCTGTTTAGAATTTTCTACATGTCGTCCATCCTTCCGACAATCATTTTTTTTTAGCTTCTTCACGTTTTCTGGTAGCCATTTTCCTTTAGCTTGCCTGCACTTCCTATTTATTTAGTTCCTAAGCGAATCGTAAATGTACTTCTGAATTTCTCTGAAAACTTTTGTATGCTTTTGTATCGACCATCTGAAGTACTTCCTCTGTTATCCGTCATTTCTTCGCAGTTACCTTCGTTCTACCAATGTTTTTCTTTCCTTTCCAAATTCTACTATTGCCAATCTCAGACCTTTCCGCTCATCTTAAACTGAACTGCCTATTGAGCTATTCATTATCGCAGTATCCATATCCTCAGAGAGCTTGAAACATCTCATCATTCGTTAGCATTTCCGGATCCCGCTTCTTTGCGCACTTATTCGTCCTGACTAGCATCTATAACTCCAGCCTACTCATCATCATTAGTAAATTGAGGTCTGAGTATATGTTACCTTCTGGGTAAGCCTTAAAATTCAATATATCAGTTTCAGTTCTTTGCCTTATCATGATTTAATTTAACTGAAAACTTTCCTTACCTCCCTCCTTTCTCGTCCTAGTATCAAGCCCATATTCTCCAGTAACCTTCTACTCCTTCCCTTGTAACAACATTCCAATCCCCCATGAAAATTAGATTTTCCTCTCCCGTTGTGTATTGAATGAGTCGTTCAATATTCCCATATAGGCTTGTTGTCTGCTTGCGACGTCGATACTTGTACCTGAACTATTGTTGTCGGTGTTAGTTTGCTGTCGATTCTGCATCCATAGTCTAGCGGGGTAGCGTCTGTAAGTAGTAATCAAAACGTCCTTGGTCCCGGTTTCGAACTTCTCCAGTGCTTAAATTTTTAATAAAAGTCAAAGCTCCAATGGTAGCCGATGACTTCCGGCATAAGAAGTCACTCTCACTCGCCAACGGCCTTCTGAAAGAGGACGGTGGAACAGACAGAGGTTCGGGGTACTCCTTTTCCCATGGGTGGAATGTGTATTTGCAGGACATGCGACCTGTTAATTGAAAAAAGTGTCATAATGCTCTCTCCAATCGCGGAAGATCCCAAAGTCCCGCATTTGGATCTCCGGAATTGGCCTGCCAAGGGGGACATGACCTATGACCTTAAGAAAAAGTCTAAAGAACCATCGAAATAACTGTCTACGTTTCGAGACACGGAATTTCAGATATTTGAACTTGGTAGGGAACCCAGAAAACCAGGAAATGGAAGTGCAGAGGCTGAATTTAGATACAGTAGGGGTCATTGAAGTGAGATGGAAGGAAGACTGGGGTTTCTGATCATACGAGTATAGAATAATGTCAACGGAAGCATAGATTGGTATAAAGGGAGTAAGAATGGTTATGAATAAGAAGGGAGGACAGAGAGTGAGTTACTGTGAGCAGTTCAGTGATAGGGTTGTTCTCATCAGAATCGACAGCAAACCATCCCATTACGTCACTGAAGTGCGACTGTGCTTGGACCATTAACTTCCCGATCACTGGATCGGTCGACATGCTCCGATGGAGTAGCCAACCACTCCATTGTACGTTTAATCTGTGTGGCCCCTTAGAATATCACTAGAAAATGCTTAATGTTGACCATATTAAAAGAAGAATCGCAGTAGCATGCCAACAAATAATATGATAGGTGTTGTTTTATGTTCCCCAAAAAATTAGTAGTGTATCGACATAGAAGGGAGGTGTAATGAATATCATGTAACTGTAGCAACCTGGTACTAATGGGGTGATAAAGTGAATAAACAACCACTCTCATCCTACTGTCAACCTCTCCAGGTCGCGGTGTACCCTACCTAACAGGCTCTGACGACTGAGTGTGGTGGTAAAACCATAACATCCAGTACAGAGGAAATGCTGTACCACAATCACATAGGATAGTCGTAAAGCTCAGGGATTCAATAAAAGTACTTATATAACTCAAACTAGGATCGGAAATAGGACGGATTACCGGCATACAACATGAGCAAGAAATATGGAGAAGTAGTTTAGTGAAATTTTGAACGTTGCCATCTGTAACATTGGGGAAATTACTCTCAAAGAAGTTGAATTAGCTAAAGACAGAAAAGGAAATAGATTTCCCCGCAATTACAGAAACAAAGAATCTGCATCTAAATACGTAAATTACTTTATTATGGCAGTGGTGTAAAACGGCAACAAAGACGAAGTAAACGTTTTGGCACCTGCACTGATAGAAAATGAGAAGATAAAGTACTGAACTGTGGGTAAGTAAACGAACGCATTGTGCTACTGGGAATTAAAAATCCGACACGAATCCTACGAATAATAGTAACTTATGGCTCACAAGAAGTACTAATTGACGACTCCAAGGCCTTTTACAAACGGCTACACATTATTTTAAACTAGTACAATAAAAATAAGATTTTACTCTTCGGAGATATGAGTGCTAGAGTTGATAATATACCAGTTCTAAAAATAGTAAGCAGATTTGGGGGAGTGTAATAGAAACGGCAAAACGGTACGAGATTTTGCAACCTTTAATCATTTAACTGTTTCCAATAGCGTCTTTAGGAAGAAAGATGTACACAATAGGATATAGATCTGCCATACGTAGATTATATAACAATAAAAAAGAGATTTCCTGGACATGTTAGAGGTACCTGAATTTATCGAGCAGTGGATATTAGAGCAGACATCTTGCTAGTGGTAACCGTAACTGACATATTTGCAAACAGGAGGAAACTAAAGAAACCAGTTAAGGAACAATAAGAAAAATAAGTTTTTAAGATACGCCTTCCAGAAGGTAGCGGCACAAAAGATCTCTAAAAAAATCAGGTGACAAAATTTAAGCAAATTTGGAAACGGTTGAAGATTCTGAATAACAGTGAAATACATAAATAAATGTATGACAAACATAGTAATGAGGCTCTGTGGAAGACAAGGATAACGCAGGAAACACAGAAAAGTAAAGAATTTAGATGCAAGAAATGGAAACACCAGATTAAGGAAAACAAGAAGCTTTGAAGATATACATAAATAACTCCAGCAAATGAAAAATATAGTCAATATTACCAGAAAAGAAATAAGGCGAAGCACTGCGAGGATACTGCCTTTTCATTAACTACTCTTAACCGGCGTTCCCAATGTAATCCTCTTGTAATACTTTCGTAGGATAAGCTCGACTTAAGGAAAACCCATTATCAATCTAACACACTTATCAATCGCAGCATAATGCAAACCGACACTGAAATTAATTAAGGAAGGAACGGGTAACGCAAGAATGGCAAGCTGCCAATGGAACACCACGTACAGTATTTATCATGAATTTATTTTTTGGTTTGCAACTCTCTTTGCCTATCTAGTTAAAACTCTCAATACGGGGCAGTACTGAATAGGGATAATGGCAGTGGAGAAGGAATTCTTTTAAAAAATATTGATTTATTTTTCAAATTGACATGTAGGAAGCATATGCATTTAACTGACACGTATGTTCATGGCCACTGAAGGTGGTTCAAAAATGGCCTCGTTCAAACTCAGCCATTTATGGATAATGGCGTATTTGTCGCCTTAAAGGCATTCTTGACAGACGTCAACTCACCACATCCAAACTCAAAGGTAACTAACACTCACAAACGTTACAGCGTGTATTTAAAGCAAAATAAAACTATGAACAGAAAAAAGGGATAAGACAAGGAGCCGGCCCTAGTGGCCTAGCGGTTCTAGGTGCAACAGTCTGGAGCAGCGCGACCGCTACGGTCGCAGGTTCGAATCCTGCCTCGGGCATGGATGTTTGTCATGTCCTTAGGTTAGTTAGGTTTAAGTAGTTCTAAGTTCTAGGGGACCTATGATCTCAGAAGTTACGTCCCATAGTGCTCAGAGCCATTTGAACCATTTTTAATAAGACAAGAAGGCTATATTTACCCGACACTCTTCAACGCATTCGTTGATGAAGCGATCAGTAAATTGAAGTTGGTCAATAAAAATGAGTACTTTTAAAATGTGACACTAGACTAAAAAAATTGTGTGTGGAACTTAACTGTTAAGGTCATCAGTCCCTAAGCTTACACACTACTCAACCTAAATTATCCTAAGGACAAACACACACCCATGCCCGAGGGAGGATTTGAACCTCCGCCGGGATCAGCCGCACAGTCCACGACTGCAGCGCCTTAGACAGCTCGGCTAATCCCGCGCTGCACACTAGACTAAATTCAGTCCTACACATGGATGACCTAACAATGATTGTAGAAAATGGAGATGACCTAGAGATTGGAGTTTGTAAACTGCAACAGACTGTCTGAGAATACAACATAAATTACCTGTAGTTAAAACGTAATGGCATTTCATGTCTTTCAACCATTAATATCAAAAGTAGGTCAGAATAATAAAATCTTAGAAGAAGTTAAACAAATTAAATATCTAGTTCGCGACGTAACATATACATAAAACTATGACACGGGACAAAAATTAATTAATTCCACTTCCATCTGTGGAAGAATTGTAAAAATTTAAAGGGGTAAAGCCAGGAAAGAAACCGAAGTGGTATCTTACACAACCCTGGCACTATCAAGACTTACTTTCGACAAGGCACCAAAAAAGCAAACTACTGGTTCAAGAAAGGAGGTTTTTAAGAACAGGGTAAGGAAGTGTAACGAAAGATCACAGAAGAAATGAGGATGTAACGAAAGATTTAAGAGCACATGACATAAATGAAAAAAAAGGACATACGAGAAAATGGAAGGAATGTGTATATCGTATGGGTGGAGGAAGACTCCTGGTAAAGCAACTATAACACCAGTGGAAGAAGAACTGAAGAAGGCCACCCAAGAGATGGAACACTGCAACATGCGATTTGCCGTATACATGAAGTGGAGAAGAAGAATAGCAAAATGGTTCAAATGGCTCTGAGCACTATGGGACTTAACATCTGTGGTCATCAGTCCCCTAGAACTTAGCACTACTTAAACCTAACTAACCTAAGGCCATCACACACATCCATGCCCGAGGCAAGATTCGAACCTGCGACCGTAGCAGTCGCGCAGTTCCGGACTGTAGCGCATGGAACCGCTCCGCTATCCCGGCCGACAATTGATATTGTGATCAAAGACTGGAATAAAAAAACATTTGACAGTTTTGAATCACTGTTCATATACGCGACTATGTCGCAGCTGGTGAAGAATGTAATAATTCAAATTTCAAAGAAATAGGGTACTGACAGGTGTGAATATTACCGAAAATCAGTCATGGCTCCAAAATATTAACACGATTTCCTTATAGAAGAATAGAAAAAGCTGGTAGAAGACGACATTGGTGAAGATCAGTCTGAATTCTGGAGAGATGTAGGAATACGCGAAACAGTACTTATCCTATTACTTACCTTAGAAGTAAGGTTAATGAAAGGCGAACCTACGTTTATTGCATACGTAGATTTATAGAAAGCTTTAAATTGTTGACAGGAATACACTCTTTAAAATTCTGGTATCCGGCTAAAATACAGGGAGTGAATGGCTCTTTACAACTCGTGCATTACCAGACTATAGCTATAAGAGTCGATGCGTATGAAAGGGAAACAGTGGTTGAGAAGGGAGTGAGATAGGCTTGTAGCATGTCAGCAATGTTATTCTAACTGTACATTGAGCAAACAATAATGGAAACAAAAGAAAAATTTAGTGTCGAAATTAAAGTTCAGTAGAAAAAATAAAAGATTTTATGTTTGTCAAAGACATTGTAATTCTGTGAGAGCCAGCAAAGGACTTGGAAGACCAGTTGAATGGTACTGAAAGTGTCTTTGATGGAGGACATCAGATGAAAACCAACAAAAGCTAAACAATGGTACTGGAATCTAGTCGAATTAAATCTGGTGATGTTGAACGAATTAGATTAGGAAACAAGACACTTAAAGTAGCAGATAAGTTTTGTTGCTTGGTTAGCAGAATAAAATGATGGCCGAAGTGGAGAGGATATAAAATGCAAATGGTTCAAATGGCTCTAAGCACTATAGGACTTAACATCTGAGGTCATCAGTCCCCTAGACTTAGCGCTACTTAAACCTAACTAACCTAAGGACATCACACACAGCCATGACCGAGGCAGGATTCGAATCTATGACCGTAGCAGTCGCGCGGTTCCGGACTGAGGCGCCTAGAACCACTCGGCCACAGCGGCCGGCTATAAAATGCAGAATGGCAATGGCAAGAAAGGCTTTTCTGAAGGTAAGAGATTTGTTAACATCGAATATAGAAGTGAAACATAGATGTAAAGAGTTTGACAGGAGGAGAATAGATGGTCTTGAAATGTGATGTCACAAAACAACTCTGAAGATTAGGTTGGTACATCACGTAAAAAGGAGGATGTACTGAATATAAACGGGAAGAAATGAAATTTGTGGCGCTATCTGACTAGAGGAAGGGGTCAGTTGACAGGACACATTCTGAGAATAAAGAGATCAGCAGTTTAATACAGTAGTGGTAAAAATTATAGGGGGAGACCAAAAGATGAATACAATCAGCAAATTGAGAAGGATGAAAGTTGCAGTAGTTATTCGGAGATGAAGGGTCTTGCACTTGATAGAGTAGGGGGAGCTGCATCAAACCACACTGAAGACCACGACAACAAAGTGGAGACATATGACTCATCCCGTACTAACATATTAATATTTTCTGTTGAGCGTTTAGTCCTTCGTGTACTGAAGCCGGAGATGAAGGCCTGATTGAGTTTAAACGGAATACAGATAGCACGTATGTGCCTACGGCGAGCGCAGCGAACGCAGGCCGAGAATTTTCTGCGAAAAGTCATTCCGGGTTCGGCCGTAAAGTTACGACAGTGATTACGGTGACGTATGTAGCGCGGCCGGAACGAGTAATGGACAGCTGTCGGGCTGACAAATCAACGTGACGCGGCAGAGGGCGCCATCAGGCAGCAGCGGCGGCGGCGGCGGCGGCGGCGGGTGGCCGGTCAGCGGCGGTCATTTGTCTGACGTCAGCAAGCAGGTGGCGCATCGACAGCCAAGCCTCCGGGCGGGGGCGCCCGTCACTCAGAACGGTCACGTGACACGCTGGTTAACTGCGTCGGCGGTTGAGCAGCCGTGGGCACCCCGCCACTACTAGGGATTATTCCCTCGTTAACAACTACTGGAAAGGTGACTACTGCTCTTTCGCCTCCTGATCGGAGTAAGGTACTTTGTAGTGACCAACCAACAAATAAAGGAAATGAAGAGATGTATATCTGCTGGCTTGGACGGTCTTCCTACAACATTATTTCAGTCTATGGATGAAAAGGCGTAGCAGAAATAGCAGCTTTGCGCATTAGGATGTAGGAAGCAGTTCATGGCAAGAAGATACTATCAACACGGTGGTGCTTACAATCCGCAAAAAAACTGTACACCGAGAATTCAATTGAATACAGAACAATAAGTATAATCTCTCATGCAGACAAGATTTTGTTTTGAACGTGGCATCGGAAGTTGGTTCGTGCAACGGAAAAAACTGTGGAGAAAGAGCAATCTGGTTTCACGAAGGGAGAGATCAAGACAGGCTATTGGATTAACTAAAATAACAGGTGAAAGATCTAGAGGGAAAGTGTCAGGAACGAGTTTGTGCGTCATAGATCTAGAAGAGACATGTGACCGACTTGAATGTGATAAGATGATGGAAATTCTAAAACTGAATAACGTCATCTGCGAGGACAGGAGACTAATTAAGGAGTAAAAAGCAAGGCAGGAATTAAGAAAGAAGCTAAGACATGGTATGTCGAACTGGTCTGAAATACGAAGGTAAGTGTGACAGTCCAGTTACCTATATTTCATTGTTATTGCTCTGAAAAAAATCACAATTAAACATAAGTTGATGAAACATTTTAATTCCAAATAATTTGTGTGAGACATGGGAGATGGGTGGTAAGGGGTAGACAGATCCTGTTATTAACATTTCTGGGAAAATATCAGCTTAGTATTGCCTTCGGAGAAGTTCCGTATCGCTACTCAACTTTGATATCGAAAGAATGCAGTTCAAATGGCTCTGAGCTCTATGGGACGTAACTTTTGACGTCATCAGTCCCGTAGAACTTAGAACTACTTAAACCTAACTAACCTAAGGACATCACACACATCCATGCCCGAGGTAGGATTCGAACCTGCGACCGTAGCGGTTGCGCGGCTCCATACTGTAGCGCCTAGAACCGCTCGGCCACCACGGCCGGCAAAGAATGCAGTACCAGTACCCATATGGCAGGTGCACAAGCAGTAAAGGCTCAGCATAATCACTAACACGCCCACAATTGTCAAAAAAGGCTTTCGTTTGAACTATGTATACATACGTATTGTATCTGTAATGGACTAATGTTTTGGTATCGATAGCTACGATGCCACGGCGTAGTTACAAGTTCTTACGTTGGCCTACGACATCGACACCGACGACAGCGCCCTCTAGCCGGTGCTGTGCAGCTCTACGAGCGCCGCTTCAGATTCCGCCCATTTGATTCCGGATATTTCTTTCCCCCATTCTTTCAGTCGTTCCCTAATGCTCTCCCTGAAGCTCTCTTTACAACCTCTGGTTCTTTCAGATTAGGTAAGTCCCATCTCCTCAATTTGCCACCTTTTTGCTGTTTCTTCAGTTTTAATCTACAGTTCATAACCAATAGATTGTGATCAGAGTCCACATCTGCAGCTGGAAATGTCTTGCAATTTAAAACCTGGTTCCTGAATCTCTGTCTTACCACTCTATAATCTATCTGATACCTTCCAGTATCTCCAGGTTTCTTCCATGTGTATAACCTTCTTTCATGATTCTTGAACCAAGTCTTGGAAGCTATGATCAAGTTAAGCTCTGTGCAAAATTCTAGCAGGCGGCTTCCTCTTTAATTCCTTACCCCCGTTCCATAATCACCTACTACGTTTCCTTCTCTTCCTTTTCCTACTGTCAACTCCCAGTCACCCATAACTACTAAATTTTCGTCTCCCTTCACTATCTGAAAAATTTCTTTTATCTCTTTATACATTTCATCAATCTCTTCGTCATCTGCGGAGTTAGTTGGCATATAAACTTGTACTACTGTGGTAGGCGTGGGGTTCGTATCTATCTTGGCCACAATAATGCGTTCACTATGCTGTTTGTAGTAGCTTACCTGCATTCCTATTTTCCTATTCATTATTAAACCTATTCCTGCCTTACCCCTATTTGATTTTGTATTTATAACCCGGTACTCACCTGACCAAAGGTCTTGTTCCTCCTGCCACTGAACTTCACTAATTCCCACGATATCTAACTTTAATCTAACCACTTCCCTTTTTTAAATTTTCAAACCTACCTGCCCGATTAAGGGATCTGACATTCCACGCTCCGATTCTTAGAACGCCAGTTTTCTTTCTCCTGATAACAACGTCCTCCTGAGTAGTCCCTTCCCGGAGTTCCGAATGAGGGACTATTTTACCTCCGGAATATTTTACCAAGAGGACGCGATATCATTTATCCATACAGTAAAGCTTCATGCCCTCGAGAAAAATTACGGCCGTAGTTTCCCCTTGCTTTCAGCCGTACGCAGTACCAGCACAGCAAGGTCGTTTTGGTTAATGTAACAAGGCCAGATCAGTCAATCATCCAGACTGTTGCCCCTCCAACTACTGAAAAGGCTGCTGCCCCTCTTCAGGAACCACGCGTTTGTCTGGCCTCTCAACAGATACCCCTCCGTTGTGGTTGCACCTACGGTACGGCTATCTGTGTCGCTGAGGCACGCAAGCCTCCCCACTAACGGCAAGGTCCATGGTTCATGAGGGGGGGGGGGGGAGATAACATAGAGAATTCCAAAGTACTGAATTCGGTCTTTCAAAGTTGTATCTCCGCGGGAGATCGTAACACTTTGCCTCTTTTCAATCATCGTACGAACGTCAAAATGGCAATTATAGAGGTAACCGATCGCGGAATAGGAAAACAACTACAATGGCTTAATAGCGGAAAGACGTCAGGACGAGATGACGTACCTATAAGATTCTACAAAGATTATTCGAAAGAACTTGCTCCACTTCTAGGGTAATTTATCGCAATTCGCTTGAGCAACGAAGAATACCTAGCGACTGGAAGAAAGAGGAGGTCATTTCCGTTATTAGGAAGGGCCGTAGGACAGATGCGCCTAATTATAGATCTATGTCGTAGACGTGTATCTGTTGTAGAATAATCGTACGTGTTTTGTGCTCAAAATTTCTGACGTTCTTGGAGGAAGAACATCAGCTCTATAAAACTCAACATGGATTCCGCAAACGGAGGTCCTGTGAAAATCAGCTCGCTCTGTTCCTTCATGATATCCACAGTGCCGTAGAGATAATGGCGCTTAGGTAGATGCCGCGTTTCTTGACTTCAGGAAAGCATTTGACATCGTCCAGCACAACCGTTGAGTGATAAAGATACGATCTTATCAGGTATCGGAACAGATTTGATGCTGGGTTCAAGACTTCCTTGTAGACAGAGCTCAACGCGTCACTCTTAACGGAACAGAATCGACAGATGTAAAGGTAACTTCTGGTGTACCCCAAGGAAATGTGATAGCACCGATACTGTTTGCAATATATATGAACGATCTAATAGAAAGCGTCGGATGTTCTCTAAGACAGTTCGCAAATAATGCGGTTGTCTATAACTAAGTAGCAAGACCAGAAGTTTGTAACGATTTGTAGAATGACCGCCAGATAACTGATGAATGGTGCAGACTTTGGCAGTTGGCTCTGAATTTAAATAAATATAATATATTGCGCATACATAGGAAAGGAAATCAACTACTGTATAGCTACACTATTGATGACAAACCGCTGGAAACAGTATTGGCAGTAAAATATCTAGGAATAACTATCCGGAGCGATCTTAATTGGAATAACCGTATAAAACAAACAGTGGGAAAAGCATAGGGGGCTATGTCATACTCAGATTCTTGCGAAGTATCTTAAGGAAATGTAAGTCATCCACGAAGGAAGCGGCTTATAAGGCGCTTGTTCGACTCATTCATCGATCTGGGATCCCTACCAGACAGACTGATAGAAGAGATAGGAAAGGTCCAACGAAGAGCGTCACCTTGCGTCACGGGATCGTTCAGTCGGAACGAAAGCGTTACGGCGATGTTCAACGAATTCCATTGGCAGACGTCCGGAGGGATTTACTATCGAAATTTCGAGAGAGCACTTTCAGGAAAGAGTTGGACACTCTTCGATGGTGATTGTGCACCTGCACAGTCGCAACAGATGGCTGCTGGCCAGCTCTACAAGGACTACAGTGGGTCTGCATCTTTGATGACCCACCAATAACATTATTTCTACAAGGACTACAGTGGGTCTACACCTTTGCTGACTCACCAGTACCATTAATTCTACAAGGACTGCAGTGGGTCTCCACCTCTGGTGGCCCACCAATACCATACTCTCTACCAGGACTACAGTGGGTCTGCTCTGTGATGACCTACCTACCAATATTCTTCAAAACGTCGAATGACTCTGCTGTGGGGTTGCTCTGTTGTGGCCCATTACCTGTTTGCATGTCAAGAGTCAGCACTGTCTTTCCGTTGGAAGGACAACACTACTTCTTCAAGACTGCATGGAAATCCACTACTTCTGTGTGCAATTTCTTTTACTAATGAGACTTTGTGAAAAAAACTGTAATTACTATTATGATGAATGATCAGGACTATCTTTATGGACTGTGAGAAAATTTTAGCTTTTGACCAACATTGTATCAATAAGTGTGTGCATTTGATTTCTTTGTTATTGTAATTATGAAAAATTTTATCAAATCATTATTGGCCACTGCCCAAAACAATTTGTAAAATTTTTGTGGGGAGCATGGGGGCTATGTAAGTAGGCTGTTTATGTTTTCATATTGGCAACGTTACGTAGCGCTCGGTATGAAAATCACTGGCTGTGCTGTGTGCAGTCTGTAGCTAGTTTGCATTGTTGTCTGCCAATGTAGTGTTGGGCAGCGGCAGCTGGATGTGAACAGCGCGTAGCGTTGCGCAGTTGGAGGTGAGCCGCCAGCAGTGGTGGATGTGGGAAATGAGATGGCGGATTTTTGAGTACAGAATGGATGTCATGAACTGCTGTATATATTATGACTATTAAGGTAAATACATTGTTTGTTCTCTATTAAAATGTTTCATTTGCTAACTATGCCTATCAGTAGTTAGTGCCTTCAGTAGTTTGAATCTTTTATTTAGCTGGCAGTAGTGGCGCTCGCTGTTTTGCAGTAGTTCGAGTAACGAAGATTTTGGTGAGGTAAGTGATTTGTGAAAGGTTTAGGTTAATGTTAGTCAGGGCCATTCTTTTGTAGGGATTATTGAAAGTCAGATTGCGTTGCGCTAAAAATATTGTGTGTTAGTTTAAGCACAGTCATGTATAATTGTTCAAAGGGGACGTTTCACAACCTATTAGTTTCTCTACATACGTCTCACGTAATGGCCAAGAGGAAAAGATTCGAGAAATTAAAACTAATACAGAGGCTTACCGTTTTAGCTGTTAGCGAGTGGAACAGGGTTGCAGCGCTCAGTTAGTGGTACAAAAACTATCCTCCGGCAGACACCATAGGTGGCTTGCGGAGTATGATGTAGATGTAGATGTAAAGGCTGTTAACATGATGAAAAGCAGAGACCAATTCGCCTCACCTTTTCTCATTTATTTGTGATTAATAATGTAACTGGAGAGGAGTTCAGTAAGTTTTAATGGAGTAATGAGATTGCACTTAACATGAGGGCTGATTTCATTTCCTACTTGTTACTGAGAAACACTGTGGATATGAGACGAGTTATGTGAAAAGAAACGGCCAAATGACCTCCGGTGAGCCTAAAGGAACACGATCCATCACAGAACTGTAGACGAGGGCGCTGGAAGGTATAGTGGCTCTTGCGTTCTCTTGCAGAAAGTAGCCTCAGCTAGCATCATGTTGGTAATGACCACGTAAGGCAAAAAGCTAAAAAGCGTCCAGCAGATACGTTCAGAAGATGACGCAGGGTGGGCAATTAGCGTCGAGCTCAGATTCTTAGCGTTTCCTGGACCTTTAATGGAGATCAGCTGTTGGACGGGGGGGGGGGGGGAGGGGGCAGTGGGGCACCGATTGGTGACATATGAGTACAGGGGGATATAATATGTAGCAGAACGTTTCTTGGAAAACAGGAAATGAAACTGAGATCATTCGCGTTTTGATGTTTTGTCTCCTCTTCGTGGGATATGTGGTCAAAGAAACAATTACACCATTGGCATACCAGTGTGACATTAGCGAGAATTTGTGGTCGAGTTTTTCTTGGTGGGTAGGAGGGAGCAGGGAGATCTTTACTGGCCTGGAGGGAATGACTTCGTCTGTGGGCTTGGCACTGAACACGTAGGGGCTACATAGTCTCTACTGTCAACTGGAGAAACCAACTGGGATTCAATGTTTCGGTCATCGCCAGAGCGATCCTAACCTCGAACTTGATGGCATCAAGGCATGGTATTACCACACTGCTCATATTACACCGAAGATTATGGTGAGCATAGCTATCGCATGTGGCACATTAGGACAATGTAGAATTTGAAGTTCAGATTCATGAAATGTATCAACCTCGCATGGTCGTTAGTGCATCTTCAGACAAACAGTAACGGTAATCATTATATAATCACAAAGACATCTGCGAGATTATTAAATAAATCCCGCCGCTTTCGAGTTACTTTGCCAAACGATAGTTCCAGTTTTGTATTTCTTATGGTTAGTTCTATGATAGTGACTTTATTAATTTCTTGAAAGTTTTGGATGTATCACGGTTCTAATGCTTTATGTAATAGGCTAAAGAGTTCATTTAAATCTTGCGTTTATTATCACATTTAATACTTTCGGACGATAAAAAGCCAATTCGCTATTGTAAGACTCACAGCTAAATACACAATATTCCATACCATTAATCAGTTCACTGCGTATATTAATTCCAGAATTGCGTCTCAAGTGTGTGCCTGTATCACGATAAATTCTGAGTCAATTAACTTCGTGTCTGCAACATCGCACAGTGTTTGTAATTTTATGTAAATATTATATCTCCACTTGCTCTAACTGTCAGTAATTCATGGTTTTTATTTACAAACTGAACTAAAATGTTGTGAAAGTGACATTATTTTATTTTCAGTTGAGTGCAATGGTTGATTTTTATGAGTAACTGCTGTATGGAATTAAGTCATTTAGCTGATTTTTATGAGTAACTGCTGTATGGAATTAAGTCATTTAGATATTCTATGTTTTAACAGTGTTCTTTCGAGTTAAACAACGCCAATGGCAGTGAAATGTTATTCGGATTCAGTGTCGTGGAACAGTAGTCATGATTTCTATGCTCGTTAATTTATATTTCTGGGAGATTTTTATTTTATGTTTCTGCTTTCAAATGAAAACCTAACTCTTCAAATTTGATCCTTACTTAAGCTTAGCCTAATGAAAACGTGAAATGTAAAGAAGTAAGAGAAGGTGGTTGTATTTCACTAAAACTGTTTGCTATATACAGAATTCCACCCCTACACATGGACCGTACGCGATCCGCAAGGCCATCAAATACCAGGTGCAAGACTTTCATATTCTTTCGCCCGCTACACGCCAACTGTTAGTCCTACAGAAAAATAAACAGTATTCTTTTGTGGGAAATTCTATGTGGTTAAAGTATGTAATGCAATACGTTTTCGCTAGAGGCTGTAGTTTTCGAATTATTAAGAGAAAAAGTGTGCAGAAGTGACCTTCAAAGCCATTTTTCTTGAATAACATGAAAACTGTGGGTCCAGCGAAAATGTATTACAGTTCTAAATTTAAGTACATTAAATATCATACATGAAGTTCATTATCATTTTTTCGATATCAGAAATATCTTGCATGTAGGGAGCGAGAGAGTATGAAAATCTTGCACGTGGTTTCTGAAGGTATTCTGCTGCTTCCTCAAAACCTATCGGCAGGGACAGATGAATCACCCTGTATAGCAAAACGCTGTAAGTAGAGAAGGAAGGAGTAAGCATCAGTGGCTGAAAAATCAACTGCAACAGATTTGCTGATGACATGGTACTACTTGGAGATAAAACACTTTCAGTATAAGGAAGACTGTCCCAACTTGAAGAAAGATAATAAAAGGACAGAATCAAAAATTAACAGAAAGAAAACAAACGTGCTGATACTACAAAGGAATATGACAACAAAAACAACAGAACGTCAAACTGTACAGGTTGTACAGTACAGACGCTTGGGTAGCTTGGGTAGCTGACTGATAATTGGGCGAGTGAAAAAGAAATAAAATCCCAACTCTAATAAGAAATCAAATTTCCACGAAGAGAAACGCTTATCATTCTGAGAATACTGGTTGGAGTTAAGAATAGTTTTGGTTAAGTGCTTCGCGTGGAGTGTTTTCTATATGATCGTGAAAGCTGGACATCGAAGAAGAAAGAAGAGACGAACTAGAAGCGTTGTACATGTGTATGTGGAGGGGGATTGAGATAAAGAAAACAGTGAAGTACTGGAAAGGTTAAAGGTAAAAAAAACTCTCCTAAACTTTTTTAATTTTAAGAACAGTATCGGAGCTACAGTGGAAGGACGTAAATAGGAACTAGAAAAATAAATATGCTTCACGGGAAGAGGACGCTATCAGATTACGAAGATGTTGGCATGAAACAAGCTCACATGGAGACAGCAATAATGTCAGGTAACCGCCAATGGGGGACAACCTAATGGCGATTACGAGCAACAGTACTTCCATATGTGCAATTAAGATCACTCTTACAAATGAACAGGTTTCGTATATATGGTCCACGCAAACCACTTTGTCAGGGAGACATACTGCTGTGTGCATCGTCCAGTGACTTGCATCGCAAGTAGTCAAAATCGGAACGCGAGTATGTTTGACATACGTCAGATATCAAAGACCAATTCCAGCGATAGTTTCGGTGCACTATGCGGAGAGAGACGACTCGTGAATCTGGGAAAGTTAAAAGGTATCATCAACCAACATTCACAAAGAAAAGTACTGCAGCAACAGAGACTGGGATACATTGCGGGAGAAATGGAAATAGATTAAATTATCACACTGCAGAAGACAAAAAGACCTTTTTTTAAAACCAGGTTATAGATGTTTTAAAACACCTATTAAGATCTGTGGTCACCTATTAAGTTGTAGTTATACTGCAGGCATGCAGTGCGTGACGAGATTCGAACTATCTGGCATCTCTGTATGGATGTGCATTTTCTTTGATCATTGCCAAGAGAGTAATTTCTTTGCAGCGCACATGAAGTGCAGAGTCGTGCTGCATATGTGTTTGTACCCGAGTGTGTCATTCCTGCAGCAATACGGATTTTGCAAGCGAACAGCTGTTGCCGTTATGCTGCCTGCTTTCACAAACTCCGTATGCCGATCTACGAGTATCTCATTTGACGTATGACATTGAACAACGCTTTACGAATGGACGGTTAATAAGAAAGTGACGAATTTTTAATGTTTACTTGCATTGTTATTTTGGCTTCTTTTCTACACTACTGGCCATTAACATTGCTACACCAATAAGAAATGCAGATGATAAACGGGTATTCATTGGACTAATATATTATACAAGAACTGACATGTGATTACATTTTCAAGCAATTTCGGTGAATAGATCCTGAGAAATCAGTACCCAAAACCACCACCTGTGGCCGTAATAACGGCCTTGATACGACTGGGCATTGAGTCAAACAGAGCTTGGATGGCGTGTACAGGTACAGTTGCCCATGCAGCTTCAACACGATACCACAGTTCATCAAGAGTAGTGACTGGCGTATTGTGACGAGCCATTTGCTCGGCCACCATTGACTAGACGTTTTCAATTGGTGAGTGATCCGGAGAATGGGCTGGCCAGGGCAGCAGCCGAACATTTTCTGTATCCAGAAAGACCCGTACAGGACCTGCAACATGCGGTCGTGCATTATCTTGCTGAAATGTAGGGTTTCGCAGGGATCGAATGAAGGATAGAGCCACGGGTCGTAACACTTCTGAAATGTAACGTCCACTGTTCAAAGTGCTGTCTACATGAACAAGAGGTGACCGAGACGTGTAACCAATGGCATCCCATACCATCAAGCCGGGTGATACGCCAGTATGGCGATGACGAATACAGGCTTCCAAACTGCGTTCACTGCGATGTCGCCAAACACGGATGCGGCCATCATGATGCTGTAAGCAGAACCTGGATTCATCCGAAAAAATGTTTTGCATTCGTGCACCCAGGTTCGTCGTTGAGTACACCATCGCAGGCGCTCCTGTCTGTGATGCAGCGTCGGGTGTAACCGCAGCCATGGTCTCCGAGCTGAAAGTCCATGCTGCTGCAAACGTTGTCGAACTGTTCGTGCAGATGGTTGTTGTATTCCAAACGTCCCCATCTGTTGACTCAGGGATCGAGACGTGGCTGCACGATCCGTTACAGCCATGCGGATAAGATGCCTGTCATCTCGACTGCTAGTGATACGAGGCCGTTGGGATCCAGCACGGCGTTCCCTATTACCCTCCTGAACCCACCGATTCCATATTCTGCTAACAGTATTGGATCTCGACCAACGCGAGCAGCAATGTCGCGATACGGCAATCCGCAATCGCGATAGGCTACAATCCAACCTTTATCAAAGTCGGAAATGTGATGGTACGCATTTCTCGTCCTTACACGGGGCATCATAACAACGTTTCACCAGGCAACGCCGGTCAGCTCCTGTTTATGTATGAGGAATCGGTTGGAAACTTTCCTCATGTCAGCACGTTGTACGTGTGAATGCTCTGAAAAGCTAATCATTTTCATATCACAGCATCTTCTCCCTGTCGGTAAAATTTCGCATCTGTAGCACGTCATATTCGTGGTGTAGCAATTTTAATGGCCAGTAGTTTAGGTTTACATTCTGAAATGTAGCTGAAACTATGTTTTAACATTCTATTTTACAGCCATCACTTTGCATCCACCATGGATAGGGTCACGGGTCGAGTAGTATGCAGGGTTCCGCTCCTGGTTCCACCCATGTCGTGAGGGACAGACAAAATCTTTACACACGTGGGTAACAATGGTTTTTAAGGGCGTCCGCGTTGCTTGTGACGCTCATCTACGTTCTATTTGAATGATTTCCTACTCTTAAGTAAAAATATCTGAGCAGTTCAGAGTGTTGCTGCTAGATTCTTTAGCGACAGGTTCGATCAACATGCTAGTATTACGGGAATGCTCCGTGAACTCAAATGGAATAAAGAAAAAATGGTTCAAATGGCTCTGAGCACTGTGGGACTTAATTTCTGAGGTCATCAGTCCCCTAGAACTCAGAACTAATTAAAGCTAACTAACCTAAGGACATCACACACACCGATGCCCGAAGCAGGATTCGAACATGCGACCGTAGTGGTCGCGTGGTTCCAGAGTGTAGCGCCTAGAACCGCTCGGCCACACCGGCCGGTTCAAATTGAATCCCTTGATGTCGAAAGACATTCTTTCCTTGAAACACTGTTGAGCTGAAGTACTGATAATTTCGACATACTATAGAGCAATTTTACAGCCACCAACGTGGAACTCGCGTGACGACCGAGAAGGTAAGAGAAATCAGTGCTCTTACGAAAGCAAGGGCGGCAAATTCAAATACATTATTCTGGGTAACAAGCTGTAAAGACTCATAACAGCATCACATAAGATATCATGTTACAACAATGTACAACTTTCAAAAGAAGAAGGTAGAGCGAAGACAACGTTGGTTTGCTGTTTTTGTTGAATTCACCTCGCATGATGCTAGAGGTAAGAGAATGTGTTTAAATAAGTTCATGAGACACTGCAAAAAAAGTTCTGCATTGTGACTATCAAATAATTGACAGTTCCACAACGGAAACGCTCCCGCTTTGTGGCATTGAGTGGCAGGCAAATTTTTGTTTATAAAATAATATGACACAGCTTTCGCGCACACATTCACATGCTCCGACACACACACACACACACACACACACACACACGCACGCGCGCGCGCGCGCGAGGGCGCGCGCTCGCGCGCAACGCTTTCAAAGTACTTGCAGGACATGGCCTCGAGTTTCCTGTAAAGAAAAGGGACC
The DNA here is from genome assembly GCF_023864275.1 of Schistocerca cancellata. Classification (NCBI taxonomy): domain Eukaryota; kingdom Metazoa; phylum Arthropoda; class Insecta; order Orthoptera; family Acrididae; genus Schistocerca; species Schistocerca cancellata. The sequence goes on from NC_064630.1 coordinate 605,039,933, forward strand.
TAACGGGAAACTCTTTTCTCGACATGAAAACAAAACAAATAAGCGATCATGAGAAACTGCGTTTACAGAAACGATCACACTAACCCAACACTTCTACATTGATCATACTTGATCACAATAATTAAAAAAACTTATAGTAAGACCTCTGCACTGAGCACCCGCTTGCTACTAAGAGCAGGATTGGAGTTTCTACGTACCTTGGGTTTCCTACGTATGAGAGCTTCCGGCGACCGGTTTTAGGAAAACACCACAGAGAGATAAAGTGTGCCTTAACTTTGTTCAATACAACAAAATCCTTTATTACTTTAGCAGGCAGTGACCAAAAGTACAATATTGCGATACATTTACACGGTCGTGACTGGAGAGAAATCATAAAAGAAGTGCCACAGGGTTCAATTTTAGTTCCACTCCTATATCTTAAACACGTTAATGATGTTTCATTTAACATTCAACAAAAAGAACTGGTATCTTTTGCACGCGATACTAGTGTTCTAATAAATACCACTCGAAATAAAGCATCTGAAGAAAAGGACAAATGATATTTTCCAAAGAATCATAAAGTGATTCCCAGAAAATTAACTGCCCCACAATTTTGAAAAATATCACACTATATACAGTTCTGTACAAAATATAATCACACCGTCAATTGATGTAGAATATGAGCATTAGTCAGTAAATAGAGTGTACGTATTGATGAAATCTTAAACTGGAAGAAGTACATTATTGAACTTCTGAAACAATTATGTTTATCTACTTTTGCTCTTCGTATAACTGCTAATTTTGGAAACAAACGAATCATCCTCCTAGCGTATTCCTTATATTTCCGCTCAATATTGTCATATGGAACAATTTTTTGGGGTAATTCTTAACAAAAATAAAAAGTATTGACTGCAGAAAACCGAGAAGTACGAATAAAGTGTGGTGTTCTCCTACATACACTATGTAGGTACCTCTTCAAGATGCTACGCATTTTAACTGCGCTCATACAGTACATATATTCGCTAATAACTAATTCATCACAAACTTGGAAGAGCAGAGTGTTCCATGCTTACAACACTAGAAGCAAAAATGACCTCTATGAACCATTATTAAACCCTGTCAGAAGCCCGGAAAAGAGTTCAATATGCAGTAACAAAAATTTTTGATCAATTGCCCAATAGCATAAAATGTCTGACAGATGGCAAATACAATTGCCTTTTCCGTTCAGTAAGTTGTTAATATTAGTAGTAATGAATATAAAAGTCACAAGAGAGAAAGGGCGCTTATATTGATGAATTGAATGACGAATATCAACGAAGCCTGTGTTGTAAGCCAATGCATAACACGATGATGCGTCACCGTGGGTAGATGGTTAATCAGTATTGTGCGTCATAATTAGCTTCGCAGTAAAATGAAGCTGAAGAATCGTCATGGGACTTAGCTTTCATGCAGTTGAACTAAGAGAGGTTCGTTTTCTGGGAAGTGCTTAAAACTTAAGGCTGCGACAATGGCGGCCGGTCGACTGTATGATCGTATTACGGCAAGCGACAACGAATATTTTATGAGATACATTAAAAATTATAAGATGTGGACAAGGAGTAAGTTATAGTAATAAAAATTAATAAAAAATATTGATATTATTGTAAGTCTACTAATCTAACTGAACATTGTGAGCCATACCCTTTTATTCCATCCTTTCGCTAAGATGGCTACGTCAGAGGACAGTGCGAGGCAATAACACATTCTAGCATGTGTACTAAAAACAAAATAGGAGCGAATGTAAGTCAGAGATCATATGTCTGAAATCGGGAAGCTCTGATGATGGTTCTACACTCCTGGAAATGGAAAAAAGAACACATTGACACCGGTGTGTCAGACCCACCATACTTGCTCCGGACACTGCGAGAGGGCTGTACAAGCAATGATCACACGCACGGCACAGCGGACACACCAGGAACCGCGGTGTTGGCCGTCGAATGGCGCTAGCTGCGCAGCATTTGTGCACCGCCGCCGTCAGTGTCAGCCAGTTCGCCGTGGCATACGGAGCTCCATCGCAGTCTTTAACACTGGTAGCATGCCGCGACAGCGTGGACGTGAACCGTATGTGCAGTTGACGGACTTTGAGCGAGGGCGTATAGTGGGCATGCGGGAGGCCGGGTGTACGTACCGCCGAATTGCTCAACACGTGGGGCGTGAGGTCTCCACAGTACATCGATGCTGTCGCCAGTGGTCGGCGGAAGGTGCACGTGCCCGTCGACCTGGGACCGGACCGCAGCGACGCACGGATGCACGCCAAGACCGTAGGATCCTACGCAGTGCCGTAGGGGACCGGACCGCCACTTCCCAGCAAATTAGGGACACTGTTGCTCCTGGGGTATAGGCGAGGGCCATTCGCAACCGTCTCCATGAAGCTGGGCTACGGTCCCGCACACCGTTAGGCCGTCTTCCGCTCACGCCCCAACATCGTGCAGCCCGCCTCCAGTGGTGTCGCGACAGGCGTGAATGGAGGGACGAATGGAGACGTGTCGTCTTCAGCGATGAGAGTCGCTTCTGCCTTGGTGCCAATGATGGTCGTACGCGTGTTTGGCGCCGTGCAGGTGAGCGCCACAATCAGGACTGCATACGACCGAGGCACACAGGGCCAACACCCGGCATCATGGTGTGGGGAGCGATCTCCTACACTGGCCGTACACCACTGGTGATCGTCGAGGGGACACTGAATAGTGCACGGTACATCCAAACCGTCATCGAACCCATCGTTCTACCATTCCTAGACCGGCAAGGGAACTTGCTGTTCCAACAGGACAATGCACGTCCGCATGTATCCCGTGCCACCCAACGTGCTCTAGAAGGTGTAAGTCAACTACCCTGGCCAGCAAGATCTCCGGATCTGTCCCCCATTGAGCATGTTTGGGACTGGATGAAGCGTCGTCTCACGCGGTCTGCACGTCCAGCACGAACGCTGGTCCAACTGAGGCGCCAGGTGGAAATGGCATGGCAAGCCGTTCCACAGGACTACATCCAGCATCTCTACGATCGTCTCCATGGGAGAATAGCAGCCTGCATTGCTGCGAAAGGTGGATATACACTGTACTAGTGCCGACATTGTGCATGCTCTGTTGCCTGTGTCTATGTGCCTGTGGTTCTGTCAGTGTGATCATGTGATGTATCTGACCCCAGGAATGTGTCAATAAAGTTTCCCCTTCCTGGGACAATGAATTCACGGTGTTCTTATTTCAATTTCCAGGAGTGTAAATTGTGGGACTACACAGAGAAAGTTTTCAATCTAAGTTAGGGTCATTTCTGCTGGACGACTCTCCTTCTGCTTCACTGACGAATTTCTACTTAAAAACTGATAGCCGTAGAAAAACTAACACTGTTTTTAAGTGTAGCTGCATGAATAGGACTAAAAAAACGTTTCTTCGTTAATGTTAACACTAACCGTGTAAACATATGCCATAAATTGTCTGGTTTTACATCATTTAGAAAACAAAAATCGTTCAAGTGATCTATCGAACATTGTAATTAACTAACTCTGGTAGATAGTGAGTGCACACACTGGAAATGAAGTCTGACGCCGCACCGGTAAAGCGCAACGTTTGCATTTCGTGCGCCGCTCTCGAAAAAGCTGCTCGCATGTGCTCGCGGCGGAAGAAAACAAAATAGAGTGCGGCCGTTTCGCATTTCAGCACGTCACGAATCCCTAATGAAGGCGGTCGATAGCGGCAGCTGGCGTGGCGTGGCGTGGCGTGCAGTGGCGTGCGGTCGGACCCTCGTAAGCCACGGCGCCGGCCCCACTGCCGCTGCAAATGAGGGCCCAGCCTTATCGGCCGGCCGGACTTATCGGCTAGTTAGCTGCAGGCCGCCCTAACTACCTTTTATGGCAGTACCTTGCACTTCAGGGGCAGGCAAAGTGTTTTTTACTCGCTCCTCTCTCTCGACCGGTTGCTTGCGAACGGGGACACCGCTGCAGTCGACGCAAAGTCGGGGCACTGCCTCGCTGGATGCGTGATTGTTGAACTCATGTCCTCATCTGTAAGGCAATGAGACACATTCCGCTGTATTTATACGTATATCATTAGGTTGCAACTACATTGCTGGAAGTCCACCCCCTTAGCTCTGTGGTCAGCGTGGCTGGCTGCAGTGCGGAGACAGGTGGGGGGACTGAAAGGGTGTATACTCAGTCTCGTTACGTCAACTGAGGAGCTACTTTAGCCAGAAGCAGGTCAAAAAAGCCGATAATGAGCGGAGAAAGGAGTGATGACCACGAAGCCCCTACAAAATGCATCCAATGACGCCATTGGTAGAAGATGACATGGCGGTCGGTCGGACTGTCCAAAATGGCCTAAAAGGGCCAGCCGGCCGGTGTGGCCAAGCGGTTAAAGGCGCTACAGTCTGGAACCGCGTGACCGCTACGGTCGCAGGTTCGAATCCTGCCTCGGGCTTGGATGTGTGTGATGTCCTTAGGTTAGATAGGTTTAAGTAGTTCTAAGTTCTAGGGGACTGATGACCTTAGAAGTTAAGTCCCATAGTGCTCAGAGCCATTTGAACCTAAAAGGGCCATAAAGTGTAACTTTGTTTCACACTGCAGCACAACTGCTAATAACTTCTTGTGTATATGCAGTATGCAAGAACGATTCCAACCCCATTACACAATGAGGCCATAAAGTGTAACTTTGTTTCTCACTGCAGCACAGCTGCTAATAACTTCTTGTGTATATGCAGTATGCAAGAACGATTCCAACCCCATTACACAATGAGTCGAATTGTGGTTAGCTAACAGGTGCGGGTCCTAATCCGTGCTGCTTCTATTCGCAGCCAGCTTTCATGAGTCACAGTGGATGACGAATGGTAGCATGCCACACAGTCAGCATCCCATGACCAGATGTCTTCAGTGACAGCGTTCTAGACAACGTTGTGGTCAGTGCAACAGTCGAAAAATTTCTGTATCAAGGTATGTCAGGGCAGCAGCAGATGTCGTATCGTCCAAAGACAGTAGTGCCACATCCGCACCGGCAACATACATGTACCACCCACTTTAGCGATTTCTCGCTGCAGTCTGCAATGAGGAATGGGAGAGGCTCAAGAAGACAAACCGTCTCTCTCAGCACAACAGCACCCTGGCATGGGGGTCAATACAGAGCCGAGCTTGGAAGGGCTCCGTCCAAGTTTGTGACATCAGCTGCAGCAGTCAGCATCATCGAGTAGGACAAAAGAGTTATTCAAGTCTCAGACAGAAATGTACTTTTGTTTTGTAAGTATTGACCACCGTACATCAAGAGAACAGTTGTTAATTAGCGCATCAAGTAATGCTTTAATAGCCAGTGACAGTTGTAAATTATCAAGCACTACTGTAGAAAAAAACTGTATCAAGTTAAGCGAATCTTTTTATGTTTCACGTACGAAAGTGAACTAATATTTCAAACGATGTAGTTCCGATGACTCATCTCCCAGAGCAATCAAAGAATCACAGTTACGCCCAGACGATTGTTGTTTAGTCTGGTCATAATATGTGGAACACGTGGTCCTTCGTTACCTTGCTGAAATCCAACGTCACAGCGTCTTGAAACCAGAGGTGATGATGTTGTAGGCCCAATGGCACCTTATGCCTTTACGCCTGGAGTTGGGCCCTCATGAGGACGGCGGGATGAAACTGGCAATATTCCTTTTCTTATTGACTTATAGACAAGGATACGCCTATCGTGACGCTGTACACAGAACTGGGACTCGTCCTCAAAGACGCTATATTCGCAGTCCTGTTGCTGGGAGCACTACTATCCCCATGGCTGTCTCATCTGGCACGTCAGTGGAAGCCACAACAATGGTCACCGTGGTGACAGATCGGCGTGCTCCGACGTCGTCGCACTCTCCGTGTGGATACTTGGCCTGCTGTATTAAGCTCATTTTCTAGTTTATGATACGTGACATCACTGTACGATCCTGCAGAATCGAGAGAACAATAAGTCGGTCATTTTGGACGCAAGCCGCGTGGGGCTGTTGTACCCTGCAAGGCATTAAATGTATATCTCTGTACTCTTTGATTCCATATTCGCATGAGAGCCATGGGATCCCAATCTATGTGAGCAGTGATATTGTGGAAAGATAAATCACGATCTCGACAGGGCAAAATCTTAACTCTGTCAAATAACGATGGAAGTGTTTTTCTCCTTACACGTTGCAGGTCAAGGGCAGCCGTAATTCAAATACCACAACTAAATGAGAAACCCGTTGAGTAACCCTTGCTGATTTGCGAAATGGACACGGTAGTGTTTCTACTTTGTATTGCGTTGGAATCGTAATCATTCGCATATCTTAGCCAATTAAAAGGTTGTAGCATTATGTCTGCTTAGAGTTTCAATATTATTAGTAGCGTACATGACATCATGCTGTCTCTGATGGTGTGATGAAAGAATCGTCTCAAACGATCATAAAATGCGGAGCACTAGTGGAACATTACTGTTCCCAGCCTAGTATTGGAACATACGGCAACCTAACAGTTCCCAATCTAATTTTAACGTGAAAAGAGCAAATTATCCCGTCAACATACCGCTGGTGACAACAGTTCCCCTCTAAGTCGAACTCCTTTAGACGGTTTCCCTGTAAAGGTCGAGAAGGACAGAGATCTGAATCAGATTGGTTCAGCCATAACATATTATTTACATTCCACCAAAGAACGGCATGAAGGCAAACTTCTTAGGGGATGTCAAAAATTTTGGTGAGCAAATTCATTGGAGAAGTACAGCTAAGTTTTCCGACATATGCGTACAAGGCAACGTAGGATGCATGGCTGTGGGTACCTTGAATTACTGCTGGCCCTTGGCTTTCAGTAGCGAGAACAGAAATGTACTACCAAAAAATGTAGCCCTCACCAAAGTGGCGGGAGGCTCCTAAACAGCTTTAAAATAAATCATCTACATTATGTCCAAGATGCAAACAGACTTTTACCACTCTCACACTACGTGGCTCTGATAATTCCCAATTTCGCGACAACATAATGTTTGGTGCGGTGTAATTTGATTGAAGAAACATTGGGTTGCAGTGGACTAATTGGAAACAGCAAAATTAAATAGGTAAATCGGTTTTCTGCATAAAACTCTCCAGACAACAGCATTCTGCCTTTTTGGATACCGGGAAATGCGGACCTTACCCAATGGGTATGAATGCTATCACGGCACCGTTTATCTCAAAGGCAACCAGAGAAGACAACTCACTACTGTGAAGCACTCTTGCAAGAAGGTTTTTGGTACTAATTATCACGAGAACCTAGAGTTGGAAATTTATCAAGCTCCAACTCACCCGTGAATGAAGCAAGCAGTGACGAACTGAGTCAGGTTTCTTCTGTCGAGGTAGTGAACCACCCTTCCATAGCATCAACTGGTCTGTAATATACGTAACAGCACGTATCGCCGCATGTAATCATTTCTCTCTAAAATTTGCTGAAAGCATGTCTGTCATGTTACTAACTGTAGAACTACGAAAAAATGAAACAAAACTTACGAATTTCCACTCAAACCAAAGACGATTCCCCACGGTTGAACAACTGAAAGAAAACAGTGGTCAGTAGAGGAACAAAGCAGTAAATGCAGTCAGTATTGGCGCATCGGTAAGGAGGTAATTTCTGTTATTTCTCTGTTTAGTTACTTCTGTGTTGGAGACGATATAACGACAACCGAATATGTCCACAGTATTTTTATGTGGCAGTAAAGGCATTCATTCTACCAGGATGCATTCGACTGAATCGCTGAACACATTACTGAGTCATGCAGACAACACACGTTTTTGGCAGGTTCCTGGTGCAGATCTTTTGCATTGTCCGTCTCTGAAATGTACAGCATGAGTTCGTGTTTTCCATGACTTATGCCTTGTGGTACATTGTTGTGGTTTGTTGGTATGAATGATTACGGAAATTAAATTAAAGGAGAAGGTGGAAGTATGTGCCAAGACGCATTTAATCATTTCATTTAATACTTTCAGGAAAAAGCTGCGCCAATATTCATTCAGATCTTGATACGGGGTCAAAGTGGTGCAAAGATACGCAACTTATTTTGAATTTTCAGATACGTAACACTTCACAAAGCGAAGAAAAATGTGGTGTCCTGTAACTGCAATATCATGTAGCCACAATTGGAAACGGCCAACTCACACAAATACCTGGGTATTAAAATTTGTGGGAAGATGAAATGGATCAAGTATGCTCAGCCACAGCTGGGGCATGGGCAGACTTTGTTTTATTAATGCAATCTACCTGAAAAGGACATTGCTTCCACAACACTTTCGCAGCTTATCATAGAATAATGGTCGTTTGGTACCAGTACTAAATACTGCTAAGAGGGAATACAGAAGTCGTACAAAGAAGGACACACATTTATTTGACCCAAGAGAGAGCGTCACAGAGCAAACCTGAACTTGTAAGCACCTTAAGATAGTCGCAAACTGTCCAGTGAAAGCGAAATTACAAATTACCTGAAACCAGCTTTAAAAGACATATGCCTGAGTATACTGGGTCTCCAAAAACTCCCACCACCATTTCAGAAAATCATAAATTCGAAGCTACTTTGTTTTAAAGCCTTTAGCAGCTCTCAAAGTTTGTTTCTTTGTCCTATGTTGCAGGTAAAAATGGTGAGAGACGAGCGCAGTGTGTCATATAGTATGTAGAATCGAAATCTGTGATAGCGGTACTCCGGAATTAAGTACGCGAGTATGAGATGCCGCCACCGGCGAAAGCCGGTATAAAGAGATTGTTAAAGGAATTTAAAGAGACTCTGTTAAAGGCCTTTTTCAAAATAGATCTCTCTCTGTGTCTCAAACACGTGAGAGCTCAAGATGCATTTCAGCGCAGCCTCCAGAAGTCAGTGCGTAATGTGAACTGAAAAAAAAAGAGATCAACTGTCTAGCTATCCAGAGAGGCAGATGAGTCGTGATGGTCCCGTCCCACGGTCTCCACACCTGTCGCGGTGTCATGCCATTAGACAGACTTCTTTCTGGGTGCTTACGTCAAGGACTGCGTCCAGACAACTCCAGTTACTAATATTGCTACTTTTCTTACACTTGTCAATGAAGAACTGTCGAAACTGCAACACTGACCCGTACATGTACAGAACTCGAATATCGTCTTGAAGTTCTACGAGCGGCGAGTGAGTCACACATAGAAATTCTGGCATTAAAAAAAACTTAAAAAAATTTTAAAAAATTTTTTAAAAAATCTTCTCGAGCTGCTAAATGTTTTACAACTAACCGCATTTCTCCATCTCTAATAGTTTACAAGTTACAATTTTTTAAAACGATATCGGTACTTTGGGAATATCCTGTACTGAAACACCTTACGACTCGCTTCAGTAGTAATCGCGAAGACAGTATTAGACAAAATACGGCGGACACCGTCATGTTTAAGTACTCGTTATTTCCACGCTCTATATGCAACTGCAAAGGAAGGAAACCCTAATAGCTGTTACGTTGGGAAGTCCCTCTGTCTTTCACTTCATACTGATTATCAGAGTATTGATATAGATGTAAATGCAGAAATACGCACTACCATCTTATTCAGTGCCGATCCAGAGCCTGTAGCATTCAGACGGGTGGCAAGTATGCACTTTATTTCGTCCCCTCTAATGTGTCGTGCATCTTTTGTTACCATATAACATTTTAATTTTTATTCATAGTATGAAGGCTTTCACGACCGGATGACATATCTTCTGGTAAACCTTCCGGGATGTAAGGTCGTGGTCCATGAAACTCTTCAGCTCCTAACGTTTCGTCTAGAGCTGCTCACCGGAGGAGAAACACCCCTCTGAAGATGTCCAGCGCAGCTCTGGACGAAACGTTAGTAGCTGAAGAGTTTCATGGATCACAACCTTACATCCCGGAAGGTTTACCAGAAGTTAATTTTTATTCTAGCTTTTGTGACCATAATAAGACTCCAGGCTCCATAGGCAAACAGCCAGCCAACATTAAGAAATAGTCCACCAGGACTTAGGGACAATATAAGCGGTGGAGGCTGCCAAGTATGGCTTGTTGATCAAATAACTTAGTGTTTGACTTCCTGCCAGAGGAAGCGGCATGATTCAAACTTTCGCAGTGGAAGACGCAAACACCAGGGCGATAATACAGCAAGAGAGAGTGGAACAAATTAACTCCTGTGCACCCAAGTACATGAGAAACGAAATAAAAGGCTAGGCAGCGGAATAGCTAGAGGCAGAGATTCAGATGCAGATTCATAGCCAGTGTCGGCAGTTTGGAGATTCCGCAGCGAGACGCCAGCAGGGCCGAGTAGGCCCATAGCAGCCGGTACAGCTGGTAAAGACTTCATCTACGAGAAGACGGTGATAGACTCTGGTGGACACTCAGGAACTGCAGGTCAAGTAGGATTTTTAGAGTTTCATTGGAGTAGTGTTTGACAGAGGCTGTCAGTCTTTGTCTCAATTACTTAGAGAGATTTCAGTGCTAACCAAGAACAAGTGATTTCTTTGTACTTGTTTCTTATATGTAACGGCAATTAGTTTTGAAGTAGCAAGTCCGAATAAATAGACTGAAATTTACTAAGGGGCTTATGGTCCAACACCTCACATAAGTATATGTGAGAATAAACTTGACAGAAACTAACCTATCTTCTCTGCCCAATGCAATTCTGTAATCTATTTTGAGGAACTCCCTCTCAGCTCCAACGTAAAGGTTGAAAGGAATTTATAACTAACCCATTGTCGTTAACGTCCCGATTGCGTTACGCAGTTCGCACTTACTTCATTCTAGTATAGTGAGGCTGTGCCGGGACGCGACAGTTCGTTGACACGGTATATCCGTGTACCGTAGAGCTCGCTTTCATATAGCACGTGAGACCACTCGGTGAAGGGTTAAGCCTGCATTGCGCGAGAAGTTCAAGATAACAGGAAGCGTTGCCGGATGAAGGCACAATTGTGTTAAACAGTTCGCGGCGTTAGCGCTCCGGCTTAATAGAGACAACGGCACATTTGCTCACAATTACACGAGAGCTGCGCGAGTGGAGACGGCCATTCCGGAAGCGAACGCGCCGGCTTAATATACCGGAGGTAGCCCCGGCGCTCCCGACTGCAAGTGCCCGCAGGTCGCGCGCCGGAATGTCGCCGCCTCCGCCGAGGTGCCGTCCTCCGCCCTCTCGCTGTGTCCCGCCCTCTGCTTCCATATCACGCCTCTGCTCCCAACCGTTATCCGTTCCGCGGAGCTGCGTCCGACTGGGCACGGCTCGCCTTCCAGCATTGGGACGGCCGGGTACAGTGAAAATTAACCCAATTTACTGCTCTTTAAATTTCGGGTGACAATGAATAGCGCCAACCATCTCTCTGTATCTCTCTTTCTCTCTCTCTCTCTCTCTCTCTCTCTCTCTCTCTCCTGTGTGTATAATGAGTGTGTGTGGGTGTGTGTGTGAGTGTGTGTGTGTGTGTGTGTGTGTGTGTGCGCATAAGCGGGAGTAGGTGGAGAGGTGACAGGACTGCAGAGTTCCTGGCACAGTTTCCTCGCGGGGGCCTTAGGAACATTTTGTAGCCTCCGCTTTCAGAGCCTGGTTAATTCCCTCTGCCGACACACACACTCGCACACACACACACACACACACACACACACACACACACACGCACACGTACACACACACACACACACACACACACACACACACACACACAGAGAGAGAGAGAGAGAGAGAGAGAGATGCGCGCGCGCGCACAGACACACATATACAGGGCGAGTCAAAAGTCCTTGGACACCTTCATAAGTTGGAAGATTAGAAGAAAAATTGAAATGTGATGATGAGAATATAGGTTTGACGTGAGGCAGCAGCTTTTGGAGTGAATGTCATTCATGGACGCAATCTTGAAATCCGCCATTTTGGATGCAAGTCATTTTTTTAATGAGAAGGGGGTGTATGACACATCAAATAACACTCGCTTCAGCTCCGGAATCGAGTGGTGTAATTTGTTTTTGTATATCTTGTACAGTTTAGAAGTAATAAATGTGGAAAATTTTAGGTACGCCGATGGCATTGTAATTCTGTCAGAGACAGCAAAGCACTTGGAAGAGCAGTTGAACGGAATGGACAGTGTCTTGAAAGGAGGATATAAGATGAACATCTACAAAAGCAAAACGAGGATCATGGAATGTAGTCGAATTAAGTCGGGTGATGCTGACGGAATTAGACTAGGAAATGAGACACTTAAAGTAGTAAAGGAGTTTTGCTATTTGGGGAGCAAAATAACTGATGATGGTCGAAGCACAATCATAAATCGCAATGAGTTCAGTATAATTATTGTCTTCGAACAAAAGTCTCATTTCTGTTCGTCTCATCGAACATTTTTTTTAAATTTTCTTCTGTAGCATACTGTTACAGTTCTTTCTATATATGGTAGACATTTTATTGGGCTATGTTTTTTGCAGTGACATATCGTGCAAAAATTACTTTGCTTCGTTAAGTTTCTCGCCGTGGCAAATTTATAAACTCACGTGACTTTTGGTTTAGCTACACGCATTAACAGGTACAGTAAAACACGAGAAATAGCCAATACTTCAGTGGCAGCTGAGTAACGCTGTAGCATGGTGATGGCATGCTATTTGAGGCCAGAGTGGTACTCAGTACAAGGTAACTAGGGCAATGAACATTTAGCGGTTAATAGATCCTTCTAAACTACGACTGACTTAGATTAATCTGACCCCTCTGGCAAGTGGACACGTAAAATTTCCTCTTTAAAACTTTTTGTCTGTAGTGGGAAGCAAATGATGTTTTCGATTAACATTAGGCGTAGCATGGAAGACAATCTTGTAGAGGGGCAGAGTGGAAGTCGGTGCAGCCCATATTGCTGTATCTCTGCACTCCCCCTCCCGTCTCGATACCTCTCCTCCTCCTCATTCACTCCTTGCTAGGCCAGTTGGGTGTGGTGAAAATGGTGGAAAATCCAAACATGTAGAGGTGGGGCATTATCCCATTGGATGGGGCTTACAAGTAACAAATTTCCCAAAAATATTTAGGATCTAATTACTTAATCAATTATGTTGTCGCCATAATATTTTGCTACTTTGATGCCACCATCATCTTATTGCCTATAAATTCTGGCTCAAAATATTCACCTGTGCATTCAGTATTGTCTGAGTTACTACAATTTATGACACAAGATGTGTGCTTAGCCTTATATTCCTATACTTTTTAGCATCATTCCACTAATATGAAATAGTGTAACTTATGAGGTACAATTAAAAATCGCTGCATTTCTATTTATGCTGCGCTTTTCTTCATTACTACTTTTTATTACTCATTATGGCTGAAACATGCTTTTCTAAATTAGTCTTATCTTGATTACTACAGTTAACGACAGAAAATGACTACATTATATTTATGTCATTTTCATCTTAATCAGCATAACTTGTGACACAAAAATGGCCAACACGTCACTACTCAGCAGCCAAAGAATACTGCCACACCAAGGCATTCCTGTAACATCTAAAGGGAGCGGGAAATTAAAAATATTAAGATAAGAACGTTTCTTCAGGTATGTATTTGTGACAAAAATATATACAAAACATTTGTAAATTATTCTGACATCCCTTGCTTGCACATTTAAACAATTTCCCCCTTGCCAGATAGTAATGTTGTTACCAACTTCACTGGAAGAGGAATAGAATGTGCTGATGTTGCAAAATCGCCAGCCAGTCAGCGCTGTATGTGTCTTCTGCCAACTCGTCCAAATGAGTAGGAGATGAAGGGTGGAATGGTTCTCAACAGTAATGCCCCTGGCTCTCTTGCACTTCAGTGTTAGGGGGCTATTAATAGCAGCATCATGGGAGTGTGAGAAAGAGTTGAGGGTTAATGCCAAACACCTGGACAAACAAACAATTACTCTCCTCTTGCATGACAGGAACAAATATGCCTTTGCCTTTGAGCCACCTGCAGCATTCATTCTCTGTCCATCACACCATGTGCTTTATACAACTTCCTCCGGAAATGTGGTGGCACTACGCTGGGATAGTTATGATAAATCGTAGCACACTTAGAGAGGTTTAGCTGTCTATTCAATGCTATTTTTGCTTTTTTACGTCAGCTGTACTACATACTAAAACCCCTCCTCCTCGCCACCTTGTACTGTACACAGCCGTAACAATGTAAGAGCTCTTCTATTAAAGATTAGTGGAGTAGTATCAACTTTTGCCCGGTTAAGCAGTATTAGCATTCCCACTTATGTCATTTAAATAATTAGTGTGATAAACTAAATAGCAGTTATTATTGAGACATATGTAGTGATAATTAGGAAGTGACCATCGGCAGCAGTGAGCAACAGTGAATTATTTTGAAATAAGCTTATAGTTTGGTAACATTTCATTTTCATTAGCATTACACAACTGCCTATGAAGGGGCCACGAACTATTATATATATATGTGTGTGTGTGTGTGATAACAATAAACAAATTACATTTCAAAAGCATGGAGATGAAAGAAGAGGAAGCAAAAGCTGTATAGTTTTTGTGATAAGAATTAAAGGATAGGCAGGTTAATGATTCTCTAGAGCTATAGTCAAATAAACATTGGTGCTACGTTGTTTAGTATAGCAGCTGCATATCAGTATTACTTCATAAACTAGTATCTTTCAACAGTGTAGAGTACTAAAAATTTTTCATTTCTCCCAAGTGCTGTTCAAGAGTTTAATGACTTTGGTGTTGGATTTACGCTAGGGCAGCGTGTATACCCTTCCACACGGGCAGTGTGTATGGAAATAGGGAAAAAGTATTCTGAAAAGAAATCTGTTACAGCTCAAGATGGAAGTGAATTGTAGTTAAGAGCCTCTAGGTCGTATATGGATAGGGTTTGTGACAATTTGCCTGGTACACAAGGATTTAGGCATTCACATATGGTATTCCCAGTTTGGTTTCTCATCTGCACATTGTAGATGTTGTGCTACACATTTTAAGTCTTTCATGTAGCGTAATGTCCTTACTGATTCTCTCAGAAGCTGATCCCAATGCAGCAGTCCAATTCCGCTTCATAGAATTATGTCTCAGACCCCAGCCTATGTCTATCGATAACACAATGAAAAAGGTTAACCGGCTCCATGTTCCATCTACCACTGGAGTTTATTGAGCGTCTCCACAATGATCTTGCTGATCTTCGTTGGACCTTGTCTACCTCTTCCATTAATCCAGCCTGGTAAGGGTCTGAGACTGAAAATCAATACTCAAAAATCGGTCGAACGTGATGAAAGCCACTTTTTTCGTTGGTGATTTACATTTTCTTATATAGTCAATCTAGTTTAGATCGCTACAGATATTTACTCCTAGCTATTAAATGGTTGTTGGTATTCCCACCAGTCGCATAATAAAGGATTTCTTCTCGTATTGCTAATGTCTTCTAGTGGCTGCCGTCTTCTTACAGACAATGGCATCGTTCACAAACAGCCAACATCTACATCTAAACAAATAACCCACTAGACACTTTGCAGTGTGTGATGGACTGTATATTGTATAAGTGTTATCGAGTTTCGCTCCTGTTTATGCTGATAGAGGAACAAGTGATTGTCTGTTATGTCTCTGCAGTCGCCCTATTTCCTCTTATTTTATTCTTATGATCATTACACCAGATATACAATGGTGGTGACATAATGGTATCACAGTCTTCATTGAATGCTTCATTGAATGCTCTACATCTAAACAAATAACCCACTAGACACTTTGCAGTGTGTGATGGACTGTACATTGTAGAAGTGTTATCGAGTTTCGCTCCTGTTTACGCTGATAGAGGAACAAGTGATTGTCTGTTATGTCTCTGTAGTCGCCCTATTTCCTCTTATTTTATTCTTATGATAATTACACCAGATATACAATGGTGGTGACATAATGGTATCACAGTCTTCATTGAATACAAATTTCCTTAAAATTCCCCTACACTGTTTTACGATAAGTATGTCGTCTCTTTTAGTGGGACTCCCTAAGCTTTTCTCTTACATTTTTATCTGATACGATTCTAGCAACCTCATGGAGTTTCCTACACTATCCACTGTATCATTTATATACAAGCGACTGCTTTGCATGCCAGCCACAACCGATAATGCTATTTTATTAGAAATGGAGTTTTGTAAACCACTTCTTTCATGGATGAATTATATTTGCTTAAGATTCTTTCAGTGAGTCTAAGCGATGCCATCAGCTTCTTCTACATTATGTTTCATATAGCCATTTCACTTTAGAACGCTACAGGTGCTTACTTCTATTTTACGATAGTTACTATTTGCGACGGTAGTGTAATAGAACAGTAGTGGGTTTTTTCTCTTGTGTTTGCATTACATATGTTACAGTGACAACTCCCACTCCAATCTTTGTTCCTCTGCCTTTCGTTGCAGCCCACTGGTCCTGCTGTCTACTTGTTACACACATGCACATCATCTGCAGCCATCCTATGCATGTTATCACAAACAAATTGCATTCGTTTTCTGCACATTTAGTTACTCTCCAGCCCACAACACCAACTTAGGCAGTAACGATACCATGGACTGATGGTAAGGGGTTCTAATGGCTTCTTGAGAAAAACGCCTCTGTCTGATACACTCTTGCATTCCATTTGCTGTGACCAGTAATAACATTCTACGTGTGCTCCATAAAGCTTTCCCCACACAATGCTACTATCGACTGTAACTTAAGTCAGATGTGTAACGCCAGCAGGCTTGTGGTGGAGAGTACTTCCCCCATTTAACCATCATCATTTTTGATTATTATGGTAATCAGTTTACATCCATTCAAGCCTTTGCTGCCCTCATGGAGGTAGGTACACTTTCTCAACAGACACGAGGCTCTCACCACATCCTCAGTCACAAGTGATGGTCACTGCATTCTGTGACCATACACAGACACTCTCATTACTAACATGAAAGCTACTTCTACACCACACAGCAGATGAGAGGCGCCCCATATTTCAGTTGCAGTTCCGTGACGGTCATTCCCTGAGAGATGTAGGGCGAGTCTAAATTAGGTCTGCAGTGCTAGTGTAGAGATTGGACTGATACATGGTTTTTAATAGCTCCACCCACAACAGTGTAGATGACTGTGCTAGAAAGAACTAGGCTATGGATTGGAAAGTCTTGGTATCTGTTAATACTTTGAACTCTATTAATCCTTTGAACTATCGCCGGCCGCGGTGGTCTAGTGGTTCTAGGCGCGCAGTCCGGAACCGCGGGACTGCTACGGTCGCAGGTTCGAATCCTGCCTCGGGCATGGATGTGTGTGATGTCCTTAGGTTAGTTAGGTTTAAGTAGTTCTTAGTTCTAGGTGACTGATGACCACAGAAGTTAAGTCCCATAGTGCTCAGAGCCATTTGAACCATTTTTTTTGAATTATCTGAAATAATAAATCGTAGGTTAATACTATGTTCTTCTTGAGTGAGCGCTCTTTCTAAATTTGGTGAGTTGGTCATCAAAATGTGAATAGTGTTGGAGTCTGTGTATTCGATTTTGATGTAGATTATATTTACGTTAACCTCTTTATCAAAGCAAATTATTGTTCGATTTTACTATTCTAGTGATTTTACAAACTTTTCAGCTTTCCAGGTTCTAGGTGACTACTATGATATTATTATAAAAACCAGCAGGCACGTTGCAAAACCAGTCCAAGATACTGCTTTTTAGTATCAAAAACGACTAGCACCACCAAACAGTTGTAAATCAAGGTTTAATACCATACTGTTTAGTTGTGAAGAAGTGCGTCACGATATTTATAACAACGGTGAAACGTGCGACTTAGAGAAAGCGGGGAAAGGTGTGGTTCAAATGGTTCTGAGCGCTATGGGGCTTAACATCTGACGTCATCAGTCCCCTAGAACTTAGAACTACTTAAACCTAACTATCCTAAGGACATCACACACATCCACGCCCGAGGCAGGATTCGTACCTGCGACCGTAGCAGTCGCGCGGGTTCGGACTGAAGTGCCTAGAACCGCTCGGCCACCTCGGCAGGCGCGGAAAGGTGTGGAAGGGGCCTAATCAGTTGCAGTTGGTTGCACAGTAAACGTGTACACTTTATTTAAAGAAAAATTTTTTTAAAACAATCATTAAAAAAAATTTACTGTAACACAAGCTACACTGACGGATGAAGGCCTTATTAAGAAGAATTCAAATTATCAGTCGGCTAAAGGCCCCAAGCAATACTTCAGAATTAACGGCTGAAGGCCTTAATTACAAATGAGGAAGACAATTACACGTTGAAAATACCAAAATCATTTTTTAAAACAATCATTTAAGAAAAAGACTATAACACAAGCTACAATGACGGCTGAAGGTCTTATTAAGAAAGAATTCAAATTATTTGTCGGCTGAAAGCCACAAGTAATACTTCAAAACGTTTAATGGCTGAAGGCCTGAATTACAAATGAGGAAGACAATTACACTTTGAAAATACCAAATAAATCTTTAAAACAATCATATAAAAGATTGACTTAACGCGAGCTACACTAATGGCTTAAGGCCTTATTAAGAAAAATTCAAATTGTTTGTCGGCTGAAGACCACAAGGAATAGGAATAATTTAAACAAAATATTATTTTTAACAATTGACACAATCAGACCAAATAAAGAAGGGAGTGATCCACAAGTGCCTACAGCTGTGTAAGCGGTGAGACAGCCAGCCAAGTGTTATGCTCACGTAACAGAATGGCAACTCAAACTAGGGACAGTTTAATCGCCGACCAATCCTCTTACCAAATCCTCCTAACATCTGATAACCACTACAACTGTGGAATAATTCAGGTGAGGGTGAGGTGACAAACAGCACTGCGTCTGTAGAATCCGGCTTTTAAAACACCGAAAGGCAGAAGGAACCACTCCACAAATGCAGTACACAGGCAGCGTTAAAATAACTGCTCATTCAAACACACTAGTTACACACGGGCCCGCCAAAACAATTCCACCAACAACTCAAACAATGATAAAACCAGTAACTGCGGAACAACAAGCACGAACCACAAGTCGACACAAACACAGAGGGCCCAGAAGCGGTCGGAAGGCCAAATATACGTCGTCCGATGAGACGGCCGACCGAACAACCAACTAACGGTCGTCGCCGCTGAAGTCAGGCAAGGGAAAGGTGCCAGTATGAATTGTCGATTGACACCTTATTGCCATGAGGTCACTTCGACGGACGGACACACACACACACAAGTGAAGGTTACACTAATCGAATATAACGATCCATTCAACTTAAAATCGGCGAATCCGTACCTCGACGTGGTCGTGCACTCTCGCGGCCACATCCTTCCATCGGGCAGTGCATGTATCGCCAGGTGTCCAGGCGAGTACTGGCGCTGTGCGGACCTCACTGCTGCTCCGCCTCACACGACGACCCCGGAATACTAGAAGTCGCTCCAAAGATAGTACCACAGTACTGGCTATCGATAAGCGCTGCTGCTGCCACTGACGGACAGACAAAGCGAGCAAACGTGGTGGCGCCAGTGAACAGACTAAGAAAACGAGACGCCACAATCCCTATTACACGATGCCAACCTAGCAATGCCACCAAAGCGAGCCGGAGCACGGCCCAAACGGTATGATTGCTACATAACCATAATTCCTATGCACATCTCTTGTGTCCAAAGTATCACATAAACTAATAAGTGACACTACATGTCACAGCATTATGTTTTATTACCGGAACACTTAACATACGTGACAAATCCAGTAAAGAGTCTGCGTGCACTATGTTTATCACTATATGCATATTAACACCCACTTCCCCAGTAGTGGCAGTACGTGAGCTATGTGTAATTGTCTACTGTTATGGAACAATTAAGTTACAACTGTGCTGCCCGCATCTCGTGGTCGTGCGGTAGCGTTCTCGCTTCCCACGCCCGGGTTCCCGGGTTCGATTCCCGGCGGGGTCAGGGATTTTCTCTGCCTCGTGATGGCTGGGTGTTGTGTGCTGTCCTTAGGTTAGTTAGGTTTAAGTAGTTCTAAGTTCTAGGGGACTGATGACCATAGATGTTAAGTCCCATAGTGCTCAGAGCCACAACTGTGCTACATACGTGTGTTATGCTCAAAATGCTTAATGGGGAATGATTTAAGTCTATTTGACATATTGGTTCCTTTTCCTGTTTGTAGGAAACATTTATAATTCAGTAACGTCTACATCTGATGGTAATGTTGTGAACAAAATTCAGGATTTTGTTCGAAATCCTAGCAAAATCTTGCATTATAAGCACGCCCATAAGGCAATAGTTGGAATTTGTATAAAGTACACGCTGTGATGGACAGAGAAGGAGTGATATGTGAGCCTTGCTTGGCTCGTGTTCCCGTCATAATGTTTTTTACACCCTGTTTTTAACGTACTTCCACCTCACTACGTTAATTTAAATTACTACTGTCACTGAGTTGCTGCTTTGCCTGACGGTGACCGGCGCTAGCAGTGCGTATCGATGTACCTCTCTTTACTCCACTGCTATTACTTCCCGGTCGCTGTCTGTCGTAAGACAGTGTCGATGGCGAGTTCGAGTCTGCCAGTCAGTTGCAACGCGTCTCGAGCGCAGTCAGGACCTGCCAGTCGGGGTGTTGCAAAGCGGCACTAGTGCAGTCGGGATGGGGCAGGAGTGAGGCCTGCGTCGACATGGCTCGCCCGACCGTTGCCGCCACGCACCACTTGAGCCGGGCCACGGTCTTGGTGGGTCGTCGGTCAGTCGTCCTACAGGACGATGCGTTTTGGCTCGCCGATCGTTCATGAGTCGGCTGTGTGTGTGTGTGTGTGTGTGTGTAAGACGCGCGCGCGCCTACTCCCGATGTATCTTCATGCGAGCTTAGTAACTGTTGAGTATCGTTCAAGTCTTCGTGCAGTATTTGTCAGTTTGTGTGCGTCGTTTGCGTTATGTCCACAGACGACTATTTTAGGTGTTGTCAGCATTCTGAGGTGGTCGGTCGGTTGCTGCGGAACAGGGAAAATATCTCCGCGCGGTGCAGTCGGCTGGGTCCGCTGCCTGTCCCTGCGCAGTGTCTGAGCGTCTGTGGAGCTGTCCGATCGCTACGAGCTTCGTGGTTCACCGACCCAGGACGTTGAAGTTTAGTAGTGGTTTCAACTACCCAAGCCACGTCCATTAATTTTCTGGTGGTTCGTTTCGGTGGTTCACTGTTGGTGAGGTTTTCCTGTGAGCCACACTGAGTGTTTCTATTAATGAAATTCAGCCGCCATGCAGTGCAATTAACTACACTCCTGGAAATGGAAAAAAGAACACATTGACACCGGTGTGTCAGACCCACCATACTTGCTCCGGACACTGCGAGAGGGCTGTACAAGCAATGATCACACGCACGGCACAGCGGACACACCAGGAACCGCGGTGTTGGCCGTCGAATGGCGCTAGCTGCGCAGCATTTGTGCACCGCCGCCGTCAGTGTCAGCCAGTTTGCCGTGGCATACGGAGCTCCATCGCAGTCTTTAACACTGGTAGCATGCCGCGACAGCGTGGACGTGAACCGTACGTGCAGTTGACGGACTTTGAGCGAGGGCGTATAGTGGGCATGCGGGAGGACGGGTGGACGTACCGCCGAATTGCTCAACACGTGGGGCGTGAGGTCTCCACAGTACATCGATGTTGTCGCCAGTGGTCGGCGGAAGGTGCACGTGCCCGTCGACCTGGGACCGGACCGCAGCGACGCACGGATGCACGCCAAGACCGTAGGATCCTACGCAGTGCCGTAGGGGACCGCACCGCCACTTCCCAGCAAATTAGGGACACTGTTGCTCCTGGGGTATCGGCGAGGACCATTCGCAACCGTCTCCATGAAGCTGGGCTACGGTCCCGCACACCGTTAGGCCGTCTTCCGCTCACGCCCCAACATCGTGCAGCCCGCCTCCAGTGGTGTCGCGACAGGCGTGAATGGAGGGACGTATGGAGACTTGCCGTCTTCAGCGATGAGATTCGCTTCTGCCTTGGTGCCAATGATGGTCGTATGCGTGTTTGGCGCCGTGCAGGTGAGCGCCACAATCAGGACTGCATACGACCGAGGCACACAGGGCCAACACCCGGCATCATGGTGTGGGGAGCGATCTCCTACACTGGCCGTACACCACTGGTGATCGTCGAGGGGACACTGAATAGTGCACGGTACATCCAAACCGTCATCGAACCCATCGTTCTACCATTCCTAGACCGGCAAGGGAACTTGCTGTTCCAACAGGACAATGCACGTCCGCATGTATCCCGTGCCACTCAACGTGCTCTAGAAGGTGTAAGTCAACTACCCTGGCCAGCAAGATCTCCGGATCTGTCCCCCATTGAGCATGTTTGGGACTGGATGAAGCGTCGTCTCACGCGGTCTGCACGTCCAGCACGAACGCTGGTCCAACTGAGGCGCCAGGTGGAAATGGCATGGCAAGCCGTTCCACAGGACTACATCCAGCATCTCTACGATCGTCTCCATGGGAGAATAGCAGCCTGCATTGCTGCGAAAGGTGGATATACACTGTACTAGTGCCGACATTGTGCATGCTCTGTTGCCTGTGTCTATGTGCCTGTGGTTCTGTCAGTGTGATCATGTGATGTATCTGACCCCAGGAATGTGTCAATAAAGTTTCCCCTTCCTGGGACAATGAATTCACGGTGTTCTTATTTCAATTTCCAGGAGTGTATATTGTTTGACAATAATTCGAGTGCACCAGCAGAATTTTCTGCCTTGTGGCCGATAGTGTTCTGGTTACATGCCCTGGCCACTGACGTAAATGCAGGCAGTGTTCTTTTTGGCGAAGTTAACTATATTACTGTATTTCTAATTCAAGTGTACCAGCGGAATTTTCTGCCTTGTGGCCGTCAGTATTCCGGTTACTTGCACTGGCCACTAACGTAATTTCAGGCAGCGGCCTTTCCTCACCTGTTGTCACTGTCCAACATGGTGTGTAATTTTGACAGCTAATACATACATCACTGTAGATTATCACGTTCGTAACCTTTGTGTTTGAGTTCTCATGTACTCCATCGTGGCAAACAAGCGGTTGGTCGGTCGGTCCGTAATTGTCCCTTGGTTGGGTTCGGACCGATCGAATGTAACTGGGCTCACTGCCTGTCACGCCTAAGTGAACGAGGGCAGACCGATGAACTGGAGACTCCTGAGTGCCGCTCCCTTAATTATCCTTTTGGCAATTTTAATGTTGTTGTAATTTAACTGTATTTTATATTTTTGATTTGGCAAGGTTAGTTGCGGGCCTTCAGCTCTGGAAACATGTTCTCAGAGTTTCCTTCAAGTCCACACATTATCTCCTTCTGCTCTTGAAAGGTTATTGTATTTTCCTCTGAAATATTTTGCAAGTTATTGTGGGCCTTCCACCGTCGGTGTTGCAAAAAGGAAATTTTTAAACTTAATAAATTCTTTTACTGATTGTTGGAATATTTATTTCCTTAATGTGCAGAATTTAACTTTGCGGCCTTCAGCCATCTTATTGCGTTTGCTTATCTCTTACTGTGCACCTGGTAGGCCATCACCCCCATCTTAAACATTGTGGCCTTCTGCCTTCAGTAATAATCATAGTATATTTGGAATTTTGGAAATTTAATTCGGCGGCCTTCAGCCGCTCCTCATGCTGATCTCATATATCTATACGATTTATCTTATTCGTAAATTTAACTGTGTCATACCTTTTCAAAACTGAACTTATTCTAAAGCATCTGTTTGGAGGCCCACAGCAGCGAAGCAGATTTCATTCTTTCAAAAGCGTAATTCTGAACTAAATGATAATAAAATACAATTGTGAAATGAATCCACCGCAACTCCCTTGGCCCTTTCCACAGTCCTAATTTCCTGTTAGCCCTGCGTGATTTAGCGGGCGTTTCAATATGGGTTGCCTGAGACAATGGCATATCTGTTTCCAGTGCTTGAGGGGAGCATAATTGTCTGTTTATCCAGGTGTCCGACGGCAGCTCCCAGCCACTGAAAAATCCTCCCATTGTGCTGCTATTAATATGTTCCTAGCACTGCAGTGGAGGGCAGCCAGAAGCATAGCTAATGAGAATTATTCCACGCCCCATTTCTGACTCAACCAGGTGCAGTAGCAAATGGTGCATGAGGTGTTGGCTGGCTGACAACATCACAGTAGCATCATATTCAAAGAATCGTGCTATATTCTCTACTGGTGGCACTCGACCCTACACAGTGACATCTGTTGGTCCTTGGCCAGAGAAGAGCCATCATTATTGTTCGTGTTCTGAAGGGTGGTGATTAACAGCACAAGTAACCTGGCTGTGGGGCGAGAAAAAAAATTTATAATTCTTGAAGCGTGGGATATCAGTGGCATGTAGCAATGTCTTATTTGTATTCATACATCTCTCAAGAGACATTACTACACTCCTGGAAATTGAAATAAGAACACCGTGAATTCATTGTCCCAGTAAGGGGAAACTTTATTGACACATTCCTGGGGTCAGATACATCACATGATCACACTGACAGAACCACAGGCACATAGACACAGGCAACAGAGCATGCACAATGTCGGCACTAGTACAGTGTATATCCACCTTTCGCAGCAATGCAGGCTGCTATTCTCCCATGGAGACGATCGTAGAGATGCTGGATGTAGTCCTGTGGAACGGCTTGCCATGCCATTTCCACCTGGCGCCTCAGTTAGACCAGCGTTCGTGCTGGACGTGCAGACCGCGTGAGACGACGCTTCATCCAGTCCCAAACATGCTCAATGGGGGACAGATCCAGAGATCTTGCTGGCCAGGGTAGTTGACTTACACCTTCTAGAGCACGTTGGGTGGCACGGGATACATGCGGACGTGCATTGTCCTGTTGGAACAGCAAGTTCCCTTGCCGGTCTAGGAATGGTAGAACGATGAGTTCGGTGACGGTTTGGATGTACCGTGCACTATTCAGTGTCCCCTCGACGATCACCAGTGGTGTACGGCCAGTGTAGGAGATCGCTCCCCACACCATGATGCCGGGTGTTGGCCCTGTGTGCCTCGGTCGTATGCAGTCCTGATTGTGGCGCTCACCTGCACGGCGCCAAACACGCATACGACCATCATTGGCACCAAGGCAGAAGCGAATCTCATCGCTGAAGACGGCAAGTCTCCATACGTCCCTCCATTCACGCCTGTCGCGACACCACTGGAGGCGGGCTGCACGATGTTGGGGCGTGAGCGGAAGACGGCCTAACGGTGTGCGGGACCGTAGCCCAGCTTCATGGAGACGGTTGCGAATGGTCCTCGCCGATACCCCAGGAGCAACAGTGTCCCTAATTTGCTGGGAAGTGGCGGTGCGGTCCCCTACGGCACTGCGTAGGATCCTACGGTCTTGGCGTGCATCCGTGCGTCGCTGCGGTCCGGTCCCAGGTCGACGGGCACGTGCACCTTCCGCCGACCACTGGCGACAACATCGATGTACTGTGGAGACCTCACGCCCCACGTGTTGAGCAATTCGGCGGTACGTCCACCCGGCCTCCCGCATGCCCACTATACGCCCTCGCTCAAAGTCCGTCAATTGCACATACGGTTCACGTCCACGCTGTCGCGGCATGCTACCAGTGTTAAAGACTGTGATGGAGCTCCGTATGCCACGGCAAACTGGCTGACACTGACGGCGGCGGTGCACAAATGCTGCGCAGCTAGCGCCTTTCGACGGCCAACACCGCGGTTCCTGGTGTGTCCGCTGTGCCGTGCGTGTGATCATTGCTTGTACAGCCCTCTCGCAGTGTCCGGAGCAAGTATGGTGGGTCTGACACACCGGTGTCAATGTGTTCTTTTTTCCATTTCTAGGAGTGTATTTGGGTGCCGCACGGGGTAGCCGCGCTGTCTCAGGCGTGATCTCACGGTCCGCGCGGCTCACCCCATCGGAGGCTCGAGTCCTCCCTCGGGCTTGTGTGTGTGTGTGTGTGTGTGTGTGTGTGTGTGTGTGTGTGTGTGTGTGTGGGTGTTTTGTCCTTAGCGTAAGTTAGCTTAAGTTACAATAAGTGGTGCGTAAGCTTAGGGACCGACGACCTCAGCAGTTTCGTACCATAAGACCTTACCACAAATTTCCAACTATTTGGGTACATTAATTTTCCTCTGCTGTAAATGTACACAGTAATTCCTTGGTGTAAGACTCATCTAAATCTAAAGCTGATTGTGAGGTTATTGTGTGTCAGATATATGTTGGCTGTAAATAATACCAATGCAGACTGCACCAGCTTCCTCTCAGCCTCACTACACATGATGAGCAGTATTTGTCTGGACTGACTCCAGCAATATTGCACTGCAAGAACAGAATTTCGTATATCTGCTCAAGTACCACAAACTAGTATATTAGTCCTACGTGCCTCTCATCAGGCGCATTTTCTCTTGTGTTTATCATAGATATATAATTTCCTTTTTTCGGTATGTAGCTGGTGTCAAGTAAAAAAAATCCTCCTCGTCATGTCGTTCAATGAAAGCCCAGCGCAGGTGCGGAAAAAAGTAAAATAAAATAAATAAAAAATAATGAGAAATTAAAGGAACAATTACACAAAAAGAAAAACTGATACCCCATCAGTGACATCAACACGTTAGCCCACGCTGACTGCTACAGTAATGCGAATGCGCTGCTCAATCACTGCTGGAGTACTGATTATTCTTCGTCTTTTACTGTCCCTGTTCATACATCTCTATAAAATGAATATCGCAGTAGACTGATTTGGGACAACTCCCTGGTATGGGCACTTAAAATACGATTTAAAAATAATTTTTTTGTAATGGGAAACAAACCAATGCTTTCTATGAACGTTAGGTGTCGTATGAATGACATGATCAGAAGGATCCACTGGGTTTATTCAAGCTGCAGATTGCAAAAACAAAATTGCAAATATTTTCCGAAACACTAGAGAAAATGCATATGAAACACCTTAGGAGAGACACCCAGTATATGTATATCTGTTTGTGTTTCTTCGTATTTATTGTTATGAATAGCGAGAACGGAACGGTGATTGTAAATGTTACGACAAGCAAATATATTCCAGTGACCTGTCACAAAACTGAGAATGTGTAGTTAAAAGCCGCCCTCTGCCTACCACGTGAATTTTTTTCCTATTTAGTATAAATGTATTTTAAATGTTCTGACAAAGTCTCCATCGACTAATACTGGCCTAACAGTTTGCTTTGAAACCAATTTCGAAAAATGACATGCCTTTCCATTTTCCATACCTTTAACGTGACACCATATGTTGCATTTTATAGCGAGTACCACCTTGGTCAGACCCAGAGGACACGCAGCAGTGTCATCATAATTTATACGCAGTATGAAGAGAGAAGAGGTCAGCAAACCGTTCTCCCACCCGATGTACGCTTTATATACTTCGGAGCCGCTACATATGTTTTATGTAGCTCCTAAATGAACCATGCGAAGTTAAGTATATCCCGTTCTATCAAGGAGAAATCCATATTCATCGGAAGTAGCCCTAGATCCTCCGTACGGTAGTCACGCACACTTATCACACATCTTAAATGATGGCTCACTGCTGATAATAGTATCCTCAAATGTACATTCTCAGTAAAATTTCTCCTCCGTATGGCAGTCACACACGCTTATCACACGTCTTAACTGGCGGCTAACTGCTTACAACAGTATCCTCAAACGTACATTCTCAGTAAAATTTTTCCTTTAAATTGATCGCACATGTGATACCAGTTGGCCTCTCTTGCCCAAAAATGCGTCCTTTGCCTGTGATATTCTTTTTTTTTATGTCTTCCTTGTTCAGTCCATAATGTGATACGTTGGTTTGAAAGTAGCAGAACTCCGTAACTATTAAAAATTTCCCGGCATTACTTCTTCGACGTGTAGATTGATCAGTAGGCGGGCGAGATTGCATCCTTGTCTTATCCCATTTTCAGACCGAGTAATTGGAACATGCTCTTCCATCCTCATGATTACCAATTCGTTCTTGTGCGTATTGTGTATTTTCCTCAGAATTTCAAACGTCTTTCATCGTTCTTCTTGTCAGAAATTTGGATGTAAAAACTGTAAAGCTGATGTGCTGTAGTTCTCGCAGTTACCACTCTATCCTTGGCATTGTATGGGTGATACTTTTCCAAATGTTGGATGGTATCTCTGCAGTCCCTTAGATTCTACACACCAACTTTAATAGTGGCTTGGCTGCCAGCTTTCCCAATGATTTTATAAACTGCAAAGGGATGCTATTAGTCCCTTCTGATTTATTTGATCGTAGGTCCTCAAGAACTCTCTTAAACGCTGATACTGCATCCTCCATGACTTTCATATCGACTCTCATTCTGAATGTAACACATTATCAGACACTCCCCGTTTTAGAGGCCTTGAATATATTCTTTACATTTACCTACTCTCTTCTTTGCGTTTGATAGTGGAATCCCCATTGGACTCTTAATTTAACAATTCTTGCTGTCAGTTTCTCAGAATGTTGTTTTTATTTTTCTATGTGCTGAATTAGTTCCAGCAAAGACCATTTTCCTGTCAATTTATTAACATTTTTCCTGTAGCCACGCCACCTTAGCTTCCCTTGCACTTCATATTTAATTCACCCTTAAGTGACTTGCATAGATGTATTCCACTCTTTCCTCAAACATTTCTGTACTTTCTTTTTTCGTCATTCATGTGTAGTGTTTCACCTGTTATCAGAGGTTTCTTCGGATCTACTTTTCTTGCACTTATGTTGGTCCGTCCAGCTTCTGCGTTTGCCGTTTAGAAATCTTTTATTCTTCAACTCAGCTGCCTACTATGGTACTCGATTTCGCTCATCTATTCAGATGGCTCTGAGCACTATGGGACTTAATTTCTCAGGTCATCAGTCCCCTAGAACTTAGAACTACTTAAACCTAACTAACCTAAGGACATCACATGCATCCATGCCCGAAGCAGGATTCGAATCTGCCACCGTAGCGGTCACGTGGTTCCAGACTGTAGCGCCTAGAACCGCTCAGCCACTCCGGCCGGCTGCTGCTTTGTACTCCTGCTTTCAAAATTTTCCCACACGAATCTTTCAGACGGCTCGCTTTAATTTCAGTCTGCTACTCATCACTACAAAATTGTGGCCAAATTTTATATCAGCTATTGGATATCTTATAATCCAGTACCTGATTTCGAAATCCTTGTCAGATCATGATGTAATCCAGCTGTAATGTTCGCGTTCCTCGTTTTCCAAGTGTATCTCTTCCTCTGGTGATTTTTGACCAGTGTATTCGCAATTATTAGCTGGAATTTAATGCAAAACTCAATTGGCCTTTCTTTTCTTTCATTTGTGCTACTAAGCCCTATTCTCCCATAACACTTTTTCCTATTCCTTTCTCTCCCATTGAGTTCGATACCCTATGACTACCAGATTATCATCTCGCTTTACGTGGTGAATTACCTGCTCAATATCCTCATATACTTTCTCTGCCAATTCAGTTTCAGTGTGTGACTGTCTCATGTATTCCAGAACTACTGTTGTTGAGACTGTTTTTTGTCGAATTCGACTGAAAAAACCATATTATTGAACTGTTCTCAGTAACCATTTTCTTGATGCACTTTGCCATTTTTTGATGCTGTTGATCCTACCCTTTATTCATTTGTTCAGACCTTATCTTCTTCCATTTTACGTCTACATTGGGCCTTTAGATTCTTCTTTTCAACTTTTATAACTTTCCTACCACGCTCAAACTTCTGACATTCAACGCCCCTGCTCGTAGAATGTTATCCTTCCGTCAATTATTCAATATTCTTCACATAATAACCTCCCGTTTAACAGTCTTCTCCCGAAGATCCGAATGGGGACTAATCCAAAACTTTATACCAACGGAAAGATCATTATGACACTTCGGCAACTACATTGTCTTCATCAGTTTCATGCCGTTGATTCCTGCTGATTCTTCTTCATCTTAGGGACAGTATCACACCCATAGGGCAAGACGTTGCCCTAAAACTCCTTCGCCCAGTCTGACGACGCCCGTTGACAGAACGAGGGTCGCTCTTTATTGGGGAAGTTACAAAATTTAAATGGTTGATACGTTCGAATCCATTATTTACTAGTCAAAGACGCTACCCCAGGCCAGCTAGCATGAAGTTTTTTTTTTTTTTCCGACGCAGCCGTTGCAGGAAGGGCATAGCTGTCCCCTCCCCCTTCCACCACCAGCACTACTGCCACCATCCCCCCCCCCTCCCAATTCTCGGCAGGACGAAGGTTTTCAGTAAACAGACAAACCGTCGGTAGAACTGTGGCGCGGAATGGCGAGTCCCAAATTATGAATTATTAGCATAGTGAGCAATCTCAAGCAGCAAAAAGTTTTAAAAAAGACTCCTACTGAAGGAAGATATATATTGTACGAATATAATGTGATGTGATATGATGTGATCAGCCGAAGGGGATGGCCTGACTCGTGGTGGAGGCTTTGGAGAACGTCGATTTGCTCAACTGAAGATCGTGCAAGTGAGAGCGATGTTGACGCAACGTCAACGGCTCTAAAGCCGATGCGCGGGACCTCACACTTGGTTGTTATCTGATGCCACTACGTGCTCTGCGAGACTCACTGACTACATTCGAAGATGAGAAACAATTCCATGGAAGTGTAGTGGCACACATGTATGAGTACCTTGGTTCAGATGTTTAGATAGTCCGCTGTTATTTATTTTTTGCCTTAACTTTTCTAAAATGTTATTATCAGTACGTGCTAATAAATTTATATACATTATATGTCAGTGAATGTTTACTGTTTCTCACTGTAGGCAAGAATCACCATAAATTGGTAGTAGGTGTACTAAACTTCCTCTAGTTGGCCGTGTATGCTGCTAGGACGCTACATTCGCTACTCTGAAATGAAGAGAAGCTGTACTTAAGTACTGCAGTAAGTCCTCGTGACAACACTGCTTTCTTTATTTATGTATTGTACAGGCGAACGCAGCAATCTTCACAATTTCTATACATAGATATTCATCCTAATCTTTCTCCTCCGTCACGTTGTCCATCCCCTCCCTTCCCTTCTCCATAACCATTTCCTTCTCACCCCTCTGAAGTCTCCTGTCCCCCCTCTGACCTTGAGTCTTGTTTATTGTTACTACAATTTCAGATAGCATAATAAGTATTGTAGTCATAATCCGAGAAGCCTAACTATAACTGTTTTCTGCGAAAGATGATTTTGGAAAAGGAAATAAAACAGCACGTTACTTTAAATACAATTTTTGTTTGAAAATATATGTGTGAGAAAAAGTACACAGAGACGATATAATTTGTCCGATGACTTTAATGCCCTGTAATCATAGTTACTGCGACAAAGAAAATAAAACTTCACCTTTTCGTAGCAGAGCACATTATTTTTCTTTCTAGCTGTCAGATTTTACGGCCAACCAGTACATTCTGGTTTACAATAGCGCGCAGCCAACGACCGCCCAATTGTTAAATACAGTATCGTGTAGTAACTTGCAGTAAATCGACTAAGAAGGATTTGCAATTATGTACTGCATAATCATTTATATATTACATTAATTTAAAAATGTACGCTCTGTGTCCATCCGAATGTTCATTAAATCGGTGTGTGAACACATCAAGTAAATCGCTCAAGAATTTTAAGAGATTTTTGGTGACAATGTAGCCTGTGTCGGTCCAAATGTTAATTAGGCTATTTTCTCGTAAACGGAAGTAATCGGTGAAGAAAAACTCAAGTAAATCTGTGAAGAAGTCTTCGGAAATTGGGTAACAACGTCCCCATTTATAGAGGGTAGTCAGATAAAGTCTGAAAAGCTTGTAATGATGTTCTTAGAAATACCAGTAAGGAAAAAATTCGATGCGTTGGGTACTTTCCAAATTAATTAACATTGAAGTTAGCCTATTAGGCCGTTACTCTTGCTAATTCAAGCAGCCCGCCGCAGACGTTGTTGCCAGACTTACACTTTGTTCGGTTTCCTAAAACCGAACAAGAGAGTGATACAAAAATTTGACATGGGGTGTTAGTGAGGATCAAATCCAACCCAAAAATTGAGGAGGCTAGTACGCTACCATCTACTGTATGAAAGCAACTAAAACGAATTGTATTTGGCGGGCCGCTCGAATATTCGCGAGCAATGACCTGATATAGCTAACTTCAGTGCTAATTAATTTAAAACGGGCGCTGATGACCTCGATGTTGAGCGCCCACAACCCCCCCCCCCCAATTTAAAACGGCGCAACGTATCAAATTATTTTAGTAAGAATTATTTCTCAGCACAATCTATCTTGAAACCCGCTTGCCGTTTTGTGAGATTGCTTCCGACCACCCTGTATTGTACTACAGTTTAAAAAGTTTCCAGTTGACTTGCACCATGGTGTTGATTATGGAATAATTTAGTAAGCTAAGGCACAGTATGGACAAGAAATAGAGGTACCAACCGAATAATGGAGTTGGTAATGTGAAAGACAATAATTGACAAACCTCCGAAATACATGCTATTCTACCTGCAGAAGGACGGCAGGAGGAAACGCGGAGGGTATAAGCAAAGAAATCAGCTGTCAGGTAGGTTAATAGACAGTTAATACGTCATATCAAGATAAGAAATCCCACTAATTGGGAAATGTTTGCTCGTAACCACCTTGACTATTAGTATCCTTTCACGTGTGCTCTCATCCACTATCAACTTTGTTTAAATGCTTTTCATTTGCGTTCTTTAGAGTACGAGGAGAATATCTTGCTACTACAGTGACTCAACCCTTTCGTTATTAATACATCCGCTTCAGAGGGGCAGAAGGAAAGGGTAACTAATGTGGAGATGAACATCTTGTCTGCAACAGAATTAACTGAATCCTAATACACATTGATGGAAGAAAATAGTACACCTGCAAATACGATGTCGGTTTTGATACGATGACTGTACAAGCAATGTGGGGTATAGTAGATATACTAAGAGGGGTTTCAACGTCGTCCGCCAACGTAGTGTTGTGGCGTAGTTACTAGTGCGCCATCTGCGTTGACGCTTTAATGGGGAATGCTAACAACCAGAAGGCTCTTTACTAGCCACGCTGAAATGTCCGCAACCATTCTTATTCAGTTATATTATACACATCTGCTGCTCGCAGTTTTTAAGAACGTTGTAACCTCCCCACAAAGAATGTAAATGAAAATGTGTGCCATGCAGTAACCTTCCCACAAAATATAATAACTTACAGTTAAATGAATTTTTAAATATATTGTAACCTCTGAACAAAATTAATCTTAATGTAACCTCTGAACAAAGTTGGCTCCGATTTATAGTCTGTGCGCAGAAATGCATTAACACTTAATATTCCCACAAAAATTCTTTTCTCATTTTAACATCAAGTTCGAAACAG
Source organism: Schistocerca cancellata (assembly GCF_023864275.1). Classification (NCBI taxonomy): domain Eukaryota; kingdom Metazoa; phylum Arthropoda; class Insecta; order Orthoptera; family Acrididae; genus Schistocerca; species Schistocerca cancellata. Next base: position 605,073,136 of record NC_064630.1, read on the forward strand.
AAAAATTACTAAACAGCAAAAATAATAAAAAAGTTTAGTAACCCGATAAATTTTTTGAGGACAGCAGCGCTGCCCTTCGGCCCTGTATTCTGAATAAAAAAAAGCAAAAATTCTTACCTCAATAAAAACTGCAATTATATCTGCTCTTAAGTTGGAATTTTTCGACACAGCTTCGTGCAATGCTGGCGTATATTTTTTTTATTATTGGAAGGAATGATCATGCATTTGAAATGTTCTTTAAATTGAAATGAATGCTTTTCTTTAAAAGAGTTGCTTTATATTATAAAAATTATTATTGGGGCTTTTTTTGGAACAAATTAAATTACAATTAACATACATTATTAAATATGAGCAAGGCTGCTTCTTTACCTTCTACAACAATACTCATCCTCCAGAGTCCTGACCAGAGTCGCGAGCAGAGCACACAGCCGACGCATGCCGACTCCTGTCGATAAGCACGGACTAGCACGGACTGACTACTACTGTCGACAGACCACTACTACTGTCGACTCGCGCGGTCAAGCGCAGACTAGCAACAACTAACGATAAACTACTCTCTGGTCAGAGATTCTGTCATGCCTCGCCCATCGCCGGCAATGTATACGTCTTTCAACGTCCACACGTTACCCGCATCAAGCATGACACAAGATTTTCTTTCCCGTTTCAGAAAATTTTTCACAGTGCTATTCAGGTTTCAGTTAGCTTTTGTTTTACTTGCATCAAAGAACTGATTATATCCTCATATCTGTGTCTCCAATGGAACTAATGCTTCAAACCAATAGACCGTAGCTAAATGTGTTATCAGTAACGTTTGTAACTGTAGGCAGACTTTTATCTTACTTTCTACATGTATCAAAATCTTATTGCTGAAAAGCTGACACGTGATTAAAGTCATGGGAATATTTAGAGTGCAGAGTTACTTCACAGTAAGGCTACTATTCTACGATTTCCTTAAATTGCCATTCAGATCGAAGAGAATGCACGGTATCTGGGTCCTACGTTATTCGCAGGGCGCTCAAGGGAACAGGAAAAAATGTTTCTGAGCATATATTGCAGTTCTTGGGAGCCGGAACTATCGCACTACTTCTCTAGCCATAACTAACTACAACATACCTTCCCTGGCAGTAACGGCGACATTTGGCAAACAGGAAGCCTGACGAGAAAGATACTGGCAGTTTTACATTTCGTGCTGCAGCACAATTCTCGTTCCAGAAGCAAACAGGAAGTCCACCCTCAGCGACGGAGCAGCTAATGGTGCGGAAATGGTCTGTAAACAGTAAGCTGCTTTTGCCGCAGGAAAGCTGAGAAATTATGTCGTATTTCTCACGAACGCTCCGTACACGCAAATTGTCGATTAACTAAAGGGTTGTAGTCAAAGAAAGCCACTTGGATAGTGCGAAACACCTGAAAAATATTACTCAGAAACGTGTTTGTATGACAGTTAAGTTTTATGAAACGGTGTCTGAGCTGACCTCTAATAGTTAAGGGGCCGGTCGAAAAAAATACTAGCCAACCAAAGCATGATTTTCAGTTACTCTATGTTACATGTTCGTGAAATTCAAAGACACGGTCATATATACAAAAAACCAAACAAATTTGTAAGGTCTGCAACTATTTCTAACGGTGCATTTACCAGCATGTTGGTGTACTCGAAAATATGAAAGATAATGTCCTCAGACTAACTATGGCGAAACTGAGAGCAATTACGTTTGCCGAAACCTTCATGAAAAATCCCAAATTATTTCCACAGCTGCAGAAGGACAGACACATCACATACTGGAAGTGCTGAACTGCAAAATATGTCACTCAAATTGGAACGTAAATTATAGCCGTGAAATTCTGCTTCACGCAGATTTTTCTTCTTTTTTGGGATTTCGTACGTTAGAGTATTTATATGTAAAAGGGTCTTTCGTAAACAGTGCTAAGTGTACGCATTTCTCAAGCTACTACAGAAATGGTACTGATAAGCATCAAGTTTTTTTTTTTGTGATGCGCTATAAGGTAACTCTACTGTCAGCTCGATATGGTTGAAATAGCTCTGAGCACTATGGAACTTAACATCTGAGGTCATCAGTCCCCTAGAACTTAGAACTACTTAAACCTAACTAACCTAAGGACATCACACACACCCACGCCCGAGGCAGGATTCGAACCTGCGACCGTAGCGGTCGCGCGGTTCCAGACCGATGATCCTAGAACCACTCGGCCACTACGGCCGGCCAGCTCCATATGCTCGTAGTTGTTTTTAATTTAGTCAAATGGGTTAAACTTGAATAACTTCACAAAAACCGTGGTATTGTATGCGAATTTACTAGGAAGTTGATGAACAGCAATGAATCCACTCGTATTTATTTAATAGTCATTTCATTTACCTATCGTTAACGAGCCGTGTGAGGAATGACCTAAAACTTAAAACGTAGCTAAACATCCCAGGGACCGATGACCCTACTAGTCTGGTACCTTCAATCCCACAAACCAACCAACCTAAACACCCCACCTGTTCAAAAGTATCAAGGGCACCTATCAGCCAATATTAGTACGGGGTACATGAGCTTTTCCCCTTTATGACGGCCAGACCTCGTATGGGAACAAATCCATGGTAGTGTCAGAATGTCTATGACGCACTGGCCGCCAGGTCTTCCTCAGCACTGTCCTGCTGGTATAGTCATAATCTCTGAGCGGTTCCTCACTGTATACAGTACATAATGCACTGTACTGTGTTCATATCCTTCAGCATTTAGCTTTTTCCTAAGCATGATAAAGTGACCACACCCTAAACACCCTGATACGAACTCCAGTCCGGAACCATACTGCTGCTATGGTCGCAGGTTCGAATCCTGCTTCGGGCACGGATTTGTGTGATGTTCCTACGTTACTTAGGTTTAAGTAGTTCTAAGTCTAGGGGACTGATGACCTCAGATGTGAAGTCCCATAGTGCTTAGAGCCATTTGAACAATTTTGAACGAACACCACATTCTCTCTACTTCACTGTTGGCGCTCCATATGGTGGCAAGTAACGTCAGTAGTAGGTAGATATCAAATTCATATGCAAATTAATTAAACTGATTATTTAATTAAACCCCCCAACCAAGACCACCCCAATGACGTTGTGTGCTTTTCTAAGCCGCACCCCCTCCCCACCCCATACACTCCCTCAATTTCACTCTACTGGCAGGAATTTCGAATTTTGGCGGGAATTTCTGTGTCCCAAGGTGGTGCTGATGTCCCACCTCACTCCCTCTTCCACCCGTAAATTGTCGGGAAATTAAAAATGGTGGTGTCCTTTCTGCGAATAGAATACCGTTCCTCCTGGAAGGAAAGCTCAAGTGCACCCTCCTAACAGAATTATACCACCAGAGGCGCCTCAGATTGGTAGTAGCCAATACGAAAGCACCATCAGATCACATCGGGGATATAAGGCGAGCGCAGCAACCCTGCAGCCTCGGTTGCAATCAGTAAGTCAGTATGAAGCGCCAGCAGAGATTGTCCAGCGCCTTCCAGTCGTAGCAGCAACAGAACAGGAACAAGCCGCGGAGGAGTACTCACTCCCAGTTTAATGTCTGTCTTTACTGAGGAAGATGAAGTCTTTGCGCTTCTATCATCGCTTGCAACGATTTTTCTTCTTTGCTCATCAGCGGATGCGGCGTGCTCCAACTTCTTGGGGTCTGCAGCAGCTAATTGTCCCAGCCCAACGGGACCCACAACAGTAGGAGCATCCTGGGATCCAGTCACGCACCTGGTCAGTTTGATGGAGCAGGACCATCAGCTGTTATTGCAGATTGAAGACGCCCAGCCAGTCACTGATTCGCTGAAGTGCACTAGGGTCCTAATCAGCATGACGCAGGTCGGTACTGGACCCCGTCATAAGTGCCATCGCAGAATATTCAAGTGATACTGCATGAACAAAGTGAGGATGTAGTGGATGGGAAGATATTAGTTAAACTCTGAGCACCACTACTCTTCAGTTCAATCTATAATTTAACCACTAGTGGTTCGAAGCGTTTACATATTGGCACAGAGGCAACTGCAGACAGAGACTGCCGTGTTGTGACAGAGACTGAGAACGCAGCTAAAAGTATTAAAGAGCGGCTTACACATGTGGAATGGGATGAACTATGGCATGCAAAAGCCTCCACCAAGTAGCAGTTGATCACCGAGTGTCATCCGAGCTATCCTCCTCCGGAATATTACTGTACTGCTCTAGATCTAGCCATTACAACAGTGTACAATGGCTCTGCGCACAGTGTGAAATCAGGTGATCCATCCATTTATCTACAGAACTCCAAAGTTAAAAACTTATTCTGTCTACAGATGGTATTATCGATTTTGTTGGAAAGACTGAATAGATGGTTGCTCGTGTTAAAGCTGTGTATAGAGACATTGCTGTGTATCTAAGTAGGAACATTCATGTAGACAACTTCGAACCGTGGGTCAATATGGTGCCAACGAAAACTAATGTAATGCCAATAAATTTGAGAAATACGTGCTGAATTCTATGCTTACAAGAAGGCTTCATTTTTCATAGTCTGTACCGGTGTTAAGTTAAAGAACGAGCCTGTCAATGTAGCGCATCCTGTGTATGATTATTGATTAAAAATGTATATAACCATGTATGTGTTTTTTTTATATTTCTTACCTCTCATTACGTTGCAAGTACTTAAGCTATTTTCACCAGTATTTTCACTGCAAACATGCAGCAGCAGAAAATTATGTCATGTAACTGAATTCTCCATAAAAGCCCATTACATGCAACTACTACATAGTTGGCATTATGGAAGAGCATAGTGGTCATTATTTTCTATAAAAACCTATTGCACGCCAGTACCTGACGTAGTAGGTATCATGACAGGGTGGGTGAAGCATCAAGACTTTGTTTTAAGCGACTGGAGTGGTGATGGTGTGCAAGAAGACCGGAAGTGTAATGGTGTACCCCTTCCCGTGCAATAATTGTAGCTCCATCCAACTGCGGCAAGCCAAGTGCTCTCATGTCGCCGCTAACACGTCCGGATGGAATTAGCTTTGGAAATGTATGTGTATTTTCAAAAACACTGTTTTAGTTCAAAAACCAACTATCACAGTAGATATTGCAGAATGTAGATGATGTGACATACACGACATTCATTGAGAACAGTGACATGCCTCCACCGGAAAAAGTAAAGCCGAACACAGTGTTCATCTTTGACAACGTTGCTGTGAAAACCCAAGATCAAAATAGGCGATATTTCTGTTTTGGTCGCCATATGTTTGTTGATGTATTTTATCTGAGTCAGCAATGTTCCAGAATCCCAAAATAGCGGCTGAGGGATAATGCAAAACTAATTACAGCATTCAAACAGCATAAACTGAATTTAAAACACATTTACGAGTTTCATGTAGAAACAGATATGTCGTTTAATGATTTTGTAAAGATATGTGCCGATTGCTGGAATGGCTGACAGTACGGGTTTCTCGTTATTGCTAAAACAAGAAAACTGAATGATGGTATAGAAGGAACTTCCAGGATTTCCTACGAATATAGCCAGTATACGAATCGCCATGAATAAATTCGCACGCATGCCGGGAGCTCAGTTTGATTGGGAGGCGGTACATAAACAAGACAGTCGCTTGTACATGGACGCGAAAATTCAAAACATCAAACGTAAAGTTGGAGGCGTACCCAAGGCACTAGAGACGTATTGTCATACCCTTCTGAGAGTGAACACTACACTGAATGATCGGCTTAATGGAATCGAGGAGATAGTAAACTACTATACTGAACGGGAAATAGCTGTTAATGAAAAGTGGACATTCTACGAATGGGTTAACACAACTGAAAAGCAAGTAGGCGACTTAACTGAAGGTAAAATAGATGTTACCGAGAAGGAGGAGCACCATAAGAAAAAGAAGAGAGGATATATGAAACCTTACTCTGCACAGAAGTCCGATTAGTATACAGTGGAATGTCGACTAAGCATTAAGTCTTCGAGGCAAGGAAGGCCGTTCGCGAGAAGCTACGGTTGCTGAGGTTTGAGCATTTGAAGCGGAAGCAGACACTGCAAAAAAGGTTAAATCAGTTACTGAACCTCTTGATGAACTCTCAGCGAAATTCCACAAAGACGACGATGACTCTTCTGCCGATTTCATTAACGGTCACAGTGACATTAGGATAGACAAAATATTCAGTGTCAGTGGTGAAAAACTATACATGTTGGGCACACAGCCTATCACCTCAAATGAAAGAAACAATACAGATCGGAGATAAACAGTTCCAAAGAGCATCCTGTCTACTGAAAGTTATTTTCCTACGATCCAAAAAAACTGTAAATTAATCTCCTAAATATCTGGAAATGTATCATGACATATTGGTTTTGACTTATCTGCATAAGAATACAAAAATCCGAAGCAATGTGAAACACAAGTCCATTATGAAACCTATGTTGGACGGTGAAAAACTAGTAGTGGTGATTGTATGGACATTATGCTTAAAATAATGAACAATCGACTCCCGATTACGTATACACTATGTGATAAAAAGTATACGGACATCCCTTAAACATACGTTTTTCATGTTAGGTGCATTATGCTGCCACCTATCGCCAGGTACTCCATATCAGCGACCTCAATAGTCATCAAACATCATGTGAGAGCAGAATGGGGCGCTCCGCGGAACTCACGGACTTCGAACGGTCAGATGATTTGATGTCACTTGTGTCATACGTCTGTACACGAGATTTCAACACTCCTAAACATCCCTAGGTCCATTGTTTCCGATGTGATACTGAAGTGGAAACGTGAAGGGACACGTACTGCACAAAAGCGTACAGGCCGACCTCGTATGTTGACTGACAGAGACCGCCGACGATTGAAGAGTGTCGTAATGTGTAATAACCAGACATCTATCCAGACCATCATCACACAGGAATTCCAAACTGCATCAGGATCCACTGCAAGTACTATGACAGTCAGGCAGAAGGTGAGAAAACGAATTTCATGGTCCAAGCCTACTCATAAGCCACACATCACGCCGGTAAATGCCAAACGAGGCCTCATTTGGTTTAAGGATCGTAAACATTGGACGATTGAACAGTGGAAAAACGTTGTGTCGAGTGACGCATCACGGTACACTATGTCGCGACCGAATGGCAGGCTGTGGGTATGTCGTATGCCCGGTGAACGTCATCTGCCAGCGCGTGTAGTGCCAACAGTAAAATTCGGAGGCGGTGGTGTTATGGCGTGGACGTGATTTCCCTGGAGGGGGCTAGCTCCCCATGTTGTTTGGTTTGGCACTACCTCAGCATGGACCTGCATTGATGTTTTAAGGACCTTCTTGCCTCCCACTGTTGAAGAGCAATTCGGGGATGGCGATTGAATCTTTCAACACGACCGAACACCTGTTCATAATGCACGGCCTATGGCGGAGCGGTTACAGGCCAATAACAACTCTGTAATGGACTCGCCTGCACAGAGTCCTGACCTGAATTCTGTATGGGATGTTTTGGAACTCAGACTTCGTGCCGGCCCGCATCTCGTGGTCGTGCGGTAGCGTTCTCGCTTCCCACGCCCGGGTTCCCGGGTTCGATTCCCGGCGGGGTCAGGGATTTTCTCTGCCTCGTGATGGCTGGGTGTTGTGTGCTGTCCTTAGGTTAGTTAGGTTTAAGTAGTTCTAAGTTCTAGGGGACTGATGACCATAGATGTTAAGTCCCATAGTGCTCAGAGCCATTTGAACCATTTTTTAGACTTCGTGCCAGGCCTCACCGACTGACATCGATACCTTTTGTTAGTGCAGCACTCTGTGAAGAATGGGCTGCCATTCCCCAAAATATCTTCTAGCACCTTACGGAACGTATGCCTGCGAGAGTGGAAGCCGTCATCAGGGCTAAGGGTCGGCCTCTACCATACTGAAATCCAGAATTACCGATGGAGGGCGCCACGAACTTGTAAGTAATTTTCAGCCAGATGTCCGAATACTTTTGATCACACAGTGTATATTATGACGACCCCAACGAGCTAATAGACCTGCTATGATTGCTAATAATGGAGCTCAGTCTAATGAATCTGTCTGAACAATTTTTTGTGCTTAGAGAGAGAGGTATCACTGAATAATTATGGAGACTCTAGTTCCAGAACAGCAGAAACCAACACGCAAATCAGACCCTAGAAGACATGTTATGATTAAAGGTATGAACGACCTGTGGCAGGCGGATTTTGTAAACATTAGGAAATATTCATGTGTGAATAACGCGTTCTACATCTACATCTCCATGGATACTCTGCAAATAACATTGAAGTACCTGGCAGAGGTTTCAGCGAACCACCTTCACAATTATCTGTTATTCCAACCTCGTATAGCGCGCGGAAAAAATGAACACCTATATCTTTCCGTACGAGCTCTTATTTGGACTTATTTTATCTTTGTGATCTTTCCTCCCCCTATGTAGGTCAGTGTCAATAAAATATTATCGCATTCGGAGGAGAATTTTGGTGATTGGAATTTCGTGAGAAGATTCCGTCGCAACTAAAAACACCTTTCTTTTAATGATTTCCAGCCCAAATCCTGTATCATTTCTGTGACACTCTCTCCCATGTTACGCAATAATACAAAACGTGCTGCCTTTCTTTGAACGTTTTCGATGTACTCCGTCATTCCTATGTGGTAAGAATCCCACACCGCGCAGCAGTATTCTAAAAGAGGACGGACAAGCGTAGTGTAGGCAGTCTCCTTAGTAGGTCTGTTACATTTTCTAAATGTGCTGCCAATAAAACGTAGTCTTTGGTTAGCCTTCCCAACAACATTTTCTATGTTTTCCTTCCAATTTAAGTTGTTCTTAATTGTAATACCTAGGTATTTGGTTGAATTTATGGCTTTTAGATTAGACTGATTTATCGTCTAACCGAAGTTTAACGAGTTCCTTTTAGCACTCATGTGGATGACCTCACACTCTTCGTTATTTATGGTCAACTGCCACTTTTCACACCATTCAGATACATTTTATAAATCGTTTTGCAGTTTGTTTTGATCTTCTGACGACTTTATTAGTCGATAAACGACAGTGTCATCTGCAAACAACCGAAGTCGGCTGCTCAGATTGTCTCCCTAATCGTTTATATAGATACGGAACAGCAAAGGGCCTATAAAACTACCTTGGGGAATGCCACACATCACTTCTGTTTTACTCGATGACTTTCCGTCAGTTACTACGAATTGTGAAGTCTCTGACAGGAAATCATAAATACAGTCGCGTAACTGAGACGATATTCCATAAGCACGCAATTTCACTACGAGCTGCTTGTGCGGTACAGTGTCAAAAGCCTTCCGGAAATCCAGAAATACGGAATCGATCTGAAATCCCTTGTCAATAGCACTCAACACTGCATGTGAATGAAGAGCTAGTTGTGTTTCACAGGAACGATGTTTTCTAAACCCATGTTGACTGTGTGTCAATAGACCGTTTTCTTCAAAGTAATTGACAATGTTCGAAGACAATATATGCTCATAAATCCTCCTGCATATCGACGTTGACGATATGGGCTTGTAAATTAGTGGATTACTCATATTACCTTTCTTGAATATTGGTGTGACCTGTGCAACTTTCCAGTCTTTGGGTACGGATATTCCGTCGAGCGAACGGTTGTATATGATTGTTAAGCATGGAGCTAATGCATCAGCATACTCCGAAAGGAACCTAATTGGTATACAGTCTGGACCCGAAAACTTGCTTTTATTAAATGATTCAAGTTGCTTCGCTACTCCGAGGATATTTACTTCTACGCTCCTCATGTTGGCAGCTGTTCTCGATTCGAATTCTGGAACATTTACTTCGTCTTCTTTTGTGAAGGCATTTCGGAAGACTGTATTTAGTTACTCTGCTTTGGCAGCACTGTCTTCGTTAGTATCTCCATTGCTATCGGGCAGAGAAGGCATTGATTGTTTCTTGCCGTTAACATGCTTCACATACGACTAGAATACCTTTGGATTTTCTGCCTGGTTTCGAGACAAAGTTTCGTTGTGGAAACTGTTGTAAGCATCTCGCATTGAATCCGCGATAAATTTCGAGCTTCTGTAAAAGATTGCCAATCTTGGGGATTTCGTGTCTGTTTAAATTTGGCATGTTAGTTTCGTTGTTTTTGCAACAGTGTTCTAACCCGTTTTGTGTACCAAGTAGGATCAGTTCCGTCGTTTGTTAATTTATTTGGTGTAAATCTCTCAACTGCTGCCGATACTATTTCTTTGAAACCAAGCAACATCTGGTCTACACTTATACTACTAATTTGGAATGAGTGAAGATTGTCTCTCAGGAAGGCGTGAAGTGAATTTTTAGCTGCTTTTTTCAATAGGTATATTTTTTGCTTATTTTTCGAGGATTTGGGGATTACAATACTCAATGTTGCTACGACAACCCTGTGTTCAATAATGCCTGAATCGGTTTGGATGCTCGTTGTGAACTCAGGATTATTTGTTGCTAAGAGGTAAAACGTGTTTTCACATCCGTTTACTATTCGCGTGGGCTCATGAACTAACTGCTCGAAATTATTTTCAGTGAATGCGTTTAGCCCAATTTCAGATGTTATTTTATGCCTACCTGCGGAATTAAACATGTATTTTCGCCAACATATCGAGGGTAAATTAGAGTCACCACCAACTATTATCGTATGAATCGGGTACGTGTTTGAAATCTAACTCAAGTTTTCTTTGAACCTTTCAGCAACTGTATCATCTGAACTGGGAGGTCGGTAAAAGGATCTAATTATTTTACTCCGATGGCAAAATGTATTTTAATGGTTATTGATATTTATTCTAAATTTGCCTGGGCATTGTCCGTGAAACCGAAAACAAGGAAGGATGTCGCGCATGTGTTTTAGGGTCTAATGCTGATGGATACAAATCGAAGCCCAGACATCCTTCAAACAGATCACGGTGGCGAGTTTTACAATAGGTATTTCAAGACTGTGATGGAGCAGTGTGTAATACACCACTACTCGACGTTCACCCAGTATCGTGGAAGGTCTGAACTGAACAGTGAAAACCCAAATGTGGATTCTATTAAATCTTCGAGGCCCACACAAATGTATCGATATCCTCCCGCAACTAGTTGCACAGTATAATAGAAGCAAACATCGTGCAATAAAAATGAGACCACTTGATGTTCGTGATAACAAACTTCCAAATGCAGTAGACAATGCCATTAAAATGTAAGATCCGAGTAAACAGCAATTTAATGTAGGTGATTTAGTACGTATTTCAAAACAAAAGACAGCGTTTAAGAAGTCATACATGCCAAACTGGTCAACCAACATATTTACAGTTTTCAAAGTCAGAGAACGAATCCTAGCACCTACCTCTTAAAGGACAGCGGTGGTACTGGAATTACACAGAAGAGTTCGGAACCAGATGTGTGTTTCTAGAAAGGCTCATAAGGCGTCGAGGGATTACAGCTTGGTTTCTCGGAACTGGATCGACGCTGACGATTTGGTATACGTATAAGAGGGTGAGCAGACTGCAACCACCTCAGTAGCATAACATGTGTGATAAGAGACGCATTACAGGAGGAGGCGGTATTCTCTACAAAGTACCAATCGAATTACACATTCCTGAATATAACTACTGTGGACCTGGAAGAAAAGTTCACAAACGATTGGTACGCAGTACTAACGTGATAAATCAGCTCGACGTAGTGTGTATGGAACACGACAGCACATACGCAGCAAATAAAGATCGTCACACCGCCGATCGAATTTTAACTGATAAAGCTGATTTCCAGAGTATACGACATTGCATCTAAACATCGACTGGGGAAGCGATGCTTAATACCCATCCTTATATTGGATTCTTAAAAGTCAGGAGGAACGACGCTTAGCTGACCACACAGGAATGTACTGAAGTATTGGTAGCGTCGAAAATTGTAGAACACTTGTCTTCTGCCTTTGAAATTTCGTTGTAATTTTTCTGGGAGTTGCAGGTCGGAATGAGTCGAAATAGTAGACATTATTTGTACTTATTTTTTAAATATATGCTACCCAGTGATTTCCAGGTCCTACTACATCAAGATTCGAAGTTCCGCATTCTCCTGATTGCCACATAGTCTTCGGCAATGTATCCAGCATGAACACACCTCAGAATCTCGGAATGTTGAATTTCTTCTTAACAAACTTAAGCATATCTGTATTTGTAAGCGCCCTGTCTGGTAGGACTGCTAGGGGGATTCTTTTGTTAGTGAAGAGACCTAGTCTTTTCTTGTATGGTTTCAAAACTAGCCTTTTTCCGTTGGCTGCTGCCTCCGTCATGTCACTATGTCTTCGTGCCCCCAGCTGTTGCTCCTAAGAGTTATGTTCATTATGACTGTCCTGACAAAAGCCCATCGAACCCATCGCTGAGAGAACGGCTAGGGCGGGGATGAGGAAGGGAATAAGTCATCTCGACGTCTTGTGTGTTTGTAGAACCCTGGTTGGTCTAATAGATCCTTTTTTTCTCACTCCTTATATCCCTTCTCGGGACCTTTGCCTTCCGCGGGCAAGTGCTCTACGATATGAGCTACCGAAGTACGACTCACGCCCGGTACTCACAGCTTTACTTCTGCCAGTATCTCGTCTCCTACCTTCCAAACTTTACAGAAGATCTCCTGCGAACCTTGCAGAACTAGCACTCCTGAAAGTAAGACATGGCTTAGCCACAGCCTGGGCGAGGCAAAGGTCCCGAGTTCGAATCTCGGTCGGGCACACGGTTTTAATCTGCCAGGAAGTTTCATATCAGCGCACACTCCGCTGCAGAGTGAAAATCTCATTCTGGAAACCTCCCCCAGGCTGTGGCTAAGCCATGTCTCCGCAATATCCTTTCTTTCGGGAGTGCTAGTTCTGCAAGGTTCGCAGGAGAGCTTCTGTAAAGTTTGGAAGGTAGGATACGAGATACTGGCAGAAGTAAAGCTGTGAGTACCGGGCGTGAGTCGTGCTTCGGTAGCTCAGATGGTAGAGCACTTGCCCGCGAAAGGCAAAGGTCCCGAGTTCGAGTCTCGGTCGGGCACACGGTTTTAATCTGCCAGGGAGTTTCTTAACAGTGCTTCCTTTGGCAGCTATAATAGAGTGTAAACACATTGTTAGATGATGATTTTTACTTTATGCGCTAATTAGTATTTATATGCCGTTTCTTTATTGACACTGCTGCATCGGAACGTCGACTTAGTAGAAGTAAAACTGTTAAGGCTGCATTGAAACGCAGCCATTAAATGATGATATTAAAGCGGTTTGCAGGTAGTTGTGCAGTATACAAGAATTTAATATTTGTACTTATCACTCATAAGGTGATTTTGTATATATTTTCTGTTATTCTCAGTTACTGCTTAACGCATACTTCTTAAAGTAATTCGACAGTGTTTCTTGGAAGTACTTTGATGATATGAGATCCTACTCTATCTGTTAGATTGACCTCGAAAATCAAATACAGAAATTATTTCGCTTATTACTAACAGTTTTGTTATGAAACACGTGAAACAAAACACAGAACCATACTCTGAATCCTACAATGCCCATGAGCTGCCCTTAAACGAATATAAACTCGACCTGATTGGTAATGAAAAATTCAATGTCTCTCCACAGGTGCTGAGTCTAGTCCGTTATCAATAAGAACATTCCGCTTATTACTAACAGTTTTGTTATGAAACACGTGGAACAAAACACAGAACCATACTCTGAATCCTAAAATGCCCATGAGCTACCCTAAAACGAATATAAACTCGACCTGCTGGGTAATGAAAAATTCAATGTCTTTCCACAGGTGCTCAATCTAGTCCGTTATCAATAAGAACATTATTTAATTGTCTAATGTCGTCCTTTGACCACAGAAGTAATACTAATTTTATTTAACTTATATTTATTATTATGAAACAACAATTTTGGTGTAGTGGGACATGAGCAGACGTGAGGCTAAATTTAACAACAATTTCATCAGGCCTCCAAACTTTAAGTAACCGAACAAAAAACTAGATACAATAAAGCAAATTGTATGTTACTGTCGGCCAAAAGAACTTTACATGGGGCAAGAGTAACTAATAAGACACAATTATCCTTATAACAATAAAAATAAGTTCGAATTCTATACAAATCTTGCACTATGAAGATAACTTGGCAACAGCCAACAATTTACGGTGTCTGGCACTCAGCTATAATCAGAAATAGCAGCTGTAAAACTTACGGTGCCAAAGAATATTTATCCTTATGTAGGATTAGTAAAGACAACCTCTAACTACACTTCCATCCACTATTAACGGACAGCTAACGCGTCAACTACACACAAAATAACAAACTACCCACGCTTATGTTTGAATAACACCTCGTACAGTAACTTAGGTAACAGTTCTTCCACGCAAAAGCAGAAACAAACTATTGTTAACACATAATATTAGTAATACAATAAATCTTTAAAGTCAGTGAAGAAACCAACTGATCTACGGTCACAGTGATAAATAATTAACTTCTGCCTAGTAAATTTAATCACAGTAACGATAGCAGCTGAGGAAATGAATTAAATTTTTTGCCACAGTCAGAACTTGAACCCGTCTCCCTACTTACTTTTTTTTGTTTTTCCGCCCCTTCATATGAAAGGGAAACTACAAAAGAAAATCTACTTGCCACCGCCACTTATGAACTAACAAAAAATAGAAAACGGACCTCTTCAGGCTTTGGCGCCTATCTACGCCTATCCCGAAACAACTAATCTGTTATTACAAGGATGTAGGAAAGGAAGAAATTAGGGGGGTGGAGGGGGGGGGGTAGGAACATATAGAGTAGCGATGAAACGGAAGTAGCTGTGCACGGGCTTTTGTTTTTTTAGGTTATTTTATTTCATTTTTTTGTTTTTGCTTTTTTGTAAGTATATTTTTATTTTATTTATTGATTTATATATATTTTATTTTTATTTTTTATTTAATTATTCTATGTACCAGAATTCCAGGAGTCACTAGCGGCTTCCGATTGGCGGAGCATCCAAACGCGTCTTCTCGAAATTTTAGTAGAGATTCCGTTTGTAGTGCGTTCAGAACATCATGTCGGAAAAATAAGCATCAGCATTTCATGGCTTGGACGTTCCAACTGGAAGAAGGGTCATGAAACGCGCTCCACAGGAAACTGGAAAACAACTGCATGTCTGTGGGGTTGTGAACAAGTGCAAGTGCAGTGTCGATTGTTGAGGTACGTCCAGTAACCGAGTCCCGATTTCTCGTCGGGGCCAAAAAGGTAGCGGACCGTATGACAGAGTACCCCATTCACCGCGCTGGTTTTTGTTGCGCGGTAATGAATCACATTTGGGATTAAAAGCGTCAAGAAATTGATCTGAGCAGGTGTCTGTTGGGTTAGGAAAGCCAAGATTGGCAGGTATGCTACCCATTACACCACCACAGCAATGTAGCTAACACACCTGAACAGACTACTCTACTAGCCCTCCATGACGTAGTTCACGTCTTATTTTCCTCTCCTCAGATCATCACTACTGCCGAAGCTCTCTGGTATTGGAAGTTGGACGTAATGGGAAAATCCTGCCTGCACCTCAGGCACACGTGATCTTTAGATCTACCTAGTAAGCAAGGAGACCCAGGTACAAAACCCGGCAGTACCATAAATGTTAATTCATTTCTTCAGCTTCTATCTTTATGATGTCTCAAGGAAAATTTAATTACATCGGATTTAATCACGTGTACGTTGTGTACTAATTATGCTTGCTCTGCCTCTCGGCAAGCACTGTCTCAGGCATCACATGTCATAAATAACAAACAACTATTAACATAGCACCAAAGACTTCAGTGCAGGAAGCTGTTCTGGAGTGGCTACGCTCAATATGTGTTCAAATGGCCCTGAGCACTATGCGACTTAACTTCTGAGGTCATCAGTCGCCTAGAACTTAGAACTAATTAAACCTAACTAACCTAAGGACATCACACACATCCGTGCCCGAGGCAGAATTCGAACCTGTGACCGTAGCGGTCGCTCGGCTCCAGACTGTAGCGCCTAGAACCGCTCGGCCACTCCGGCCGGCACACAATATAGCGTTCGCGCATTGCGCAGTTCACTTCCTCAATCACAATGCCACTAGGATGCCCCCATTGGCAGCAAGTCTATCCAAGTAAACACCCCTTAAGTCATGCTGAAGCTGTTCCTGCGCCTCAACCGGAACTGAATCACTCAAACAGGTTATCTAGAGGGTAGCCCCTCCTGCGCAGACGTCTTTTCCGTACTGATTCGACCTCTCTGCATACAATTTCGTTGCTCGCGACCTTCTTCTATCTGCATGAATGTATTTCCTTGGCTAAATGGCGGTGAATAACTGTATCGAAGGGTTTCTGCAACTCCAGAAAGAGATCATCAACCTTGATTATTATCTTTCTTTTGATGCCGTGACTGAAAAGAGCGAACTATGTTAATTCTAAAATATTAATGTAGTTCTGATGGGTACCACCAGCAGATGTACCACAGCATTTAGGTGATGAGCGCTACTCAAAGCTTTTCCTGTAAGCAAGTTTGCTTTGGAAGCTCAGCACCAGTGCATACCAACTTACACGCCTCCGACGGGCGTAAAGCAACAAGACTGTGCTTAAGTGCTTACCTCACACATGCAAACCAGGTCGACATGTAATCGCTACAGAAATGCAAATTTTCCCGCTGAAAACGGGCGAGGTCGCAAATTCAGGGCTCTCCACTGTGTAGAACGCCTCAGCAGCGGGGAGATAGTTGCGACAAACTGCCGCCGCATGCAAATGGTCGCGCCCTCGACGCCCGGCGTTAGCAGTCGCTGTGGCGCTGGCTCTTGTAGCCCAGTTCCACCCCGTTCCTCGCCGGAGCGCCGCAGTTCCGGACGGCTTAGTACAAGCTATGGCGGCTCCTGCGCGTTCCGCATTGAACGCCGTCACGTTCCGCAGTGGCTTTACACTCTCCAACTTGCAGAGAACTATGTCAGCGATAACAAGCGAATATATGGGAACTTACGACTCCGCTGTGACCTACCAGAGAGTTTAAACATTGTGAGATGCTTATAGAGAGAATATTTTCGTACCCAGATATCAACGTACATGTTTTGTTCAAGTTATTCTTTATTTTTGTTAACTGTGCAGTTAGGAGCCTAATAAAAAACGTGTGTAACAACTAAATGTCTCGCCGTCCGGACGACATTTCCGGCAGTGAAATCTTACATATTACAGTCCGTAGACTTGTGATATCGAGGAATAACACCTCCCCAATTGTAACGGGAAATTGATCCTCTACTGTATATATTAAATTTAAGCTGAGACATTTTCTTCAAAATGGCTCTGAGCCCTAGGGGACTTAACTTCTGAGGTCATCAGTCCCCTAAAACTTAGAACTACAACCTAACTAACCTAAGGACATCACACACATCCACGCCCGTGGCAGGATTCGAACCTGCGACCGTAGCGGTCGCGTGGTTCCAGACTGTAGCACCTAGAGCCGCTCGGCCACCCCGGCCGGCGAGACATTTTGTTTTGCAAGTTCGAAGTTTTTCGATGTCAGATGATAGCAGCATCCGAAACGGCATAATAAAGAAGTAAATTTATTAAGCGATATAGGTTTCTTTATTCACAACATATTCACAATGATCTCCCACTCAAACAAGGTATTTATTTTTTTTCAATCATGAAGCAATAAGTGTGGTTGGGAGGGGTTGGATGGAGGAAGACCGTCAAAGTGGCCAGCGGAAGTTTTGCTTGGGCCTCTAGCAAATGGGAATTTGCAAACGGTAGTCGGATATTCGGTATTCTGCTGTAGTTACCTAACCGGACACAGACCCTTAAATAAATATCCTGTAAATCTTACTAATATTTTTCCACTCCTGAAACAAACATAATTTTGAGAAGATACACGATGAAAGAACCTAGGGTACGATATTTTAATTAAGTGAGCTTTTTTCTCATATGCTAATGATGGCAGAGGGGAACGATATTGCACGAACGTATCTTCACATAAGACATTGTTTTCTTTCAATTGGAATTTGAGTATGGGTGGAAGATAACAACAGTGACTTCGTAAATTGTTGCTCCCACCAGTTGCGGAGAGTGTGCTGTAATTTGATTTTCGTATGCAACAGCACCTACAGCTGATCATCAAGAACGGTGTCTAAAGTATGGACCCGAAATTAGTGAGGAAAGGACTAGACAAAGCTGTCAGGTATCGTAGTTCAGCATCAAGACCCATGAAATGGTGCCACAAGCTGACCGGGAATTTGTGTTCTGATAACGATTGACGACTGGTGTTCTCGGTGACGAATTCCCTCGTACTGGACGCCCCACTTTTTATGCGACTGCCACAGAAAAGTACGGCTGTCACAACTTTTGTGTCAAGTGACCAAAACAAAGGGCATGTTGGAGAGCCATAGCCGGCCGATTTTGTGAAAATCAAACGATTTGGCGACCCACATTGCTTCAGGCAACGAGACATGGTAATCCTACACCAGAGTAGAAATAAAACAACAGTCAACGCAATTCCGTATTTCGACTTTGAAAAACAGAAAAAAATCAAGAAATCTTCTCTAGTTCAGAAATGATGCCTATTGTTTTCTGCCCTGTTTTTAACTCTTCTAAAGCTACAAAATTCAATTGTTGGTAACGCCATAGTGAAGTGGAAACCACGAAGCAACGACCACGGTAAAACCAAGAAAAGATAGAGTTCATACACTGACGGACAAGCACCGTTGAGAATTGCAGACGCTGGCTGTAAAAAAGGCCCAATAAATCAACAGAAGAAATCACTCGTGAGGTTCAAAATGCTACCAGCAGCCCCGCTAGCACAATGGCTGTGTGTAGGGAGTTGAAAAGTATAGGGAACTATGGTAGAGCAGCTCCTCAGAGGCCACACGTCTCTGTAGTCAATACTACGACTGGAAACGAGTGCTTCGGAGTGATAAATCGCTTTATGTCCTGTGGCTACCCGATCCAGGGGTTTGGGATGGAAAATTCCTGGAGAATGTTACGTGCAGTAACTATACCGCGAACGGTGAAGTATGGGGGAGTTGGTGTTCCGGTTTGAGAGTGTTTTTCGTGCTAGGATTCGGTCCTCTTACTGACTGCTCTTAAAGAAAAGCCAGTTTCTCAATGATGTGAACACATTTTAAAGCAATATGTACTGCGTACAGCAGAGTTCTGAGACGATTACTGTTTGTATCAGCATGACAATGTAGCCTCTAATAAAGCAATATATTTCCGGAAATATCATTCTCGAAGTTACACACATCAAAAAAAGTTTGGCATCAACCCAGTTCCCAGAACTCGTGAAGATATACGTTGACTGTGGATATTGTGTCACAGACACAATCCCTTTCACTGTTCAGAGATGTCACTAAATCTGCACAAAGATGTAAACAACCATCCATGAGCAGCGCCTATTAGACAGAGGACTGATCAGTTCCAGTCATTCCACCAGAAATAAGGTACACGGCTTGTGTTTGTAGTTCAACCATATCTAGACGGCCAATATCGCGTTTCGATCGCGCTCGCATTACTACTTCGTGAAAGGAAATGTTCTAAACGAGGGAAGTGTCCAGGCGTCTCTGAGTGAACGAAAGCGATGTTGTTCGGACATATAGGAGATACAGAGAGACAGGAACCGTCGATGATATGCCTCGCTCAGGCCACTCAAGGGCTACTACTGCAGTGGATGACTGCTACCTACGGATTGTGGCTCGGAGGAACCCTGACAGCAAAGCCACCATGTTGAATAATGCTTTTCGCGCAGCCATAGGACGTCGTGTTACGACTCAAACTGTGCACAATAGGCTGCCTGATGCGCAACTTCACTCTCGACGTCCATGGCGATGTCCATCTTTGCAACCACGACACCATGCAGCGCGAAAAGATCGGCCCAACAACATGCCGGATGGACCGTTCAGGATTGGCCTCACGTTCTCTTCACTGATGATTGTCGCATATGCCTTCAACGAGACAATCGTCGGAGACGTGTCTGGAGGCGATTCGGTCAGGCTTAACTCCTTAGACACATTATCCAGCGAGTGCAGTAAGGTGGATGTTCCCTGTTGTTTTGGGGTGGCATTATGTGGGGCCGACGTACGCCGCTGGAGGTCATGGAAGGCCCCGCAACGACTGTACGATACGTGAATGCCACCCTCCGAGTGACAGAGCAACCATATCGGCAGCGTATTGGTGAGGCATTGGTCTTCATGGATTACAATTCGCGCCCCCATTGTGCACATCTTGTGAATGACTTCCTTTAGGATAATGACATCGCTCGACTAGAGTGACCAGCATGAACACTATCGAACATGCCTGGGATAGATTGAAAAGGGCTATTTGTGGAGTCGTAACTACCAGCCACTGTTAGGGATCTACGCCGAATCGCCATTTAGAAGGGGGATTTCGGACCAACAGTGCCTTGATGAACTTGTGGCTAGTGTGCCACGACGAATACAGGCATGCATCAATGCAAGAGGACGTCCTACTGGGTATTAAAGGTACCGGTGTGTACAGCAATCTGGTCCGCCACCTCAGAAGGTCTCGCTGTATGGTGGTACAACATACAATGTGTTGTTCCTATGAGCAATACAAAATTCGTAGATGATGTTTATGTTGATCTCTATTCGAGTTTTCTGTACACGTTCCGGAACTCTCGGAACAGAGGTGATGCAAAACTTTATTTGATGTGTGTAATTAGTCTACCCTGAACCCAATGGAACATTTCTGGAGTGAGTTACAACGTCGACATTTCTCCAAATTGCCACGTACATCATCGCCACTTGCTGTGGTTTGAGGTGTTGAGACAGAATGGGCTATTATTCCTCGATAGGCACTCAGACACCTCACTAAAAGTGTTCCTAGGAGATTTCAAGCAGTCATAAAGGCCAAGAGGTTTACAAACCACTACAGTGTGTTCGGATACTTTTGGTCAGATAATTTATTCTCCTAAAGGGTGAGTCATCGGCAGAAGTAAGGTTAACTTCAGACATGCCTCATGGATGTGTGCTGCGACCGTCATACATCATTCTGGGAATTAGTGATATGACGAGAACCTTACCGGTAATCTCACATTCTTTTCAAATGATGTATTTATCTATCTGAAACATCTGCAAAAATACCCAAGAGTTCTTAATAAAATGTCCAAGTGATGCAAAGATTTACAACTGGTTTTAAATGTTCATAAATGTAAAACTGTATACTTCACGAAAAACAGAAAAGTAGTTTCTTCAGTGTACAGTATCAATGAGATGCAATTGTAAGCAGTTAATTCTTGCAAGTACGTGGTTGTAACAGTTTGTAGAGGTATGAACTGAAATTATCACACAGGCTCAGCTGTTGGAAAAGTGGGAGCCACATTCCGGTTCATTGGTGGGAAATTGGAGAAACACAGTTAGTCTACTAAGGAGACTGCTTGCAGGTCATACCAAATAAGACTAGTAGGGGATAATGTACATGATGGTCTCATGTTTGTCTAACTCGCAAAAGAGTTTCACGGAAATGTTGAAAAACCTGAATTGGAGGACTCTCCTCTTGAAAGCCTACTTACAAATATTGTAGAAGTGGTATTTAGAGATATATCGACCCCCTAGGGATAACCAGGAGGAAGTAAGACTACTTATAACACGCACGGAGGCCTTCAGGACTCATTCTTCCCGGGCTCCATACGAGATTGCAACAGAAAGAAAGTTTAGCGAGTGATACAATGTTAAGGACCCTCTGCCAGCCACTGCGCACTTGTTTAACTCCTGTGTGTGTGTGTGTGTGTGTGTGTGCGCGCGCGCGTGCGTGGGTGTATGTGTTCAAATGGTTCAAATGGCTCTGAGCACTATGGGACTCAACTGCTGTGGTCATAAGTCCCCTAGAACTTAGAACTACTTAAACCTAACTAACCTAAGGACAGCACACAACACCCAGCCATCACGAGGCAGAGAAAATCCCTGACCCCGCCGGGAATCGAACCCGGGAACCCGGGCGTGGGAAGCGAGAACGCTACCGCACGACCACGAGATGCGGGCAAAGGGTGTATGTGTCTGTAGATGTAAATGTACTTAAGTCTTGTTGCAAAGGTTGTTCACTAAAGTACGAGCAGCCCTTAGCGGCTCGCCATCTTACTTACAACTATTCATGACGTCGCCTTTCCGGCTTAGATCTTTTTTAATATGTGACTTGTAAGTACTGCATCTTTTTCCTGTCAGTACAAACTTTTATTTTATTAATGTATGATATACTTAATATGTTTTACAATAGTTAGTCTAATTCTGAAGACGACGCTCATAGTAGTGTCGAAACCTGGTCAATTTTGACTTAATATTTGTGACCGAGGGCTTATTTATTCTAGTATAATTCTGACACGGTCACTGAACCTTAGCAGCTGTATTCAAAGTTTCAACATATTTTTTTCTGAAAGCATGTTCAATTTATTCAGGACTGCAATACACCATACCATTCCTCACTCTTTTGGCTGCAGAACTCTTTTTCAACAAAATGTCCGTTAAACTCGACGACCTTGTGCCAGCTTACTGGGAGGACCTCAAGTGGCCTAAGTCGGATGATGATGATGATGTTTGGTTTGTGGGGCGCTCAACTGCGTGGTTATCAGCGCCCGTACAATTACCCAATCATTGCTCAGTCCAATTTCGCCACTTTCCTGGATGATGATGAAATGATGAGGACAACACAAACACCCAGTCATCTCGAGGCAGGTGAAAATCCCTGACCCCGCCGGGAATCGAACCCGGGACCCCGTGCTCGGGAAGCGAGAACGCTACCGCGAGACCACGAGCGCCGGACAAGCCTAAGTCGGAGCCAACGTCCTCGCTCCCATCATCTGCATCCTGATTCCTGGAGAGTGCATTCTTCATTGGGCCAAGCAGACGGAAATCGGAAGGTGCGAGATCCAGCCTGCAGGGTGGATGAGGAAGACAGTCCAGCGAACTTCTGTGAACTACTCCCGGGTGAACAAACTTGGGTCCGGCCTTGCGTTGTCATGGGGAAGGAAAAGATCGTTTGCAATTTTGTGGCGACGAACGCAGCGAAGTCGCTTATTCAGTTTCCGGAGGGCGGCATAACACACTTCAGAGTTGATCGTTGCACCATGGGGGAGGACGTCAAATAGAATAACGCCTTCAAAGTTCAAGAAGACCGTCGGCTTTTAACTTCTTCTTCGGAGGAGAAGAGGCTTGGCATCACTCCATGAATTGCCGTTTTGTTTCCGGTTCGAAGTGATGAATCAGTACTTCGTTCGACAAAAAATTCCGCAATTCCGCACAGATGGTGCTTTATTGTCTACTGTCTGGGGGCAAGGAGCCCAAAAATGGTACAAATGGCTCTGAGCATTATGGGACTACTTAAACCTAACTAAGAACATTAGACACATCCATGCCCGAGGCAGGATTCGAATATACGACCGTAGCGGTCGCGCGGTTCCAGACTGTAGCGCCTAGAACCGCTCGGCCACTCTGGCCGGCGGCGAGGAACACAGCGGGCACTCATCTTTGAGTACGCCAACTAGTGGATGAGTGTGCCAGCGTTAGCAACAGAGAAGTTCGTTAGTGTAGAGAGTGTCCGCACGTTCTAACACTGCAGAGCGCTGATGTGTGCGGCTGGTCGGCAGGAAGGACATCAGACAGGTCCGTGCGATCTTTTTACGATGATAACAGACGCCTCGCCCAACAGCTTACCGCGCTTTTGTTGACTGGCAGGTCTCCGTAGACATTTTGCAGGCGCCTATGGATATCTGCGAAGAACTGGTTTTCCGTCAAAGAAATTCAGTGACAGCTCTCTGCTTGGAACGGAACTCTGTTAGAGATGCCATCCTGAAGGCTACGTTTATCGCTACCATCTACTTCATGAGACTATAGTGATCGAAGCGGGAATATTCCACAATGTCTCAGAATCCGCATTTTTTTCAGCAAAAATTGCCGAGGGAAAGGTATGTTGCATTGCTTACTGAAGGCCCCTCGTAATAAATACTGTTCTCGTAACAGTGTCAAGGCTGGCGCTATCCGAGACGGCGTTACAAGGCGCGGTCAGAAGGGAAGGAGATTACGTGACGGTGTGGTCACAGCAGCCGGCACGGTTCCGGTCCCACACAGGGCGACGCCTTATCGCATCGCTCACACAAGGGGACAGCCAGACGGCGGAGAGACGGACTGATAGCGCCGCCGACAGGGCGTCGAACGCATGTCGCGCTATCTGGCGCCTGTGACAGGCGTCCGTCCGCAGATAAGCTCTCTGCGTGACGCCGCGCAGACGTGACGACCCCGTGTTTATTTCCGCTGCTTTGTGGGGTAATCCCGGGGTGCCACGGCAAGGCGGCAGAGCCGTGCTGGCGATGAACGCAACTATGAAAGCAGGGAAGTGTGTCAAAGCATGTTAAGAAACTGTCTAGTGGAGCTCTCACTCGTGTGACTGAGGAAGAATTCTGCGGATTTGATGATAAGATTCACGGATAGTACACAGCACTCCGTCATCAGGCCATCTGGGGCCCATCGGCATCATCCGACCGCCGTGTCATCCTCAGTCAGCGATGTGTATAGGAGGGGCGTGTGGTCAGCCCACCGCTCTCCCGGTCGTTATGATGGTTTTCTTTGACCGGAGCCGCTACTATTCGGACGAGTAGCTCCTCAATCGGCATCACAAGGCTGAGTGCACCCCGAAAAATGGCATCAGCGCATGGCGACCCGGATGGTCACCCATCCAAATGCAGGCCACGCCCGACAGCGCTTAACTTCGGTGATCTGACGGGAACCGGTGTATCCACTGCGGCAAGGCCGTTGCATGATGATATACAGAGTGATTCGAAAAGAAAAGAACCGTTTTAAATTATTTACTACAAATTGTGAAAGACAGAAACACATTGCGAATGTCACTGGATATAGGAAGGTGAAAAGCCTTGTGTTCGCATAGCCACTACGCCATACAACCAAAGTGAGCACCATGCGTTACTGGAGAATCTTCGAAACGGTTGCCCATTTCATTGCAAACACGAATCAACCGGACGCTGTTTATTCAATCGACAGCTTCAACAATTCGAATTCACAGATCTTGAATAGTAACTGCCATAGGCGTGACAAATAGTTTGTCTCTCATATATCCCCACGGAAAATGGCAAGGTCTGGTGACCTGGGAGGTCAAAAACAATGAAAAAGATCTCGTTGTCCACCTCTTGGAATCAGACGTTGTGGGAAGATGCTGGTAAAATAAAGCAAGAGTTCACGGGGAAAGAGGCGTCGCGCGGTCGTGCATAAAAATGAAATAACTGGAATCTTCGTCAAGTAGACAAACAACCAGGAAGTCCAGGTATGAAATTCCTGTCATAGATCCTTCCTCATAAAAGAAACGTCTAGAAACATTGTGACCAGAAACAGCACAAAGCACATTCATTTTTGGTGAGTCTCGGCGTCGACGCCCGGATATAGCGGCCCCCAAATTCTTTGATTATGATGGTTCACTTTTCCCGATTGAAGAATAATCGATTCGTCTGAAAAGACGTGTGTTTCGCCATATCGTGGAGAAAATGAAAATATACATGCAAAATTCGTGCCTTCCGTTATGGTCGCCGGGACGCAATTACTGCGGCAATAACAACTTGTAAGGCTTCTTATGCAGGCGCCGTTTCAGGATACGCCACACTGTTGTTTGAGGAAGTTGAAGTTCCTGTCCTTGTGAACTTCCAAGGACTCCATCTGATCGAATCTCGGATGCGCTCGAATTTTTCATCGAACGTGCGTGCCGAACGGTGCTCTTCCCTTTGCATGTTCAATCATCTTCCATGAATTTTGCATGCGAGTCATAAATCTGCTTGTGCTGAGGTGGCTTCTTGTGAATCGACAGTGGAGCGCACGTTGCACTTGAACAGTGGATTGACTTCGCGCAAATTCCAATACACAAAATGATTTCTCTTGTGGTCTAGTTACCATGTTGATACAAAGAGCCTACCAGCACACTGTCTCAAAACTCTGAACCTTCCTCTAACTAGTAACGTGAGTACCGTGTTTCTATCTTTCATAGTTTATAATAAACAATTGAAACCCGTTCTTTCTTTTTGAATCACACTTTTTTCCTGGCCGTTGGTTTCGGTAGCAGTTCCAATATTCCTTGTACATTCTGAGACTGTAGGCCTAGTTGGACACCTACAAATACAAAAGTGAGTCAAATAATAAAAGCATAACTTACGGAGGTGGTAAACACCAAGTAAACGAAATTTTATCTCTGTGATCTTTCCAAGTAACAAGACAGGATGTGAAGGGATACCATAGATGACGAATGGGTGGCTTTGAGACATGAAATATTTAAGGCAACAGATTAACAAGTAGGCAAAAAACCAAAGTCTAGTAGATATCCTTGTATCACATTCAGTATGTTGAATCTAAATGACGCAAAGTGAAAATGTAAATATTCAGCAAATGAAATAGGACAAAGGAATCTACAGACGTCAAAAAATACACTGCTAGAAAGTGCAAAACGTTAAAAATGCAACGTTCTAGAAGAATGCATGACTAGACAGGAGATACACTAAGGTGACAAAAATCATGGGATAGCGATATGCACATATAGAAATGGCGGTAGTATCGCGTACACAAAGAATATAAGGGCAGCTGTCATTTGTACTCAGCTCATTCACGTAAAAAAGTTCCGACGTGATCATGGCCGCATGACGAGAGTTAACAGATTTTGAAGGCGGGATGGTAGTTGGAGCTGGACGCCTAGGTCATTCCATTTTGGAAATCGATAGGGAATTTTTCCGAGATACACTGAGTCAAGAATGTGTCTAGAATAACACATTTCGGGCATTACATCTCACCCAAGACAACGCACTGGCCGATGGCTTTCACTTAACGACCGAGAGCAGCGGTGTTTGCATACAGTTGTCAGTGCTAACAGACAAGCAACAATGGGTGAAATAACCACAGAAAAGTTTGTAGGACGTACGATGATCGTATCCAATAGGACAGTGTGGCGAAATACGGCGTCAACGGGATATGGCAGCAGGCGACACAAGGGAGTGCCTTTGCTAAAAGCATGACATTGACTGCGCCGGCTTTCCTGGACTCGTGACCATATCGAGTGGACCCTAGACTACTAGAAAACCTAGGCCTTGTCAGATGAGTTCGGATTTCAGTTGATAGGAGCGAATAGTAAGGTTCGAGTGTGGCAAACCCAACGAAGCCATGGACCACAGTTGCCATAAGGCACTCTGAGAGCTGTTGGTGTCTCCACGATGGTGTTACATAGAATTTATTGGGTTTGATAATGTTCGGTTACTTGCAGACCATTTTTTTAAAATTCTTTATTTCTATTCATAATAATTATACAAGAGTAACCCACCACCTTAGTGATTAGTAGGTCTTAATATTCTATAATGTAATTATAATTGCAGCTACTATGTATTTAATTTGCAATACTACAGACAGTACTACATAGATTAATGGGCAGACTACTTCTAGTGTTAGCATACTTTCTAATAACTAGAGGTGATTTGTGTGAACTGCCTGCAGCTTTACATGTGTGCCAGTGTTAATATAAACCTACTTGCGTGCCTGGCTCATAGAGCTAAACCCTGTGAGCATGCCCCTGGCACAGGGAAGGCGAGGAGTTTATTGTCGCTGCAGGTTCCTAATCTACTGTCCTATTCTGTTCTACTAAAACTACTACCTAATCTACGTCATAATCGGTGCATTTGTCAAGTCCGTGAAATAGATCACCCCACTCCCCTTAGTCCTGCACGTGGCGGATGCCCACAGTTTAGTCGACCTATCCACGAACAGGCTGTACAGGATCGGAGTGCTGGACGCGATTGGTCATTAGCAACTAGTCACGAAGGTCTCTCAAGAATATTGTAGATACTTTTTGTGATACCTCGTTGGCTAATGTGTTCAGTGTTTGAAAGGTCTCTTCTTGTCTGAGTAGGTCGTAAGTATTGTTACTCGGCAGTTGTCGTCTTGTGCGGCTGCAACATCATCGAAAAGGGAGCACTCATAAACCACATGGTCAGGAGTACCCTCTGATGCGCCACAGTCACACGCGGGCGTCGCCCTCTTCCCAAACCGACATAGATATGTCGGATAGGGGCCATGACCAGTGAGGAAGTGGAACAATCCCCGAGTCGGCTCAAAATATTTCATTCCCATGCTTTCCCTTACATTTGGTAGGAACTGAAAAGTCCTTCTGCCATTTTCGTCCATCTCCCATAACTCCTTCCATAAATCTTCACCCCTCCTCCTTATCTCACCCTTATCCCTAACAGGTGCTCCCATAATTTCTTCTACTTTTGTAATGTTTTCTTTCTTAGCCCAGTACCATGCGGCCTGCTCTCTTATTTTTATATCCAGAGAACAGAGCCCCTTATGACTAACAGGACTCCCCCTGGCGATGTTCTATAAGCCCCCACAGATCTTAGTAAAATGTTCCTTTGTAACCTTGTCACTGTCATGGCGGGCACCACCCTCGTGAGCCTGTGAGCCCAGACTCCCGAGCCCTAACCCACTATTGACGTTAATATACTATTATGATACAATTTTATCGAGGCGGAGGTGAATTTATGTCCAATGGAAATGTTATTTAATAGTTGTAATGCTTTGTGGGTTACAGTTTCAATGTGCTTTGCGAAGTTCCACCTTTCGTCGATGATGATTCCCAAGTAACGTGTCTCCCGTCTCCGAAGAACCGGCGTGCCCTCGATTCTCACGGTTGGGTTTCTAACCAGCCGTCCTTTAAGTAAGAGGTAAGTTGATTTAGTAGGTGAAATGGTCATCTTAGTATTACGGCACCACAGTTGCTATTTCTTCATTGCTCTCTGTATCTTAGGTTCTATATCCTCGCAACTTCGGCCGCCGACTAACACGAGGAGGTCATCAGCGTAGGCTATCACCTCTAGCACCTCTTCGCTCTGTTGCATGATGTCCAGAAGAGGCTCCATGTGGATGTCCCAGAAAAGGGGACCCAACACGGAGCCCTGGGGGCATCCCTTGGTGATAGTTTTTCCGACTTTCACGCTAGGGGATGATAGCCATACCTCCTGATCCTCACAATAGCTCCTCAGACAGCCATATAGCAGCTCTGGACACTCTTTCTCCCGGAGGCAAGAGAAAAGCGAAGGCAACCATAGGTTGTCAAAGGCGCCACTGATGTTTACCATGATGCCAACAACATACTTACACGGGGCTGAGCCGCAGACCTCGGTCGCCAAGGCGATTGCATCAGATGCCGATCGTCCAGGCCTGAAACCGAATTGCCTGTTGTTCATCCCATGCAGCATGAGGTGAGCGGTCAGTCTGTCAGCTAGTAGTTTCTCTAGAAGTTTGCCAAGGCCATCCCACAGACAGATGGGTCTGTAGGATTTGGCCTCGGCAGGGTCTTTCTCAGGGCTTTTCTTAATAATTACTACATTAGTAACTTTCCTGATCTTCGGAAATCTGCCCTTCCTGAGGCATTCATTGAAAAGGTGTGTAAGTGGCGCAACTAGCTGTGGGGCTAAGAACTGCACCACCTCCGCCACAATACCGTCTGGCTGGCCCAGGGGCTTTCCCTCTCTTTAGTGACTTGATGAGAGCGGCAACCTCCTCCTCAGAAAAGGGGAGGACCGCTCCATCATTTTCGTATCTGGCAAGGTCTTCATTTCGTAGTTGTTGCTGTCCTTCAGTATCATCACTCCTATCATCATCAGGCAGCAGGGACCGGAGGAGGACCTCAGCAGTTACCTGCCAGGATTCCGTCATCCCGCCCCCGTGCTGATCGTTGAAAACATCATTGGGGAACGAATCTTCTCCCTTACTAATTTACAGGGCACTTCCCAAGGGTTAAGGGCCAGCTGATTCGTTACGAACGGTTCCCAGCTTTTCGTCCTAGACTTTTGTAGCTCTTTCTTAAAGTTTTCTTTTGCCTCCCGGTATAGCAACAGCCATCTTTGCTTCTCCCACCAGACCATTTGCAGCCATTCATGGATTCCATACTCACAAACCACGACGAAATTTTTATGGATGAAATGCGCCTTGTTATCGAGCCACAGTTGTTCGCGGGTGGTGTGCGTCTGTGAATTCCTAAGGGACCAAACTGCTGAGGTCATTGGTCCCTAGGTTTATGCACTACTTAAACTAATTTATGCTAAGAACAGCACAAACACACACACACATGCCCGAGATCGAACTCGAACCACTGGCAGGAGTGGCCGCTCAACCTATGACATGGCGCATCTAACCGCGCGACCACTCCGCGCGGCTCGCGACTGGTTTTAGGAACATTCTGGACATTTCGGGTGAAT
Organism: Schistocerca cancellata; assembly: GCF_023864275.1. NCBI lineage: Eukaryota > Metazoa > Arthropoda > Insecta > Orthoptera > Acrididae > Schistocerca > Schistocerca cancellata. The sequence continues at coordinate 605,103,334 of NC_064630.1, forward strand.
GATTTGGTGACCCATGTCGCCCATAGTGATTCTCACAGAACATTTATTGAGCATAATCGGGAGTTCAGTTCGTGCATAAAATCCTGCAATGGCAACACTTTCGGAATTATGGACAGCCATAGAGGCAGCGTAGTTCAATATTTCTGCATGGGACTTCCAGCGGTTCTTGAATCTATGTTATGTCTGTAGTGTCCTGCGATCCGCAGGAAAGAACTAACAATCAAGTTTGAACACAATTTATTTAAGTAAATAACCTTCTTAGTGTGCACAAATTTCCAAAATTAAGAACAACCAGAAACACAATAATTCTTGTGGTGGCAAAAGCTAGATAAAAGTTACTTGACAATGAAAAGAAATAATAACAACCAAAATACTGCACTACACAATTACAAAGTGGCGTTACGCCCAACAAGATACAAATTCTTACAGAAGACTACAGAGAGTGTCTACTGGGTTAGAGCCGGCGTAAATATTGGCAGGACATGTCCTAGCTGCAGTTACACACTGCCAGTCTGTCTCTGCTGGCAGGCTTATAACACCGATTCTGCGGAGTGCTACACTTAGTCACATTAGTTCCAATTGGTGGATCTCCGTGACATGGCTTTTCATGAAGTAGTGCCTTGTTTATGCGGAAAGTCTGTTGATGTTTACATTCACTGGCGATGTTTTGATATGAATTCTTGAAGGGAGGTCGGCAGCCCACCTTGCTTGTCTGTTGTGCAGGGCCTCTAACTGATAAGGGGCCGCTACGACAATGTTGCACTACAACCGACAAAAGGAGGTCAGACAAGATATTAGGAGGCATCCGATCAGTGTATATGGGAATGCAGGGTTTCTCGGCGAATATCATTGATGCTGTATTCTCAGATTGTCGGCCGTGTTGTTGCGTCGTTTTGTCGCAACGTTTCGACGACATTCCTAGGAAGTTCCGACATCACGCCTCTCTCCATACGGGTACCTCCAGAAATTTCCCAGGTGAGAGCGTGAATACACTTTGCATACTTTGGTAGAAATTTCCAATGTTTAGCAGTGCTGTGTCGTCTAATGACAGCCAGGTGAGCACTTGCACATGGCCACATGGCTAGCACATGGGATGTGCACTTCTTTACAGCAACATAGATGTCATGGTCTTGTATTCACTTGCACATAAGCTGCGACTTTACAGTATGCGCTTGCGCATTGCTTACCACCATAAAAACAAATAATAAATACAGATAAATATGATTGTTTATTATTTGTGGATAACAAAACATATATGTGAATAAAAAGTGTTACGAATATTGGATTAATTTCAAATCCAGTGCCATTTATTGCTACAATCCTGTGCCATTCATTAAGCAAATGTACTTTTTGCTGCTTTTGACTTAATTTTCAGAAAAATTCCGTTTGCCAAACATCTATCACAGACTTTATTTAATTTTCGAAGATTTGTCATTGTGACACTAAAGAAAATGTGTTTACATGTGCAATGAGGATATTGGCACATTTTCTCCCGAAACCTTCTGTATTTCATGATAACGACGTCTTATATATTCGTTGCTGACCGCAGCGCCGTACGCTTCCTGTTTACAATAATTCGGCGATCAGACATGTCGCCATTGTCAAGTGCGCTGACAAACTGAGCTCTTGAGGCCGGGCACCCGCCTTAAATCCCCTCTGCTTGCGAGGCGTTCTCTAAGCGGTCCGCGCCCTCGGCCGCGTGTCGGCGGTCACTGAGATGCCGGCGTCGGAGTCTGTGGTGACCCCGGTGTAATTGCCACATCTGCCCTGGTTACCCTTTTCACGAGTTTCGATAGCCTTTCTAACGACGCTGTCCCAGTATTTAGATGCCTGTGGCAAGACCCTGGTATGTTGATAGTCCATTTCGTGATTTTCGGACAAACAGTGCTCTACGACCGCCGACTTGTTGGGGTAGCTAAGTCAAGCGTGCCTCTGATGTTCTCGGCAACGTTCTTCGATGGTGCGCACTGTCTGTCCAATAAAAGTCTTCCCACACTAACACGGGATCTGGCATATGCTGGCCTTCCGCAAACCGAAATCGTCTTTGACACTTCCCAAGAATACTCGTGCTCTATTGGGTGGGCCAAAGACAGTTTTTACTCGGTGTTTCCTCAATATTCGTCCTATTTTCCCTGATAGTGCGCCAGTATACGGTATATAGGCAAAGGCTATCTCTTCCTCCGTGACGTCTTCCTTGTCCACACGCTGATTTGTAGAGGTGGGGCGGAGAGCGAGTCTGATCTGCCATTCCGAGAACCCGTTTTTCCGGAATACAGTTCTGAGGTCTTCCAGCTCATGAGGCAGACTCTCTGCGTCAGAGATGGTGTGCGCCCTGTGCACCAGTGTTTTTATCACCCCATTCCTCTGCAAAGGGTGGTGGTAGCTGTCCGCATGCAAATACAGGTCGGCGTGCGTTTTCTTTCTGTACCCCGTGGTCCAGGGTGCCATCCGCTCTTCTTTTGACCATAACGTCCATGAATGGTAACCTTCCTTCTACTTCGGTCTCCATAGTGAATTTGATGTTCAGATGTATGGAGTTCACATGTCTGAGGAAGTCTAGTAGCTTGTCCCTTCCATGAGGCCAGATCACGAATGTGTCATCCACATAATGGAGAAATCAAGTTGGTTTCCATTTGGATGACGCGAAATCTTCCTCCTCGAAGCACTCCATATAGAAATTCGAGACCACAGGCGAGAGTGGGCTCCCCATTGCGACTCCTTCTGTTTGTTCACAGTATTCTCCATTAAAGAGAAAATATGTGGTCGGCCGTCTTCTCGTCAAATTTCTTTGCAATAAGCTCAACTGACTCTCAGAGAGGCACCCTGGTGAATAATGAAACAACGTCCAAACTCACCAGAATATGTGAGTCTTTCAGCTTGAAGCTTTTGAGACGTTTTACGAGTCGGCTGTCGCAGAGCACTGTTTGTCAGAAAATCACGAAATGGACTACCAACATAGCAGAGTCTTGCCAAGTACATCTAAATACTGGGTCAGCGTCATTGGAGAGGTTATCGAAATTCATACTAGGGACGGATGCATCAACCGAGAATGCGGCTGTAGCCTCAGCAATTAATGGAAACGCGCATTTAGTGACCGGTGGGGGGGTGGGGTGGTGGGGGGGTGGGGGGGGGTGCGGACCGCGTAGAGAAGGCCTTCCAGGGGGAAGGAATTTAAGACGGCCGCCCTCCATCAGGGAATAAGTTCGTCAGCGCACCTGACGATGGTGACATGTCTGCTCGCCGAAATATTGTGCCCGTTGGACACCATGGGGCGGCAGTACATCCGAGGACCGTTAGAGCACCAAATACACCTGAAGAAACTGAAGAATCACAAAAACATTATTGTTTCCCACTGACCTTGTAATCCTGTCATTGATGGCAAAAGACTTGGAAGACCAGCGGAATGAAATGAATATACATCTACATTGATACTCTGGATATCACATTTAAGTGCCTGGAAGAGGGTTCATCGAACCACGTTCACAATTCTCTGTATTCCATAGTCAATAATTCAAGAACAGTCTTAATCGCATTTATTATTTTTATAATACCGCCAACCAGTTTCATCCCGACGTAGGGGTCATCTTCTGGGCGTTTACACCGTTGGTCGACTGCTGGTGGTGTCACTCCTGTCTACATAACGGCATAGTTTCCTGCCGTTATGTAGACAGGAGTGACACCACCAGCAGTCGACCAGTGGTGTAAACGCCCAGAAGATGACCCCTACGTCGGGTTGAAACCGGTTGGCGGTATTATAACAATAATAAATGCGATTAAGACTGTTCTTGAATTATTGATTAATCATACTAATCGCTGCTTCACTCCACAACCATGTAGTCCAACAATCTCTGTATTCCAGTCTAGCATATCCCGCAGAAAGAGCGAACACCTATATCTTTCCGTACGACCTCTGACTTCCCTTATCTTATCCTGGATATCGTTTCTCCCTATGTAGGGTCGGTGTCAACAAAATATTTTTGCATTCGGAGGAGACAGTTAGTGATTGGAATTTCGTGAAAGGTCCGTCGTAACGAAGAACGCCTCTCTTTTAATGATGTCCAGCCGAAATCCTGTATCGTATCTGTAACACTCTCTTCCATATTTCGAGATAATACAAAACGTGCTGCCCTTACTTGATTTTTTTCGATGCACTTCGTCAGTCCTACCTGGTAAGGATCCCACACCGCACAGCAATATTCTCAAAGAGGTATTAAAAGGAGATTATGAGGTAAACACCAACAAAAGTATAACAAGGGCGATGGAATGTAGTCGAAGGAGATTAGGTGATGCTAACATCATTGTTATAATATAGTACTGTGTTGGTGCTGAATAGGCCGCTCCAAAAAAGTCTTACAGCCGGTGAAAAATGACTTTGTTATTCAGACGGCTCACTTGACGTGATTCGGATGTATTTCCGTCATAAGATGTCGAAGCGCACGGAGGGTACCAGGATACGACCGTTGGTAGATGTATGTAGTAACATAAGCTGACAGACAATATCCTGTGACCATCTGTGCACTTGCATATCTGTTGATGGAAACAAATCCGAATGGCGTCAAGTGCAATTTGAGTAACAAAGTCATTTTTCATCGATTGTATGACTTTTCTGAATCGCTCCATTGAGTTCCAATACAGTACTACATTATAACATTACACTGGTCGTCTGCCTCCTACGAGATTTTATGTCTCACCTTCTGTATATTATTAATGTAATTAAGTTAGGAAATGAGATACTAAAACTAGTAGATGAGTTTTGCTATTCGGGCAACAAAATAACTGAGGATGGCCCAAAGAAAAAGGTTTTTAAAAACGAACTTAAACATCGAATATATATTTAAATGTTAGAACGTATTCCTGGAGGTATTTGTGTGGAGTGTAGCCTTGTGCGGAAGTGAAATGTGGATGATAAACTGTTCAGAGAAGATACAAGTTACTGAAATGCGCTGTTATTGAAGAATGGTCGGAATCAGTTAGGTAGATCGAATAACTAATGAGGTGGCACTGATTGAAACTACGGAGAAATGAATTTTATTTCACAGCTTGACTAAGAAAGGAGTCGTTTGAAAGAAGACACCCTGAGGCATCAACGTGTAGCCAGTTTGGTAATGGAAGAAATCGGGAGGGTAATAGTTATAGGGTGAGACCAATGCTTTAATATAGTAAACAGGTTCAAATGGATACAGGTTACAAAGATGGAGAAGCTTTCACAGACCAGACATGTACGTTTGTTCACCAACGTGGGCCGAAACCGGTTATGATTGGCTTGGATATTAATAACCGTTTCGACTGTATTTAGTCCTTTTATTGCTGGATCATTACCGGTTTTGTGGCACTAAAAGCCATATCATCGGGTGAACGTATGACTAAAACATTAAAACGAGAAAGCTCGGAATCTTTTTACAGAACATTCATTGCCCGTCAAAACAAAACATCGCTATAAGACAGCACGTCATAGAATAAAAACAGCCAGATTCCAATATACACTATGTGATCAAAAGTATCCGGGCAGTCCATAAAACATATGTTTTTCATATTGGTTGCGTTGTGCTACCACCTACTGCCAGGTACTCCATATCAGCGACCTCAGTAGTCATTAGACATCGCGAGAGAGCAGATTGGGGCGCTCCGCGGAACTCACGGACTTTGAACGTGGTGATTGGGTGTCACTTGTGTCATACGTCTGTACGCGAGATTTCCACACTCCTAAACCTCCCTAGGTCCACTGTTTCCGATGTGATAGTGAAGTGGAAACGTGAAATGACACGCACAGCACAAAAGCGTACAGGCCGACTGTTGGCTGACAGAGATCGCCGACAGATGATGAGGGTCGTAATGTGCGATAGTCAGACATCATCTATCCAGACCATTACATAGGAATTCCAACCTGCACCAGTATCCACTGCAAGTACTGTGACAGTTAGGTGGGAGGTGAGAAAACTTGGATTTCATGGACGAGCGGCTGCTCGTAAGTCACACTTTACGCCAGCAAATGCCAAACGACGCCTCTCTTGGAGTAAGGAGTGTAGACATTGGACGATTGAACAGCGGGAAAACGTTGTGTAGAGTGACGAATCACGGTACACAGTGTGGTGATTCGATGGCAAGGTGTGAGTATGGCGAATGCCCGGTTAACGTCATCTGCCAGCGTGTGTAGCGACAGCAGTAAAATTCGGAGGCGGTGGTGATATGGTGTGGTCGTGTTTTTCATGGATGGGGCTTGCACCCCTTGTTGTTTTCCGTGGCACTATCACAGCACAGACCTACATTGATGTTTTAAGCACCTTCTTGCTTCCCACTGTTGAACAGCAATTCGGGGATGGTGATTGCATCTTTCAACACGATCGAGCACCTGGTCGTAATGCACGGCCTGTTACGGAGTGGTTACACGCCATTAACATTCCTGTATTGGACTGGCCTGCACAGAGTCCTGACCTGAATCCAATATAACACATTTGGGAAGTTTCGGAACGCCAGGTCTCACCGACCAACATCGATACCTCTCGTCGGTGCAGCACTCCGTGCAGAATGGGCTGTCATTCCCCACAAAACCTTCCAGCACCCGATAACGTATGCCTGCGTGAGTGGAAGCTGTCATCAAGGCTAAGTGTGGGGCAACACCATATTGAATTCCAGCATTACTGATGGAGGACTCCAGGAGATGTAAGTCATTTTCAGCCAGGTGTCTGGATACTTTTGATCACATAGTAAAGTGGATGTATCCTAAACAAATCGTACCACAGTGATCGCTTCTAGGAACTATACGGAATCGCGTATAGGGGACACGTCAGTAAGAGAGAGTACGCGGCCGCATCCCCTGTATGCGGTTATTAATACCCGAGATGCATACTCATAGCTGTGGTTGCCCCACCTACAAGGCTGTCTGCAGGCTATGATTGTGTTATAAAAAGTGACTGTGGCAGAACGTCCTCAACACCAATTTCATAATCAACTCGTGTAGTTCTGTATAGTACTATATATATTGAGAGGCACCCACATGCTCATACTGTGGCATCAAGCAGTCAGGCCTGCAAGATGAGTGGTCTGCCAAGCGAGTGGATTCATTCTTATTTATCGAGTAACATGAACTCTCGTACTCACAATTAAGTTACAAATTATCCTCCTGTATGAATAATACGCAACGGAAACGCACATATGACTATCAGTGATTTACAGAACTCAGACTGTTCACTACGCACTGGCAATACCCCAATTTCTTTATGTCTTCTATTTAACGGCTTTTATCAACACGTGGCCACCGCACTGAATATGAATGGCGCACACATTATAAATTCGGGACATCATGACAACATACAATTCGAAGGAAAAGTCCACCAATCTTTTCTTTTCACTATCTTATTTATTCCGATAAATTCTATAACCTAAACACACAAATTCTATAACCTACAACAATAACACATGAGAAATTCCGCCCAGTGGGCATGGCTTTACATTGGTGAATCTCTATATTATGGTCTCGTAATTATTTAACGCTACAGTGCACTTTCTGGATAGGATGGTGGATCTTTTATTATTTCTCACACTTCGACTCTCACAATCATCATCACGAAACTTTCCTCCAGACCGAGCGGTACAGAAGGAACACTAATCTTTTGAAACTACCTCGCTACTCTCCCATGCAAACCACACATACCCAAATTACATGACATACACCACACTACAATATGAAATACTACACAGGTAATAGTCACAACATTATCACTTTCAGCTTTCCCACTTCAGTTAATATTTATCCCAGTTTCACACGACACTGCCTCACTTCGTAATTCTACTTTCCTACTATGAACTCTGGAGATATATGCACGTCTTCCTGTGCAATGCAAGCCAAGTGGCGTTGCTGGATAGACAGCCAACTCACCTTGTTTCTCTCTCAGAGTTTGAATCTAGCGTCACACGGAATCATATCACGCAAAGTAATATTAAGAACGTATTCATCACACACGCGAGTCCTCAACTGATACCATGGACGAGTACTTCTCTTTATCCTTTGTCTCATACACAGTTTGAGACTCACACAGTACTCACCACGTGGAAGTACTCGTCTCTAATTTCAAGTCCTGCACACGCCATTTCTTAAATATTTTAACTTATGGTACACACACTATTTCTTAAATATTTCAACTTATTGTACACACGCTAGTAATTCAGCTTAACTTAAGCACACGGAAGTATTTCAACTTATTGCTACACGTGGTTTCATTGTGACCGTTGGTCACTTCCGAAGATTACTACAATCCCATTAATATTACCTGCCTGACATTTAATTCTCCCCACAAAAGTTCCTGAAATAGAGAAATTATTATTTCAAACTACTCTTAAGTATTCCACATGCATACCCTGTCTCCACTCTTTCGTCATTACGGAGCACAACTAAAACAGGTCATCACAGCACAAGATCCCGCGGCAGAGTGCTGAAACATGGCCGTTCTCGAGGTCCTCTCGCACTTCTGCTGAAGTGGGGGAGCACCTTGCTACCGTATTGGTCAGCCACATTTCAGGCGCTCAAAGCTCGGGTAAGTTTCATCTCTTTGGTCCCACCAAAGGTGGCCAAAGGATCGACTCAAAGATGATCATATATTCACATTCACTATCTGCGGTTAGCAGAGGACCATACATTCATTCATTTCAAAAGATCTCACCAAACTGGACGTAGGGATTTATTTTGTGGGAGTGCACATGTGATCAATTAAATAAATAAACTGTCATTCTTTCCCACACTGGTATCCGGCTTCGCTGTATTAATTGAAATTGAGTTATTTTACAAAAAAATGTGTTGTTCTGACAAAAATAATGAAGTATGTTGTACCTATTTTCAATGTCAGGCGGTACTGTACCCTTTCAATATATATTGTGGAGAGCTTTTCCGCTGCAGCACAAGTTTCTTCCTCTAACACGACGAATAACACAATCATCTCGCAAACAAGATTCAAATGCGACTTCTCAATAAGTAACACACTGTGAAATATTTTGTAATGTACAAAATTTATATGGCTTTACTTGTATTTTGTGCTGCTGGGCAGAAATGGTAATCATTTACACGTCCCAACATATAGTTATCTTGATGCTGTTCCTCATTTGTTGCATGCCGCCCTCAAGGCGCTGTAGTTTTGATGGTCAGCAGTGTAGTTCTTGTTGAACAGTGTGAGAACTTCATCACGGAATATCGTATTCCGGTTTGCTAGGGGAAGAAGTCTTAAATTAGAACGGAACATCGTCATCCACACTCATGTATCAATTCGGCCGAACTCAAACGGCGTATTCAGGAGATCTATACGGCAGCCTATTAACGAACGGCGCCACGGCAAACTATTCGCGTGGATATAATTTGATCCGTATAATCGCTGCCTATTACTGGCACTAATAATTCGGAGAGGACGGTTATTAGGCCATTATGTAGATATTTTCGTGAGTGGGGCGCGTTCATCCAGCAGGGTTTAGGATGGATAATAGACGGTTGGCTGCAGTGCGAAGCCGAATACCACAGCGCCGAATAGCGAATTCATTTTGTCTGCAGGCACGAAAATGACGTTGGCGGAAACATTTTTACCTCGTTACCGCCGCGTACCACTAAATTCCGTAATTCATTGGCTCCAGGAATTTGTGGGAAAGGGCGTTGTTATTGCTCCCGCGTTTACGTAAGTGCCAGTACGTTTAGTTCCGGTGATTCACAACGCGATGCACTAATTTAAAGACGTCTGCACGGAAAGAGAAGGATATCGTACAGTTCCGCTGGTAGTGGTATACGCAAATAGTGTGAGAGGTGGTACAGTGTTTACGATACAGAACAAGTTCACAACTGAAACACGTGTATAACCTGGCTGGCTGTTTTGATGCAAATTACTCTCCGTTTCTATCAGCCATTTAAGGCCAATAATGCAAGTGTTTCCATCTCGCCACTCGTTCATAAGTCCAGTTCGCGTACTGTCCCAGGTCTAATGACTGCGATGGTAAATCATTGAGCTCTAATGGTAGTGGAAGAGTGAAGTACAAATTCCCTCCACAACAATCTTTCGATAGCAATTCTTTTTGCATTCTAAAAGTACTGCATAGACGAAATGCAATTTGCATCACCCAATTTTTAAATCTGCGAGCTATCAAAAGTGATGATGAGTTCTCTATCTATAACAACATAAACATTATAATTGGTGACTTTTAGTGAGCACATACTCCACACTTTTCCCAGTTCGAATCCTCAGTGCAGTAGTCATTTACAATGCAACTAAATGTACAATAACGTTCAAAGGAAAAAAGAAAATCGAAAGAAGATACGCAAGTATCTGCCAAATATGTTATGTAGGAAAATGCTATCAATATTATGTGCTTTGAATAAGACATGACTCGGTGATGACTGAAAAAAATTATAACTGGTGCTACGATGTCTTTGACTGATGTGCGCATTTGCCATGAGCAATGTTTACCTTAACCTTATGAGTACCAGCCGGTGCAGCCCAAACCCGCCATTTTATTATTATTCTTTTAACACTGTGCCGTCCGGCGACACTACGCTGGTGTCGTGCGCGAAAAAGCGGTCAACGGCCGCCGACATAACACTTGTGTCGTCTGCATAGTATCGCTCAGTGGCCGGCGACACCACAGTGCTGTTGTGAGCATAGTATCGTGTAGTGGCCGGCGACAGCACTTTAGTATCCTTTGCATTCTGTTGGTGTTTTGTTTAGGTAACAATAAGTTATACACGTCAACAAGTTTTTTGTGTTTATAAGTACTTCTGCCCTTTCATCATGACGGACGGAAGAGACAATAGGATTATTTACGATGAATGCGCGGACGTCTTGTCTGACGTTCCGCATGACTTGACCGATTGGGAAGAAGACATTGGATATCGAAAAAATGAAAGTGAATCAGAATCGATGGAAGATAGTGAAATCCGTCCAAGAAGGATTCGGTGAACGCCACGGTTGCCACGGTTGCCAACTGATGAAGACAGTGCACAGTGGTCAGACTTTGATTTACCGAGGACCAATAATGAATTTTAAGGATCCCCGGGTCCAAACATCTTTCCCAAAGATACACAGAGCGTCGAGGATATCGTAGAATTGTATATTGGGAACGATCTATTTGAATATATTAGCAGCGAAACCAACAAGTACTACAGTCGAAATTGCAATAGAAGGAAACGGGATTTAAAAAATGCCAAATTAGTCGACGTTACGGGACCCGAACTTAGAAAATAGTTGGGGCCTGCTATCCTTATGTAAAAAAAAAAGCAAGGATCGATGATTATTGGTCAACGAATCCGTTGATAGACACACTTATATTTCACAAAACGATGGCCCGCAACGGATTCAAACAAATATTATAATTTTTACGTTTTTCCGACAGCAACAATAAACCGGATAATGTCAACCGGCTTGTCAAAGTGCTTCGTAATTGAATATTTTCCAAATTGATTAAAGGAACGTTTATTCTAAGTCAAAACATCTCAACTGATGAAGGAATGATACCGTGGCTTGGACGGTTAAATTTTAAAGTCAACAATCCGTCGAAAATTACGAAATACGGCATACCCTTTCGGATGCTGTGTGATTCGATTACGGGATACATTTTCTCACTCAAATTATATTTCAGCGCAGGACAACCTTTAGCAAAAAGAGTAATGGAACTGTTGACACCTTCTGATTGAAAGTGGCATCACCTCTGCAAGGATAATCATTATAACAGTGTAGAACTTGCAGAGAAGTTACTTGAAAAGAAAATTCGAGTTTGTGGAACGATATGGCAAAATAGAGGATTTCCGGAAAATTAAAGCACGCAGAAGTCAATGTGTTTGAAGCTTATCATCAACGGAAAGGTGAGAAGCGGCCGCCGACAAGCCAAGTAATCCGAATTAGCGAAGCCGGCGCCAAGCGAATAAATTTGTACGAGACGTGCGGACGTGTAACCTCCTCCTCACTTATCGACCTTAATGACAGTAAAAAATTAAACCGCGTGTACCTAATGGAAATTTGGGAGAAGCAATCGTCACCGAAGTTAATTTGTCGGTAAAGAGGGAGGAAAGGGTTACATCTAAATGAAAGGAAAAATGCTAATGAAACTGGTGGAAATTAATTTTGAAAAGGGGTAAAGTTAATAAAGAAAGTAAATGTGCGGCCGTTACGTTAACAATCAACTAGCGGTAATTAGATGTTAGAGATTTGGGGGAAATTACGGTCGCCAGTCCTAAGGACAATTACTATAGTAACTGAAAAAGAAAGGTTATTACACATATAACTAGCACTAGAAGCGTGGCAACTGAAGGTTGACACGTGCAGTGTGAAAACTGAAGGTTTGTCAGAAGTAATAAATTTCGCTACACTCTGACTTAATTTAGCAAAAGAATTAATAAAACAGGAAAATCGAAAGTTAATTTAGTGACTGAAGTTAATAGTGAGCTTTCTTTCTGAAGCACATCGAAATTCTGTAAAATATGGTTAGTCTTGGACTACCTCAACAATCATTTCAAAAGCTACTTGCATCTACGCAATTTAGAAATAAGAGATTTAACTTTGAACTTGAATTAAATGATTCTGAACAATTAACAATAGTAAAATTTAGTACGTACCAAGCTGAGCTGCAGTCACAGGTAAGCTAAAATACGGTAACAAAGCTCGCACTCTTAATTCGTGCTTGTGTAATTTAAATATTGTAGCCAGCTATGAATGCCTTAACTGAACTTTGAAATTAAAGCAGTGAAAACGAATTAGCTATATTACTTTAATGCTGGCGTTTGAATTTCAACGACACTCGGGTTCATTTCGGAAAGGGAAGGGACTCTGCTTGGTAATGCAACTGGAACAATGAGCTACAAACGTTCATGCTAAGTTGCTGTAATTATAGTGACGAAAATGGAACAGTTTGAAAAGCTGAGGTCTGCCATACAGTTCTAAAAATTTACGTGCGTCCAGTCTTCCTTGTCGGTTGATTGAAGGTTTGAAGCCGTCGGTCGAGGAGGTGGCGACAGTCACTCATTGTCGGCCGTCGCTGTTGCAGAAGCCGGATGTTGGCGCGCCTTCTTCTCGAAACGGTCACCAGACGAAACGGGCTCTTGATGTGCGCTAGTTAATGTTTCCCGTCCGCGACACCATGTCAGAAACTATCATCGCAAGTCGAGCGCAATTACATGCTGCCAAACCCCGAAAGCGCGGCAATTCGCGGGAGCGTCACACAACACACCTGCTCCACTCGCTACTCCAGCCAGACTCCCTCTGCTCAGCCCGCGCTCCACGCGGCAGAGTTAACACTACTAAAGTCCTACAGACTTTGATTCTTCACACGACCTATCGATGTAATCGTTCGATAGCAGTTTTCCCTAGGCAAGACCCAGCGTAAAAATACAAATAATATTTACGAAACAAACCAATTATACATCGACATAAATGCATAAATATATATATACAAATAGTATAACAATTACAATATACGAAGACACAGAAATGTTATATATTCAGGTAACAAAAATAAGGAAAACAAATTTATAGTACAATAGATGGAAAAGGGAGGATATGCATTTCCGGCGTTACAGACGGCAAAGTGTTAAGTACCAGTGCCTTCCACATGAAACCACCGATGCTATGTGTTGCATTGTAACAGTCAGCTGTGGCGCTAAAAACACCAGTCGACTCGGAGATTGTGCTACGTGACTGAAGAAGATTGTTATATGTGATTTTGGTATAGTGATCTTATTGAGGACATCTTTGACAGTGAAAGTAAGTACATCTAAAGTTATCGTAAAGTAATTTTGAGTTTGCACTACTGCTTTTGTTAGTGGTTTCGAAAGGAAAGCACTTGGGCTGTAGTACATTCTACATAAATTTATTAAATTGTACACTCACTTTTGATTATTGTTTAGGACTATTCCTTTTATTTATTAGGAGTTCATAGAAACTTCGAGATGTGGGAATGATGAATGGTTTAAAACTGTGTGTCCCATACTTCCACAGTGAAACCATCTGCTCAAACCAAATGACTGTTTACTTTTTGCCAATATCTTCTTGTATTCGTGGCTTAACATCAAGTTAGAGTTGTATCTTGTATTATTGGGACTTGAAGTGTAGCGTAATTCTGTAAATATGAAATTAGACTTGGTTGTGTGGAGTACACTCTTCGTATTCCGTGAGACAGTTAAACGTCAAGGACTATGATACAATCCGCAAGAATGAACTGTTCCTCACTGGCCAGCGAGGTGTTGAGAAAGAGCAACAACAATAGTAGTGATATTGGGATGAGTAATTTAGAGCTGTAAACTTCCCAGCACACTTGTTGTGGCATCAGTCTCAGGCAGACCACAATAGACCACAGGGGCATATGGACCATCCACCTGCATAATTTTGCATTTCGAAGCTGCAATTATTCTGGCACAGAATTCCACAACGCGACGGTCTGTCGTAGTGGTGGGCCGGACAGCTATATGCTGTAGCATAGAACACAGATTCACGGCCGGCCGGGTGGCCGAGCGGGTGTAGGCGCTTCAGTCTGGAACCGCGTGACCGCTACGGTCGCAGGTTCGAATCCTGCCTCGGGCATGGATGTGTGCGATGTCCTTAGGTTAGATAGGTTTAAGTAGGTCTAAGTTCTAGGGGACTGACGACCTTCGAAGTTAAGTCCCATAGTGCTCAGAGCCATTTTTGAACAGATTCACGCTAGCTGCATGACGGGAACCGAGATGATGTCACAATACACCTAGCCAGGGCAAGTATCTCTGTCTCTAGTTCAGCCTGTAACTGCTATTCATCAGCTGCCTCACTCTACTTCCTCAGCACCTTTAAAAATTTTCCCAAAAATTATGGTAGTTGAACATATTCACGCTCCTTTTAACGTCCAACTCACATATCACTCCCACAACTTCCCCGTAAGTATAACTCACTCAAACCCACTAGTTAATCGCCGTTTGCCGTTCCCACCCAGCCCATTCAACCCTAGTCATTGTCATTACGCTTTGTATCCCCCTATCACTGTGTGCTGTCTCATACCCACAGTCTCCTTCGTTCGGTTGTACTACTATTGTCTGCTCTCACTGTCTGGCTCCCGCTTGCTCTCTCTTACTGCTAATGTCTCATTCATTCATTCCCACTGCTGTTGTCTCTTATCACTATCTCTCTCTTCCTCGTTGCCATAGACTCTGTGTCTCATTACCGATGGTCTCCACTCAATTCCACTTTCTCCTTCTCTTCATTCCTCTCACAATGGCGCTGTCTTGTTCACTCTTTTCCTGACACTGGCAGTTATGTTCCATTGCCAATGTGTCACTATCTTTGTCTCACACTACCATTTTCTCCTTAGGAGTTTCTGTACCACCAAACAGTGTCTTCTATCTTCCAGTATTTATTACTATTCCATCTCTTTCCCACTGCCGCTGTCTCCTTCAGCATAAAAAAGTACGAATATGTTCGCATGTCAACTTTTTTTCGAAAATTTATTAAGGTGCTAAGGAAGGTAGAATGAGGCAGTTGGTACACTTCTTTTTAGAGTCTTTTAAAACACGAGCATATTACCCTGTTTTGTGCTTCAATAGAACCATTTTTCCGCTGGTTCTTTTCTTTCCTCATCTAAAGCACAGAATTTCATATAAAAATAACTTTGTGTGTTGGTAAAATTATCGTAGTTTCATATATGAAACTGAAATAACGCACAACTAATTTCGCATCTCATATCGGATTTTACGCGCGCAAAAGTTTTGCATGTGCTTCACTACCATAACACCAGAGCACCGATGATGATAATGGAAACATTTTGTCGGACGTTCTCGCTTCGCACCGGATATTACGTGTACTAGTAGTGTAACTGAAACTCTGTCTCGGAACGTATGAAGAGGCCAAGAAAATTTTCTAGGCTGATCGAGACTGGGATCTTATGTACATTTCGTAGTGAGCCGCAGCCACTTACCATGTGTGTGTGTATTAGTGCGCGAGTGTCAAAATTTCGCACGTGCGTCAGTAGTTCCGTGCGCGCCGTCAGAGGCGCAGGGTTTATTCGCGCGAAGCGCGTATCATTTATTCCTTGTTTTTGTTACCTTTTGTATGTTAATTATTCTATGTATTTTTTTCTTTTTCTCTAGTGTGTGTTGCCTTTCATATGTGGTTAGTAACGACAACAACGACGAGTTCAGTAATCTCGGCAAGACTCTTGCACGTTACTGGAATTGTGAGCTCTGTATTTTAGCGCCGCATACAAAAAATTAAGTTTTATTGTTTAGTTTAACATTCTCTGGTGTACGCATCATTTGTGTAGCAAACATGGCAGAATCGCAGGACCTAATCTATTTACACTGTGGCTAAAATTTTATAAAAATTACAGCCATTTTCTGTGTACAGTCGTCATGAATTCCGTGGTTAGGTTTTTGTACACAAAAACCATATTTCTCGAGTTTTCTCAGGAACTGGCCATGAACTAAATAGTTCCTCCAAAGCTACTTAAGGCGCACGATAAAGAACATATAATGCAAAAAGAACCAACCGATTTACGCCATTTTCCTAAGGTAGAGCCGGCCCCTGTGACCGAGCGGTTCTAGGCGCTTCAGTCCGAACCGCGATGCTGCTACGGTCGCAGGTTCGAATCCTGCCTCGGGCATGGATGTGAGTGATGTCCTTACGTTAGTTAGGTTTAAGTAGTTCTAAGTCTAGGGGACTGATGACCTCAGATGTTAAGTCCCATAGTGCTCATAGCCGTTTGAACCTAAGGTAGAGTAACTCTGTAATATTCAAGCTTTGACTGTATACTATAGGATAGTTTAAAAAAATCATTATGTTGGACATAAAAATAGTCCCTGGCTTAGTGGATATCCGAAAAACTTGACCTCACTTGTTTATCACCAGTACAAACCGAAGCAGCAGACTCGGAAAATCCCATTTTTATAAGGGACGTTTTGGAACATTTTAGGTAGCGCTTGCTATCGCATTAACACCGATATGCAAGAAAGGAAACGTAGATAGATTTCAGATTCCAACACCACAACAACAGAAAATAGAGTGTGAGGCTGTGCCGACTACTTGGCAGCGTGAGGAATGCAGGTCAGGCGCGGTGCTCGGAGGCCAGCAAGGCAGTGGCTCGCGTGCTCGCCCGGAGTTTGGAGCAGCCTCTGGGCCGAGGTGAGTGGGCGGGAAATGAAAGCTGCCGGCGGCGGCGGAGGCGGCGGAGGCGGCGGAGGCCGTGCATCACAGCGCCGGCGGGCACTCTGCGCGCCTCGCCGTGGCTCACGCGTGCTGCTGGCTCGAGCTGGGAGGCCGGTGGACATCAGCCCTGTTCATTCGTCCCCTAGCACTGCTGTTCCTAGCAGTAGAAGTGACTGACACAACAGAGGAATGGAGGAGCAAATTGGGGACCTGTTGGATGAAAATCGATTTAATTTTAAGAAAGGTAAAGGATATTTTATGGCAGCAAAACTTTCTATGTATTCCAATGTGCTAATGTGGAAAAGATTTACACTGAAAAAAATTAGTTCCAATTTTGGCCTCCAGGAGCGAATCTTGCGCTGTGAATGCAAGAAATGTTTCCATATGTACTGTATTAAGAACGGGACGTGAGCAAAAAAGGTCAAACTTGTAAGAAAGGCATAATGTTGATTTTATGATTTGCCGTTGCTTACACAATTTGTTCAAGATGAGCACCGGACGTGTGAAAGAAATGCTATACGCGTTAGATTTTCACCAGATGGCCACAATTGTAGTTTTTTTTTTTCAGCGTAAATTATTTCGACATTAACATATCTACCAAGTTTTGCTGCCGTATGATAATTACAACCAGCACTTGTCTGCTGCACGATCAAGTACAAAATGTACAAAACATATAGAAAAAATACGCGCGGAAGACGAAGAATAAATTGCTCGCATTAAAAAGTTTTCAAGAAAGGCATGCAGTCTTTGAGCCCTAATGTTCGATGTACGCATCAAAGAAGCAACGAAGAAAATAAAAAAAAGTTTGGAAGTGGTATTAAAATTCAGGTTGAAAGGATATAAATACACTCCTGGAAATGGAAAAAAGAACACATTGACACCGGTGTGTCAGACCCACCATACTTGCTCCGGACACTGCGAGAGGGCTGTACAAGCAATGATCACACGCACGGCACAGCGGACACACCAGGAACCGCGGTGTTGGCCGTCGAATGGCGCTAGCTGCGCAGCATTTGTGCACCGCCGCCGTCAGTGTCAGCCAGTTTGCCGTGGCATACGGAGCTCCATCGCAGTCTTTAACACTGGTAGCATGCCGCGACAGCGTGGACGTGAACCATATGTGCAGTTGACGGACTTTGAGCGAGGGCGTATAGTGGGCATGCGGGAGGCCGGGTGGAGGTACCGCCGAATTTCTCAACACGTGGGGCGTGAGGTCTCCACAGTACATCGATGTTGTCGCCAGTGGTCGGCGGAAGGTGCACGTGCCCGTCGACCTGGGACCGGACCGCAGCGACGCACGGATGCACGCCAAGACCGTAGGATCCTACGCAGTGCCGTAGGGGACCGCACCGCCACTTCCCAGCAAATTAGGGACACTGTTGCTCCTGGGGTATCGGCGAGGACCATTCGCAACCGTCTCCATGATGCTGGGCTACGGTCCAGCACACCGTTAGGCCGTCTTCCGCTCACGCCCCAACATCTTGGAGCCCGCCTCCAGTGGTGTCGCGACAGGCGTGAATGGAGGGACGAATGGAGACGTGTCGTCTTCAGCGATGAGAGTCGCTTCTGCCTTGGTGCCAATGATGGTCGTATGCGTGTTTGGCGCCGTGCAGGTGAGCGCCACAATCAGGACTGCATACGACCGAGGCACACAGGGCCAACACCCGGCATCATGGTGTGGGGAGCGATCTCCTACACTGGCCATACACCACTGGTGATCGTCGAGGGGACACTGAATAGTGCACGGTACATCCAAACCGTCATCGAACCCATCGTTCTACCATTCCTAGACCGGCAAGGGAACTTGCTGTTCCAACAGGACAATGCACGTCCGCATGTATCCCGTGCCACCCAACGTGCTCTAGAAGGTGTAAGTCAACTACCCTGGCCAGCAAGATCTCCGGATCTGTCCCCCATTGAGCATGTTTGGGACTGGATGAAGCGTCGTCTCACGCGGTCTGCACGTCCAGCACGAACGCTGGTCCAACTGAGGCGCCAGGTGGAAATGGCATGGCAAGCCGTTCCACAGGACTACATCCAGCATCTCTACGATCGTCTCCATGGGAGAATAGCAGCCTGCATTGCTGCGAAAGGTGGATATACACTGTACTAGTGCCGACATTGTGCATGCTCTGTTGCCTGTGTCTATGTGCCTGTGGTTCTGTCAGTGTGATCATGTGATGTATCTGACCCCAGGAATGTGCCAATAAAGTTTCCCCTTCCTGGGACAATGAATTCACGTTGTTCTTATTTCAATTTCTAGGAGTGTATAAAGACTCATTGATGAATTCCTATCTTTAGTGAAAGTGAAAAAGAATTGCAGAACCTTTTGAACAGAATGAACAGCCTAGTGAATACAGAATGTGAACTGTGAGAAAACCCAAGAAACACGAAAATAATGAGATGCTATAGAGTGCCAGATTTGCACGTGGTGGCACGTGGTGGGATTAAAATTGAGATTCAGAGGATATAACTGTAAAGATTCGTTGATGAGTTGCTATCCTTAGAGATAGTGAAAAGGAATTACAGAAGCTCTTCAACAGAATGAACAGCCTAACGAGTACATAATATGGGCTAAGTAAACCGAAGAAATACGAAAATGAGAAGATTTTTAAAATACGAATTTTAGGCAGCAATTTCTGAAAAAGTGCGTATAGAGAACAATATTGTATAGAAAGTGAATTGTGGGCTATAGGACAATAGGAAAAGAAGAAAATCGATGCGTTTTAGATGTGTGTAGCCTGCAAAACGCTGAATAGGTGGCTGAGGGAAAAAGTTATTGACTGGAGGGTAGCCGATTTTGTTATTGTATTGTTACACTTTTCGGACTTTCCCATCATCCGCTACATGTTGAAAATAAAATAACATAAAACTTTATGTGAATTAAAATAGTTCACAAAACCCACATAATGGGACAATCAAAATTATCACAAGTCATTAGAAGATACACGCCCTGCAACATCATAATGTACGTGGACATAAAAGTTGTATGTTATGGTGGCAACGATCGTAAGCGACATGCAAGATTGCTGGCTGCCATACAAGAAAGTAACCTTTTAACACCAGACGGCGTTGATGCGCGAGCGTGGCTCACAGCAGAGCTATACGAGGTGCATTCAAGTTCTAAGCCTCAGATTTTTTTTCTAATTAACTACTCACCCGAAATCGATGAAACTGGCGTTACTTCTCGACGTAATCGCCCTGCAGACGTACACATTTTCACAACGCTGACGCCATGATTCCATGGCAGCGGCGAACGCTTCTTTAGGAGTCTGTTTTGACCACTGGAAAATCGCTGAGGCAATAGCAGCACGGCTGGTGAATGTGCGGTCACGGAGAGTGTCTTTCATTGTTGGAAAAAGCCAAAAGTCACTAGGAGCCAGGTCAGGTGAGTAGGGAGCATGAGGAATCACTTCAAAGTTGTCATCACGAAGGAACTGTTGCGTAACGTTAGCTCGATGTGCGGGTGCGTTGTCTTGGTGAAACAGCACACGCGCAGCCCTTCCCGGACGTTTTTGTTGCAGTGCAGGAAGGAATTTGTTCTTCAAAACATTTTCGTAGGATGCACCTGTTACCGTAGTGCCCTTTGGAACGCAGTGGGTGAGGATTACGCCCTCGCTGTCCCAGAACATGGACACCATCATTTTTTCAGCACTGGCGGTTACCCGAAATTTTTTTGGTGGCGGTGAATCTGTGTGCTTCCATTGAGCTGACTGGCGCTTTGTTTCTGGATTGAAAAATGGCATCCACGTCTCATCCACTGTCACAACCGACGAAAAGAAAGTCCCATTCATGCTATCGTTGCGCGTCAACATTGCTTGGCAACATGCCACACGGGCAGCCGTGTGGTCGTCCGTCAGCATTCGTGGCACCCACCTGGATGACACTTTTCGCATTTTCAGGTCGTCATGCAGGATTGTGTGCGCAGGACCCACAGAAATGCCAACTCTGGAGGTGATCTGTTCAACAGTCATTCGGCGATCCCCCAAAACAATTCTCTCCACTTTCTCGAACATGTCGTCAGACCGGCTTGTGCGAGCCCGAGGTTGTTTCGGTTTGTTGTCACACGATGTTCTGCCTTCATTAAACTGTCGCACCCACGAACGCACTTTCGACACATCCATAACTCCATCACCACATGTCTCCTTCAACTGACGATGAATTTCAATTGGTTTCACACCACGCAAATTCAGAAAACGAATGATTGCACGCTGTTCAAGTAAGGAAAACGTCGCCATTTTAAGTATTTAAAACAGTTCTCATTCTCGCCGCTGGCGGTAAAATTCCATCTGCTGTATGGTTCTGCCATCTCTGGGACGTATTGACAATGAACGCGGCCTCATTTTAAAACAATGCGCATGTTTCTATCTCTTTCCAGTCAGGAGAAAAAAAAAATCGGAGGCCTTAGAACTTGAATACACCTCGTAATATGAATTACTTACGATCAGCAAAAGGTGATAAACAAGTCCACTAAAAATAATTAGCAACAAAGTAAAAATGGGATACAGATGAGAGAAGGAATACAAATTAACGCGAAAAGAATGTCTTAAAAAGTACCGAATGAAATGTATTTCAGCAATCTTGTATCATTCTGCTTATGATCGTTAAATCTGACTTTTCTGTCCATGTGAAACATTCTGTTCCACGGGTATGTGTCTTATAATTATTTGTAATAATAATGACGGTCCGATTATATTGGTTTTGTAACCCATCTTTATTTCATTTAGAGATGTGTATTTTTATTTCCTCCAGATATATGTTCTTAGCAATGTCGGAAACGCATAAAATATGAATAATAATGTCAGCTTCCTTCCAGTCAACGACCTTTTCCTCAGCGATCTATTCAGTATTTTGCTGACTACACCATCGTGGTCGCATACCTCTTTCGTAACTTGCTGTCACAGGTATGGCGTTTACGAAGTGATGCTACAGAAGCATGTGGAAAATTAGGTAAACTTATAAACAAAGAGAAGGTTTCCAGAATGAGAATTCCACTCTGCAGCGGAGTTTGCGCTGATATGAAACTTCCTGGCAGATTAAAACTGTGTGCCGGATCGAGACTCGAACTCGGGACCTTTGCCTTTCGTGGGCAAGTGCTCTACCAACTTTTTTTTTCGCATACAACTCTTTACTTTTCTCATGTTATCAGCATTACAAAACAGTCGTAATTTGTTGTACTATCCGACATTTCTGGCTTTGTGACAGTAAATAAAAGGACGTACATATTTACTGAAACTGTAAGGTCTACAATGGAATTGGGATCAGCCACCCAACAAGCAAATTCTTTACCCAATGAGGACATATCTTCTATTAATTAAAGAATATGTTGTTTTATTTATTTACTTCTTTAATTTCTATAACATTTTTATTTAATTTTTTGTATTTATGTATTTATTTTTGTTTCATTACAAAAACGATCCTACAACCGCCGTAGTCGAGCGTCCGAGTCGTCTTCTCGTCTGTTGGGAGGGGTTCCTCCCTATTCCTTCCGTAGAGGATTAATATGCTCCAGGATTCTTCTTCATTTTCATCGTCTCATACCCGGAACGCCCCAGTGAGCAGGAGTATCCGTAAATAATGAACCTAAATAATTGGCAAACGGGTTCTGTACTTCGGGTGGCGGCTGAAAGCTGCATGTGTCGTCATCGATAGGGACCAAAAGTCGAGTGTGCTTTTGGGAGCATCGCAAAATATGTAGTAAACGGCCATGCCTTTTAGCCAGTTAACGGCTTTCGCCCTGGTTGATGGAAAGTATATGCCGTCGGGGTGCAATATATCTTTAGGGGAACAGACTCCGGCAATCGCGGCAAGAGTAATGCCAGCATGCGCTGCGTCAATAGCCAGCACTCGCTGGTCGCGGCACAAGTCAGACGGTGTGCATCCGAGTCAACGACTGAGCATGTCGTACACAAGGGGTCGTCTGTCAGATGAATAGAATGTAACCTCTGACGAGTAACGAACTTCCCGTTCACAACCACGTACCACAATGAACGCGCCGTCGTAGGTAGAAAAGGCGCGTGTACCGCTCGCCACACCGTGTTCCAGGCAACTTCAGGATGTCTGTGGGCGACTGTATTTATAGGTTGCTGCTGTTGATAGAGGCGATATTAGTCTTTCGTGATGGGCATCCGTGTCATTGGAATATCTGACAGTAAGTTGCTGAAGTCAATCAAGAACTCTCTGATGTGGGCGAGTGCCGGTGAAATGTGTCCTACAGAAACAGGGGGATGAAGAGAGTGTGGTGCCACTTCCGCTATCAGGGTCCCCGTCAGAGTGGCGTGGGCAGAGGTCCATGTGTGACGCATATTGTTGAGATAAAGCGATCCCGCACTGTTAAATACATGAATTAAACCGATACCGCCCGCATGCTGCGGCAGTGTCAGGATGGCATATCGGACTTTAAAAACAAGGCCGGTGCTTACGAAATGTCCATATGCTGCTTAAATGTTGTTGGGCATCGTAGCCGTCAAGAGAAGGACATGCGCAAAATAGTTCCGTTTGGAGACAAGATAGGTGTTGACATAACGTGTTCTGAGGAGCATATACAAGCGACGCAATTTGTTGTCCTGCAGCAGAGCGCGTGTCTGGTGTAGGAGCCGGCGGTACGTAGCCGCCGCTGTGCGGCGAACATTGCTATAGAATTGCACTCCTAAACATTTGAGTACGGGCACCTTGTCAAAGGGTACCGCCGTTGTGTGGGAAAGCCCCCCTCCGACATCCATGTATTTTGTCTTCTTCACGTTGATGACGCTCCCAGCGACCGCCCCGTACTGGTGTAGCCACTGTAGCGCCAAATGAATTTCATTCTCTGATCTGGCCAGGAACACCACGTCATCGGCGAATGCACCACAACGAAAAGTCACGTCTCGCATGGAAATGCCTGTTAATCGCTGCCGTAGACCATGTAAAGCTGGTTCTAGCGCTGCCGCAAATAATACGCCCGACAGGGGGCACCCTTGTCGCACTGACCATCCAACAACAATGTGACCAGACTGATAACCGTTGCCCATCACGCGGGAGCAAAATTGCGCGTAAGAAGCCGTGGTCGACGCAGTCGAATGCGTGGTCAAAATCTACGGCGACAAATGCGCCTCGTATTTTGCAGGCCGCCGTCAAAGCAATTACGTCTCGGTATGCTTAACGCCGTATGAATGTTCCTCACACCACCTAAACACGTCTGATCGGTGTGGATGGCTTTCCCGATAGCGGTGTGGAGACGTGCGCGGAGGATGCGGGCGAAGATCTTGCAGTCGTTGTTGAGGAGTGTGAGTGGGCGAAAGTCCTGCCCCCTACACCCACCATTCGGTTTCGGTACTGGGATCAAGATGCCGTCTGTGAATTCTATGGGGATAGTGAAATCAGGGCGGCTCAGATATTGAAACATTTGGTGCCACTTGCCGCCCATAAGGTCGTAAAAAGTGCGGTAGAATTCCAGGGGTAAACCGTCCGGTCAAATCGCCTTGTTCGGTGTTCCACGTGCCAAGGCCGATGTCAGCTCGTCGGATGTAATGGGCAACAGCAGACTATCATTGGGTGCCACGTCCCTAGGGGCGGGAACATCATGCAGCAGCTCGTGATAATCACGTACGTCTCGCGGATCTTCCATGTACAATGTCCCATAGTGTCGGGCGGACGTGTGCGCTATATCCGTTTCCGTCACAGCGCGGCCGCCCTCCTCCGTGTTTACCGCCGTTATGAGCTGACGTTTGCGGTGGTGCCTCTCGCGCACAATGTGATACACGGATGTCGTTTCATTGGGGATACAGTCTTGCACTCGCTCACGGATGCGGTCACCTTCTAGATGCTCTGCCCTGATGCGAAGGAGACGAGCTTTGATGCGTTGTATGGACATCTGACGTTCGGGAGACGCAGTCGCGTCGCCAGCTCACGTAACGCTATATAGTAAAATTCCGATTTTGTCCGTTGCCAGTTCGATCTGTCACATCTGTAGGCCATGAGGGTCTTTCGGAGTGCAGGTTTGGCACATTCCAGCCACCACAGCAACGTGGAAGCACACAGGCGCAGGCGCCTGATACATCGACGCCACGTGTCTGTAACTGCTCGCCGACACGCTTTCTCGCGAAGGAGGGAGACGTTCAGCGTCCACGGGCCTCTGCTGCGTCTTGTAAGTTATCGGGGTAAGGTGATAGTGCAGATATACGCAAGATTATCCGTGAAGGCCGTCTCTGCATCACGGGGAGCTGTGCGGAGGGCACGCGAAACGTATATCCGGTCCAGACGACTGGCTGAATGGCTGGTAAAATGCGTATATCCACGCTGGTTCCAATGATGTAAGACCCATGTGTCGTGGAGCGCGAGGTCACGTATCAGTGCTTGTAGAGCCGAGAATGGGACGTAATGCGGTATCTGGTCCTCGGGCCGCAGAACACTGTTAAAATCGCCACCCACTATGTAATGGTCCATATTTCCTAGCAAAAGTTGGGCTACCTCCTCCGAATAGAAGACATGCCTGTCATCACGGTGCGAATTACCGGAGGGAGCGTAGACGTTAATGAGGCGGACTGCGCCAAGTGTGAGAGCGATGCCTCGCCCGTTCTGCAAGTACGTCACCTCCGTCGCGTCTCTGCCATCTCGGAGAAGGATGGCCGTTCCTCCTGCGCCATCACCTGAGGGTAGGCTGTAGGTGGTATAGCCATATAGGTCTAAACGCAGCTCGGGACGGACCTCCTGGAAAAGGGCAATGTCCAAGTCTGACGCTCAGATGCGGGTCTTGACAGTGGAGTGGACACCATTTACGCTGACTGTTCCCACACGGTATGACTGAGACATATCCAGTGGCGGAGGCAGTGTGCTGGTGCAAGCCCAAAGTGATCTCGCACACCACACAACCATCCAGCCGCATGCTGTGCATTACTGTGCCGTATGAGTCCCTGACTGGCAGAGCCCTCCGGGCTCAGTGTCAGCCATGGACTCTGGTGGCGATATCGATGTTTGCTGTGCATCATCGGCCTCCATATCGTCTGCCCAATCACCAAGAGAGGATTGTGATTTCAGTGGTGGCTGGTCGCTTTCACAGGAGCCCACATTTTGCGAGTCGACGCAATGCGCCTCGTTTTCTGGGTCACCACATGTAGGAGACTGTTCCTTGTCTTCAGGCGCCTTCTGGTGAATTATGCCACTGGAGTCCGTTGCAACTGTGGACGAGTCAACGAAGTCGATGTCTTCCGCCGGCACCATATCCCTGTCCCGTTTTTCAACTGACAATCGCCTCTTCTTGTATCGCTTGGGTGATTTTTGCTTGCGGGTCCGAGGTTCGACATCCACTGGAGGGCGGGGCTCGACACGGTCTCGGTCACCAGGAATCCCTGTGTCCGATCCCGACAGTGACGGTGGCTGGGTGCCCACGACGCTGCGGTTTGCAGAGGCTGTAGGAACCTCTGCACCGTTTGGCTGCGGCGTCGTCGACGGCGCTGAGTCTCCAACGGAGTTCGCAGCAGCTTGAGGAGGTAGCAGGTTTTGATCAACCATCACATCATGTCACGCCGCCTCCACATACGTTAGCCGGAGAGAGGTCATCGTGGATCGTTTGGAAAGTTCATTGCGGGGCACATGAACGGGGCGGCGCTGCAGACACTCAGTTCTAACATGGCCCTCCCGGCCGCAGCCCGAGCAGGTCCTCGATTGTCCATCATATATAACAATTACACGACAGCCACCAACGAAAACATATGATGGGAAGTGCTTCTTAAGTCAAGTTCTATGCGCACTTGTCGTACCACGTTAAGGACAGGGTACGTTTCGAATGTGTTTCATTTCTCCTCTGCGTGGCTCAGAACAGTGCCGTATGGCCGCAGTGCATCTACGACAAGGTTGGCAGGAACTTCGAACGGTAGTTCAAAGATGCGCACGGTACGCACCCCCAGACCAGCACGGTCAACTCCTACCACGCTCACATTACCGTCTGCGTGACAGGAGCGAAAGCCGTTTGCAGATCGTTGGAGTAGTCTGTCGCAGGCCGCTTCGTCAATCAGTTTGACGTACACTGTGCTGGTTACAATAGACAGATGAATTCCTATCAGTTCTTGTGGTTCTATGTGCATGATGTCTCGTAGAAACCGTTCAATTTCATGGGCCTCGGTCTCGTGTACGATGCGTTGAACGTTAGTTTGATTGTAGCTTGTCGATATGAGAACGCCATGGCGGGTCGGTACTGGTACTAAAAGGCAATACAACGACGCAACCGCGCGCTAGCGGGTAAACAACACCTGCGGAGCACTGCCTGGCGCGCCGAGCCCGTCCGCAAGGTATCACGGCTGAAAGCCGACTGCCAACTGAGCTACCCAAGCACGACTCATGCCCCGTCCTCACAACTTTACTTCTGCCAGTATCTCGTCTCCTACCTTCCAAACCTTACAGAAGCTTTCCCGAGTTCGAGTCTCGGTCCGGCACACAGTATTAATCTTCCAGGATGTTTCAAAGAAATGGTTCTTTGCAGATTCGGAAGCATTAACAAGAAGCTGAGACAAGATGATATGAAACGTCATAAGCCCTCAAGGAGTAACTGCCAGGAACAAGCTGGTCAGGATAGGAATTCATGGCGGGCATCATAGAATGAGAAGACTGATGAAAAAAATTTAGCATGATACAATAAACAATGTAGTTTAGAAGGAAGGTCAGTATTTGTAAGTCAATATTAACAAGTCAGTATTAACAAGCATATTCAGTATTAAGAAGATTAATAACATTCAGGAAATGGAAGCTATAGCCTCTTCAAAGTAATGACTTGACCGTATCTTCGGCTACTAAGATCATTCAGCCTGGCGATACTGATTACATGCTGTGCAACCAGCTTCAAATTCCCCAAGCGACTGGATTCATTACTGAAGCGGACATTCTCGTTCAACGCCTTCTTATGGCAGTTGTGAGAACATTACATAGTCGCATGATTCTAGATAACGGTCTATTTTTCGCTGCTTTCATGCAACAGCTTGGGGTACAGAGAACTTCACTCAGCTGCGAAATGTAAACCGACAGAGAGCACCAGTTAGAGACACCAATCCACATCCTTCAGTTTCGTAGGCAATACTCTTACTGGGTTATTACAGTGCGGCCTAGAACAGAGACTCAATCTTCCAGTATCTTTCTTCGTAGTATCAGCGTCTGAGACCAGCTCCATCTCAACTAACGTTTCATGAAATTTCAGCACGTCCGCCTGCTGAGTGGGTGATTCAAGAAATAGACTACATCTGATCTACTGTTCCTCATATTAGTAAGAATTACAGAGAGTCTCTGTGGGGTTTACAGTATTACGATGAATTTACAGATCGGTACTTTAAAGGACAGCTTACCTGCTAATAGCATTCCCAGGGGAAGGCAAAGATCTACGAATACTCTGACAAAACGTTCCAGTCTGATAAGAAATTAACAATTTACAGAAGGCAGGTAAGACACATGTGTTGCAAAGTTTTCTTAAACGAGTAAAATTATATACATTTTGGCAATTAATTCCCACAAGTTAATCATTCGACTGTCACCATTGACTTGCATTCATCCTTGCACTTTTTCGTTATTCAATATTCGTTGCGCCATCTCATGACGTATCTCGAAAAAGAAAGCAACTGACTGTCCTAAGTAAACCGAAAACAAGAGATTTTGTCCCATTACACTCAGAAAAGGTAGGGGAACGGCGACTAGTACGGGCAGCTTCAATGAAAATTGGTATAAAACTTCTGTTTCGAAATGAGGTGCAACTGCTTAAAAGCTTTGTTTGGACATTTGGTTTTGAGTAAATGGTGAAAAAAAGATTTCTACTAAACCAGGAAACAGCACGAAAAGATTTTCTGAAACTAACAGTTTCAGATGTTAGTAAATATGTCGGGCAGCTTGGGCGATAAAACAAAATATAGATTTTTAAATAAACAATCTGTTTGTATTTTAAAAGTACAATATAATGAGAAAGTCAGTGCAAAACCGTATAACAGAAACGTAAATTTTACGATGAAAAATAATATTTCGGTTTTTTCAAACGATGGAAGTTAGCTGATTAATTCTGGCCTAATTTCCAAGTTCAAAGCAACAAAGTAAAAGAAAAAATAAAATAAAATAAATAAATTATCAGTTATCATTGTAACAGAATGAATTCTCAATATCCGATCAAACATTGTGTTCTAACAAATACATCTTTCAAGTTTAAACCAGTTTTCTTCAAAAAATTCCCAATGATGTTAGTTTAAAAAGATCATCCGTGGTGTAATAAGCGTCTGGTGATTCCCTACAACCGATTTTAGTGTGCTTTGCAGTGTAGTAGCAGGAATATTAAAACGTTTGGCAGCAGCTTTTAGGGCTTTTCACAGCCCAAACACTTCCTTCACTGTGGTCTCAGACCACTCCTCTCGATTGTCAACATCAAGTTTGTTCTTCAAACTTGGCATCGTGTGTTAAAAGCAAAACATAAAACCATTTATACGGCACGTACGACCCCTCTGACTGACAGTGCACTTTACAATATGACGGTAGCCAAAACCGACTTGAGTGAGCTGGATGTCGTTATTATAATACAATTTACATTAGACAATTTGAAATATTAATAACCGTTTGATAACTTTACTTTCCACCTCCAACAGTCGAAACCGATGCTGAAAGTTACACCCTACACCAGCTACGACACCCAAAACAAACAAACTTTATTGGTGACGCAATATCAGCAGCTACATCACTCAATTTATAGTAAATGGCGCAGTGATACGTGCACTTTATTCCAAGCTCAGCACGAGTTCACTGTATAACGGCAAACTCGAGAAACACCAAATGCCCCACCAAGTGAATCACACCTCCCACCGGTCCACAGTAACCGCCGTTCACGTAAACGAAATAGCAAAAAGCTTCATGTATTTTCGACACTAAGTCAGCAAAGGGTCTACCTGGTTTGTAATTATAATGGTGTTTTCACTACAGACACTTAAAATAACATAAGACTGAGTACGAGTAAAACTTTTGTGTCCCAAAAACTTAGAATAGTGACCAAAAAATCGAATATATAAATATTTTGAAAGGCGAGATGCATACGTAGGCACACTGCTGACCAAAGGTGTATATGCTGAACATAGAGAGGTTATCAATGCGTTAACAGCGCTCTGGGTGGCAGCAACAAGCTATACTAGTCGTTATCTTTGTAGCGTCAATACACTTAGTATATTAGTTAGATGGATGCAACAGAGGCTTTGTTTCCTGATCACAATCTAACGTAAAAGTATTTTTCTTAGTTATAAGTCATGGCCAGTGCATATTCAGAGTAAAAGAAAGGATATTAAGGAATTGTCAAACTTTAATAGAGGAGAACAATTTTCTATACTGATGTACTCAGAAAGTTAGCTAGTAGATCGAACCTGTTTACTGGCTTTGACCACTTAATGGTTTCCTCTGAATTAGGAAGG
Source organism: Schistocerca cancellata (assembly GCF_023864275.1). NCBI lineage: Eukaryota > Metazoa > Arthropoda > Insecta > Orthoptera > Acrididae > Schistocerca > Schistocerca cancellata. The sequence continues at coordinate 605,133,851 of NC_064630.1, forward strand.
GAATGTCCAGGTTGTATTCCGACATACTTGTTGTTGAAACCTTACTTCATTTGTAGATTACATCTTTTGTTCTAAACTAAATCAGTGGAAGAGAGAGTAAAACAGATCAGACAAATGTACGGAGAAGCAGTATTATTCAATGGAAATTTTAGAGCCTCGCTTGTAAATTTGTATGTTTAATGTAGGAATATAGTCTCAGTTACATTGTAATGTCGAACAACTGTAAGCCTATCTAACACTATAAAATTTATTACTATACTTGTCATTTACTATATACCGTACCATAAACGTGTTTTATTTCATTTCTCCTACGTTCCTGCTAGTTTTACAACCGAAGTATCCGATTGTCAGTAGAGACTTTTTTTTAGCTCGCTGCACAATGTAAAATAATAAGGTTCAATTTTGTTTTACTCATTACCAAATAAACACTGAAAAAACTTACGACTGTGAAAATTATGGGTTTCGTTGTTAAACAGTAATACTTGCCACTTTGCAGTATAACAGTACGATGATATCAGATTTGCCGTGTCCTGTGGTTACTAAGAATTTGGATATTCAACCTAAATGAATTAATCGTCGGGGATAAGGAAACAGCTCTTTTCTGAGAACTATCCGACTATAGTCGGCACACGAACGAGACAGCGATGAAGTGGGAATATTCCGGTACGACCATTTCACGAGTGTACTGCGAAAATCCGGAATTCGGTAAAACATCAAATATCCGACATCGCTGCGGCTGGAGAAAGATCCTGCAAGAACGGGACAAATAACGACTGAAGAGAATCGTTGAACGTGACAGAGGTGCAACCCTTCCGCAGACTGCAGCAGATTTCAATGCTGGGTCATGAACAGGTGCCAGCGTGCAAACCATTCAGCGAAACATCATCGATATGGGCTTTAGGAACCGAAGGCTCACTCGTGTACCCCTCATGACCGCACGGGACAAAGCTTTACGCTTAAGAATAATACGAGGTGCTCACATACGATCATCTTGTAGATATATATTTCAGGAGTTGGGCATTTCAGATACTGCTACAGTTCAGAAGGCGCAATGATAACCATAATTATAACGCTAAAGAAAAATACCATTCATTTTCTACAGAAGGCAGGAACCACTATTCACTCACACACACATACACACACACACACACACACACACACGCGCGCGCGCGCGAGTGCGCACGCTCGCTTACACGCACACATACGAACGTAGTACAGTTATCCAGAAAGCGACTGAACACATAGCTGTGCCGTGATATATCAGTTTTTCACCCGCCCCAACAAGAGAAAGTTGAGTGGAAGCACTGTAACCAAAACTACAGTTGCTGTGACGGTGATTTTAGTGTGCGCATCGAAATTGGAGTATGTCACTGTTGGAACAACGAGCACACATCAAGTTCCGACGGAAATGAGGCACAACCGCTACCGAAATGTTTCAAAAGGTGCATGAAGTCTACGGTGTCGACGCATTGAGTCGCAGTGTTATGTTCAGCTGACACCGACGGTTTTTGCTAGGGGGAGGCAGTCTGGAGGATGTAGTGGGTACTGATCGACCACGTAACTGTTCTAACTGAAAGGAAGATTGTATAGGTTGCAATGGAGTTGCGTGCCAGCCGCTACCAAACATAGATGTCGTAGAAACGTTTGGGGCCAGCCATTGTACGTGCTACAGAATTCTGATGGCCTGGACATGTCTGGTGCTATCCTGGATGGTGTGCCACGCTGCCTGACGCACAACCAACTGATGATAGCGTGGGGATTTGTTGGGACCTGATGAGTAGCGCTGGCAAGGATCTGACGTTTCTCAACCGTATCGTAAGTGGAGAATAAACATCCTACATCTACATATAATACTCCACTAGCCACCAAGCGGTGTGTGGCGGAGGGCACAATTGGTGCGAAAGTCATATTTCCCCCCTCTGTTTCACTCGCGGATCGCGCCAGGGAAAAACGACTGTCTGAACGCCTCAGTACGAGCTCTAATTTCCCTTATCTTTGAATGGTTATCACTGCGCGATCTGAAAGTTGGTGGTAACAATATATGCTGTACATCATCGGCGAAGATCTGATTTCGGAATTTTGTGAGCAGCTCCTTCAGCTTAGCGCGCCTTCCATCTGCAAGAGTGTCCCACTTCAAACTGTCAATGAGATTTGTAACGCTCTCGCGATGGCTAAATCTTGCCGCGCTCCTTTGGACCTTCTCAATCTCTTGAATCAGACCCAACTGGTAAGGGTCCCATACAGACGAACAATACTCTAAGACTGGACGAACTAACGCAGTGTAAGTTATTTCCTTTGTTGAAGGACTGCATCGCTTCAGGATTCTACCAATAAACCGCAATCTAGAGTTCGCCTTGACCGTTACTTGTGTAATCTGAGCATTCTATTTGAAATCATTTCGAATAGTCACACCCAGATACTTGGCGGATGCTACCGATTCCTAGGACTGGGCATTTATTTTGTACTCCTACATTAATGGGGATCTTCGCCTTGTTATACGCAGTAGGTTAAACTTACTAATGTTGAGAGATAACTGCCAGTCATTACACCAAGCATTTATTTTCTGCAAATCCTCATTGATTTGTTCACAACTTTCGTGTGATACTACTTTCCCGTAGACTACAGCATCATCGGCAAACACTCTACTGTGAATTCCATCAACAATCCGCACCCGCAGCTAAAATCCGTCATCAGGAAAATGCGAGTATAGCCACGACAGATAAACAGAGAGAAGACAGATCGAAAGACAAAGTGATGCTTGAACTGGTTTTTTTTTATTCAAAAGAAATTGTTCACATGGAATTCATCCCAGGGGGTGCAACGATGAACAAAACCCGCTACAATGAGATCCTTGGCCGATTACGCAATTCGTCTACATCTACATTCAGTTCATCGTAAATGTTCTGAGTTTCGGCGAGCTGTTACACGACAACAAGTCTGCACATCGCTCTGTCCTCTTCCAAGAGTAAGTTACATTGAGACGGCTCATCGTTTTGCCATATCCTCCGTACTCACCTGATCTGAAACCACGTGATTCTTGTGTCTTTTACAGCATGAGAGCTGTCCTACATGGGGGTTATTTCATTCAGCTGAGGCGGTCATGACTGCCACAGGAAAAGCCGTATGTTACATACAGGGTGAGGCAGCTAAGGCAAGCCACCTCAGATATATACAGAAGAATAAATATGTCAGAGTGCGGTTTTCGTCAAGTCATAGCGAACAACATGGCAAATTTTCTTATGTTCACATGTAATTACCATCGTTGAAGGTCGCCGAATTACGATACTGAGTTCTTTTTCTAAAGGAACTACGCACTTTTTCTGTGGCTTTTGAAAGAAGACCTGAGTTGTACAGAACTCGATCGAATAATATTTAGATAACATCGCCGCAAGCCATTGACCCCCTATTAGGAGAAGAGGTTCCGCAAGCGCCTGCACTATTATATCAATTGTAATCAAACACGTACCTCACGTAAGGTTCGTAGTTTACTACCACAGCTGTGATATCAAGTGCTTGAAACGTTGACTTTGAACATTGCTACACGCTAAAAAGTGATTCTGGAGAAGAATACTGCAAGGTGAAATTTATCTGGAGTTAATGGCAGCACATAAACGTGTTATATGCCATTTCATGCCTTCAGGAGTTGTTTTGCTTTAATTTTCACTACAGAATAAAGTATAGAAGTGTCAAGTTCGGTGAGTGTACTAACCATTCTGCGTTTCCTGAACGACCGTTCCAATGTACTCCAAATGTTCTCTTTAAAGGATCTGTCACTACATGTGTGAAATGGGAAGGACGTCCGTCATTTTGGTACTACACCGACTGCTTTATGTCCAGTGGGGACAGCCGTCCAATAACAACGGTAGCAGCATATCTTAGAAACCCGAGATACCAGAGTGTGTTTAGATTCCCACGAATAAAACAGGGATTGATGAGGCGGACAATAGATCACTACGACAGTGGCGTGTCTTGGAAACTCGAGATACTGGAGTATGTTTACATTCCCATCAATAAGACAGGGAGGAATAATGTAGATCTTGAAAAACACATTCCAAATGTTGATAGGGCAAGAACGTTCTCTTTATCCACTTCTTACAATCAACGTGACGTTTAGCTGATATTGCGAAGATCGACGTGCCTGTGGTTTTTAAACGATGTTTCTTCCTTACACAAAATTTTTGAGTAGATACACAGCATCACTTTTCACTTTTCGTAGATAAAATTTAGAGATCTGTAACCGATTTCGCATGTTGTTTCCATGACTCTGTGGATACAGCAAAATTTGAAGGCAATGAAGTGTGCTGAAGTGTACTGTTTCTCTAGTAATTCCACGATGTCTCGTAGTGACATCATCATTGCGCTAAAATGTTTCCTTCATCAGATGCGCTTCTGTTTCCTTGACGTATTTTATTCTCGACATTTCCAGTTTCTAGAACATTTTTTAATTGTAATGTTCGCAGAGACAGATCGTGAGTACTTGGCGAGGTCAGGATATTCTTCATTGCACAACCACACCGCTGCTCTAATGGTTTGGTGACATTCGCCATTAACGATACTCACTTTTTCGACTGTCGTGTACATTTTGAATGTCTCAATAGCTTTACGAATAAGTTATCTGATTGCTAGAACAGCAGAGCGTAGACTGATGGGCTTCAACCGCACAGGTAAACACATAAACCATACCTGAGTTACATGTCTGCTGACATTCGATATAAAAGGGCACATGTTTGTGGATCCTGAAGGTAGGAGAATGGTTTGTCGCGCTAGTATCTCGATACTATCAGATCAAGTCCCATATTTGTTATGTGACTGAAGTTCTCTTAGAAGCTTCTTCCAAATACCACAGAAGAAAAGTGTATAGTTCCATTAGAAAAAGAGAAAGTGAGTCTCATAATTCGGTAACTATAAACGTTAATAACTATTTGCGAACCTCAGGAAATTTTCCATATTGGTCGCTATAACTTGGCGAAAACCTCAAATCGATATATTTACTCACTCTAGATATATTTGCAGTAGCCTGTCGTAGCTGCCTCGCCTTGCATAGAGGACGTCGCAGGGGAAATAGTCAATATTCAGGCATATTACGCTAACGATCATTCGAGGCAGATGCATACGTTAGGGACTATAAGCACTTATTCGTTTTCTCTACTGTGAAAGACATCTCTTCTGCCGAAAAAGTGCTGAGGTCTTGAGGTACGCATTTTTGAGCGCATCTTTAGAAGAGAACTTTTTCTTGTTTATCCGTACTGTCTCCTTCCCAATATATGGAAAACGAGAAGCTTTCAGTACTAGAGATTGTTTCACAGAATCGAAGTAGAGGTCACAGCTCTGACGGTATGGATTATAGTGCCCATGTTTATGAGACTTATACGCTTCGAATTATCGTTCCTGTCATATATCTGAACTTTGACAATTCCTCCTGGGACATACTGATCACCATCAAATAAGTAAGGAGGTGCACAGTTTAATGGTAGGTGTTGTAAAAGTGCTGGAAATCGGCGTGGGGGAGGAAGCTGAGAGGAACCGCCTCTCCAGACTTGGTAATGGAGCAGAGACTCACAATAGCCTTTTGCGAAAAGATGGAGGGGTTCGCCTAGCTGAAATTCCTCCAACGGGATGGCGCCATGATCCTCCCTGCCTTGCACGCCTAAAATTCTGCGATCCACCGGTAACCGATGGCAACGAATCATGGCCCTACATTTAAATGGTGTATGTTTTGTTTATTATAATGTATAAATAAAATGTTTAATACATATAGACAGTGATCGTCTGGCTTCTACCTAGTCATCTGCGGCAATTAATTACATTTACAAGTCACAGTTACTGTAAAATGATGTTAACAGCTATATTAGCGTGGTGAAGAATACCAGCCCTTGACTGGCTTTAACTAATACTCTACATCTACATCTACATCCATACTCCGCAAGCCAGCTGACGGTGTGTGGCGGAGGGTACCTCTATCGGTTCTCCCTTCTATTCCCGTCTCGTATTGTTCGTGGAAAGAAGGATTGTCGGTATGCTTCTGTGTGGGCTCCAATCTCTCTCATTTTATCCTCTTGGTCTCTTCGCGAGATATACGTAGAAGGGAGCAATATACTGCTTGACTCTTCGGTGAAGGTATGTTCTCGAAACTTCAACAAAAGCCCGTACCGAGCTACTGAGCGTCTCTCCTGCAGAGTCTTCCACTGGAGTTTATCTATCATTTCCGTAACGCTTTCGCGATTACTAAATGATCCTGTAACGAAGCGTGCTGCTCTCCGTTGGATCTTCTCTATCTCTTCTATCAGCCCTATCTGGTACGGATCCCACACTGCTGAGCAGTATTCAAGCAGTGGACAAACAACCATATAGTAACCTACTTCCTTTGTTTTCGGATTGCATTTCCTTAGGATTCTTCCAATGAATCTCAGTCTGGCATCTGATTTACCAACGATCAACTTTATGTGATCATTCCATTTTAAATCACTCCTAATGCGTACTCCCAGATAGTTTATGAAATTGACTGCTTCCAGTTGCTGACATGGGATATTGTAGCGAAATGATAAGGGATCTTTCTTTCTATGTATTCGCAGCACATTACACTTGTCTACATCAATTGCCATTCCCTGGACCATGCGTTGTGAGAGCCAGTTTGGATACGATACCGTTAGAAGAAGAAACTTTCTCCTGGGCCCTCGTGGATGATGGACGCACAAGGTTTCGTAATACAAAATTAGGGAGATGTTGTAAAACAGTTATCTTGCTCTATTGGCAATGGTTTTCCCTGTTAATGGTCAGTTCGTTGGCTAGTCATTTTCTGCATTACGAAGGAGGTTTAGATCCATACAGTGTGTCCCACTAAACTCTGCCACCTCGTATATTTACGAAACGAATCAAAATGTAAGAAATGCAATTGGACAGGGATGCACCTATGTCAGGGGCCCACACAATGGGCAGGAATGCACAATCCTTAAATATAAACAGGCATCACTTTCAACAAAATGATAGTTTTTTTTAATGGTACTGTATTTTTTCCTTAGGAAATGAAAGCTAGGTGTACAGTTAATGACAGTACACTTGTTTTCACTGTTCTAAACCTCACACCTTCTGAAATACGTACGCGTCAAAGGTTGGCAACAACGCCGCCAATGCAGGCAACCCGCATTGAGGCATAACGGCAGAAACTCTGGCACCGTTTGCGTTATTAAAAGTCGAAGTATTCCAGAAGAGATATAGCTTAGACCAGTAAAATCAAATTTGTCATCACCAATTGTATCTCTAGTTTTCATTTCTGTAGAAAAAACATAAATGTGCCTTTAAAAACAAACGATTTCGAGTTGAAAGTAATGTTTGTTGTCCAGCAGCGATTGTGCATTCTTGTCCACTGTGAGAGCCGCTCACACAAGTGCGTCCTGAGTCATTTCCGTTTTTCGCAAATTTGATCATTTCGGAAACGTATGAGGTAGCATAGTTACGCATGCTGACGGACAACAATCGCAAACCCAAAAAATAATTACTGTAGAGCGATGAAATTTAGGGAATACATTTATCTAGTAATCGCATTTAAAGGATTAACATTACAAGATCACAGGTTAACGTAAGTGCAAGGTAAGTCATTGCAAATCTTAAATGCTCCTACATTAGTAACAGGTGTAACCTTCAAAATGTAAAATGTAAACTTGCAAATTTGCATGTAATATTGTGCAAGTGCCGTATGTCAGTTTGTGGGCCGATGTTCGATGCATGTCGGTCAATACAGGGACAGTCAATGCTGTTTGAAGATGAGACTTCCTGGCAGATTAAAACTGTGTGCCCGACCGAGACTCGAACTCAGGACCTCCATATCAGCGCACACTCCGCTGCAGAGTGAAAATCTGGAAACATCCCCCAGGCTGTGGCTAAGCCATGTCTCCGCTATATCCTTTCTTTCAGGAGTGCTAGTTCTGCAAGTTTCGCAGGAGAGCTTCTGTAAAGTTTGGAAGGTAGGAGACGAGATACTGGCAGAAGTAAAGCTGTGACTACCGGGCGTGAGTCGTGCTTCGGTAGCACAGATGGTAGAGCACTTGCCCTCGAAAGGCAAAGGTCCCGAGTTCGAGTCTCGGTCGGGCACACAGTTTTAATCTGCCAGGAAGTTTCATATCAGCGCACACTCCGCTGCAGAGTGAAAATCTCATTCTGTTTGAAGATGTCACTAGAGTCCGATGATGTCCCATACGTCCTGGATAGGAGCCAGAACTGTTGATCGAGCAGGCCAAGGCAACATGTCGACAATCTGTAGAGTATGTTGGGTTACAACATCGATATGTCGGCGAGCGTCATGCTGTCGGAAAATTCCCCTATAATGCTGTTCGTGAATGGCAGCACAACAGATCGAATCACCAGACCGACGTACAAATTTGCAGGCAGGGTGCACCGGGTAACCACGAGAGAGCACCTACTGTCATATGAAATCACTTCCCAGACCATAACTCCTCGTGTAGGTGCTGAGATTCTAGCACGCCCGTAGATAGGGTGTAGGTCCTCAGCTGGTCTCCTTCTAACCGACACAAGGCCGTCACTGGCACCGAGGCAGAACCAGCTTTCATCAGAAAACACAACGGACCTCCACCCAGCCTTGCAATGATCTCTCGCTTGACACCACTGAAGTAGCACATTCTAAGAGGTCCATGATTAAGGAATTTGTCGCTAGCTCACTCGAGCGGATGTAATTTCGATGGATTGCTCACGCGCTGCCTGCGATATGTAAGATATCAGAGAATCTCAGACCAGAGAGCAGTGTTGTATGCGGTAGGAACTGTGTAGCAGTAGGAGTAAGTAGTTGCTAGCGAGCAGTCTGGTGTATCGTGTTGGCTGGGCCGGTCGTGATGGAGCGATGGCGGAGCCTGAGCGTTGTAGTATAAGGCAAAAGCAGCCTCGCGCATATGTAGTATTGTTATATCAAGTCCCATGTAAATGCTTTAAAAAAATCTCTTAATAGTAATCTTTCTCATAAAAAGTAACTTTTGACAATCATTCATTTTAATTTAAAGATTTTACTAATTTCTATAATCCTTGGTCATACTGATTATTGTAAAGAAAAATCAGCTCTTTCTTTTTATACATGACAAATCTATCGGCCAGCATTGCACTGAGCTGTGCCAGAAAAATTTCTTATAGGAGCAGATATATACGCGTTATCCGGCGACCTAATTGAGGTAAGATTTTTCAATTTATTCAGAACGAATTTTCAGGGTCATGAGGCAGCACTGCTGACGTCCAAAATTTACCGGTTTAAATTCACAGTCAATTATTGAAAGGTTATTTAAATGAGTCGCAATTTAATTGAGAGGTTAGTCACATTGTATTATTGGTAGGTTACGAAAGTTATCTGTTGGGCAGTTACACTGAATGAAATAAATAATTATATTGTTTTTACTGTTGGGAGGTTACGGAAACTATTTTGTGGGGGTTACACTAAATGTGAATATTATTTTATTGTGGAGAGTTTACAACATGGTGGTGGTTTGGGGTCAGTGAAATGCACGCTACATAGCTTCTGGTTCAGGGATATCCTTGAAGTAAACATTTGGTTCTAATGGTTCTGAGGATTGTGAAACTTCTGAGGTCATCAGTCCCCTAGAACTTAGAACTATTTAAACCTAACTAACCTGAGGACATCACTCACATCCATGCCCGAGGCAGGATTCGAACCTGTGACCCTAGCGGTCGCGCGGTTCCAGACTGTAGCGCCTAGCACCGCTCGGCCACTCCGGCCGACAGTAACCGATTTGTAGTAGTTCATTGTGTCACTGTGGAGCCAACTGCTGCTTAAATTGCTGTTGCAGATGCAGGATGATTCGGCAGAGCCATACGCCGAACACGATGGTCTCCCCTCTCATTTGTGTCACGTGGCCGTCCGGAGCCTGGTCTTCTTGCGACCGTACATTCTCGTGACTACCGTTTTCTACAATCAAGTACAATGGCCACATTGCTGAGAAGTCTTTCTGCAATATCGCAGAAGGAACATACAGCTTATCGTAGCCCTGTTGCACGAGCTCGTTCAAACTCAAGGAGATGTTGATAATGGCGTCTTGGTCGCTTAAAGGCATTCTTGACTAACGTTAAGTCATCACCTCCTCCCTCTAGGGTAAGTAAACATCACTACCGTTATATCGTGTATTTAATGGTTCACATGGCTCTGAGCACTATGGGACTTAGGTGCTGAGGTCATCAGTCCCCTAGTACTTAGAACTATTTAAACCTAACGAACCTGAGGACATCACACACATCCATGCCCGAGGCAGGATTCGAACCTGCGACCGTAGCGGTCGCGCGGTTCCAGACTGTAGCGCCTAGAACCGCTCGACCACCCCGGCCGGCGTGTATTTAATGCAAACCTGATATGCCTCCCCTGCACTGGCGAGAAATTTGAGTAAACATCATCTTTCAGATGTAGAAATATGCCTACCGACTTTGGTTTGTCACACACAATTACTTCTTGGTGCTGCAATATATTACGCCTTCCTATATAAAAGCAACTATATGCTCACCATACACTAGACAATACAGATGCATGTATATGGATTTGGAACATGACTGTAAAATAACGCGTTCCACGTCATTACGATTAATGGCAGAAATGATATATGGAACATAAAACTATCTAATTATCTAACTGGTTACAATTACAACTTTCATTTGGCGTATAACAGACTCTTGATGAATATGACACTGTTTTCAGCGTCACAGTTATTGACGGCACAGTTCCTTTCCACAGCGAATCGGAGGAAAGCCGCGTTGATATTGATTTAGCCGACACGCAATCTTCGTTCGTGCGCATTGTGCGGAGGGAAGAGACGGCATCACGGAACAGGGGGTTAGCTGCCTGTCACGCTACCGAAACGGATCAATAATAAAGACGGCTGGCACGCCTTCAATTATGAGACGCGGCCAGTAGGAATAAAAACAGTCGGATTACAGTCCGTAAAGCAGTGAACGCGAGGGACGCATCAAACTTTCGGCAAAACAAATAAAAACTCTACGGTAAACAATGTCGAACGTACTGCTATTGAAATATGCAGGGGACTAATGTAACTTGTTGTTCACTCTCTTAGCCAAGCACAGCCGGGCACGCTGATGTTATGTCAATGATGGATGTTGCGACAGACAATACGCAGACGGAGGAGTACGCACGTCTCCATTAATATTCATCACCTCCAATACGTCTTGGGACAATGGCCCCGTGCAGACGTCTTGCGCCACAGCATGCATAGTGAGCGCTTGTGTCCCAACATGGTTGTCAGACACCCTGCGGGGTGGCGACTGCTTTCACAATGAGATCCACTCTTGAATGGCAGGCGAGGATTTGTCACGTTCCGCTTGAGCTGGTGATATAAACTTGCTCTTCTTTCCAATAGTTATCGAATATTCGTAAGTAATTATTTTGTATCTGAATGTGGAATCACACTATTAGAATCCACCACGTAGAACCTAATAGAAAATCATATTATTGATAGACTACTCGTTAAATATTCTGATAATCGTAAGTTATGACCCAGTTGTTCTCTAAAAATTAATAAATAATTACCAGTGACGTACGTATTTCCGTGATGATGAGGAAAGTTTCTAGTCATGAGAAACAAATAAAATATGACGAATCGGTCTGAAAACGCCCTAGTGAAACAGCTATCAGATGAAACAACAGCCGGCACTCTGAATATGGCTCTTTTATTGAGATTATAGGAACTTCTACATATAATTTCTCTACAGTTCTCTGGATGACACCTTTAGTAATTCGATACAAGTACTCGTAAGGGGACCAGCTCCACAACTGTTTTTTGGATGGACTTGATGTTCGCGCCTTACTGATGGGGGACTTACACCTTCAGGTTCCTGTGGCAAAAATGAGTTTCTCAATTGCACAAAACATTCTACCAGATAGATAGCCAGTCAAAAGCGGCAGAATTTCGAAATACGTAAAATTATATTTTTGAGCCGATAATGACACGATTCATTGTACATTGTAAAACAGACGTATCTAACATTGGTAACCTGAAATACAAAACATACTGAGCCACAATCGACATAACGCATGCAGTATGTGTTTGGCATCTGAAGTGTAGACAAAAGTATTTAACACTTGAATTATTTTCCCTTCTGAATCGCTTCTTTCTCGTATTTAAATCATTTTAATAGATCCTAAAGCCACCATTTTATTCATGGCAAACTGACGTGAATATAACAATTACGACTCTTTTATTCATTCATGTGATCAAAAGTAATCTCAGTTGTTGCGTTCTATGACCCTTGCCTCTTATAAGCAAATATGAATAGATTACATTTTTTCCCTCCAGTATGAGTAACAATGATATATTATAACGACTTAATTTCGTTATGCTTCCACCAAATACAAAGACTAATGTTAGGATTTTATATTATGTGAAATGTATAGCTACTAAGTTACTAAGTTAAATACTAAATGGTGTAGTGGAATGTCGAATGATAAAGATCACTCTTTTTAAATCTAATACAGTGGGGGAACGATGGAAAGAATACACGATGGTGAAAAAGCGAGTAGTTAAAACTTTACCCAATTTCAGGTTTCCTTCAATACATTATATTTTGCCACATTGATCCATAACTACAACTCTATTTCTTTAATTTTTCAGTTCTATTTAACTAGTGTCTATTCCGTACAACAGCACTTCAAACACTGCAAATCAGTATCATCTTAAATCACCATTCAGATATATTCACATATACATTCTATGCAACAAGACAAGAACAGTCAAAACAGATAACAAGTAAGCTGAATCGTTAATGAATTTAAGAGATCAGGTTAAAGAACAAAGATATTAAGTTAGATGGATTGGACTACTATTAGTGGAAGTAGAGTAAAACAAACTCCACACCTAAGAGTGGCAGTTTCTGTTCAGACTGAATTAAACTGCCTTAACGCCTGCACAATGTGCAAACACTATCAGGACAACAAATGCTTCTCATTTTTTAAAGACTAATCACGCTGTAACATTGGATAGTATGATGACTGCAGATTACAGCTGATACCAACAGTGACTTAAATGAAACCGTCGATTGTACCAGGTTATGTAAGAGAAGAAAAAATATCATGCTACGTTCATTGACCTAGAAGTGGCTTCTAAGTAAACCGAAACATATTGTTTTAAAAGTGAAACGTCGTTTAAGTCGTTTGATTATCAATTTAAGTAAAAAGACTATGTACATGAACAGCGTTAGGGAAGATGTGTCAGACAAAGTTAACCCTTTTCTTCCAAAATTTATTTCTCTATAAAAGTTGCAACAAAGTAATGAAAATTAGAAGATCGGAAAAAGGTACATTGCTTTAATCAGCTTAAAAATCTGTAAACAATCCCGTAGGTTATGGATAAGTAATTTCTCCACATCATCCTTCCTTCCTTCTTGTAAGAGTTCAGTAGAGCTTCTACGACGTTTGGAAGGTGGGAAAAGAGGTACTAATGGACGTAAGCCAAGCGTTGAAAGCAGGTCTTGCGTCGTATTGGCTAACTCAATCGGTACAGGACTTGCCCACTGAAAAGCGCACAGTTTTAATCCTCCAGGAAGTTTGACGTTATTATGAATTCCTTGACGATATTTAATCTTAGTCGATCTAGAAAACAACTTGAGTTATATTGAATGAACTTTGGATGATGAAGGAAGGAAGAACAATGAGATTGACGAAGTGAGCAGGCAGGTGACAGGAAACATTTTACACGAAACACAACTGAGAGGTAATGAAATAAATTGTGCTTCTTCGGTAGTAAAGTAACTGAAATCTGAAAAATACTAAGGGGTGTTAAAATAAACTGGCGTTGACAATGCAATTAAAAAAGTTGGTAACAATCAACGGCCTTAATACAGAAATAAGGACATTTAATACGACGTTTTAAGCCCTTATTGTCCGGTATGGAGATTAGCAAAGTCGAAATGAAAAAATTAAGGTAGTGGGTATATGGATAAAGATAAACAAAGTCAACACATCCTGTATTTAAGAAAACCAAACAAGTACATATTAGAAGAAAAATACGAATATGCAGCAATTAACATAAAACAAAAGAAAAAATAAATTTACAGTGAAACTAATTCCGTGTAACGAATCCATGAACAACCTCTTCGAAGGAGAAATAACAGGGATGAAAAGCACAAGATGGTCTCCAGAAAAAAAAAAAAAAACATGTGCTGTGTCTTCAGCAGCGAATGTTAATATCAACATAAGTTACGTAAACAGCTGTCAGTACATGCCAGAGACTTTTATTTAGCTGTTATGAGCGCCCATACACTGACCTGATCATCTGTTACCAAATCAAACAGTCGAGACTGTGGGTGGGGGCTCGTGACTGAAAAATAAGTTTTTGTCATCTTCAGATCACTGCATTACACATGGTAATACGTTAACGAGCTAGCGTCACAGCGCACGTCATGGTACGTCAATTGCAGTCCAGCTCAGTTGACATAGCATGACATACGGAACAGCTAAGACGCCTTAAGCTATTAGTGAGTGTAATATAGTGGTCTGAAGACAGTCGTAATGTACCGAATCGGCAAACAATGTTGTGTCTATGCCATCATGACTGGAACACGAAACTATTCTCCATACACTGAAATGAATTGTAGCAGCAACGAATGGAAGATACAGATGGAGGGATAGCGAGAGAGAAAGCTACATTAATAGTAACTGTTTGTTGTGTTGATGAAGAAACGTTAGGGATCATTTTTCTAATGACTCTATCTTTCCTGCCCTACGTCACCGTCCTACACATCTTGAACCTATCTACAAGATCCTTCTCCCTTTGGCAGCGGTGATATTTGGACTTCAACTGAGTTCTCGTTTCAGTAGCAACAACTTTCATATTCTTATCATGATATTCGAAAGCATATTGTCATTCGAAAAGTTTCTGTTACGTTCGTAACACTATTTGCACTTCATTCTGAAGGACGGATTAATTTTGATCTTTTCATAGATTACACCTGCGCTACCTTCCATTAGTTTATTTTCAAGTTTCTTTGTTCGAAATCTGACGGAAAATGGATGAGACTTCTCACATTAAGAACAAACTATTTGTCGTGGCAAGTTTGTGAGCCATATTACATTGGCTCACGTTTCATCAAAGTCGACCTAATCGGTGGCGCCGAACGAACAGTTTGTGACTGACATATCTTAAACACAACCGGAATGGAAAAACGGAGGTAACTCTTTCGCACTGGTAAATGTGGAGATATTTTGTGTTATGGAGATATAAAAGTGGTTTGGGGGTCAAAATTTTCTGTTTCAAGGGAACCATAAATAAATGAACATATTTGATGAGTAGACATGTTACAGTGTAAATATGTTGTTAGCAATATATGTAAATCTCTCTGAATCACTACGTGCGTTAAACGAATGCAACGCTAATACTGTATTGAAACTGTTGATGAGTGTACCAATATTAGCAACACATCTACCTTCGGAGTCTCTTTGCCGAGTTTGAGTGCGGAGTGAATGAGCCAATGTTAGCACTAGGATTTCCTCTGGAAGGTCTTTGCCTAACTTGAGTGTGGAGAGAGCTTCGTCTCTGCTGGTTATGGAGTATACGGCCGGTGAAAAATGGGTCATTGACTTGATTCTTGACGATCAGACATGGTTGCAGCGGCTTGCTGTGATTGTGAAGCTCGAAGTCGTATCTGTAACGTGACCAGTAGGGTGAAGATATGAACGCTTGTCCGGTGCGGCGTTGGTTTACGGCTTATATAGCTGCCTGCAAGCTGCACTAACGTCCGTGTTGCTTCATGTGGAATGCAGGCAAATTATGACGACAGCTGCATTGCAAGAACCCTCGAGCACTTCACTCCCGTTTTTCAGTCTGTCGACGAGGGAGGCGAACTGTGTAATTGATACATAAGCAGCGGTTCCGTGTAGGCTGCCTGGCTACCAAATTTAGCTACAGAAGTAACAGGGTTGTATATCTACTGCGTACTCAGGGTTTCACTTCATTATGTCCCGATGTGTTTTATATTCACAGAGCAATGAAAGTAACCATTGATAGCATGGAAGCGAAAGATGGCATCGACTGTCTGTAATGGCCGGATTTAAGCTGAGGCTTCACAGGGACTTGAAGGATGGTACGCCGATATGTTCTTGTACTATGAAAACTTGTAATGCCTGCTTGAAGTTGTTTTGTGCCTGTAAATTCCAGCAAGCAATATCAATCATAACCGTGAAAAACCAACAAGCCAAAAGAAGAACCGTCAAAAGTTGAGTAACTCATTGAAAACAAAAGCAGTAGAAGATATTTCCTATGGGAAAAGTAAGTTGATACGTCAGGAGCAAATGAACAACGGCGATACCAGAAGCCTCATATACGATCTGCAGTCCACCCAAAATTGCCTAGTCGCAAACAAGAAACACAACGACAATGTTGCACAAATTTTAACTCTAAAAGATTTTTGTGCTGCAACACGTGTTAAATATAGTCATCAGCTGTTTAGAAAAGCTGATCCAGTTGCTGTAGAGACCTTTGTAAGCCTTATCAAGGAACAAGAGTGGCGAGATGTTTATAGCGCTGATACAGTAGACGATAAATATAATGCTTTTGTCAAGACTTTTTTCGTGCTCTTTGAAAGTTGCTTTCCGTTAGAACGTTCAAAACAGGGTACTAGCACAAACAGGCAGCCTGGGTGGCTGACTAGAGGGATAAGAATATCTTGTAGAACAAAGTGGCAATTATATCAAAACGTTAGAAACAGTCAGAATCTAAATGCAGCAGCCCATTAAAAACAGTGTTGTAAGGTGCTTAAAAATGTTATTAGGAAGGCAAAAAGTATGTGGTATGCAGATAAAATAGCTAAGTCTCAGGATAAAATTAAAACCATATGGTCAGTCGTAAAGGAAGTGGCTGGTCTGCAGAGACAGGTCGAGGATATAGAATCAGTGCACAGTGGGAATGTCCGTGTTACTGATAAGTCGCATATATGTACAGTATTTAATAATCACTTTCTGAATATAGCAGGTGAGCTAAATAGAAACCTAGTCCCAACAGGGAATCATATAGCACTCTTAGAAAAAAGTGTTCCGAGACTGTTACCTGAAATGCTCCTCCATGATACTGACAAGAGGGAGATTGAGTTAATAATTAAATCACTAAAGACCAAGAACTCTCATGGATATGACGGGGTATCTAGCAGAATACTCAAGTATTGTTCTTTGTATGTTAGCCCAGTACTTTGCCATATCTGTAACTTTTCCTTTAGGAGTGGTCGGTTTCCTGACCGATTAAAGTACTCGTTAGTGAATCCACTTTATAAAAAGGGAGACAGGGATAATATTGACAATTATAGACCTATTTCTATGCCATCGGTGTTTGCTAAAGTGATCGAGAAGGTTGTATATACAAGGTTTCTGGAGCATTTAAATTCACATAATTTGCTGTCAAATGTTCAGTTTGGTTTTAGAAATGGTTTAACAACTGAAAATGCTATATTCTCTTTTCTCTGTGAGGTTTTGGACGGATTAAATAAAAGGTTTGTATAAAGGTTTGATTTAACGAAGGCTTTTGACTGTGTTGACCACAAATTATTACTGTAGAAGTTGGACCATTATGGAGTAAGGGGAGTAGCTTACAATTGGTTCGCCTCTTACTTTAAGAACAGAAAGCAGAAGGTAATTCTCCGCAATATTGAGAGTGGTAGTGATGTTAAGCCCCAATGGGGCACTGTTAAGTGGGGCATTCCCCAAGGGTCGGTGCTGGGGCCACTGCTGTTTCTTATTTATGTAAATGATATGCCTTCTAGTATTACAGGTGATTCAAAAATATTTCTGTTTGCTGATGACACCAGCTTGGTAGTGAAAGATCTTGTGTGTAATATTGAAAAAGTATCAAATAATGTAGTTCATGAAATAAGTTCGTGGCTTGTGGAAAATAATTTGATGCTAAATCACAGTAAGACTCAGTTTTTACAGTTTCTAACTCACAATTCAACAATAAACGTTATTTTGATCAGACAGAATGGGCATATTATAAGCGAGACGGAAGAGTTCAAGTTCCTAGGCGTTCGGATAGATAGTAAGCTGTTGTGGAAAGCCCATGTCCAGGATCTTGTTCAGAAACTAAAAGCTGCTTTATTTACCATTAGAACAGTATCTGAAATAAGTGACACTTCAACACGAAAAGTAGTCAACTTCGCATATTTTCATACGCTTGTCGTATGGTATTATTTTTTGTGGTAACTCTTCTGATTAAAAAAGGGTATTTTTGGCTCAAAAACGGGCTATTCGAGCTATATGTGGTGTAAGTTCGAGAACCTCTTGTCGACCCCTATTCAATAGTCTTGGAATTCTGACATTGCCCTCACAGTATATATTTTCTTTAATGTCATTTGTTGTTAGCAATATTAGCCTATTCCCAAGAGTTAGCAGCTTTGACTCAGTTGATACTAGGCAGAAATCCAATCTGCATGTGGAATGCACTTCCTTGATTCTTGTGCAGAAAGGAGTGCAGTATTCTGCTGCATCCATTTTCAATAAGCTACCACAACAACTCAAAAATCTTAGCAGTGGCCCAAACTCTTTTAAGTCTAAACTGAAGAGTTTCCTCATGGGTCACTCCTTCTATTCTGTCGAGGAGCTCCTGGAAGAGCTAAAAAATTAACCAAATTCCAGTGTTACATTGTTGATTCTCTTTATTTAAACTTACGACTTGTCACCTGAATATGTTTTTTTTTTATATTTCATTTTATCTGTTTCTAATATCGTGTTATAATTTCATGTATTGACTCGTTCCATGACCATGGATACTTCTCCTTAATTTGGTCCCACGGAACAATAAATAAATAAATAAAAATAAAATAAATAAGCTTCTGACTGCGAAGACGATTCGTGACGAACAGTTTTTGATGACGAATGACGATGTGGGCGAGACGCTACTGGTTTGAAGGTACTGAGTGAGGTATGGCAAATATATATGAATGGTAGTTCAAAATGTGTCCACCCTACGGCACACAATTATTCATCATTCATTTTCTGAAAAGCAGTGCCTACGTGCCACTTGTATTCATATTCCTGCTTGATAAATGTATGTGTTCGTACAATACAGCGTTACTGCATATTACGCAAAATTCTCATGACTACAACATCCAGCCAGAATATGTTTCCACCAACTTTGAAATTGCCATTCATGAAGCCGAGACCAACGTTTGGCAAAATTCACGTAACAAGGGCTTACGGTTTTACCTTGCTCAGTCTTGGTGGCGGAGGATATAGCAGCTAGGCCTGTCGAAAACGTATAAGACAACTCCCAAAACGCCAGAAAGTTACATGAAAAACTTCTTCGGGCTGCCTTCTTGAGTCCAGATGAAGTGATGGAGTACTTAATCGGTGGAAATGAAATGAGCGTTTGGCGTCATTGGCCAGGAGCCCCCTTGCGGAGGAGGTCCGGCCGCCTTGGTGCAGGTCTTATTACATTAGACGCCATATTGGACGACCTGCACGCCGGATGGGGATGAAATCATGATGAAGGTAACACCCAGTTCCTGAGCGGAGAAAATCCCCGACCCAGACGGGAATCGAACCCGGGCCCGTAGGACGGTAATCCGTCACGCTGACCACTCTGCTATCGGGGCGTACGCTTCATCGATGATCATATGGCAATTCTCCCTGGTGACCGGGTGTGGGAAGACGAGAAGCATGTGCTGAAACAGAACCCTGCCGTAGTAAAATATGCCGAACACGTTTTTGACACGGATGTATCCTCCGAAGCCTTCTTTCCACCAACTGGATGGGCCAAACACTACTAGCCCATCTGCAACCCTAACACCAACAGTTGTAAAACTTTCCCTTCTAAAGTGAACAGTTCGTTTTATTCTGCCCATCGTTCTGTCTAGGCTTTCGGAGATTCAGCTTGCCGTGCGAGCATACACATAAGTGAGAATCAGGAGTGCAAACAGTGCAAAGCGACCAAAAAATATCTTGAGAAGTCAGCGTTCTTACGGGAACAGATGGAAACCTGTTAGGTTCAAGCTTTCGCTCCAAGAACTGAATAACAAGAAACTAGATGATTTATTTTTGACGATTTGATGTTTGTCAATCATGCGTTTCTTAATTGATGTTTTACCTGTAATTTTGATGGGGAATATGTGAGACAATCAGTCAGCCTCCTGTTGGTATCTCCCAGGTAGCGCTAAATGGCTGACTAATCGTCTGTCCGCCGTTCACATGTCCCCAGTGTACACCTGCCCTCATTCGCATACTTAATAGAGGGCTGCCCGCAGTTCACAGGTTGTGAGTGGCAGGGCTCCTGTTAAGTGCTCCAGCTTTTTTAATATATGTTCTAATGCTAGCTGTAATGTGTTAATGGACTGCTCAGTTTTGAAGAGGAATTTGTATTGTGTGCTGCTTAATTTGAGGCAGTAAGTGATATCTGTTAAGTGACAAGATCAACTGCTTAAACTAACTGTTTATTCTGACTGTTACGGAACTGTACAGTTTAAAATACTAGACGATTTTAAGATAGTCGTTTATGGTGAGCGCGATAACAACTAATTATCTACATATCTTCAAAACAGAAGAATATTTTCATTTTGCCACTCAATTTTAAAAGCATAAAGGTTGCCGTATTTGAATGAGTTGTTGTGTCTATTGGTAAGGAATTATTATAACTGCAACAGATCTTAAAGCTGACTATTTTGAGGACTCAGCAAGTGGAAGGTGTCAGTAATCAGTTACCAATTTATTGTTGCTGTTTCTTAAAACTAAAAAAAGAAATTCCTTCTGGTATTTAGTTTCGAATTTAATGATTACCATATTTGTACGTGTTTGTTAAATTAAATTTATTTGTGAAAATAAGTTGGTAGTGCTTTAGTTGTACACTCATCCCCCCCACAGCAGTCTGAATCTTTAGTACGTTCTTCTTGGCACTCCCTCCTACTTTGTAAAAAAAATTGCACTACACCAATTATTTCTCTTTTTAGCCCTTATTTGGTCTGCATTAATGGGCTATAACGCTACCGGGTTAGCTGAGTATTTCGTTAAGATTGTTGTTGTTGTTGTGCTCTTCAGTCCTGAGACTGGTTTGATGCAGCTCTCCATGCTACCCTGTCTTGTGCAAGATTCTTCATCTCACAGTACTTACTGCAACCCACATCATTCTGAATCTGCTTAGTGTATTCATCTCTTGGTCTCCCTCTACGATTTTTACCCTTCACGCTGCCCTCCAATGCTAAATTTTTGATCCCTTGATACCTCAAAACATGTCCTACTAACCGGTCCGCCCTTGTATAGACGCTCAATATACTCCTTCCACCTTTCTGCTTTCCCTTCTTTGCTTAGAACTTGGTTCCCATCTGAGCTCTTGATATTCATACACGTGGTTCTCTTTTCTCCAAAGGTCTCTTTAATTTTCCAGTAGGCAGTATTTATCTTACCCCTAGTGAAATAAGCCTCTACATCCTTACATTTGTCCTCTAGCCATCCCTGCTTAGCCATTTTGCACTTCCTGTCGATCTCATTTTTGAGACGTCTGTATTCCTTTTTGCCTGCTTCATTTACTGCATTTTTATATTTTCTCCTTTCGTCAATTCAATATTTCTTCTGTTACCCAAGGAGTTCTACTAGCCCTCGTCTTTTTACCTTCTTGATCCTCTGCTGCCTTCACTATTTCATCTATCAAAGCTACCCATTCTTCTTCTACTGTATTTCTTTCCCCCATTTGTGACAATAGTTCCCTTATGCTCTTCCTGAAACTCAGTACAACCTCTGGTTTAATCAGTTTGTCCAGGTCCCATCTCCTTAAATTCCCACCTTCTTGCAGTTTCTTCAGTTTTAATCTACAGTTCATAACCAATGGATTGTGGTCAGAGTCCACATCTGCCCCTGGAAATGTCTTACAATTTAATACCTGGTTCCTAAATCTCTGTCTTACCATTATATAATCTATCTGATACCTTCTAGTATTTCAAGGATTCTTCCATGTGTACAACCTTCTTTTATGATTCTTGAACCAAATGTTAGCTATGATTAAGCTATGCTCTGTGCAAAACTCTACCAGGCGGCTTCCTCTTTCATTTCTTAGCCCCAATCCATATTCACCTACTATCTTTCCTTGTCTCCCTTTTCCTACTCTCGAATTCCAGTCATCCATGACTATTAAATTTTCGTCTCCCTTCACTACCTCAATAATTTCTTTTATATCATCATACATTTCATTAATTTCTTCATCATCTGCAGAGCTAGTTGGCATATAAACTTGTACTACTGTAGTAGGCGAGGGCTTCGTGTCTATCTCGGCCACAATAATGCGTTCACTATGCAGTTTTTAGTAGCTTACCCGCACCCCTATTTTTTTATTCATTATTAAACCCACTCCTGCATTACCCCTATTTGATTTTGTGTTTATAACCCTGTATTCACCTGACCACAAGTCTTGTTCCTCCTGCCACCGAACTTCATTAATTCCCACTATATCTAACTTTTACCTATCCATTTCCCTTTTTAAATTTTCTAATCTACCTGCCCGCTTAAGGGATCTGACATTCCACGCTCCGATCCATAGAACGCGTTTTCTTTTTCCTGATAACGACGTCCTCTTGAGTAGTCCCCGCCCGGAGATCCGAATGGGGGACAATTTTACCTCCGGAATATTTTACCCAAGAGGACGCCATCATCATTTATCCATACAGTAAAGCTGCATGCCCTCGGGAAAAATTACGGCCGTAGTTTCCCCTTGCTTACAGCCGTTCGCAGTACCAGCACAGCAAGGCCGTTTTGGTTAATGTTGCAAGGCCAGGTCAGTCAATCATCCAGACTGTTGCCCCTGCAACTACTGAAAAGGCTGCTGTCCCTCTTCAGGAACCACACGTTTGTCTGCCCTCTCAACAGATACCACTCCGTTGTGGTGGCACCTACGGTACGGCCATCTGTATCGCTGAGGCATGCAAGCCTCCCCACCAACGACAAGGTCCATGGTTCATGGTTCATGAATTTCCAACACTAACTGTCCTATTAATTTGTCTCTCTAGGATCAATAGCTTGCGCGCAGAGAGCGAGAAAATATTAAAAATCTAACACATTGCTCACGCGTTGTAGCTAGGTGGTTGTGCAGGACAATTTGTGGTAGTTTCGCCAGTTGTTGGACGACAAGTGTACCGTATCAAATTGTTCGTTTTACGTCCTCTACGCCATTGTAGTACGCTGTAAACAATCATCGTTCCCACCATGTATATAAACTACCGAATAGAGAATGTCAGAAGTTCCATGAGGGTTCTCGCGGACGACGCTATTATACGTGATCTGATGAAAAGTCCCGACAGTTCCAGTTTTCCTTCAAGAATCTTTATTTACCAACATTAACTTTGTCTTCTTCAAAATAATGCCCCTCAGGTATAATACTCTAGTGCCAACACTTTTTCCGATCTTGAAAGAATTCCGAAACTCACTTTCCCTTATGATGTTCAGCATTACCCGCGACGGATAAAGTCCCAAGTTTGTCATCGTTCGGAACACAGGGTTAACCGCCTAGAAGTTTTATGATACGAAAATGCTTCAAAAAATCGTCAAGCGATTATGTAACACATTACCGCTGGCGTCTACCGCCGGTTGCTCATGCTCAATTCTCGCATCGGGTAACATACGCTACCGGCGACTCAATCTGACACTTATGGTACCAGCGGTACAGTAACGTACGAGGTATTATGTATCAGCTAGGCGCAACGAGCGGTTGTTAATACAAATTTGTGTGACACAACACTGAGAGAGCTTTCTGAGCAAATGAGATATCACATAATTTGTGATTAATTTGGTATGAAACTATTTAATGTTATCTTCCGTTGTTTTAAAAGAGTAGAGTTCCAACGTAGATGTGAGTATATTAAAATAGTATCCTAGGGCGTTTGAATACAGCCGCCACCACAGGGCGAGAAACACGAAAAGCAGTGCCGCCAGAATACGCGCCCGACGGCGGAAAACACAATTTTCAGCGCTGACGTGAGCGTGTTACGAGTTATTACAGAACGATAGAGGTAAAATTCACGTAAAAGGAAAAGCACGATTATGATGATAATGCCGAACTGCTAAACATACATCAATATGTAAGTTACTTAAAAGTGTTAAGTTTTTCCAGTGTAAGTCACAGTATAACATTGTGTCTTCGATGGTTCTATTTTTCTAAAAGCTATACGCTACATATGTTGTACCAAATGCTACTCGGATTTCCACGAAGCATTCTGGCTGAAACAAGATTTGTATTTCTTGTATTATTTTAAAAAAATTATTCAGGAAATCTGTTTTATTTACATTGCTTGCCATTAAATTTTGATATAAATAGTTAGGTACATTTATGACGAATAATAAATCCATGGTGTGCGCACACCAAGAACTCTAAGTGTATAACTAAATAATTCGCGCTCTCAGTGCCAGATACATCACGACGTGACTGGTAACATCGCCGGTGCTACACGGCTCGTCTGACGTGTGCTGATGCCATCTTTTTCATCTTGATGAAGTGGTGCTGCTTTGCGTGACAGTTTTACGGCCCTATGCATTACACTTAGCTTCGCGGTTTGATTAACAGCCAAGCTTAAAACGACACATGTGCACCCTGGGCTTCATGTGGTATGGTCTTTGGCGCGTCTGTGTATGCCAATACTTCCCATTTTATTATTTTCTATTAGTTAGTTTTAGTGACACCATATAATGTACGTGAAAGTACATTTTTTGCATTAGATTTTCATATTAAGGAGGGTGATAAACATCCACATTTCACAAATATTGTCTAGTGATGACACCGTTCTGGTTTCTCAGACTCTAATAAATCAAGATAGAGCCGGGTTCCAACTGCAGCATTGTAAAGTTAGATGATGTACAATACTGTATTAAGGGAATAATCACTTCTTGTTGTTGAAAGAATAGAGTCCCATAGTTTATTGATTGATTTGAGGTAGCGGTCCGAGCAGCGAGGTCATCGGTGCCATCGGAATAGGGAAGGATGGGAAAGGAAGTCGGCAATGCCCGGTCAAAGGAACCTTCCCGGCATTTGCTTGACGCGATTTATGGAACGGACAACTTACATCAGGATGGCCAGACACGGGTTTGAATCGTCGTCGTTCTGAATGCCAGTCCAGTGAGCTAAACATTGCGCCACCTCGCTCGGTGCGGGTCCCGTGAAATGATGGATATGAAAGAGACTTGTTCACAGAGCGGGATCTAATAAAACTTGGAGTAAGATACTAATTTAGAAAGTGCAGCCATCATCTGTTGAAGTCTCATATGATTGACTGTTGCCCCAAAGATCGTCAGAGATGAAACATCTTCTATAAGGAACACTTATCTGATGAAACACAAGGTCGATCACCTGAAACTTGCGCCACAAATATTGCGGGTAAGGAACGAGCTATTGAAGTTCGGTTTTCGCAGAATGGCTTGGTAGTCAGCGACTCGTACGGTTAACCAATCAACAGATAGTAATAATACTTAAAAAGTGCATATTTTTTGTACAGACGTACAATTTTTAAGTGGAACAGGGCCTACTGAATTTAACACATTAAAAGAAGGATAAAATAGAATGCCAGAGGTATTTGTTGCAGAATTTTAGTGCGAGTCGTTTTCGAGATATCGTATTTTGAAAAGGTCCCACGCAGGCCCTACTACAATACCTCTGATGGCACACACTAAAGAACAATGCCAATGCATACACTAGTTATGCGGATTCTGATCATTAAAGAGGCAGGTTGTATTCAGAATGATCAGCTGCAGGGCAATACAAGCTTCCAGTGTGGTATGGATCGATCGCTGCACACTTGTTAGTATTCCAGCGGAGATGTCCGAGCAGGCTGCAGAAATATCATCGTGTGTAGTTGGTATTTTCCTGTAGATTGAGCTTTCCCCACAGAAATAAGGCTACAGGCGTCTAATCCGGGGAATGGGCCAGTCACGGTGCAGGTCTTCTACGTCCAGTCCAACAATTTGGAAAGAGTTCTTGAAGACGCGCTGTAGTACCTCGTGCACTTTGAGCCGGACGGACATCATGGTCAACCATAGATTCCTCCCAGTCTGCAGAAGGCCTTCTATTATCCATGGAAGATGGTCCGTTAGAAGGCTGCGTTTCTTGCACACGTTCAGTGTTCCGTCTATGAAAAATGGCTCCGCGGGCTGATGGTTAACTATCCCAAACCACACGTTTCCACTCCATGGATGCTAATGTTACACCTAATGAAACCAACGGGGATTGTTAAGAGACCAATTGTACATGTTCGGCGGTTTATCTGCTACGATTGGCAAATATGGTTTCACCTAAACAAGACACATGATGCATCTGGAGTATGCTGTCTTAATGCTCATCTACAGAAGATTGATTCTCATGATCGTTTCCGTGCAGCTCTTCATGGAGAGAGGTGTGATTGGGTTGGGATCTATATCAGTGGAGAACGAGTAGGACATTTGCCTGACTCATGCCACTCCCTCAGGCAATGGCGCAGGAGCTAACGTGTGGATCAAATGCAACAGCAGCAACAACATTGATTTCCCCCTATTCGGTCGTCACTTGTTTCTTTCTGTTGCACTGTCTAGGTGTTACACTACCATTTTGATGTAACTGATCGAAGAGGTTGACAGATAACTGCCGAGATGGTTGCCGTCCATTGGGATATCTTGCTGCATACGGCGTACAACAACAAAATGCATTTTTCCTATACTCTCCACACACCACGAGCCTGTCGGCTTTTTACGCATTGGTAAATCGTATCGTTCACTCACGACATACTGGTTGGACGTCAGGCACTAACTCAGTAGGAAGTCTTAATGCACTCAGCGAGCATACAATCACGCGTAAGCAAAGATAACGACGTTGTACATAGCAACTACGTAGGTTCAATGGAACCAACAAATGTCGGTGTGGAATTTTTCAGAACACGATATCTCGTAAAAAAAAAAAAAAAAGAACCTCGCACTGGGATCGTGAAACTAATACAGGGTGACAATTACTGAACTAAATGAAAAGAAACACAAATTAGTTAGTAACTAAGGGATGCACTCACTTTATCCAACATGTAAACGTAATTACAACTATTCGGATGTATGTGATTCTTGAGTTTCTCCCGGCGTATTTGATAATCAAAATATCCACGGGTGTACTGCCGGTCTACAGTGTCCAACATGCACAATATTTCGGCGATCATACATGTCGCCATCATCAGGTGAACTGACGGACTAAGCTCCTATGAACGTGCCGGTACGGAGATCCGTTCGCTATGGCTGCTCAGGGGGAACTGGGTTCGGTCGCGGTGGCGGCCGATTTAAATACCCTCCGCCCGCGGCGCACACCCCCCGCCGTCCGCGCCCCACGCCACGGTCACGCGGTGGAACAGATTGCGACGGCGTCTGAGATGACGTCGGTGTGATGCCTCTGCCCGCCGTGGTCGTCACAACTATACGTTTGCTCTATTTACTCTTGATTAACCCAATCGCTGGTTCCCAAGCCTTGCTAAGATTATAACCACAGTCACGGTTTATGAGGTTGTCATTGGTGCGAATTTCGATGGCCTCTCTAACAACGCTGTCCCAGTATCTCGAAGTCTGTACCAGAATCCTCGTGCGTTCTTACTCCATACTCCATTTTCCGGCAAACAATATTCAGCGACCGCCGACTTGCTCGGATACATCAGTCGAAAGAGCCTCTGGTGTTCACGGCATCGATCCTCGACGGTACGCATCGTCTGATACGCATCGTCTGACCAATATACGACCAATATACGACTTGTCAGTCGAGTGTGCCTCTGGTGTTCATGGCATCGATCCTCGACGGTACGCATCGTCTGACCAATATACGACCAATATACGATTTTGTGTTCCCACAAAAAATAAACTTTCTAAATATTATTAGAATCTGTTTTCTGGCAAGCTCCTGACCGCCAATCGATTCTGGGCAAACGGCACATCAACAGCAATATCTGCGGTCCAAGTTTTACGTTATTCGCCCTGTATACAATCTACACTTGATTTGAGTAGTATTGGAAAGCCGGCCGCTGTGGACGAGCGGTTCTAGGAGCTTCAGTCCGGAACCGCGTTACTGCTATGGTCGCGGGTTCGAATCCTGCCTCGGGCATGGGTGTCTGTGATGTTCTTAGGTTTAAGTAGTTCTAAATCTAGGGGACTGATGACCTCAGATGTTAAGTCCCATAGTGCTTAGAACCACCTGAACCATTTCAAAGTATTGGAAAGTGAGGTACAAAGACTGTGTAAGTAGGCTGTTTAGGTTTTTATATTGGTAACGCCACGTAGCGCTCTGTATGAAAATCACTGGCTGTACTGTGTTCAGTCTGTGGCTGGTTTGCATTGTTGTTGGCTATTGTAGTGTTGGGCAGTTGGCTGTTAACAGCGCGTAGCGTTGCGCAGTTGGAGGTGAGCCGCCAGTATTGGTGGATGTGGGGAAGTGAGATGGAGGATTTTTAACAGCGGATGATCTGGACGTGTGTCCATCAGAAACAGTACATTTGTAAGAATGGATGTCATGAACTGCTATATATATTATGACTTTTGAACACTATCAAGGTAAATACATTGTTTGTTCTCTATCAAAATCTTTCATTTGCTAACTATGCCTACCAGTAGTTAGTGCCTTCAGTAGTTTGAATCTTTTATTTAGCTGGCAGTAGTGGCGCTCGCTGTATTGCAGTAGTTCGAGTAACGAATATTTTTGTGAGGTAAGTGATTTGTGAAAGGTATAGGTTAATGTTAGTCAGGGCCATTCTTTTGTAGGGATTATTGAAAGTCAGACTGCGTTGCGCTAAAAATATTGTGTGTCACTTTAGTGTTGATCAGAATAGGTAAAGAGCGAAATGTCTGGGTACGTTCTGATTTGCTCAGCTGTTTTAAAATCAATTAATGTAAGAGATTTATCAGCACAGTAATTCAATAATTTTTCCAAGGGGACGTTTCATATGGCGACCCTGCCAGGGTACCTCACTGGAATCTTCTGATTTTTTTCTTGCAGCTTGTGTAATTAGTGTAGCTATTGTTTATTGCTAGAGCATATTTATAGAGAGAATTTCATTTGTAGTTGTAGTTTTTCATTGTTGTACAGTAAAACAGTTGTGGCATGCATGTAGATTTGCACCAAGTATTTTTAAGCTGCACTTCCAATTAACTAGATATTATTTTCAATGCTATATTAATGTGTTATCTTATTTTGCTCTTAAATTGTTATCGTGTGAAATATTGTGACAATAATGGCGTGTGAAAAACGTAACATTAGGCTCCAAAGTAAACTGAGAAATAATAGTGAGCGTAGCTTATCAGCACCACTGTGTAATGAAGTAACAGACATTGAAAGTGGTAATTTGGTAATTTTGCTTAGGGAAATGGATCGGGCGGCAAATAATGGCGTACACAGTGAAACAATTAGTTAACAGAGAAGCATTATCTATCGATCGGTCGGCAACAGCTCGCCTCAGGAATCCGAAATGACAGGACATAATCTCGCAAATACTGTAGATTCAGGTTTTGGGTCCTCACTTTTTTCTCAAATAAGTCCAGACACATTTTCTGCTTGTCAAAATGTGAATGTTGCCGGTGCAAATTCACTGCTGAAAAGCACTGAGGATAATGTTTCAGACACCAGTGCATTGTTATTACAATTAATACTACAAATAGGACAAACACAGCAAAAGCTTCAAAAGTTGGACAAAATGGAACAAATTCCTCGAAAGTTAGACACAATGGAACAAAATGTTCAAAAGTTAGGCACAATGGAACAAAATCTTCAAAAGTTAGACACAGTAGAACAAAATATTCAAAGGTTAGACACCACGCTTGAACAAACACGTGAAGTTTTAACTCCTGAGTTACATAAAATCAAATCGAAATGTCAAAAAGTCTGTAATGACGTAAAAACACAAATTTGTGAGTATTTCGAACCTATTTTTTCGCGGCATGAAAATACATTACAGAATCACGAATCAGGCATAAAAGAACTGCAAACAATTGTTATTGAAAAACATGAGACCTTCTAAGCTAAGACTCGGTTGCATCTACCGATTCGGTTACGCAACTTGCAAAAACTCAGGAAAACTTAAAGGACACAGTAGATACGATTTCAACACAAATGGACACTCTCAAACTTGGTTCAGAAAAACACACTGAGGAAATAAGTTCACTATCGGAGAAAGTAGCCGAACTTTCGGATCAGTTCACTAACTTATCTACAAAAGTGTGTGATGATCTGAATGACAGAAGACCTGTAGCCTTCACTGACACAGAAGAGTACGAACAAATTAGGAAATTCAAACAAAATCAGAATCAAATTAATACGCAACACCAAAGAGAAATCCGGGAAGTACAAGATCAGTTGGCACGAGTAATACAAGAATTACAAATTTCGGAGGACAATCGCGCTCCAACACGGGAAGAGGGACTTAGAAATAAGGAAAAGCCACAAAATAATAACACATGGCATTTCGGAAATTATGAAAGAAATTGGCAAGGTGGACCGAATTTTGAGATGGAACCGCCGATACGACGTAACAATGACCGATATGCGACTCGCCGACACGATGATTTTCACTATAAGCTGTTCATTACTACACGTAAATTCAAAACATTTAAGAATTATGGCAACGACTTTCATCCACAAGTGTGGCCTCATCAATTCTCTCATTGTTTTCCTCCCAACTGGTCATTAGAGCACAGATTAGAATTTACGTGTGGCTACTTAGAGAATGAACCAGCTGTAAGAATATGATCGGTCATTCACGATTGCCACAGTAAAGGAGAATTATATCATGCCTTCCTCTCAACATGTCGGTCTCAAGCCACACAAGACCGAGTAAAACATAGCATCATAATGAAGAAACATTTCGAACAATCTGAATATTCCAGTCTTGTGAAATATTTTGAAGACATGTAGCACAAGAATCAGTACCTGTCAAACCCTTACAGCCCCTCTGAACTCATACGCATTTGCTTAATCAAATTGCCTGAACATTTACGACATACTATTTTGGCAGAACGTTGCAAAGGCGACATTGAAGCTTTTCAGGGACTGTTACAAGAATTGGAAATAGACACTGACAATCGCGGAAAGCGAAAACAGAGGCACAACAATAACAGGTCACATCCATCACAATTCCACGATGACAGAAATAATAACTGGACACGACAAGGATATTCTTACAACGTAAATCGTGACCAAAACAGACACCACACATATGACAACCGTTGGCACAGTAGTAAGAATTACAGTGAAAGATCACCTCGCCACGGTAATGGCTATCACAGAGACAATCAGAGATACAGACAATATGGGAACCAAAATAATTATTATCAAGGGAGACAGAATAACTTCAGATGCCACAGTCCAGCGCCCAGTTACGATCAGGGAGAAATTCACCACGTGACCAACAAGAAAGAAACTATGGAATCTACCGACATGACGACAGACGATATGATCGCAATGAAAGACCTGAATTGCATCAGAACTGGCGGGATTCAAACAGGGCAGGGCCCTCTCGAAAAGGTGAATTTGTACAAGTTAGGTCTCCTAATTCCAACTAATCCCAACAACGACGCTTGTCAACAAAGAGACAGACAATGACTTGCACCGCAGGCAGCCACGTGCGCTGGCTGGCTTTGGTTCAAATGGTTCAAATGGCTCTGAGCACTATGGGACTTAACAGCTATGGTCATCAGTCCCCTAGAACTTATAACTACTTAAACCTAACTCCTAACTAAGAACTACTTAAACCTAACTAACCTAAGGACATCACACAACACCCAGTCATCACAAGGCAGAGAAAATCCCTGACCCCGCCCAGAATCGAACCCGGGAACCCGGGCGTGGGAAGCGAGAACGCTACCTCACGACCACGAGCTGCG
This sequence comes from Schistocerca cancellata, assembly GCF_023864275.1. Taxonomy (NCBI): domain Eukaryota; kingdom Metazoa; phylum Arthropoda; class Insecta; order Orthoptera; family Acrididae; genus Schistocerca; species Schistocerca cancellata. The sequence continues at coordinate 605,165,676 of NC_064630.1, forward strand.
GACTTAGCATTCCTTACCGACGTATACAACATGATAATTGCTTTGAAGTTGAAACTCTGTGCACTAGGAAGAGTAAAGGATTACACTACATTTCACATGTAAAACCATTTATTGAGAGATAATCTGCTGTTTAAGTTAGTTTTTGCTATAAAATTTTTCACTTCACGCTACTAGTATGCTTTGTCACACTTAGAAACTGTTAACATGTTTGACGTTAAATATCCAGTCAAGAACCAAGAGAACTTATTTAAACAGAAATTACGAATGCATTGTTATAGTGAACAGAGGACACGGTGTTATTGTGTGTGTACATTCTTGCTTGTTAATTGCACGATAACGTAACGACTATAAGGTTACATACTTAGAACACATACTGCTTATGAGATTTTAATGCTACATTTTGATTTAGTTGAAAAGACATTATTTATTTGAAGTACTTTCTGTGAGATTAAAGATGACTTAGTATTTGGTTTCTTTTACAGCTACTAATGTGTGACACAATTTACATTGTTGCTTTAGCGGTGTATCTGTTTTATATCTGCACAGTTTGCTTGTTAGTTTAGTAGTTTAGTAGTAACGTTTGTGGTATAGCTACCATGAGACAGCCTTTTCCGTAGCTCAACAATACGTTAGAGTACAGTACTTTCTTCATCACGGCAATAAGCATAATAACTACGATATCTATACGCAAAGCATTTCACTTTTGTTTATGATGAAGTGAGTACATTGACTTCAGCAGAACTTTGCTTACAGAGGACGATAACTACGACACTTCCACAGAATTATCTTACAGCAAGACGCACATTTAGTGCTACAGGACACGCATTTGAGTGATTAATTTTGTACTTAAAACATTTATTTTTAAAGATATTTGAATTACAAAGAAAGATTTCCATGACACATTTCATTCCATTGCTGTAATCTGTAACACCTGAGGGTATAATTAACTTAATCCTCACGGGGGTACACGCTTACTTTGTGTACCATGTGTTTGGCAAGCACAAGGAGCCCTAGCTAATATGGTATTTGCTCATACAACTTTAAACATCGGTACCATATTTCTCTAACACATAAATTACACAGCTATTTGATTATTTAACTGAGAGACAAACATTTTTTTACTACATTAGTGCAATTACAAAGTTGGATAACTTCACACTTATGAAACTGTATTTTGTCTGTACTGTGTGAACTGTTCATACTTTTTCAGAACCATTGTGATACTGTGAGAGCTTTGAATGATGTATTTGGTGTGGGATCATGATTTTTAAAGTACGTTTGAGGTAGATGACACTATTTAAATGAGCAGAGAATTCTTTTTAGGTTTTGAAATTATTGCAGAAAGCTACGAGGATTTTGAGATTTGACTGAGGTGTTATGATGTTATTATTAAGACAACGATGTGTATCATGCTGTTGAGGAATGTTTATTATGATATGTATTTATTACGATGAAATATTGAAGAAGTGTCGACGAGTATGTATATATGTAATAAGGTAAGGAATAATGAGTAGTGGTTAGGGACTTCAAATGGTTCAAATGGCTCTGAGCACTATGGGACTCAACTGCAGTGGTCATAAGTCCCCTAGAACTTAGAACTACTTAAACCTAACTAACCTAAGGACAGCACACAACACCCAGCCATCACGAGGCAGAGAAAATCCCTGACCCCACCGGGAATCGAACCCGGGAACCCGGGCGTGGGAAGCGAGAACGCTACCGCACGACCACGAGATGCGGGCGGTTAGGGACTCTGGTTTGTGAAAAAGGATGTTGGAAACCAAGAATCGTACTTTAAAAGTTATGAAATGTGTGTATATGCGTGAATGTATCACAATGCCAGGAAAATTTTTTGGACACTGTTATATTTATAGGATTTTGTTTCTACACATTCGTAACGCAAATTCTCGATCTGTGAAATTTTTTTTATATGATACTGTCACTGCTGTCGTAAATAATTCGGTAAGAAAGTTAAGTGACCATCACATAATGCGTCGTGGACGCCCAGTTGTGCCACCTGTCTGGAGAAAAAGCCATTATGTGGAGGAAAAAAGAGAGACCATTAACCTTGCTATTGACATTCCTTTGTAGAAAGCATCGCAAATACGACACGGTCATTACTTGGAACCATACGATTATATTGTGGAGCACGTACTTTGTGCTACTTACTGAAATGCTTATAAACTGATGGGAAATATTCTTACATCTGCACACCTGATTACGACAAGTGTCTTTCTACGAGAGTTGAGAGAATTTCTACTAACTTATGAAATGCCACATGACTATTGAATGATATTTTTATGCTTTGCTTTTCATATTTGCTTATTTTATTTGATGTCTGGTTTCCAGCTGTGTTGCAGCATTGGTTTTATAAAATAAAATTAAATGCATTTGCTAATGTGAACACTTTCTGTCAACAGATCTATTAAACAATAATTTTATGATCCACGTTCTTCGAAAAAGGAGCACTTGGAAAGGAAAGAACAATAAGAAGGGATTAAAACAGTTACTGCATACATAATTTTCTTTTCAACTACTTGGTAATTTTTTTGATAGAAAAACTTCTTGTGGTGCACCACTTTAATGAAATAGATATTAAGATATGAATAGACATTACCCTTATCTGCATTGTTGTCTTTAGTGTACTATTTTTTCTGCTTGAGCTATGTCATATTTAGGTACAAGTTATTGCATTTGCTGGTGCTGTTTGCCAGGCATAGTGTTACTGAATTTGACTTTGTATTACTCTGTTAAGCCAGTTTTACTACGTATTTATTTTTCTTCTATACTGCACATTGCCTTATATTAATTGTAATATTACAATTGCTTTGCCAATTTAGATTTACTGCTGCTAGCTTTGCCAATTTTTATTTTTTGTCATTGCTGTTTGTGTTAATTGTTTTGTGCTGCTGCATTGCCTTGTCCCTTAGTTTATAATCTGAGCTCATTAGATTTAAATTAGCTTAAGAGGGGGTAGACTATATAAGAAACTAACTATGATGAATTGGAAGAAATTCATTGAGAAGCTATAAGAAAATAGTTTGGCCAAAAAAGTAGTGTACAGTGGAGAAAAACCATTTTTGTAAGAGGATGTGTACAGAATACAGAAGGCATGCTCGGATAGAATTCTTTTTAGTGGAAACAAATGTTGAAATAAGAGGAAAGATCTGCAGAATGAAGTTTTGGGTTGGACTGCAGTACCAAATGTCACACTGAAGACAAACCCTGTCCTGTACTTTTGTGTTATTACGCTATGTGAATTTGTGTTTTTCCTGTCCCTATGTGTTTAGCTAATAAAAGTTATGTTGTAGAATTTTTCTGATAATATGTTATTTTCTTTGTAAAGATGTTTAGACATTATTTATTCTGTTCTGTTTTAATGCTCATGTGTGAAATTAATGTTTCAAAAGCTATTCTCATCATTTTATATATTTACTTACGTCATAATTCCTGTAACACTGATGTATCTGTTTATTTCTATTCTTTTGTAAAGCCTGTACTACTACAAATGTTATCTGTATTGTTATGTTCTTTAATTATGTATGATGTACCTTTGTTATTGTATTCTCATGTTATAAAATTGTAATTGACACCAGTTCATCAAATAATGTAATTTGTAAGCATTCATTTCACTGCACACATTTCTATTGGTCATAGTATATGCACAATATGTGAAAAAAAGAGGACTGTTAGTGCTTGCACGTGTGTTAATAATTCAGTAAGGAACTGGATAACAGCATTGCTGGTTCTAAGGACATTTCAAGTGGTGGTTTATGGACCTGCCATATTCTCCACAAGACTCTTCGATGGCGATTGTGCACCTGCACAGTCGCAATGAATGGCTGCTAGCTATCTCTACAAGGACTGCAGTGGGTCTACACCTTTGATGACTCACCAATACCATTATTTCAACAAGGACTGCAGTGGGTCTGCACCTCTGGTGGTCCACCAATACCGTAATCTCTACCAGGACTACAGTAGGTCTGCTCTTTGATGACCTACCTACCAATATTCTTCAAAACTTCGACTGACTCTGCTGTGGGTTTGCTCTGTTGTGACCTATTACCTGTCTGCATGTCAAGAGTCAGCACTGTCTTTCCGTTGGAAGGACAACATTACTTCATCAACGCTGCATGGAAATCCACTACTTCTGTGTGCAATTTCTTTTACTAATGAGACTTTGCGAAAAAAACTCTAATTACTATTACGACGAATATGAGGACTGTCTTTATGGACTGTGAGAAAATTATTGCCTTTGACCGACATTGTATCAATAAGTGTGTGCATTTGATTTCTTTGTTATTGTATAATTATGAAAAAAATTTTCAAATCTGTATTGGCCACTGCCCAGAACGATTTGTAAAATTTTTTGTGAGAAGCATGGGGGCTATGTAAGTAGGTTGTTTAGGTTTTTATATTGGTAACGCCACGTAGCGCTCTGTATGAAAATCACTGGCTGTGCTGTGTGCAGTCTGTGGCTGGTTTGCATTGTTGTTGACTATTGTAGTGTTGGGCAGTTGGCTGTTAACAGCGCGTAGCGTTGCGCAGTTGGAGGTGAGCTGCCAGTAGTGGTGGATGTGGGGAAGTGAGATGGAGGATTTTTAACAGCGGATGATCTGGACGTGTGTCCATCAGAAACAGTACATTTGTAAGAATGGATGTCATGAACTGCTATATATATTATGACTTTTGAACACTATCAAGGTAAATACATTGTTTGTTCTCTATCAAAATCTTTCATTTGCTAACTATGCCTACCAGTAGTTAGTGCCTTCAGTAGTTTGAATCTTTTATTTAGCTGGCAGTAGTGGCGCTCGCTGTATTGCAGTAGTTCGAGTAACGAAGATTTTTGTGAGGTAAGTGGTTTGTGAAAGGTGTAGGTTAATGTTAGTCCGGGCCATTCTTTTGTAGGGATTATTGAAAGTCAGATTGCGTTGCGTTAAAAAATATTGTGTGTCAGTTTAGTGTTGATCAGAATAGGTAAAGAGCGAAATGTCTGGGTACGTTCAGTTTTGCTCAGCTGTTTGAAAATCAAATAATGTAAGAGATTTATCAGCACAGTAATTCAATAATTTTTCTAAGGGGACATTTCAACTGATCTAAGTTTCTTTGTGATTCAGACAGAATCATATTTTTGACACAACCACAAGCTGTTTCAGTTTAGTGAGTAAAATCTCGTCAATTTCTATCGTTCTTATCGTTGCATGTTTTAATGACCAGTGGCGTAAATCTCAGGTATGACCACAAGTGGAGGAGGAGGAGATTAGTGTTTAACGTCCCGTCGACAACGAGGTCATTAGAGACGGAGCGCAAGCTCGGGTGAGGGAAGGATGGGGAAGGAAATCGGCCGTGCCCTTTCAAAGGAACCATCCCGGCATTTGCCTGTAGCGATTTAGGGAAATCACGGAAAACCTAAATCAGGATGGCCGGAGACGGGATTGAACCGTCGTCCTCCCGAATGCGAGTCCAGTGTGCTAACCACTGCGCCACCTCGCTCGTATGACCACAAGTATACAAATTCATGCTCCGTGTTTCATCGTCTCCTGAAACGTATGGAATCAAAACACTCGACACTTAAGGGTGGCGTTCCCCGTCTCTCCCGAGCCGTGAAATGAACGTCAGTCTTACTGCACGTCTAATGACACGTCTCCTCCACCTTGAATGAAAACCGCCGAACAGAGCCGCGTTGTTTACGTTCCGGGAGACGAGCGCACCGACGAGACGCCGCGGCGCCGGAAATAGACGGCTGGCAACCCGAGCTGCGCCGGCGTCGCGGCGCCCCCGCCGCCGTAATTTACGGGAGACACGTAAGGGGGACACGGCGGGGGCGGCCGACGCCGCGGCTGGGCCAGCGGCGTCAGCGAGGGATGTGGGCGACGCAGCCCACCTGAGCGACGCGCCGCGACGCGACACGGCCGTGTCTCCAGCCGCGCAGCGTCGCGCCTCAGCCGCCAGTGTCCTGTTCCATAGTTGATGGCGACAGCGCGAGCTGTTGGGGGCGATGCCGCCAGACGCGGCTAAGTGGCGTTTACAACGGCTCAGCATGTCGTCACCACAGCCAACCCATTCGTCCACACATATGTCTCACCGAAGATAGAAAAAAAAAGACCGTCCTTATGAATCACCTACACGTGCCGCCGCAACACAACGTTGTTGTTCTGGAGTGAAATACATACGCCTTCATACATTTGTTGGAAAGTTCATCACCAGAAAACAATGTCGGAACATCCTAAAATAATTAACGAATAATAACGAAATTTAGCGAATATATTTCTCTAGGTAACAGTTTTAATTGATTAATATTACAACATCACAGGGTAATGTAAGCGCGAAAAAAGCCGTTGCAGATACACCAGATACGCTACTGTCCATTAAAATTGCTACACCAAGAGGAAATGCAGACGATAGACGGGTATTCATTGGACAAATATATTATACTAGAACTGACATGTGATTACATTTTCCCGCAATTTGGGTGCATAGATCCTGAGAAATCAGTATCCAGAACAACCACCTCTGGCCGTAATAACAGCCTTGATACGCCTGAGCATTGAGTCAAACAGAGTTTGGATGGCGTGTACAGGTACAGCTGCTCATGCTGCTTCAACACGATACCACAGTTCATCAGTAGTACTGACTGGTGCATTGTGACGAGCCAGTTGCTCGGCCACCATTGACCAGACGTTTTCAGTTGGTCAGAGATCTGGAGAATGTGCTGGCCAGGGCAGCAGTCGAACATTTTCTGAATCCAGAAAGGCCTGTACTCTACCTGCAACATGCGGTCGTGCATTATCCTACTGAAACGTAGGGTTTCGCAGGGATCGAATGAAGGGTAGAGCCACGGGTCGTAGCACATCTGAAATGTAACGTCCACTGTTCAAAGTGCTGTCAATGCGAAAAAGAGGTGACCGAGACGTGTAACCAATGGCACCGAATACCATAACGTCAGGTGATACGCCAGTATAGATACGACGAATACGCGCTTCCACGGTGTGTTCACTGCGATGTCGACAAACACAGATGCGACCATCATAATGCTGTAAACAGAACCTGGATTCATCCGAAAAAAAAATGACGTTTTTCCATTCGTGCACCCACGTTCGTCATGGAGTACACCATCGCAGACGCTCCTGTCTGTGATGCAACGTCAAGGATAACCGCAGCAATGGTCTCCGAGCTGATAGTCCATGCTGCTACAAACGTCGTCGAACTGTTCGTCCAGATCGTTGTTGTCTGGCAAGCGTCCCCATCTGTTGACTCAGGGATCGAGAAGTGGATGCACAATCCTTTACAGCCATGCGGATAAGATGCCTGTCACCTCGACTGCTGGTGATACGAGGCCGTTGGAATCCAGCATGGCGTTCCGTATTACCCTCCTGAACCCACCGATTTCATGTTCTGCTAACAGTCATTGGATCTCGGCCAACGCGAGCAGCAATGTCGCGATACGATGAACCACAATCGCAATAGGCTACAAATGGTACGCATTTCTCCCCCTTACACGAGACAACGTTTCGCCAGGCAACCCCGGTCAACTGCTGTTTGTGTATGAGAAATCGGTTGGAAACTTTCCTCATGTCAGCACGTTGTAGGTGTCGCCACCGGCGCCAACCTTGTGTGAATGCTCCGGATAGCTAGTCATTTGCATATCACAGCTTCTTCTCTCTGTGGTTAAATTTTGCGTCTGTAGTACGTCATCTTCATGGTGTTGCAATTTTAATGGTCATAAGTGTATGAAATGCTGGTACATTAATAACCGGTTTAACCGCCAGAATTTTAAATGCAAGCATGCAGGCATACATGCATGCATTGTATTGTACTAGTTCCGCGTGTCAGTTTGTGATATGGACTTCGAAGCCCGTTGAACTTGCACGGTCAATACAGGATCGGTTAATACTCTTTCTGGATGACAAAGTTGTTGTCGTCCGATGATGTCCCATACGTGCTCGAGTGGAGACAGATCTTATGGTCGACCACGTTAAGGCAACAAATCGACACACTGTAGAGCATGATGGGATACAACAGCGGCAAGGGGGCAATCGTTATCCTGTTGGAAACCACCGCTTGGAATGCTCTTCATGAAAGGCAGCATAACAACTCGAATCACCAGACTTTACAAATTTACAGTCAGAGTGCTTTGGATAACTACGACAGTGTCCCTATTGAAGTACGAAATCGCACTCTAAATCGTAGCTCCTGGTATAGGTCCAGTACGTCTAGCACACAGACAGTTTGGTTGCAGCCCTCAATTGGCCTACGGACACACTGACTGCCGTCACTGGCACTGAGGCAGGACCAGCATTCATCAGAAAACTCAACAGAGCCCCACTTTGACTTTCAAACAGCTCTCGTTTGATACTACTCAACACGAGAATGGCGGTGTTTTGGGGTCAGTAGAATGGTCACTGCTAGGTGTCTGGATCGGAGCTCTTCTTGAAGTAATCTGTTTTTAACAATTCGTTGTGTCACTGAGGTGTCAGTTGTTGTTCATATTGATCTTGCAGATGCAGTACGATGCGATAGAGCCATACGCTGGAAACGATGGTCTTCCCCTCTCGGTAGTGCCACATGGCTGTCCGGAGCCCGGTCTTCTTGCGACCGTATATTCTCGCGACTATCCCTGCCAGCAATCGTCTACAGTGGCTACAGTCCTGAGAAGCATTTCTGTAATATCAACTTATCGTAACCCTGTTACACGACCTCGTTCAAACTCTGTAAGGTGTTCATAATCGTGTCTTTGTCGCTTAAAGGCATTCTTCACTAACATCAGCTCACCTCAGAGGAGGCAAACCCCCACGACCGTTACAGGGTGTATTTAAAACAAACCTGATTTGCATCCTCATAGTAGCGCTAATTGCGTCACTCTCATGCGACAACTGCGGATTTTGAATAGACAACAGACATCTTTTTTAGATGCAGAAACATGCCTACCTTCTTGGTGTTGCGACTTTTTTTTTCCAGTATATGTGGGAGCTAGTGGTCCTACACAGCTCTGGAAATAATGAAATGTAGCGTCATGTATCACATCCGTTAGATCAAGTTATGCCAGTTTTAAGAGAACTCGGCCAAAAGCTTGTCAGTAATCTGAAGCGCAGCAGTATCTTCTTCACTGTATTGCGTACTGAATTTGTTCCCAAATAGTGATATCCACTAATACCAAATCAATTACTCTGCAGCTGGAAGTTGTAGAACCTTTTTTCCCCTGATTTCTATTCCTTACTAATCACTTTAGAAATCTGCCGACTTTGAATTCCTCTACGACCCAGGTGCGATTTCGATACGACATCAAAAGCTCAAAACAATCTCTTTCCCTTTGTAACCAAGCAACCGCCTGCTTCGCTTCCTGCCAGAGTGGAAGCTGCTCTCTACAGTGCCTACTCAACGGCGCAGCACGTGACCTGGCACTGAATCGTTTACCATCGATACCTGCAGTAGGGTCATTCAAGGACAAGTGCTGGCAGTTACGTGGAACATAGACGTTATGAGCAGTTACCAAGACTGAATCTCATTTGGAGTCCCTGTATCATTGTGTATAGTGCAATCTTACATTCCCGGCAAGTTTATGACTTGTAATTGGTGCAATAAGGCCGTGGAACTTGATCTGTGGTTTGTGGCAACAGAAGTCACGAGTAAAGTGGGCTTTATGTGCAGTGGTCATCGGCGCTGGTTGCACTTGTTTGGTGAGCACATAGTATGTTGACGGCGAACTTTTATTCGGAGCTATTTGCTATGCCGCAGGGTTCTTTATATTATTTGTTTTGGATTTGAGATAAATCTAAATAAAATCGTCGTGTGACAAGGACCTCCCGTTTCGTAGACCGTTCACCGGGTGCAAGTCTTTCAATTTAACGCCACTTCGGCGACTGTGCGTCAATGGGGATGAAATGATGATGGTTAGGACAACACAACACCCATCCCTGAGCCGAGAAAATGTCCGACCCAGCCGGGAATCGAATCCAGGCCCTTATAATTGACATTCTGTCACGCTGACCACTCAGCTGCCGGGGGCGGACGAGATGAATCTGACTTTATTCAAAATGTTTACCTGTTCCGCATGGCTAACTTACGTTGCTAAAGAATCCTGTTTAAATGACGGTACTGGGTTTGAGTCGGGTTTGTAATTTATGAATATTACTTCTGCTGGCCTTGCGGAATTTGTTTTGTACTCAGTATTAATTTCACTGTTTTCTGTTTTAGCTGAAAGCTTGTGGGCGTTATTGCTTAAATTTTATGTATATATTCGTTTATGGATGTACCATGAGAAATTTTGATCCCAGTACAATTTCTCTGGAACTTATACACTGAAGAGCCAAAAATACTGGTACACATGGCTAATGACGTGTAGGGTCCCCGTGTGCACGCAGAACTGCCGCAGCACCACGTGGCATGAACTCAACGAATGTCTGAAGTAGTGCTGGAGGAAACTGACACCATAAATCCTGCAGGGCTGTCCGTAAATCCGGAAAAGTACGAGGGGTGGAGATCTTTTACGGACAGCAATTTGCAAGCCATCCCAGACATGCTCAATAACGTTCATGTCTGGGGAGTCTGGTGGCCAGTGCAAATGTTTAACCTCAGAAGAGTGTTCCTGGAGCCACTCTATAGCAATTCTGGGCGTGTGGGGTGTCGCATTGTCTTTCTGGAATTGCCCAAATTCGTCGGATTGCACAATGAACACGAATGGATGCAGGTGATCAGACAGGATGCTTACGTACGCGTCACGTGTCAGAGTTGCATCTGCACGTGTCAGGGGTCCCATATCACTACAACTGCACGACGCCGCACACCATTACAGAGCCTCCAAAACTTACACAGTCCCCTGTTGACAAGCAGGGTCCATGGATTGATGAGATTGTCTCCATACCCGTACACGTCCATTCACTTGATTCAATTTTATACGAGACTCGTCCTCGTCCAACCAGTAAAATGTTTCCCGTCACCAACAGCCCAATGCCGGTGTTGATGAGCCTAGGCGAGGCGTAAAGCTTTGTCGTGCAGTCATCAAGGGTGCATGAGTCGGCCTTCGACTCCGAAAGCCCATATCGGTTATGTTTCGCTGAATGACTCGTACGCTCATACTTGTTGATGGTCCAACACTGAAATCTGCAGCAATTTGCGGGAGGGTTACATTTCTGTCACGCTAAACAATTCTCTTGAGTTGTCGTCCGTCCCATTCTTGGAGAATGTTTTCCCGGCCGCAGCGATGCCGGAATTTGTTTCTTTAGCGGATTCGTGATATTTACGGCACACTCGTAAAATGGTCGTACGGAAAAATCCCCACTTCATCGCTACCTCGGAGATTCTGTGTCCCATCGCCCGTGCGCCGGCTATAGCGCCACGTTCAAACTCACTTAAATCTTGATAAGCTGCAATTGTAGCAGCAGTAACCGATCTATCAAATGTTACAGACACTTGTTCTCTTATATAGGCGTTGCCTGTTTACATATCTCTGTATTTGAATTTGCATGCCAGTAACAGCTCTTTTTTTTTGACACTTCAGGGTATTTCACTATGTTTTGTAACTACCCTTTGGTTGTTTTGATTTGCTGGCCTTAAGGGTGCACGTTGATGTGCTGACTAAACGTTATTGATGATCTATGCATTTTGCTTTGGAATATGGATTAAGCGAAGTATGTTCTGTCTTCTTTAGTTTAGGCCGGAATCTATACTTTGCTTAATTCTATTTATTTGGGACAAAAGCTTTTGCTGATGCTTCGATGTTAAACCTCAACTGAAAATTTACCAATTTTGAGCTATTAGATATTCTTACATTCATTTGAGGATTGTTAAATTTCACGTATTTAACAGGAAAATAAAAGCATCCTTTTACAAATTATTAAAATAAACCTTTTTATGGATGGCTAATGTTTTTTGTATTTTGTGCCCTGGAACCTTACCACTCCGCCGGCCGGTGTGGCCGTGCTTTTCTAGGCTCTTCAGTCTGGAACCGCGTGACCGCTACGGTCGCAGGCTCGAATCCTGCCTCGGGCATGGATGTGTGTGATGTCCTTAGGTTAGTTAGGTTTAAGTAGTTCTACTTTCTAGGGGACATATGACCTAAGATGTTAGGTCCCATAGTGCTCAAAGCCATTTGAACCATTTGAACCAAATGTAAAAACAAAGGAAGACAAACGCAGATCATAAAAGCAATTTAAAATTATCATTGTCTTAGCATGATACTCATCGATATGTCTAACTACATCATAGAATATTATATAAATAATTAATATTTATATGTTTTCACTGTTTTTTTCATACGTCGAATACATAATGTTTATAACTGTTAGAGGCATAATTTCCTCTCGTCGCACTGTAGCCAAAAATTTATCTCGTGGATGTTACAACGTTAAATTTCAGATGTGTTACGACCCGTGCTCTACCCTTCATTCGATCTCAGCAGGATTCGATTTCAGCAAGATAATGCACGACCGCATGTTGCAGATCCTGTACGGGCCGTTCTGGATACCGAAAATGTTCTACTGCTGCCCTGGCCAGCACATTCTCCAGATCTCTCATCAATTGAAAAGTCTGGTCAATGGTGGTCGAGCAACTGCCTCGTCACAATACGCCAATGACTACTCTTGATGAACTGTGGTATCGTGTTGTAGCTGCATGGGCAGCTGTACCTGTAAACACCATCCAAGTACTGTTTGACTCAATGCCAAGGCCTATCAAGGCCGTTAGTACGGCCAGAGGTGGTTGTTCTGCGTACTGATTTCTCAGGATCTATGCACCCAAATTGCGTGAAAATGTAATCACATGTCAGTTCTAGTATAATATATTTGTCCAATGAATACCCGTTTATCATCTGCATTTATTCTTGGTGTAGCAATTTTAATGGCCAGTAGTTTATTTCGACTATGCCACATTCCTCTTCTAACTCTCCAATCCATGCATTCTGACTTGCCGAAACTGTCACCTTCTGGAAAACTACTTCATTAAATTGGTGCCATATGCCTCTGTCCTACAGATGTCTCAGTCGCCTTAGCATTTAGACAACACCAAATTCAACCATGTAGGGCAGTTTCTGGATTTTTAAAATGAAGCTATTTAATATTCAGACAATAACAGAATGACCAACGACCCACTGTCAAGAAAGATGTTGCTCTTTGCTTGATTTGCTCCACTTCCTCTGTTATTGCCATCTAAGAGGGATCCAAGACTGCTGAGCAGTTCACGAGAACCGGTAAACCGAGCGTATTGTAAGCTCTTTATTTTGTGGGTGAATCACATTTCTCACACTGGCATCTGCCTCTCGTACAGCTACTTTTGCTTTCTTCTTGTCCTTTGTGTTGCATATGCATTTTACGGGTGTGTTACTGGGTCCACTGTCATAGCATCAACAGCCCAATCGAGTATTATGGCCACCTTTCGACCATTTCTGTGCAGTGCGTCACATTTATTCACTTAGAGGGTAAAAGATAAGACGAAGAAGAAGAAGAAGAATAAGAAATTATTCGAATGGGACACAAATCGGTAAACTTGATGTAAATGTACAGACAAACAAAATATTACAATCGCAGAAAAATTGGACGATTTATTCAGGAGAAGAAGCTTCACAAATTGAACAAGTCAGTATCGCGTTGAACCACCTCTGGTCCTTACCCAAGCCATTACTCGGCTTGGCACTGACTGACAGAGTTTTTGGATGTCCTCATGAGGAATATTGTGCCAAATTCTGTCCAGCTGGCCTGTTAGATTGTGAAAATGCTTAGCTGGTTGGAGGGCTTGTCCACAGTACTACAAATGTTTTCAAGTGGGGAGAGATGCGGCGACCTTGTGGTCACGGTAGGGTTTGGCAAGTACGTAGGCAAACAGTAGAAACAATTGCCGTATGCGGGCGGGCATTAGCTTGCTGATATGTAAGTACACGATGGCTTGCGATGAAGGGCAACGAAACGGGTCGTAGAATATTGTCGGCGTCGAACTGTGCTGTAAGAGTGACACGGATGACAACCAAACAGGTCCTGCCATGAAAAGAAATGGCAACCCTGAGCGCCACTTGTATTTAATCTTCGTACATCCATATTTAAATTGGATGATGGTGGGACATCAGCTAGTATAATTTTTTTTATTGAAAATGAAACTCCTCCAGCTGTATTTAAGATTTCGTATTTATTTGGCTACTAGTTTCGACGTTGCGTCAACGTCATCTTCAGGCCCGTACACTTTGATGATATCATTTGTCTGTGGCTGAGTAATAGACGTCCGCAGTGAGACCAATACGTGCTCCACATGGATATTTGTCGGGCCATATGGTAAACGACAGTTAGGCTGGTAACCCACCGCTGTCTGAGGCATCTCCAGACAAGCCTTCACGGGTCGTCTGGGCTCAATTCAAAGCACGACTCATCCCTAAAGACAATTATACTCCAGTGAACGAGTTTCCAGGCCAAGAACGTTTTTGGAGATGCCCCAACCTGATTGTCGTCCGCGATACGGCCCGATAATCAGGGGCGATGTTCTGTGGTACCACTGCATTTCGTAGCAGGATCACTTTGGTTGTCCTCCGCGACACCATACAGCACAGCGCATCAGAGCTGCGAATGAGGAATGCTTTGTTTGGGTTGAAGTGGCGGCAGATATAACCGCCCGTAGTTCTTGGAGGCATCGGTGGCGCTAAGGCATGAAACAGCGCGTGCATCGGGGGCGACGGTGTTGCACCAAGCGGTGTATTGCTCGAACAGCCAAGAGCGAGTGTCTGTCTGTACGGGCAAAGGATGCCGGCGTGTCGGGTGCGAAGAGTCGCGCGTGGGGCAGTTGTTGGCCTAAGAGTAGTTGAACGCGTAGTACTTCCTACGGCCCGTATACGATGATAATGTGGGAACATTATCACAGAAACCGTTGTCAAGAAGAAGGGACGGGATGAGGCGTAATGGAATAACTACCGGGGTACTCTACGGGGCTGTAGAGGGTAAAAACTATAGAGGACAGAGACTGGAACACGAGCAATTGAGGAAGTTGACTGCAAGTGCTTCTCTAAGATGGAGACATCGGAACAGCAGAGGAATGTGTGAACGAATCGGGTGGCGGGGGGGGGGGGGGGGGAGATGACATTGAAGAATAGCTCTGGGGGACACGGAGCAATTGATAATTTGTTAGCTACGTGACTGATTATTTGTATAAAAATACTGTGGGAGTAAGCCTTCCTCACTACCAGCCAGAATGCGTGTGTGAATGAGAATGGGTGACGTAAAATGCACTAAAAAAGTGCAGTTAGCATTTAAGTCCTGTATTTAACTGGAATACTCTTAAAAGTACGAAGTACAATTTGTCTTTTACTTGTGCTGTTCAGCGTGAAAAACAGTCGTGAGAATGAGCATTTCAGCGAACCAATAATCTTCTCATTGTGTTTCGGGACTACAGATAAATTTTACATAAAGTCTGGTGTCATTTGTCGTTAAACAGCAGAGTATAAGACATATACAGGGTGTTTCAAAAATGACCAGTATATTTGAAACGGCAATAAAAACTAAACGAGCAGCGATAGAAATACACCGTTTGTTGCAATATTCTTGGGACAACAGTACATTTTCAGGCGGACAAACTTTCGAAATTACAGTAGTTACAATTTTCAACAACAGATGGCGCTGCAAGTGATGTGAAAGATATAGAAGACAACGCAGTCTGTGGGTGCGCCATTCTGTACGTCGTCTTTCTGCTGTAAGCGTGTGCTGTTCACAACGTGCAAGTGTGCTGTGGACAACATGGTTTATTCCTTAGAACAGAGGATTTTTCTGGTGTTGGAATTCCACCGCCTAGAACACAGTGTTGTTGCAACAAGAGGAAGTTTTCAACGGAGGTTTAATGTAACCAAAGGACCGAAAAGCGATACAATAAAGGATCTGTTTGAAAAAATTCAACGGACTGGGAACGTGATGGATGAACGTGCTGGAAAGGTAGGGCGACCGCGTACGGCAACCACAGAGGACAACGCGCAGCTAGTGCAGCAGGTGATCCAACAGCAGCCTCGGGTTTCCGTTCGCCATGTTGCAGCTGCGGTCCAAATGACGCCAACGTCCACGTATCGTCTCATGCGCCAGAGTTTACACCTCTATCCATACAAAATTCAAACGCGGCAACCCCTCAGCGCCGCTACCATTGCTGCACGAGAGACATTCGCTAACGATATAGTGCACAGGATTGATGACGGCGATATGCATGTGGGCAGCATTTGGTTTACTGACGAAGTTTATTTTTACCTGGACGGCTTCGTCAATAAACAGAACTGGCGCATATGGGGAACCGAAAAGCCCCATGTTGCAGTCCCATCGTCCCTGCATCCTCAAAAAGTACTGGTCTGGGCCGCCATTTCTTCCAAAGGAATCATTGGCCCATTTTTCAGATTCGAAACGATTACTGCATCACGTTATCTGGACATTCTTCGTGAATTTGTGGCGGTACAAACTGCCTTAGACGACACTGCAAACACCTCTTGGTTTATGCAAGATGGTGCCCGGCCACATCGCACGGCCGACGTCTTTAACTTCCTGAATGAATATTTCGATGATCGTGTGATTGCTTTGGGCTATCCGAAACATACAGGAGGCGGCGTGGATTGGCCTCCCTATTCGCCAGACATGAACCCCTGTGACTTCTTTCTGTGGGGACACTTGAAAGACCAGGTGTACCGCCAGATTCCAGAAACAATTGAACAGCTGAAGCAGTACATCTCATCTGCATGTGAAGCCATTCCGAGAGACACGTTGGCAAAGGTTTCGGGTAATTTCATTCAGAGACTACGCCATATTATTGCTACGCATGGTGGATATGTGGAAAATATCGTACTATAGAGTTTCCCAGACCGCAGCGCCATCTGTTGTTGACAATTGGAAAGTTTGTCTGCCTGAAAATGTACTGTTGTCCCAAGCATATTGCAACAAACGGTGTTCTATCGCTGCCCGTTTAGTTTTTATTGCCGTTTCAAATATACCGGTCATTTTTGAAACACCCTGTATGTATGCAGTGTAGGTCACGCGTATCTGACGTATCTCCTCCTAAGTCCCTTGATCAATTTCCCCCTGATACACATAGTACTCACTGAAACGCTTGGTTTGTAAAAAAAAATGAGTTTTCGGTACTGTGACCTTCAGGGCCTTTTTTTTTTAATTTAGACGTCTTAAACGCTATTTTAACGCTTGTTTTCGTCAGGGATACCGGTACGGTGTACTAGCGCGTACCGACATAAATCAAGCACTGTCTTATTAACTGGAAAGAAATACCGTCAAGGTATAAATCACCAATCTCCTATTGGGGTGCAGCCGTGGATGATATCGTGATGACGGACAGAGAAGGAGAGGGGATGAGGATGCGGAGGTGGACAGAGAAAGGTGTGTGAAGAGATGGGCAGACAGAGAGCGAGGAAAAAAATGGATAGAGAAAGAGGGGATGGATACAGAGTGGTGTAGGAGTAATTGGACAGAGAGAAGTGGGAGGAGACGATGCAGTAATAGAAGAATGGAATAAACACCCAGGTAACGATTTGTTTCTCGCCTAGTATACCATAAATTAACGTATTGTTCTAGGGAAGTGATAAATTTTGAGATCTGAAAAATTAGGGTTACAATATTGTAACATTTTAATTTCGTAAGAATCACATATTAAGGTCCGACGAATCTAGAACAATACAATTTTGAATAGAAGAAGTAAAACATTTGTTTGAAAGAAGTCAATGAGGCCTTTCAAATAAGCTATATAAATATTGAAACATAGAGTGATTGGCGAGATCGAATTATGAAGAGCACATGCTTTCCGTCGATCGTAAATTAGTAATATATCTTTAAGTGAAGTGTTTCTATAGGAACTATTTACATTGTCGTCTTCAGTAATCTGTGACCTATACTACAGATAATAAATCTTTGTGAAATAGAGCTTGGATAAAAATGTAACATTATTTACTATACATACTGCATGCATTACGTGTGTAATAGATAACAAAAAAAGAAAAACAAACACTAATGAGTGGAATTGTAGCAAGTGGATGCTGTTCATCTTGCTACGTCTCAAAGGTATCCCTACAATCCAGTGACATATCTACGCGAATTCCCATCGTGCGTGATGAACAAACGAAATAGGAAGCCTGTTTTCCATTAAGGAAAACATTGGCTTGATTACGCACGTTTCTCCCAGTAGTGTGCGATAGCAACGTCTAGATACGTTGTAAAATAAAACCTTTGGCTGTACAGCTACCACAAGGTCCTCTGCATTTAGGTATAGAGAGTACGCTATGTTACAGAGAGATATTTTGAGTGCTGTGTGTACAGGTGTCGAGTGGCGTTATTATTCGCATAGTAAATTGGAGAGAAGCGTATCACGTTGTTATAAAAGCAATATCATGTTGCAAGCAATATCATGTTGCAACTTTGTTTCGCGGTAGCCAAAACCACTACTCACATAGCAATAAATAATGTCGCAACACTGCGTAACATGCAATTCTCATCTCCTACTGTTCTGTTCAACATTTCATATTCCAGTACCACATTCACTTTAATGAAAATGAACTTTTGATGTGTAAACAAGGAACAAAGGGCTTCAAAGTCTTGCTCTCTCGTCATTTGCATTTAAAAAGTACATAGTCAGGGTGCAAACAGAATGCTTTCCCATCGCTCCACTTTCAAAAGCACTACATTAAAATCGTTATGTTTAAAGCAAAGTTCTCAGATTTTGGCCTTCTGTCGGTTACATTCGGAACTTACTTTTACTGGAAACGCTTCATATTGCGATGTACGACGTTTTGCCCTGTAGAAATAATACTCTTTGTTGAACGTAAGGTAATTTCTTTATGTTCAACAAAGAATTTTATTGCCAGGACGAAAGACTGTCAGTGGGAATATCGATTAGTGGCCTCCTAGCGAAGATATTCATGAATAAGTAAGAGAACAAGATCTTCACACACATAATAACACCAAAAAATAGAAATCTATACTGGAACCGTTATGTCGATGGCATAATATGCCTGACTGATAAAACACACACACACACACACACACACACACACACACACACACACCTATACACAAAACAAAATGGCCCATACTCACCTACAATGACAAAATTGTTCACACTAGAGGCAACATATTGAGCAAACAGGGACTTCAAAAAGGATATAGAACAGATAACACAACACAGGAAAAACCCAGAACACGGAAGACACCCACAGTTAAATTCAACAGATCACACATATAGGATCTTACATGCGACACTTGCCAATCAGTGTACACAGGACAGACATGCATTAATTTTAAAACTAGATTCTCAGAACACCTCACAGCCTAAAAAGTAGTGGCACCCGTAGATATTTGCTGACCACCTAATAGCCAATAACCACGACCCATATACAATAGCAAGATAATTGAAGATATTAAAATCCAGCCACAGTCTATAACACAAACAACAGAAGAAACCTTCGACATACAGAAGGCAACAGCAGAAAGCAAACAAGTTTTAAATGAATACATTACACTCTGAAAAAAACCACACATTAAAGGAACTTCACAGAAAAGGCAACACAAGTAGCTAAAGGAGCTTACAACACACACACACACACACACACACACACACACACACACACACAAAGAGGGAGAGAGTGAGGTAAAAGTAATCAAAATTCAAATTCGGTGCCAAACTGAGTCGGTATCTGATGAAAATTTTTCTTGCTGACAATGTAAGCTATCTATAAATTTACATGAACTTTCAAAATAGGAGTTCGTCAACTTTGAAGTAAAAGTTCGACTGTGAGAACGTTATCGAAATCTGACTCGCGACAAAATAAGTTAAAAGTGCCTATCTGGTTCCCTGCCCGTTTATTATTTAATTTTGACTTATCTGTTGCACAATGGAAACACCGTGACACTATTCATGTCTTGAAAGCGCGTCGCATTTACGGAGCTACAACTAGCAAATGAGATGCCCCTGATGCAATGAGCCCTCTTTTTTTTTTTTTTTTTAAAAAAAAAAGGCATAGGATATTTGGTTCATAACAAATCTGAGCAAGTAAAAATGGTAAGTCATATTCTGGTATGGACTTTGGATGCGAATATAGACTTGGGATACCTTATAACATTAAATTTAAATAGCTTTTTGATTAGAAAAGTCCTGTATTGAAAAATTATCTCTCTATTTGCTTCGAAAACATTAATGCACAAAAAACTTACAGATCTTGAGTGGATAAACGTAAGTATTCTTTAACATCAAATGAGATCTTTTCAAACGTCCAACTCGTAAAAGTGACGCTAAAAATTCAACAGTTATTCTCACCCATAAATTTAAATTGAAAATTATACATGGCTGTTTAGGATGTCTAAACCAGGAATGCGTAACTACAAGCTGTCATAATGAAGTACAAAATCTAAAATCAAATATCTTGGATCAAATCTTTTTTATTACTCATCAAAATAATCATAATACAATATTTTTCTCAAAATGCTTCAGTCTCGTTCCCCTTCTCAAATAATTAATCCGTAAATCAACATGTTCCACTTGCCCAGAATGTAACTGCAACCGTACCACTCTGTCTGTGCCGTATACTACCTGTGACACACGACTGCCCACTACTGTGTCTCCTAATCTCAGGATTAACAGTGCGCATCGTCTCCCGCTCATCTTGCAAAGCAGACATGGTCCAAGCCAGCCTTTAGACGACACTGCATCTCTGATGACACTGCTCCCTCATAATTTCAAAAAGTACAAAGGCGCTTACGCGTTCATGACATCCAAATACTGGAGAAATGCTCATGGAATTATCTACAGCCCCTTATCAGTTTATATGGGTGTGTGCAGTGCTCTCAGAACGTGAAAGAAGAAGGATATGTCACAAGAAAACAAAGTAATAACAATTAACATACACGCAAAACATTATGCCACACCAAAATGACATTTTAAAATCAAGGGAGGTGTTAATTCGCTGATAAAAATACACATTTACATTGTCTGGTTTGTAGGTGTCAAGCTGTCAGTGCAGGACACCACACAAACGGTGCTGGAAGTAATGTAAAATCAAGGTAAGAAACCGAGCGAGGTGGCGCAGTGGCTAGCACACTGGACTCGCATTCGGGAGGATGACGGTTCAGTCCCGCGTCCGGTCTTCCTGATTTAGGTTTTCCGTGATTTCCCTAAATCGCTCCAGGCAAATGCCGAGATGGTTCCTTCGAAAAGGCACGGCCGGCTTCCTTCCCCATCGTTCCCTAATCCGATGAGACCGATGACCTCGCAGTTTGGTCTCCTTCCCCAAATAACCCGAACCAAAGTAAGAACAAAACCGAGGAAAAAGGCCTCATTTTTTCAGGGCAGTTAGAACCTAAGATCAGTTTTTATAGTTTTTCAATAAAAAACACTGATAATGGCCCATATGTACCGAAACATATCTTTACAGTAAGAAAAAAACAGTGTTTCGCATGAATTTTAACTACAGACACAGAAAAAAATACAAGAGCATCAAATCCCAAATACGAACATCAGTAATGCTAATTTATGTAACGCTAGCATGACAAAGAGGTTTTTGTAGCGAAAAAAGCAGGAAAGGGAATGTTGAACCATCTTTAGACGCCATTCGAAGTCTGCTTTTGCGCAGACGCTGCGGAACAGTGCTGTGTGTGTCGCGAGCGGAGAGCGCGGCAGGTAGAGGATGGCTTCTTGTATTACGGCCGCGGCGGATGTTGAGTCGGGCCGCGGGGCGCCTGAAATAGCGGCCATGTGTGGCAGGATGTGCCAGGGGAGGCGCCCCTCGGAAACACATCGGCCCATTAGCGGAGCCATAGCGCGACCGACAGTCAGCCGCAGCCGCGGCGGCGTGGCAGGCGTCTGCCCCCCCCCCCTCCCAAGACCCCCCTTCCTTCCCCCCCCACCCCCATATACACCCACGCAGCTGACGGCTACAAAAAGCGGCCGCGACGTGCGCCACTACACGACACGACACGCCGCGCCACAACCGTAGCGTCGCGCGTCTCCCGCTGCGACACTAAGCGACGTGGCCCTTGATTGCAGCTGTCGCCGCCGACACAGAGTGGTACACTTGTTTTGAACTCCCTCTTCGTTATTGCATCAACGTCCTTTAACTGTACTAAGCGGTTTACGAGGGGCGAGTTTAAATGTTTTTGGTCTTTATCGTAAAATAGGCTCCGTTGAGCATATCTTATACGTTAAAAGACTAACACACACAGCAAAGACATTCACTGCTGTGACGGTTGTTATCCTTTGACAACTCAAGCTACACCAACGCTCCGGAGAGTCATCTCGTAACATCACTTACTGCCTAAGATATCCGCTTACGTAGCTGAGGTTGCAAAATCACCCTAGTGCGCTTGGCCCCGACTCGGAGGTAAGCAGGTTCGACTACCGCTGGTGGTCAAAATTAAAGCTACTAGTATCTGGCCGGCTATAGAAGGTTACGTGGTTATCTGAAGTTTCTCATCAGTGTGTGTGCTAGTGACTTGAATTAAATTCTAAACATAATTCCAAACCTCCCCGTAGTAGTGATCCCTCCGTCAGATCGGAACGTTAGCTTTGGTGGCCCCCACAGTGCTATTCGAGAGGTGTCTGTTATGTGCCACTCTCTTCCTTCTTTCACCATCATTGTACAACACAAACATAAGACAGCACTGCACACGCATCCATTACACACTCTCTCTCCCTACAAATAACATACGACACAAGTCTCAGAAGCCCGCAACGAAAGGCGTCAATGTGCGCCGAGGACACCACCGTACTGACAGGCGGCTTAACCCACTACACGGGATATCCCAGCCAATAATGTCGCACGGCATTTACCTTATAGCATCATTTTATAAAACGCGTTATAACTATCAGTTGTTTATGTCTCCCATTAGTCTTCTACAGGTTTCGTTTATTAACCATCATCCAGGATGTACTGTAGAGTACAACAGATCAGTTAAAAGTATTCCATATTTCTTCGAAGGAATGTCTATCTTGGTAGGTGACTAATGGGAGGAATAAACAACTGTTGGTTAAAGCGCATTTCTTAAAATGGAAACATTACAAACTTACAGCATCATTTTGTTGTCCGTCGGTCTCTTAAGACCCCCTTTTCTTACAAGGAAACCTCCCCATCGCACCCCCCCCCCCCCCCCTCAGATTTAGTTATAAGTTGGCACAGTGGAAAGGCCTTGAAAAACTGAACACATATCGATCGAGAAAACAGGAAGAACTTGTGTGGAGCTATGAAAAAAATAAGTAAAATATACAAACTGAGTAGTCCATGCGAAGATGGGCAACATCAAGGAAAATTAGAGTGAAGGAGCGCCGTGGTCACGTGGTTAGCGAATGCAGCTGTGGAACGAGAGGTCCTAGGTTCAAGCCTTCCCTCGAGTGAAAAGTTTAATTTTTTATTTTCAGCTTATGTGACAAACTCTTTGTTCTCATCACTTTTTTGGGAGTGATTATCACATCCACAAGAAAACCTAAATCGGGCAAGGTAGAAGAATCTTTTTACCCATTCGCTAAGCGTACAAGTTAGGTGGGTCGACAACATATTCCTGTCATGTGACGCACATGCCGTCACCGGTGTCGTATAGAATATATCAGACGTGTTTTTCTGTGGAGGAATCGGTTGACCTATGACCTTGCGATCAAATGTTTTCGGTTCCCATTGGAGAGGCACGTCCTTTCGTCTACTAATCGCACGGTTTTGCGGTGCGATCGCAAAACACAGACACTAAACTTATTACAGTGAACAGAGACGGCAATGAACGAACGGACAGATCATAACTTCGCGAAAATAAAGAAAGTAAAATTTTCAGTCTTTGGAAGACTTGAACCAAGGACCTCTCGTTCCGCAGCTCCTCACGCTAACCACGGGACCACGGCGCTCCCGAGCTCATATTCTCCTTGATTTTGTCTATCTTGCGCTTGGACTACTCAGTTTGTATATTTTGCTTATTTTTTTCATAGTTCCACACAACTTCTTCCTGTTTTCTCGATTGATCTGTGTTCAGTTTTTCAAGGCCTATCCACTGTGCCAACTTATAACTAAATCTGAGGGGGGTGCGATGAGGAGGTTCCCTTGTTAGAATCTGACAGAGGTGTAATGTTTATGCCAGATACTATGGTCTCTGGTCCCTTGCCGGTGTAAAAAAATGTAATTTTCTAAGCAATGCAATCAAAAGACATGGTCATACATAGCACTTGTAGAATCATGAAATTTGCCTAGAAGCAAGGTTTCACAGTACAAGTAAAGGAAAAAAGTCGAAAATTCTTAATTTGCAATTATATCACACGAAAATATCTTTCTCGTTTGCTGGCCGTCTGTCAGTCTGTCCATCTGCTAAGACCCCTTTTTTTTCTCGCGAACGGGTAGAGGCACACTTCATGTCCAGGATCGCAGACCCTGCAAGCCACGTGCTGCTTCCACAAACAGCCTCCACATATTTTTGTTTCGTTCTCGGTTTCTCCAGATGTCTTCAGTCCCTAGGAATGCTAGGTCCTTCTTCAGGTCGCCATGACAGCGCTCCCTTTGTCGTCGTATGAAGCACCTGGTGTTTGCTCTTCCCTCAAGTGCCTTAATCAACTGTCTTTCATCTGGCGTGGTCCAACAACTGGATTCTTTCGGTCTTCTACTTCCGTAGCATTGTTGTTTGTTTCATCTAGAGGTGACTTTCCTCGATCTTCTCCATTCTCCTTTATCGAAGACGGGTCTCCATATCTTCCTCATTACTCTTCTTTAAAATATTAACAGCTTTTCCTTTTCTAGTTTAGTCATGCTCGAAGTTTCTGAACCACACGTCACGTGTTATATATTCTGATTATTCTGATCTCTGCGTTCACTGATACTGAATTTGAGCTCAGCGTCTCTCAGAGTGAATACATGCAATTAATTCCCTTGGGACTGTAAAAAATTTGAGTTTCTAAGTCAATGGAATTAAAAGGATTCAGCCATTTATGTCACATATTTTGTTACTCGCTAACTCACTCATCAAAACCTGTGGACGAACCATCTGTATACGTAATTAAGTTTGTACAGAACCCTAACAGTGCGAGTCCTACTTGCATTTGTCCTTTTTATTACTCCCTATGAATGGGTTAGCGAGAATGGTTCAAAAGGTAAGCTAACAAGTACCTCAGAGAAAATATTATTTATTCTACGTATTATTTGTTCTAGAAAGAAAGGTAAGCTAACAAGTACCTTAGAGAAAAATTATTTATTCTACATATTATTTGTTCTAGAAAGAAAAGAGATTCACAGAGATACTCACGTGCTGTGTAAGGGTACCTCCTCAATGCTCTTACTGAAGATTGTGTGGTAGTTCTGCTGGAAGATCAGCTGATCTCGAGTAATAGTCCCCTTATAATGCCAGTTTTTCTACCTTGACTCAAGTGCCTTACAGAAAAATGCTCGGTTATATTATCAGCACAGAAAGTCCTACTGGTACCATAACTTTATTATCACACTGCTTTTGCCAACCAGATTCCTACGATAATGCAAGTTCCGCCGCTCCGGACGCGTAATAACGGGCGAACTCTCACTTCACAACATTTCCTCTAAATGTGACATTTTGATGTCACGCGCTATATCGACGATCACATGATCTTCTATCAACTTTGTGATAAGGAAGAATATTAATGCTATTGCTCCTCGAGTCATTCGGTGCATTTTAAGATGTCCTCTTTGATTCCGGCCGAACCACACACTCGGAAATTACTAAATGTTTATTTTATCCTTCTTTCTTTAACCTAACGGAAGTGTAAATAACATCGAACGCTGATGAACATACTTGTATTACATTTATAAGGAAGTCCCAGAATGTATTAAAAAACAGTAACATGAAAACAATAAAATTTACATGTGCCGAGATACGAATCTACATCTTTCGATTCCAAAAAATACCACGTAATCCATTACACTAGGACTTTTCACATCACAATTGGCTCCTGTCTTGGTTTTCATAATATTTCTTCAAGGCTTTAATTTTTAAGGTGACGTGCTTATGATAAACTTTCAGTGTTCGTTATCCTGAAACAGCATACTACATTTATAATGGACGCGTGTTTCGTGCTTAATTTGTAACAACCCACTCCTCAGAGAGCGCTCTTAAATGGAGGCATTAACGGTCGATATAAATAATTATGTGACGCTTAGTTATAACAATAATTATAATAAATCACTCCGAGAATATCGTATTCTTATCAGTCTCCGAGACGCGTGGATGAAATCTTGTAACGGCCCGTATCGAACGCTAACAATAGTCGACAGCAGTTCCTGCAGTAGTCGATATTGCGCGTGACGTCCAAATGACGTCATATTTGCAGGAAGTAGTGTGAAGCGAGTGTTACCCGCGCATAATAATTGCAAGAGTAATTTGCTACAAGCAAGGAATAAATATCTCTCCCTACTTCACGTAATATCCATTAAGTAAAAAGAAGATTTGCTCTCCACTCACATGGAATTAAAAGTCCGCACGAAAACTCGTATGTTCTCAAAACATCAAAGGAAAACGATGAATTTCTTGAATAATATAGCTTCAGTACAAATTGATAAAATACATTTATTTTTTACTGGGCGTTGTCACAGTATGTATCTTCTATGGAAATCTAGCAATCAAGTTCAATCAGTATAGCTTGGCACAGTAACAAGATTTACGTCAGTCAGGAATGAATACACGACCATGACTGGACTTTTTTTTATATTTTTTTTTATTATACAGAGTTAGTTTCAATATTGCTATTAGCTCGGAAAAAGTATCTGTAGACTGTTATTCCACAGCCGTGCTCACAAATCCTCCTTCCAGGCACTCAGTCCCCAGAGAAGCAAATCTCAGTGCCAGATCGTCAGCTCGCATTCAACAGACATTGAAAAACAATTAATACCATGATTTTAACCCATTTGTTTCTCTGACACCATCTCTCAGCAAATATTTTTAATGTGTGATTTCAAAACCACGTTTTTAGCTAACACTTTGCTGTGAAATGAAATGACATATATATATATGGCGAATACAGTTGGTTTGTTACAATCAATACTAGTCCAGTATTTCCGGTGGCTGCGACATCGCTGATGTGTCAGAAAGTTCTGAAAGTTATAGCCTCACTTAAACGTCATGGAATCCCAAATAAAATGTGCTCACTGTCGAGACGTTGGGTTTAGTTGGTGCTAGTGGCGATGGGTGACGGTCAGACTGCGACCCAGAAGCGCGAACAAGGAGGAATAAATCCGTAGGTAGCACTTGGGCGGCCTGAGCGATGCATGTCATCGGCAGTTCCTGTCTCTCTGTATCTCTTCCACGTCCGAACAACATCGCTTTCGTTCATGCCGAGACGCCTGGATTCTTCCATTTTTGAGAGCCCTTCCTGGCACAAAGTAACAATGCGGACGTGATCAAACCGCGGTATTGGCCGTGTAGGCATTGTCGAACTAAAGCCAACACTTCCTGGTGGAGTGCCTGGAACTGGTCGGCTGTCGGATCCCCTCCGTGTAATAAGACGGAGGGGTCATGCATGGTTGTTTACATTTTTCGGCGGGTTGAGTGACATCTCTGAACCGCGCGACCGCTACGGTCGCAGGTTCGAATCCTGCCTCGCGCATGGATTTGTGTGATGTCCTTAGGTTAGTTAGGTTTAAGTAGTTCTAAGTTCTAGGGGACTAATGACCTCAGAAGTTAAGTCCCATAGTGCTCAGAGCCATTTTTTTGACATCTCTGAAAAGTCAAAGGGACTGTGTCTGTGATACAACATCCAGTCAACGTCTGTCGTCAGGAGCCCTGGTAACTGGGGTGATGCTAAACTTTTTTTATGTGTGTATAATTTCCCTATAAACAGGGGATGAAGGGCACAGATTGATTTAACTACACAGTTCAATTCAGTAGCCACCCACATATCCACTTTCAGCCGTACGACGGCCGATAGTCTGAGTGAACATATTACTTCCCCATACAGTTGTCTAGGCGTTTTTTCCCACCGTTTAACCTAACTGATGGAAAACTCAAAAAAAAAAAAAAAGAAATCGGTTTATAGGTCCAAGAGCTATTTAGAAATAGCCTCCTGAGCATCAGTTCTGGTTACCAAGGGCCAACAACCAGGTCCGAATTTGATGGTTCGAAGAGATGAAAACAGCACGGTCGTTTCCTCCGAATCACCTCCGACCACAGTTCCAGCACGGCACTTTGACTGGGAAGCCTTTCCGGCCTCTGAATGTCCCAAACGTCTGTGATCGTAACTTTCTTCACGGATTCGGTTTTTCTTTTAATTTCTTATGTGGCGGTGAGGGGAGAGGGGGAAAGGAGGTGGTAGGGGAGCGTCTCCATGACAGTGATGCCTTCTCAGGAAGCCCGTCCCCTGTCAAGATTCGATATAAGAATGGAACAGATCCCGCCGCGTACTCTATGAGAGGAAACCCCATTCGCTACGCTTAGTCTCAGAGCTTCCGTGTTATCCAGAGGTAACAAGCCTTCCGGAAGTCCAACGTGCTGTGCACAATATCTATTACCCCAGCAACAGAGATGTTGGGTTCGTATGGAATTTAACTTCGTATTAATGCAATGATCGTCTCCAATCAATTATTTTACAAGGCACACGTTCCTCTGAGGCTACGTTCTTGTTTCGCAGCCCCGAGCTTTGTTCGCCTAGGACATGTTTTCTTCTTTTACCCACTTCCAGCTACCAATACGTCTCCTGTCGTGATATTACACTAATTCCACAATTATGCAATAGACGGCAATGAATGGATTTTGCATATTTCATTTCAACAGCCGAAATGGCATAGTTGCCAACTTATAGAGGCGGCGTTTGATAGCCTTGATCGTCTCTGCTTTCTAGTCATAGCAGGTAAGTCACATGTGGTATTTATACAACCGTTGCCTTACTTATGGAAATTCCCTTGTATGTTTTCGTCTTTTTAAACACAGGTTACGAAGTATTTCTGAAGTCTTCATTCATGTGGCTATAATGTACTTAGTTGCTTTACAATTCCTGGGGGTATTTTCGTTCCGTCGTTACAACTACAAGAAAATGTCATTATCTTGTAGTTGTAAAGACGGAACAAAAATACCTTCATGAAATATTTTCACCTTACTAAAGTTAGTGTCATTTTAATTGCCTTGAATGATTGTAGTATCACTATGTACAGAGCCAAAACTTATAAATATAATGAATTGTCACAACTTTTTCATGAAGAGGTACTTGCGAAATTTAATTTCAGATTACCCCACTGGAAGCAAGACCACTTAAACACTATATTTCAAGCGTATGGAATACGGACATTTACTTCCACGAGTAAAAAGAAACGAATCACCATTTGTCGCGTCCTGCTCTGTAATCACTGCGGCACTGGTTTTCAGAAACTCTTCTGTATGTGGTATGATGTATTTCAGATTAACGACAGATACATTTTAAAAACTCTTTTGCAATACTCTGACCACCTTACAGTTCAGTCAAAGGAACATACTATTTCTGTGATGCTAAAGCAATTATTCTGCTATTAGAAACGTTCACATATAATCGAATAAACCACTATATCGGAAGATATTCAAACATGCATAGTGAATAATTGAGTGCCTTAATAAATGCACATCGACCATTAACAGAGAGGTGATTGTTTAAATTATTTTTAGGAAACAAAGACTAAAATGAACAATAAAATGTGTAATTTCCTTGAGACGAAACTCTGTATATAAAATTTTAAACAAATTAAATACGGCACAAGAACAATCACGAAGACAAGAAAAGGGCAAAATTGTAACACAATGCCAATAACAGTAATTAATAATATGTTTTCATAAATCAGCAACCTTTGAAGCCCAGTTTTAAAATATATATTGCGCGTGTTAATAGCACCCCAAAATTACTCAGCAGTTACTTTACTTCAAACGGTAACACACACTAGCAATTACAGCCCAACGGTGAACAATTAGTGGACGGTCACTGTAATGAGCTAATGGGACAATGATTGAAAATTTAAGGTTATTGAAAATAAGCGTATTTCGATAAACTCGGCTCGCTTAAGATAACTCAACAAAATAGAAATTATACAAAAGCTTTAAAATAAACTTTAGAAACATATGAAAAAAAAACACTTTTTTTAAAAAAGCAATTAGCACATTGATATAGCAGGTTAACATAATGCTACTAAAGCTCAGTGCAGTTAGTAGCAGGGCAAAACACAATAACCAATTAACTCAAGGGCAATGAACAAAGTTTTGCACAAATGCAGATGCTTACCAATGTCATACCGAAGCAAAGCAGATTCTTTTCGAGCACGTAGAATTAATTACTATCAACACCAACGCTATCACAATATGACCCCTATTAAAGGTGCTTACAATTAGCACAGACAGTATTCCACTTTTAGCGAGCCATCAAATTCCGCCGCCCAATACGTTTACAACAGCGAACTCGACCCACTGCCACGAGGAACTTCCATCACTCTGAGCGCTGTATCTAAGACGGCTTAATAACACGTCACAGCATTGCACACCTTCCACTACTGTGTACAACAAGTTTTAAAGTATACTTCGGCATCACACCACCTCATGCCAGCCGTAAAGTCAGTTTGGACGAAGCTCTGCAATCCGCACAGTGGTAAATCACCATATTCACTTGCCCTTCCACATCTGTCTCCGTCGGTCCACGCTTGTGTCCTATGGGTCAACAACGCACCGGGCGCGAGCCGTGACGGTTAGAAGGTGAGCGGCCGCCACTTTCTATAGCATAGTGTGGAAGACAACGCACTGGTGGCCGTTATAGAACCGTGCGAGTGCGCGGGCGACACTGTTGCCCGCGAGAACCTCGATGACAGAGTGGGCTGGCGCAGTGGTTTGCCCGCTGGAGTCACATTCGGATGAACGACGGTTCAAACCCCCGTCCAGCCATCCAGATTTAGGTTTTCCGGGATTTCCCTAAATCATTCCAGGCAAATGGCGAGATGGTTACTTTAAAAGAGCACGCCGGTTCCCTTCTCCAACCTTGACGCCATCAGAGCTTGTGCTCCGTCTCTAATGACCTCGATATCGACAGTACGTTAAACCCTAAGTTCCTTTCTCCCTTCCTTCCTTCGAAAACACAAACGCAGCGGTAACGTGGAGGCGCGGTTGTCGACTTTGGCAAACTTCCACAGGAGAAAACACACGTTGTCTCGTTTCACGCCTAACTGCTACCATACATCACATTATGATGGACTTCAAGGCAGCAAAGTTATTTTCGAAGTGTGAAATCGTCTAGCCATCTGTAAGATGAAGGTGAATGAGTACAGCGATAGAGTATAGGGTGAATCATCTAAAACTTGCACCGCAAATATTTCGGAAATGGAATGTGCTATTGATGTGCGGTTTTCGCAGAATTCATTGGTGGTCTGGGGCGTGTCTTGTTAACCAATCAATAGATTTTAATAGAACTTTGAAAGTGCATCTTTTGTGCAAACACACACTTTTGTAAATGGATCAATACCTTTTGGTACTAACAAACCAAAAGAAGGGTAAATTAGAATGTCAGTGCTGTTTTTTGCAGGATTCTAGTGTGAGTCGTTTACGATATATCGTATTTTGATCAGTTTCTTCTCCGAAACTTGCTTATACCGAGTAACCTGTTTAGTTGCTAGGTACGATCTTTTATGTTTGCTTACAATGTACTTGTGTGTTCCTTGAGTGCACTGCGACGTGCTAAACAGTTAGTGTGTGACTGTCCAAGCAGTATGTCGCGGATGCACGATGGGATTTACCAATGCAGAGAAAGCAGAAATGCTCATTTTGTATTGAAATTTTTTAAAGAATGCAATTCGTTCTTGTACGGTGTATGCGGAAAGATTAAGACATCAACCATGTCATCAATTATTTGTCAGCCTCTTCTGCCAGTTACTTCAAAATGTGGTACTGTAACACCTAGACAACGTAGCAGAAGGAACCGAGGGGAAATTAATATTCTTGCTGTGGTCGCAGTTGATACCCACGTTAGCTCTCGCGCAATCGTACAAGGAAGTCACATTAGTTAGGTAAGTGCCCTATCCATTCTGCATCGACATAGGTAGCATCCCTATCACATCTCTCTCCATCAAGAGCTACATGGAAACGATTGTGAGAATCATGTTACCCTCTGTACATCAGCATGAAGACGCGATACTCCAGATGTGTCATGTATCTTATTTAGAAGTGAAGTCACATTTACCAGTCATGGTAACGTAAACCACTGAAACGTGCACTATTGGTCTGTTGACAATGCCAGTTGGTTTCGTGAGGTGAAACGTCAGCATCCATGGAGGGGTAACGTGTGGTGTGGAATAGTGAACCATCAGCTCATAGGTCCGTTTTTCATGGACGAAACACCGGACACTTCCCACTCCATCCACTTACCACACCATCCTCCAAAAATGCAAGAAGACGGTTCTCTGTAGACTAGGAGGAACCTGTGGCACCAACATGATGACTTCCTGATGATATGCAACGACATATTGCTACATCCTGCTCGGACATCTCCGCTGAAATCCTAGCCCCTGTGCAGCAGTCGTTCCTTACCAGACTGTACGGTCTGTGTATTGCTGCTGGCGGTGATCGTTTTGTACACAAGCTGCGATGATCAATTATCTCTAGAAACTTTATGAGGTTATCGGTTTCGGTCTGTTTTAAACCATCTTCAGACCTGAGATCATGATGGCAGATGGCGGCTGTGAAGGGAGCTGGCGCTGGACTCCACGAAGGCTAACAATCAGTATTACGGTTCAAAGAAAATGTTTGTGTTATTGATCTGTATAGTTAACGACAGGAACCTTACGATATTAAAATATTTCACTGGAGTAGTAACACGTTTACGTGATTGGTGCCAGCAGCTTTTCTTCAGCAGTAATCGTTCGCTGAGCCTAGCGGTAGCTTCGTTCACAGCCACCACGTACCATCATGATGTCAGGTCTGAAGATGGTCTAAACCAAAGCTGAAACGGTAATCTCATAAAAAATAGAAGTCTCAGGCGGTCGTGACTGTTCATGTTTTTTTTAAGTAATAAAAAGAGCCGCTGTGCTCCGAGAGAAATGTTCTTACAAAGTATCATTAGTATTTCCTTTCCGCTTCAGGGGCGCCTTTCCTTCTTAAAACGACGTACCAATAGCCAAACGGCCACGGCCACTGCCATGGCCAGACACTTTAATTTTGGTTTATTATTTTCAACAACTAGACCGCCTTCACCCAGTGCGCTGTATTCCGCCAAAATGTCAAAACCGCGTCCCACGGTCTGTGGCGGGCGGCGGGCCAGTACGTTGTTGCCTTGAACAGTTAAAGCACGGGCAGTGAACAAAGTTTAACAGATTTGCAAGTGCTCACCCGTATCGTGCCAAAGCAAACGAGAATCTTTCCAACCACACGGGATAATTTACCATCTACGTACAAGGCCATTCCAATGTGACATCAACTAAAGGCGCTTATAACTAGCATAGATCGTACTCCACTTTTAGTGAGCCACGAAAGGCCGCCTTCAGATACGGTTTCAACTTGAGCAGGTGCCACGAGTGACTTCCTTTACGCCGAGCTCCGTATCTCGATGTCAGCCCATACACGAGGGCTTAGTAACGCGTGACATCATTGTTCGCCTTCCATTGCTTTGTGCAAGAAGTTTTAAAGTATGCTTCGGCACCACACCATCTCGTGCCTGCTTGATCAGCTTGGACGGAGCACCACAGTCCGCTCGGTGGTAAACCGCCACAAGCACTTGCCCCTCCACTTCTCTCTAAACCGGTCTGTGCTTTATGCTTCAGCGCCGCACGCTCACCACCTCGCGGCGAGCGATACATCGTGGGCCGACAGCCTGTCTCTCTGCAATCGATTACGGACCATCTCACAAGGGGACCCTCCATACTGTAGGTCACGGATTTTAGTGCGCTTCACAAATGTTGTAAAAACACTTAGAGTACCTGGCTATCCGGTTTTTACCGACGGGCCTTGGTTTTTGAGAAAATCGATTTTGAAGTTGATTGCGCGCTTTGTATACCCGTAACACTACATGTATTCCAAGCAAGTCAGCATAGCTCACCGGTAAACGTTCACGGCTACCGTGGTGGAGGTACCGTGTTCGAATCCTGCTCTCATATGTTTTTTTATGTATGCAAGAACCACCCGGAAAATTTGGTCCTAGCGTCCAAAAACGAGTAGACGAATTAACTGGGAAATACAGAAATGAAGTCGTGTAATGCACGAAATCCGGAAAGTTTACGAAACTGGTGTAAGAAGAATTTCTGCGTTCTATAATTCTTCCGTACGGGGGACAGAAAATTTTTTTGTACACTATCGATTCTTGGGGAGGGCAAACCGATTCAACTCGATACGATCATACATTCACTGATGAAAGGAAAGCGAGCACCTGAACTCTAAAAGTGGTCCCACCATAGTGCACTCCTTATTGCCAGCACTGCAACGTTTATTTTTACCGACAGGTGAAAATCTTCACGAAAATTATTCAGAACGCTCCCAACTTGATGAAAGACAATAGAGAGATCGCTTCTACGGAAGATTCGATAAAATTACATTCGCTAATCCTGCCTCAATTCAGCGCACCTAATTTTGAAAGCATGATTAGATAATCATGGTTCGCATCGAAATTAGCGGATGAAAGAGAAATCTTTTTGAATGCGAAAGAATTGTGTTTCCCGGTACCACTCATGAAGAAACCGTGCGTCTGCAAGACGGTTGCTTTCGTAAAATGCGCGCGGTGCTGCGAAATTTTATGCTTCGGTTGTGGTAAGTATAACCCAAAATATTGTTCTGCACATCAAGCAATGTGGACGACGAAAAATTTTTGTAATATTGTATGACAGAAAAAATTTATAACTGAATACATCTTTATAATTCCGCAGAAATTACACTATTTGTGGATATTCTTTGAAATACAATTGAAAAATTCGGGTGATTTTGGAAAAAAAAACAACGAAAGTACACGAGCGAAAATTTATGCTTCGGTTGTTTCTATGATAAGTATAACGCACTCTAGCCAAGCCCGACTGGGCTTAACGTCGGTGAGCTGACTCTAGCCGGTGTCAGCACTGCGGCAAAGCCGTTAGCTCTGCTTGGACAGAAAGAAGTACAATCTACAATGACCAAGTATTAACATCAGATCAAATCACTGTAATCAGTCTTTATGTCATTTTTATATTTTTTGAGGTTAATGGACTAGCTACAGCTGCTTTATCAAATGTAAACTAAAAGTCAATGTTGACAAATGAACTGAAACACTCAACATAATTACTTGCTTTTATGGGAGGGTATGAGCAGAAGTGTTTTCTTTCATGGTCTGTCACATTATTGCAATTTAGTTTCCCTTTGTATTAATGTAGGTTTTACACGATTTGCTTACAAAGATTGGAAAGCCGACCTTGGGGAAGATCAGTTTGGATTCCCGAGAAATGTAGAAACACGAGAGGCAATACTTATAAGAAAAATCAATTCTTAGTTTATAGCGTTTGCATACTTAGAGAATGCCTTTGACCAGGTAATTGAAATACCCTCTTTGAAATTCTGAGGATAGCGGGGGTAAAATACAGGGAGCGAGAGGCTATTTACTACTTGTACAGAAACCATACGGCAATTATAAGAGTCGAGGGACATAAAAGGGAAGAGAGGTTAAGAAGGGTGT
The DNA here is from genome assembly GCF_023864275.1 of Schistocerca cancellata. NCBI lineage: Eukaryota > Metazoa > Arthropoda > Insecta > Orthoptera > Acrididae > Schistocerca > Schistocerca cancellata. The sequence goes on from NC_064630.1 coordinate 605,201,223, forward strand.
CAGACACAGCTGTAGCATACGACGATGTTATTCAATCTGTACACTGAGCAAGCAATAAAGGAAACAAAAGAAAGATTTGCAGTAAGAATTAAAGTCTACGGAGAATAATTAAAAACTTTCTGGTTTCCGATGACACTAATTCTCTCTGAGACAGCAGGAGACTTGGAAGAGCAGCTAAACGGAATGGAGGACAAGACGAACATCAACAAAAGCAAAACCAGGATACGGAATGCAGTGGAATTAAAGAAGGTGATGCTAAGGGAAACCATTTAGGTAACGATATCTTTGAGATAGTAGATGAGTTTTGCATTTGGGCAGCAAAATAACTAATGATGGTCGACGTACAGAGGATATAAAATGCAAACCTTCTATGGCAAGAGAGGCAGTTCTGAAGAACAGAAATTTACCAAGTCGAATGTAAGTTTAAGTGTCAGGAAATCTCTAATCAAGTTATTTGTATGGAGTGTAGCCATGTATGTAAGTGAAATATAGACGGGAAACAGTTTAGACAAGAAGAGGATAGGACCTTCTGAAAAATGGCGCTACAGAAGAATGTTGAAGATTAGATGTGTAGATCAGGTAACTAATGAGGAAGTATCGAATGGAATTGTGGAGCAAGAAACCTTGTGGATCACCCTGACTAGGGGAAAGGATCGGTTGGTAGGACGTATTCTGAGACATCGAGGAATCACCAATTTAGTACTGGAGGGAAGCAAAGGAGGGGGGAGGGGGGGGGAGAGGGAGGAGTAAAATTGTAGCGGAGACCAAGAAATGAAAACAGTAAGCAGATCCAGAAGGATGTAGGTTGGAGGAGTTACTCGGAGATGAAGAAGCTTGCACAGGGTAAAGTAGCTTGGAGAGCTGCATCAAACAAGTCTCCGGACTGAAGATGACAACAACAGCTAATGAGCTTCTGATGATAATTATTGCTTACCACTGTTTGCGCCTATGTTACACAGGTGGGAGGTACCTTAGTGAAGAACGTGGTATCTTTTCATCTTGTTCCTACAATTTACTGTACTGCACATTCAATCGTTTGTTAAAATCTATTACAGAAGATACTAGAAATGATGCGATCCAATATGCCCAGTCGACACCGGATACCTAGTCGCTTCGAGAGCCGCTGTTAAAGAGGTCAAAAAAAAAAAAAAAGAACATGGGTATCGTGTGAATCTGTATTAGGTAATGTTTAAAATTCTATATTTTGCAGAATGAGTGATGCGGCGTGGTTATTACGACGTTAGTCCTCATTCGAAAACAGCGAGGCGTGAATTCGTCACCAAGCATGCTAAGAAGCGATAATACGGGGCGTTGTTGTTGGGGTCTTCAGTCCTGAGACTGGTTTGATGCAACTCTCCATGCTACTCTATCCTGTGCAAGATCAATCTTCTCCCAGTACTTACTGCAACCTACATCCTTCTGAATCTGCTTACTGTATTCGTCTCTTGGTCTCCCTCTACGATTTTTACCCTCATCGCTGCCCTCTTCTTCTCACCAATTCTATTCAATACCTCCTCATTAGTTACGTGATCTACGCATCTAATCTTCAGCATTCTTCTGTAGCACCACAATTCAAAAGCTTCTATTCTCTTCTTGTCCAAACTATTTATCATCCATGTTTCACTTCCATACATCGCTACACTCCATACAAATACTTTCAGAAACGACTTCCTGACACTTAAATCTATACTTGATGTTAACAAATTTCTCTTCTTCAGAAACGCTTTCCTTGCCATTGCCAGTCTACATTTTATATCGTCTCTACTTCGACCATCATCAGTTATTTTACCCACCAAATAGCAAAACTCCTTTCCTACTTTAAGTGTCTCATTTCCTAATCTAATTCCCTCAGCATCACCCGACTTAATTCGACTACATTCCATTATCCTCGTTTTGCTTTTGTTGATGTTCATCTTATATTCTCCTTTCAAGACACTGTCCATTCCGTTCAACTGCTCTTCCAAGTCCTTTGCTGTCTCTGACAGAATTACAATGTCATCGGCAAACCCCAAAGTTTTAATTTCTTCTCCATGGATTCTAATACCTAATCCAAATTTTTCTCTTGTTTCCTTTACTGCTTGCTCAATATACAGATTGAATAGCATCGGGGAGAGGCTACAACCCTGTCCCACTCCCTTCCCAACCACTGCTTCCCTTTCATGCCAATCGACTCTTATAACTGCCATCTGGTTTCTGTACAAATTGTAAATAGGCTTTCGCTCCCTGTATTTTACCCCTACCACCTTTAGAATTTGATAGAGGGTATTCCAGTCAACATTGTCGAAAGCTTTCACTAAGTCTACAAATGCTAGAAACGTAGGTTTGCCTTTCCTTAATCTTTCTTCTGAAGTAAATCGTAAGGTCAGTATTGCCTCACGTGTTCCAATATTTCTACGGAATCCGAACTGATCTTCCCCAAGGTCGGCTTTTACTAGTTTTTCCATTCGTCTGTAAAGAATTCGGGTTAGTATATTGCACCTGTGGCTTATTAAACTGATAGTTCGGTAATTTTCACATCTGTCAACACCTGCTTTCTTTGGGATTGGAATTATTATATTCTTCTTAAAGTCTGAGGGTATTTCGTCGGTCTCATACATCTTCCTCACCAGATGGTAGAGTTTTGTCAGGACTGGCTCTCCCAAGGCAGTCAGTAGTTCTAATGGAGTGTTGTCTACTCCCGGGGCGTTGTTTCGACTCAGGTCTTTCAGTGCTCTGTCAAACTCTTCACGCAGTATTGTATCTCCCATTTCGTCTTCATCTACATTCTCTTCCATTTTGCAGAATATTGTCCTCAAGTTCGTCGCCCTTGTATAGACCCTTTATATACTCCTTTCACCTTTCTGCTTTCCCTTCTTTGCTTAGAACTGGGTTTCCATCTGAGCTCTTGATAGTCATACAAGTGGTTCTCTTTTTTTCCAAATGTCTCTTTAATTTTCCTGTAGGCAGTATCTATCTCACCCCTAGTGAGATAAGCCTCTAACATTTGTCCTCTAGCCATCCCTGCTTAGCCATCTTGCACTTCTTGTCGATCTCATTTTTCAGACGTTTGTATTCCATTTTTCCTGCTTCATTTACTGCATTTTTATATTTTCTCCTTTCATCAATTAAATTCAGTATTCCTTCTGTTACCCACGTATTTCTACTAGCCTTCGTCTTTGTTGGAGATGGTATCGGAAAGCATAGTCTAACTGTGAAGACAGTCACATACGATACGGTATTGTGACCAATTCTAAAAACTACTCCGCTGTTTCCAGTAGACACGACAGCAAACATTGAAAGAATTTTCGAATATTTTTTCTACCTACAGTCAATAATCCTGACGAATACTTCTGCAGCATAGCTGAATCGTCGATTAAGTATTTTATCACTGCTCTCTTGAGACACTAAATTAAATATGCTCACAGGTGAATGTGGGAATCGTTCCAGTCATGAGAACGCACCATGTGGTGGGAGAAATATACCTTTTATTACTCGACAATATGACAGTACTGTCAACCCATCGCAAAGTACTATGAGGTATTTCGGGATATAAAATTCAATAAGAAGAAGGACTCGTTGGGAAGCGAGACATACTCGAAGCGTTGCAGTTACCCGTATTAACGACAGGTTAGATTGCATGGAAAAAAGTGCAACAGAGCCTGTACAATTTCATTCCCGCACGCGAACTACAGCTTAATATTCCGTTAAGACGAAAATGTTTCCTAAATATGTTTTGCCATTTATCAGTCTAGTTTAGCCAAGACGTAACACTTAACTGACGAGTACTGCCAGCAATGCCTTTTTGTGTACGAAGTAAGCATAACATTTTGTAGTGTGATCATGTTTGCCCTTCTTATGCTCATATCATGAAGGGCAGATACGAGGGAATAAGCGGAGTCATTTTGCTGATCCTTCTTTTTTACCTAGTTCTTAGCCTCTTCACTCTCGCTATCTATTCCCACACATCAGCCAGCATTTAAAACTGTGATACACAACTTTTCATGTCCCCCTTATTGTCGTACCTGCAACCGTTTCTTATTTTGAGCCTAATGCTTGTGTAATATGTGTCAGAAATAGCATCTCAGACAACTTATCCTATTGTAAACTGTGTAGCGTCCTCTTAGCATATCCGTTTCCTTTCTCTAGTATACTGATAAACCAGAATATTGTCAGTACTCTCCCAGCTTTCATCGCACCTATCTTTTTGTTAGTACTTCATTACTCCGGTTTGACAAATTTACTTGACAGTGAGACTGACATTATACTAATAATTTTGTTCACCATTATCGTTATTACTAACATGGGTAGCTCGTTAACTATGCAGACACATTATTAGTTGTAAAGAAAATCTCTAAAGATATCTAGTACGGTAAAATAAATGCACACATAACGTGTGAAAACGGGGCTCCTAGAAATCTAGCACTGTCACTGAATCGAGCGTTTGACGTCAAATGAAAATATGTTTGGAACTTTTCTGAATTATATACATGGTGTTACAAAAAGGTACCGCCAAACTTTCAGAAAACATTCCTCACACACAAAGAAAGAAAATATGTTATGTGGACATGTGTCCGGAAACGCTTACTTTCCATGTTAGAGCTCATTTTATTACTCCTCTTCAAATTACATTAATCATGGAATGGAAACCCACAGCAACAGAACGTACCAGCGTGACTTCTAACACTTTCTTACAGGAAATGTTCAAAATGTCCTCCGTTAGCGAGGATACATGCATCCACCCTCCGTCGCATGGAATCGCTGACGCGCTGATGCAGCCCTGGAGAATGGCGTATGGTATCACAGCCGTCCACAATACGAGCACGAAGAGTCTCTACATTTGGTGCCGGGGTTGCGTAGACAATAGCTTTCAAATGCCCCCATAAATGAAAGTCAAGAGGGTTGAGGTCAGGAGAGCGTGGAGGCCATGGAATTGGTCCGCCTCTACCAATCCATCGGTCACCGAATCTGTTGTTGAGAAGCGTACGAACACTTCGACTGAAATGTGCAGGAGCTCCGTCGTGCATGAACCACATGTTGTGTCGTACTTGTAAAGGCACTTGTTCTAGCATCACACGTAGAGTATCCCTATGAAATCATGATAACGTGCTCCATTGAGCGTAGGTGGACGAAACTAAAATGAGCTCTAACATAGAAATTAAGCTTTTCCGGACACATGTCCACGTAACATCTTTTCTTTATTTGTGTGAGAGGAATGTTTTCTGAAAGTTTGGCCGTGCCTTTTTGTAACACCCTGTATTTCAGCCATTTTTCTTTACCGAGAAATTACAAGACGCGATAATCTGAATATATTCTTTAATGCCATAGCGGCTATTGAGAGCGTAATTGACAATAAGGAATTTCACCACATTCGAATTCGAATGTATGCCGTTCGCATCTATTTCGTCTGAATTCAGTGTATTTCTCTTTATTTATGGAGAAAATACGGGAATGTATAGTCTTATAATAATTTTTATCATACGGTACGCAACTATAGTAGGATGTGTAGTGTTAGACAGACAGTGTTCCTACAATGAGAAGTCCCATTTATCTTTACCAGCCTCGTTTTAGAATCTTGTTTTGTGTCACGTAGTGTATGACAAAACAATACCGACAAAAGTTCAAAGGACAAACCACTTGAGAAACACACCGAGAGCGGGAGCTCATGGCCGGAAACGTCTCCCAAAGATAATATAGAACGTCGAAGTTAAAGTTGCTGCAAGGCAATCACTTCGGCAGCAAACGTGAGTTTAGTCCCTGAATAGTCACAAATGGAAACTCTAGAAACTGTTCTGGCAGTATGCATTATTTTAGATGTTGAAAAAAGCATCCATGACAGTCACAACGACTCTGTACAGACTGTTAAGGGAATACTAATAGAGGGCTGTATAGCTCGCACACCAAAATCAAAAAGAGAAAACAATCCGTTAATTGTATTATCAGCGCAAAATCTTTTATTTTCTACTGAAGGTTACCTAGTGGCGTGTGGCCCGTATAAGATCTGCACTTTGGGATCAGATAATGACATTTATAGGTATGGGTTTCTACCTTCAGTTACCTCCTCAAGATCTAACCAAATTACTATAATTTTGCTACACCCTTCAACCTGTACCACTCATATATATTACTTAATATCGGTTTGTAATACTCAACAGCAACTGAATTGAAGACACTTACCTTGTAGTGTGTTGACCCTCATGTCAACTGATGACTGCATCAAAACAGTCAGTGAGACATCGCAATCCATTGCAACAGCTGGCTACAGCTCACAGTGTTGGTCGTAACAGGTTGCAAGGATAGAGCATTACCCTCGATGACATCACAGCTATATTCAGTAAGACTAATGTTATCTGATGCTGGGGACGGATTAGTCATACAAGCACCTTCATGTAGATGGAGTGTTCCTTCCAGCACTCAGATACAGTTTGGAAGTGACAGTATGGTCCATTGTAATCCTTGAGATATAGTCATGTTGGTAAACTAATTGACGCATAAAAACAGATTGTAGGTTGCCGCATATCAGAAGTCAAATCTCATCAAAAATTAAAAGCCCAAACTGGAACAATTCCACCGTCTGCGTAAATGGTGCCTGGACGCGGGAAACTGGTACGCAGTATTGTAGGTATGAACAATCGTGTACTACAATTCTTCACGCCACAGACCATTTTATTTTAGTGCTGCAAACGCCCAATTCATCAATATGATACAGACACGCATATAATGAAGTTTGTAGGAACATCCAGACAGATGTTGATACAATTTTAATTTCTTGCAAACTTCAACAGTTTAATCTGAAATTTCATAAATGTTCAAACTTGTACCGCACGAAATGGAAAAATGTTATACGTTACGATTAAAATATCAGTTACAATAACTGGGTGTAGCGATTTTCGGGGATATGAAATGGAATAGTCCTTTATACCGATAAGCGGAGACGTTATGATCACTTGCTAAATAATGTGCGCGCCCCCTTCTAGAGCGCACTACGGCTACGTGGCATGAAATCGACAACTTCTTTGTATATTTATGGGCGTCTACGTGTAGGACACGCAATTGCTGTAAAATAGGGCGCGGAGTTGGTATCTGATGGTGACCGAGATGTCTTATACCGCGCCCACATCAGGCACATTCAAGGCCAGTCAATCAACGTGAGCCCATTACCGCGCTCCCAAAACCACTGTAACGCGACTCTGGACTTGTGACACGGACAGTTATCCTCCTGAAGAAGCCTTCGAAGTCGGGGAAGACATTGGTAATGGGTGGAAACAGGTGATGAGCAACTATGTTCACAGCTGTTGTGGTGCCTTCAATTTCGAGCATAGGTCTGTTGCAAGCCCACATAAATTTCCCCTGTAGCATAATGCCGGCCTCACCGGCGAAAGAGGATGGAATACGCAGTTTTTGTGGTGTGCTCTGTGAAGCCACCAAGTGGTAAGATAATTACGAGAACATTCAGCAGACGTCTTCCAGCAAGCAAGGTAAAGATGTTAAATAATTCTGACTTTCATTTTGCCAGCGCGTTAGTGTAGGTGCGTTGGCTGATAATTTGTAATTGTTGAGTAACCCCAGAATGTACGTAAACTTATTTGGCGAAAGCGCTAGTTAGATATTTCCCTACTACAATGTTTCTAAGATTTGTTAACACAGGTATATGTAATTTGATGATTTGTATTTATGGTTTTTTTAGTTCAAATGGTTCAAATGGCTCTGAGCACTATGGGACTTAACATATGAGGTCATCAGTCTCCTAGAACTTAGAACTACTTAAACCTAACTAACCTAAGGACATCACACACATCCATGCCCGAGGCAGAATTCGAACCTGCGACCGTAGCGGTCGCGCGGTTCCAGACTGAAGCGCCTAGAACAGCTCGGCCACTCTGGCCAGCAGGTTTTTCATTGAGGTTATACTTGCTGCATAAATCTCATTATTTGTCAATCAATTAGTAAAAAGGATGTAATTTTTCTGAGTAATGAAATTTCAATTGTTAGTTACTTTTGAAAAGTGGTAGTAGGTCACCACAATCAGTACCGCCTCCCTGTCCAGGTCATATGTTTTTCAAATACGTTGGGTTTTTCTTAAATGTTTTCATTTATCGGCCAAAAGAATTTATGTGCATTTGAAAGTATTACCGCCAGCATTGCACAACGCTGAGCCTGTAGCTAGCATGTTTTATATTTTTTATGAGAGACCACAATATATCGCTTTCCATCGTTGCTGCTTTGGAGGCAAAACAATTTTATTTATTTGTTATGTGCACAGCGACCAGAGTTATCAGTTTTGAACAGGATCAGAGGATTCAGTACCTAAGGGGCTGAATGTATTTTGCAGTGACTGTATTTCTTTATTGGCATTGGGAGTTGCATTGTCTAATGAGTTCGTATAAAGTTTTTGCCAACAATAGCACAGAGTAACCCCATACTGGCAGTTACATCACGCTACACGGTAACTCTAGTTTTACATGCATTCACAGTGCAGACATTCATTCAAAGTACACACTAAAAAGATATAAGAACGTTGCACTTTCATACAAAGTACTACAAAAATGATTTTCTGAAGAACGTTAAAATATTTATCTCCGTCCTTAGGACCTGCAGCTACCCTTCCGCACGGAAACACGCAGAGACGTTGGTCATTCCTAATGCTGGAAAGACATCAGGCTGACGCAAAGCCATACTTCTGATGGCAAACTCGTCGTGAAGCTGTGCGCCAAATGACTGATGCGCCGAGTCAGGGACGAAGGCCTCCTGCCTAAAAAACTGTTTGGTTCCAGAAGAGGTCACTCTATGCAACCTGAAGTACTACGACTGTTGGAGCAGGTGACGGGTGCTTCGGAACGTCGCGGTTACCTTGGAGCGGTACTCCTAGATCTCTCTAGAGTCTTCGACAGTGTGTGCCACGTCGGCCTCTTGTATGAGTTAGCCTTACCTGGGCTACCAGTGTCGCACACCGCCCTGATCTAATCGCACCTCAATGGATGCGCATTCCACGTTCGTGAAGACGATGGGCAGCACGATTTATCAGAGCGGGAGTACCACAGGGAACCGTCCTTGGCCCCCTCCTGTACCTCCGCTTCCCCGGCAGCGTCACGAAATCGCCGAGGGTAGACCTGGTGCTCTACGCGGATGATACCGTGCTGTGTCCGCGGAGAATCAGCTTGCGACTGTTGCGATGACCCCTGCAGCTGGTCTGCAAGGAGCCGGAAGCTTGGGACACCAAACTGCACTCAGGTTCGACGCAGCCAAAACTAGGCTCTAGTATTAGCAAGGAAGAAAATTCCAGCAGATCTCTAGTGATTGTCGATTATAGGAGGCCCCACAGCTGGTCCCACATTCGCAAGTACTTCGGTGTCACACGGCACCTACAACGGTAAGCGCTCGTCTGGGTGCTCAGTGGCAGAGCGGTAGGCAGAATGAGTTTCCTGTACCCCTCGCTGAACCGCACTGAGAGGTTGGGCGAATCGATAGGTCGCGCCACGCCTCGCACTGCCTTGTCTTTGGAGAACGGGCCGCACGGTATGCGACAACTGAGGTCGTGAGAAGGCGCGCGTAAAGAGTTTGTATTGCCTTCGGCATAATGCTGGTAGTGGAGCCACGTGATGCGGATCCTTGATTCGTTGCCGATTTGTTTCATGAACCGGCTGAGCGTGTTCCCGAACACGACGTAGGGAATGCAACCCAGCTGAGCGACGCGGGCACTGGGTGGGGGCGAGCAGGAGGAAACTGTCTGTTACACCCCCAGATCTTTGGACGACATAGAGAGTTATTCGTCAGCTGACATCTGACAAGATCTTCTCGGTGCTCTCTACTCTCATTTCCGGTACCTTCATTACTTTAGTCTTTTCACGGTTTACGATTAATTTCTTTTTTGTCTCATTAATCCATTCCATTTGGCAGATCCTGTAATTCTTCCCGACTTTCACATAAAACGAGCAATTTCATCGGAGAATCTTAGCACTGATATCCGCTCAACCTGAACTTTAATCCCACTCTTGAACCTTTTATTTCCGTCGTTCCTTCTTCGATGTATCGAGTAAACGGAAAGCGAAAGGCTGCATACCTGTCGTACACCATTTTTAATCCGAGCACTTCGTTCTTGGCTTCCCACTCTAATTGTTACCCCTTGTTTCACTTACGTACATTATATTAGCTGTCTTTTCCTGTAGCTTACTCATATTTTTCTTAAAATTTCAGACATCTTGCACCATATGACGTTTCCGAATGCTCCTTCTTGCTCGACTAATCCCATGAATGTTAGTCTTTTTTTCTTCCGTCTTGTTTTAATTATCAAGCGCAACGTCGTAACTGCCTCTTTGGTGCCTTTACCTATCCTGACGCCAAACTGATAGTCATCTAACAGATCTTTAATTTTCTTTTCCATTCTTCTGTATATTATTCCTGTCTGCATTGAATGCATGAGATATTAAACTGATTGCAGGATAGTTTTTGCACCCATCTCTCTTGCTTCGTTGTTGACATACTTGTGGGTCTCTTATTACAGTACACAAAAGAATCTTCAGTAGACCGAGCGAGGTGGCGCAGTGGTTAGACACTGGACTCGCACTCGGGAGGACGACGGTTCAATCCCGCGTCCGGCCATCCTGATTTAGGTTTTCCTCTGAAAGGGCACGGCCGTCTTCCTTCCCCCTCCTTCCCTAATCCGATGAGACCGATGACCTCGCTGTCTGGTCTCCTTCCCCAAACCAACCAACCAACCAATCTTCAGTAGACTCTTACTTATGAAGAGTTTTGCTATTCCCTTAGTCTATCATCGTCACTGCCGTACTCCACCGTGACAATAGAGCCTCAAATCCCACCTGCAGTAGGAGATGAATTCGAAGCTTTAGCCTCAGTCATGCCAGTGAGCAGCGTAGTGGGTGCTCATTTCCCAACGAAACAACTGGGGACGCTTTTTCACCTTTTCTCACGCACCCAAAAGCTGGGAAACAGCCAGAGTGGTTCTACTAGCAAAACAAAGGAGAGAACCGTCCTTCCACGTCCCTCCAGATGTGCCGGCCGCGGTGGTCTAGCGGTTCTAGGCGCTCAGTCCAGAGCCGCGCGACTGCTACGGTCGCAGGTTCGAATCCTGTCTCGGGCATGGATGTGTGTGATGTCCTTAGGTTAGTTAGGTTTAAGTAGTTCTAAGTTCTAGGGGACTGATGACCATAGATGTTAAGTCCCATAGTGCTCAGAGCCATTTCCCTCCAGATGGATTGGAAAGCAGCATCAGTCAAGACAACGGCATTAGGCTTTTTACGAAGTTAACATTTAATTAACTACGATTCAGAGTTCCAGTCATCTTTTTGATCGAACGCAATACGAAATCCTGCTCGGCCGCTGTACACAAATCGTCGTAGGCGAGCGACTTTCGAAAGAGAAAGGTACTGTATATACCAATTAAGCACGGACATTTTATTATTATTGTGTTGTAGAATAACATTACTCATTTCTGAATATTTCTTGCTCTCCCCATAGTTGCCGCTCCGTAGTAGCAGCATATATTCAACGATTAGTGTTTTCCAGCACTTCACACTTCCTGTCCTTATGCTCTTATTACCACACAATTTCAAAGACTGGATACGAAAACTCATTTCTTCGGTTAAAATGAATTCAGATATAGTAAACTGTCGAAATACTGTGTCATTTAAGCTGTTGATGCCTGTTGCTGTCCCGTTTAAAGAACGTCATCCCACAGTGAGCTTCTTACCGACAGGTGGACCACGAGTCATATCGGAGAAATACATGTGCTTTTACACTTTATTTTTTGGTAAAATATCGAGAAAGAATCTGAGAATGATCTTCTAAAGCTGTTGCTACCCATCGAGATTGTACATACATTGTCCAACATAGCAGTGGCAGTTCGTGAAATTTTGAATGCCATTTACTTTTGTAGCTATACCTCCGAATTGAGCTCTCAGACGCACTTTATCATACTTTCATCTGTTCAGCAAGATCTGTTGCACATCTCTTAACAAACTTTAAAAATAACCTACCGCCGGGAAAAAGAAACGTTTAGTACGATGAGTCACTTGAAGGTTAACATGAGTCACTCGGGTAATACCGAATGAGGTGGTAAATACATACATAATCATGTATGATTGAGAAAAACAATTAAGTGTACACAAAATAAAATTCTGAGATTGATCTTAATTAAACTGTTAAAAGATTACTTATCAGTAACAGAAAGAATAACTCGATTCGATAACAATTCCGTTAAGTTTACTAAGTTCAAAACAAAGTTCTAAATAACAATTACTTTTTATGTACAATAGTGTACGTGATTCTTTTTACACGCAGAAATCACAAATTTAATCTGTTTTCACAGCGCCTGCACGGTCAAGGTCGGCCCATATTTTACCAGGTATTCAGTAGGCCTTCTGCCCGACACGCCATCTTGGGTTTCATAAAATCTATATTACTAAACGACTATCTTGGAACCAATCGCATTTGCTGGTTGCCTACGTAACACTCTACAGCAAAATAATTATTTTTTCAGCCTTTCGCATAATTATTGACAAAATTTAAAAAATTTTAAATGTTGTAATAATCTACTCATTAAAAGGTACAATCTTATGATAAAAAGTTTAACGCTGTAATACGTCTCGAGGCAACGTAAGTGAAGGCGCGCAAATGCCCGAACTTTACTTATCCAGTATTTGAGAAAGAGAGTACTTAGCGATTTCCCGCAACCTTTACACATAATTTCAAACCCATTCTAAATTTTCTCTCGCTGATACTCGACGCAAAATGATGAAGAAGGAAAATATTTTTCGCTAACTACATTTTCACTATTTGTGTAATAAAACGGCAGCTTCAGACACGACTTTTAATTTATTACTTCTTTTCCAATAACTACATTCGCAAAACACTTTTCATACAGTATATACGTAAACCATTGAATGTGGCTCCCAAATTAATAATTTTTTGACAAATAGTTCACGAGAGATTACGTCATAAACATTGAAATGCGTGATAGACTAGCTTTCGCCTTAAAGCAACGCAAATTATCGAATTAATGTTCATCCAGCGTTCATAATCATTGCACTTAGCGACTTTTAACAAACTTTCAGCATAATTTCAAACCTTTCCTAAACTTTGCCTCGTTTACATACTTAAAACAAATATTTAACACATTTTTACATCTGTAACCAGCCTTTTGAAGCCGTTTTATACGTGGGAGATATACTGTTTAAAGAATCGTGGTTTACTGATATAAACAGAACCAGCTGTATCCATATCAAAATATCGAGGCATTTACTGTTACTTTTTTTACTCAATAAATTGCATAGCTTTAATTGTTAGTGATCATTTTCAGTAATTATAGCATATTTTTGAGAACTTATCAGCAAAAATTCTTTCAAACTATAAGGGTTGCCCAGTTGCCCAGAAAGTAATGCACCGCATTTTTTTTTCTCAACCAAAAACAATGCTATGAATGCGAAACGTAACAGATGCATTATTTGAGGTCTCCTGAGTTATCACGCCAAGTTTCCGTCACTTCCGACACATAGCGTAGCTGCAGGACAGTTTCAAAGTGGCGTTTGAAGGTAATGTACGAGGGCTGAATGAAAATTAGTGGCTCCACCTTCATTAATTGGGTTTTGATGGGAATATTTTAATAAATCAAACTCAGCAATAATCCTTAGAATGTGATCTTCAATTCCCAATACTCACGTTTAAACTTACTAGCCCAACGCCACACAGTGCTCACATCAAGACAATCACCATAAACTACTTTCATTCTCTGATGAATCTACTGTGGAGTGACACCTTCTGCCGTCAAGAATTCAATGACTGCACGTTGCTTAAATCGCAATGACTAACCGTCTGCACAGGGCTCCATACTTTACACTGTAACAACACAATGGTTTAATTCTAAGGCTTCCCACGAACTGGAGCTGTAGAGAAGGGGCTGCGGAACAAGCCAGTACCTGCTGCATATCAATGATGCCAGCTGTTGAAGAATTACGAAGGTGGAGGCATTACTTTTCGGTCAACTCTCGTACGTTACAAGCTACGTGCTGTCATTGAATTTCTCACTGCAGAGAAATAAACTGTGGGGGATATTCACAAAAGCGTGTGCAAGGTCTGTGGAGCATCTGCTGTCGACAGGAGTACAGTTAGTCGCTGGGCGCGGAGGGTGAGGTCATCAGAAGGCGGTTCGGCGCAGCTCCACGATTTGCAGTGGTCGGGGAGACCCTCCAAAACTGTCAGCTGACATGCTGCAGCAAGCTGATGCTGCCATTCGCGACAGGACAGACGCATCAGGACTCGACAAGATATTTTGAGGACGATGAGCAGGTGATTCACACAGTGAAGCACTGGCTTCGCCACCAAGGCGAGGGTTGGTACCGACAGGGCATACGCGCCCTTGTTTCGCGCTGGAGGAAGGCCATAGAAAGGGATGGAGATTACGTGGAATAATAGGGTGTGCAGATAAAACACCATTCTTTCGTGTGTGTAATTCTCATTATGTTCTATAAAGAATTGTGGAAGAAAAAAATGCGGTGCGTTACTTTCTGGGAAACTCTTGTACGAAAAGACGGCCGCGGTGGCCGTGCGGTTCTAGGCGCTTCAGTCCGGAACTGCACTGCTGCTACGGCCGCAGGTTCGAATCCTGCCTCGGGCATGGATGTGTGTGATGTCCTTAGGTTGGTTAGTTTTAAGTAGTTCTAAGTTCTAGGGGACTGATGACCTCAGATGTTAAGTACCCTAGTGCTCAGAGCCATTTGAGCCATTTGAACCTCGTGCGAAAACAACTTTTCTGCGCCGTATCTCACACTATGTCTGGAGACGAATCGGATTTATTACAGAGCATTATAGGAGCAATCTGAAGCAGACGACATGTCTCCCGATTGTGACGACGTATCGAGGGATGAGAGTCACGGTGTCCCATAAGACCTGACAATTTGACAATACCTCAAGTTTGTATATGTATTTAAATGGGCCCAAGAGATTTTAAATAAATATGTAGATATAATACTATCGATGTGCACGGGGAAACAACACATCCGTAGCCGTGGTCAAGAATGTACACTCCTGGAAATGGAAAAAAGAACACATTGACACCGGTGTGTCAGACCCACCATACTTGCTCCGGACACTGCGAGAGGGCTGTACAAGCAATGATCACACGCACGGCACAGCGGACACACCAGGAACCGCGTTGTTGGCCGTCGAATGGCGCTAGCTGCGCAGCATTTGTGCACCGCCGCCGTCAGTGTCAGCCAGTTTGCCGTGGCATACGGAGCTCCATCGCAGTCTTTAACACTGGTAGCATGCCGCGACAGCGTGGACGTGAACCGTATGTGCAGTTGACGGACTTTGAGCGAGGGCGTATAGTGGGCAAGCGGGAGACCGGGTGGACGTACCGCCGAATTGCTCAACACGTGAGGCGTGAGGTCTCCACAGTACATCGATGTTGTCGCCAGTGGTCGGCGGAAGGAGCACGTGCCCGTCGACCTGGGACCGGACCGCAGCGACGCACGGATGCACGCCAAGACCGTAGGATCCTACGCAGTGCCGTAGGGGACCGCACCGCCACTTCCCAGCAAATTAGGGACACTGTTGCTCCTGGGGTATCGGCGAGGACCATTCGCAACCGTCTCCATGAAGCTGGGCTACGGTCCCGCACACCGTTAGGCCGTCTTCCGCTCACGCCCCAACATCGTGCAGCCCGCCTCCAGTGGTGTCGCGACAGGCGTGAATGGAGGGACGAATGGAGACGTGTCGTCTTCAGCGATGAGAGTCGCTTCTGCCTTGGTGCCAATTATGGTCGTATGCGTGTTTGGCACCGTGCAGGTGAGCGCCACAATCAGGACTGCATACGACCGAGGCACACAGGGCCAACACCCGGCATCATGGTGTGGGGAGCGATCTCCTACACTGGCCGTACACCACTGGTGATCGTCGAGGGGACACTGAATAGTGCACGGTACATCCAAACCGTCATCGAACCCATCGTTCTACCATTCCTAGACCGGCAAGGGAACTTGCTGTTCCAACAGGACAATGCACGTCCGCAAGTATCCCGTGCCACCCAACGTGCTCTAGAAGGTGTAAGTCAACTACCCTGGCCAGCAAGATCTCCGGATCTGTCCCCCATTGAGCATGTTTGGGACTGGATGAAACGTCGTCTCACGCGGTCTCCACGTCCAGCACGAACGCTGGTCCAACTGAGGCGCCAGGTGGAAATGGCATGGCAAGCCGTTCCACAGGACTACATCCAGCATCTCTACGATCGTCTCCATGGGAGAATAGCAGTCTGAATTGCTGCGAAAGGTGAATATACACTGTACTAGTGCCGACATTGTGCATGCTCTGTTGCCTGTGTCTATGTGCCTGTGGTTCTGTCAGTGTGATCATGTGATGTATCTGACCCCAGGAATGTGTCAGTGAAGCTTCCCCTTCCTGGTACAATGAATTCACGGTGTTCTTATTTCAATTTCCAGGAGTGTATGTTAAGTACATCGGCTTTCGACTTGGAGGTAGCCGTTTCCAGGCCTTGTCGAGTAAGAAATTTCATCATCAACATTAGACGGAGGACTGCAGGAGACGTGATGGTTTGTCATAACTAAATTGGATAGTTTTTGATTAATTTTCATACCTGTTCTGGCTGTGCCGTAGAATGAGAGCAGTCCGTCAGTCGGATGCGGATGTTAGTCTTGGGGCAATGTTAATATTATTTGAGAGATACGCAAGATACCTTACGTAACTACTGCTTCTATTAGAAACCCATAACAGCACAGAAAAAGACCGTAACACTTCATTGCGAAGGACCCATCACTGTTGTTCGTATTATACAGATAATACGTTTTTGACATTTTTGGTAAGCGATCGGAGAAACTACCACATGATCTTTCCACAGATATCAGTATGAAATTGTAACATAATTCCATTAACGTTGACCGACGACCGTACATCATTGTACGAGAGCAGATCACATATAATTTAGAAGACGAAACGCTGTCACTCGATGGAGTCTGCTCACTTCTAAAACCAGTTCGTAGCTAAAAGCACAACAGCCAACAACCGTGCGTCAGTGAAGCCCTAATAGCGTAGCAGCATTTGTCGTGGTACGAGGTGCTTTCAATAAGTAATGCACTACACAATTTTTTTTTCTGAAAGCAGCTAGGTTTTGTTCCGGATTCAAGTTTATACCATATTATTCCTCATTCTTTCGCCTACAAAGCCAACGGCTTTGCCGCAGTGGTAACACCGGTTCCCGTCAGATAACCGAAGTTAAGCGCTGTCGGGTTGGGCTAGCAATTGGATGGGTGGCCATCCGGTCTGCCGAGCGCTGTTGGAAAGTGGGGTGCACTCAGCCCTTGTGAGGCAAACTGAGGAGCTACGTGATTGATAAGTAGCGGCTCTGGTCTCGGAAACTGACATACGGCCGGGAGAGCGGTGGCTGACCACATGCCCCTCCACATCCGCATCCAGTGACGCCTGTGGGTTGAGGATGACACGGCTGCCGGTCGATACCTTTGAGACTTCATGGCCTGTTCGGGAGGAGTTTTGGCTACAAAACCCTATTTTTCAACACAATTTTCGTTCAATGCGACAGCATTACGCCACCTTACAGGAAGGGCCTGTAAGCCCTCGTGGTACAACTCTGCAGATCAGCGTCGAAGCCAACGCCTTGCTGCATCAATAACCTCCCCATCATTCACGTACTGCTTCCCGCGGTGCGCATCCTTCACTGGGCCAAACAGATGGAAGGCGCAAGATCCGGGGCTGTAGGGTAGATGAGGAAAAATAGTGCAACCAAGTTTTCGAGCTCCTCTCGGGTGCACAGACTTGTGTGTCAGCACCACCAACAGAGGTCTCCAGCTGAGCAGCGAGGTGTTTGTGATCTGTCGGTCACCTCGAATGAGAGTGTACCAACGTCCCAACATTGCAGGCGTCGCAGGTGTGTGGAGTCGGCACGCGGAAGATCGGACACGTTAACGTGACCTTACAGCGATGATAGCAGACACCATGTCCAACGATTCACCATGCTTTAGTTGGCTCCCCGTCTCTATAGACCTGTGACTATCTGCTATGTTCTGGTTTTCCGGCAAAAGGAATGCACGCCGTTTTGAAGACTACGTACAGCGCGACCACCTAACGAGACTTCATGAAGCCATATGGGCTGAAGGGTGAATATTCCACGATGTCATTCAACAGATACTGCCGAGGAAAAGAAAACTGAACGCCCCTCGTAGAATAAGTCCAGTAGATTTCGTAGGTTAGTAGACTACTGGCGTAACACCAGAGTTGACTGGCATTGGTGTGATATCCCTCTTTAGCCTGTCGTACGAGGCCACTTGCTACGTCCATGTGACGGGGCGTGGCCAGTGAGTTCTTTGACTGGCCCCAGCTGCGTCGACATCCCTAGCATTACAGTATAGATAGCGCTGCCAAATTATTAAGTAACTAAACCCAAAACGAAAGAGAATGGTTCAACTTTGACTGTTGGTGGCAAATGTTTTGTAAACTGGAAGTTTAATACACCTATTTGATTACTGAGCCATAACGAAGGTGCCAATAAATGAGTTTGTTTGGAGTCGAAGCAGCCCTATCAAACTTGTAAAAGTACACTATTGCTAGTTCGTTCTGTCAAATTCTCACTGATACGATAACCACAGCTGCAAAATGGTTGAAATGGCTCTGAGAACTATGGGACTTAACTGCTGAGATCATCAGTCCCCTAGAACTTGGAACTACTGAAACCTAACTAACCTAAGGACATCACACCCATCCATGTCCGAGGCAGGATTCGAGCCTGAGACCGTAGCGGTCACGCGGTTCCAGATTGTAGTCCCTAGAACCGCTCGGCCACTCCGGCCGGCTAACCACAGCTACAAATTCAATTAAATTTTCAATCATTTGGGACAAACAGTACTGATAAGAAGCTAGCAGGTTTCTGTCTGACACGAGTCTCAGGAAACTCACCTCTGGGATTTTATCTGTTCCTGTAGTATGCATCATCACGTTCAGCAGAGACTCACCCCACGCAAGCGAGAACACAACACGCGCGTTGGGGATGAGTCGGCACGCAAAAGAACGATTACCATTACTTATCTTTTTATTAACATTCGTATATTTAGTCCCAGTTTACAAGCGGATGAAGCACGCTGAAGCCCTCAAGGGTGTAATTTCTTCGCCCTTCTCTGTGTCTTGAAGCACCTCCCACCAAACCCTCAGGCAATATAAATGCTACAGATTGCGTTAGATAGAAGCAGCTGCCTGAAACATTAGTTTTCAGCTCTTTCGGAATCTACAATTTAAAGTGATCGTGTTTCACAAACGGTTCAAGACACAGAAATAATTTTTCTTGGCGGCCGTTAACCACAGCACCTGTTAAAACAACAACTGTTGAAGGAAAGTAACATCATGACCAGCTACTAAATAACAATCTTTTTGGTACCAGATTCCGTCTACCTCAATATCATCAAGCAACATAGCAACATTCCTACGCAGCAATATTACAAATGTGGCCTCAATAATAATTAAAAAATGAGAAGGCAATGTAACCACTAGACGCAAATAACTTCTAGATGCAGGTTGGTCCCATACAATTTATGTAAACTTTACACCAAAACGTCAAGGCCAGATGCTTATTCGAATCAAACAGGCAGAACAAATAAATAATTAAATTAGAATTATATATATTAATACCTTCAGCTCCTGACGGGCGTAGATATATCAACGGGGACAGGTGACATTCAGTTCCCCGGCCGGAACTCGAACCTGAGATCTCCTGTTTATATGGCAGATGCTCTATCCATGTGAGCTACCGAAGGTAACGAGAATAGCGCGACTGAAGCGACTATCTCGCGCACGCCTCCCGCGAGACCCACATTCTCATCTTATATGTCCACACACTACAGTCGTAGTGTCCCTAACCAACACACTCATTACTCGTGGAAGAAATTCTTACCAAGTCCCGTAAGAGTTCGGGTAATATGTGTGTATCCTCACAGAAGAAGGCCATGGCCGGTATTGCCACAACCATGTACTTAAGTGGATATGGTGTCTGTCCGAAATAACAGACACCATATCAATATAAGAATAAATAATTAAGCTCAAAAACCTCTAAGGGAATACATAGTGTCTGGGCATTACAAACAGTGTTTCCTTGAATTAGTCCTAAGGCTGACAACCACCCAGAACATAGTTTCAAAATACACATGTTAATACAAGAAATTTTCCTCAAACTAATTGAAAGGTAAAATTACAAATCTTACAAAACGTAGAAAAATCTCAAACTCAATGAACAGGAATTATGCCACACGGCCCATGACCAAGTTAATAAAACTGAGTAACGTACATCATTGAACACTAAAGCTCAAAATGCCATATTCATGAGGCGAAAGTTAAGTTTCACTAGTAAACCACTGCTACACGGCTTTTGGCCAAATTGAAACTGAGTAAAGAACTTGATTAAACTCTGAAGCTTAAAACTGCCAAGTAATCCTTAGCTAAAAGGTCTCAATGTTACACTTCACAGCCAACACACGAACAATCAGTAATTTACACCCAAAATATCCACCAATGAAATAAATGCAGATGTTCAACAAGGTTGCGGCCAAAGATTAATCACAATAAATTAAAATGTTCCAGTGATCCATAAGGCACCAACCGCAGAGGCACAGATACTAGAGCGCGAGCAATACTGACCGCAAAATTTTCCAGTAATGGTCCTACTATATGCGGAATCGATGAGGGCAGAATTGTAAGCTTCCAAGTCCACACAGCAAGGATAGACAGGGAAGTTCAGATCCACTGCAGGCAGGGGGAGGACATAGTCGATACAGTAGTGTGATTTCCGGCGCGCGAAGGAGTGACAAGTCGATCTCGGGACAGTGCGCGAAAACGCACGCGTGATACCCTTACGCTGCGCCCCTACGAGCCATTCTTTCCTCACAAAACAAGGCCGACCTATTTCAAACTCTCTGAGCTAGCAATTATTTACGAAAACTGCAAGTTAATCTCACGCAGAATATCAGGTCGCAAGTGAAAAAAGGCACCGGAAATACAGAGACAAAACGAACTGGAACTGCAGTGGCTCAGATAGTATCCCTCGCTGTTGTTAAAAGAGGGAAAAAACATTTTTATCTTGGCAGTCATTAACATTACATTACATTAATACTTGTTCCATAGATCATGAATACGATATTTCGTAATGATGTGGAACGTGTAAGTTTAACGTATTTTCTTTACACAATAAATTTTATTATTCTTTACAGTTACTACATATCTGAAAATTCATCTATTGAACAGAAGTGACATTCACAAATACTTTTAGTTTCTTTTTAAATATTGGTTGGCAATCTGTCAGACGCTTAATGGTGTTTGCTAATTGACAAAAGATTTTTGTGGCAACATAATCGCCCCTTTCTGTGACAAAGTCAGATTTAACTCAGAATAGTGAAGATCATCCTTCCTTCGAATGTTGTAGCTATGCACTTCGCCATTATTTTTGAATCGTGATGGGTTATTAAGCACACATTTCATAAGTCAATATATGTACTGCGAAGATACTGTGAATATACCGAATTCCTTAAATAAATGTCTGCAAGGTGATCTTGGGTGGGCTCCAGCTATTATTCTGATTACACGCTTTTAGACAATGACTTCTTTCTCTTCTAATACTGAATTACTCCAAAATATGACGCCATACGACAACAGTGAACGAGAACAGGACTAGTATGCTAATTTACTGATATGTTTATCAAGAATAACTCTAATAGCACAACTAGCTGAACCCAACTGTTTCAGCAGACCATTAATGCGCTTCTTTGAATTCAATATCTCATCAATATACACATCCAGAAATTTTGAATATTCTGCCTTAGCAACAGACTTCTTTTCAAAGTCTATATTTCTCAACGGTGTTATGCCAATTATTGTACAGAATTCTATGTAATGTGTCATGTCAAAATATAGTGATTTGCAGAGAACAACTCAATAATTTTTCAAAAGACATTATTTAGAATTTCCTCAGCTGATTCTTGGTTGTTAGGTTTGATTACTATACTTAATAATCTGCAAAGAAAACTAGCTTTGCATTTTCATGAATATAAAGTGGCAAGTCAATAATGCATATTAAGAATAATAAGCGATCCAAGACGGAACCCTGTGGGACGCCGTGCTTGGTACCTCCCCAGTTAGAGGACTCTGCTGATTTTTGGAGACTATCTGTAATGTTACTTTCAACCTTCTGCATGCTGTCACTTCAATATGAATTAAACCATTTGTGCTCTGTCTGACTTGTACCACAATACTTTGTGCTTGTGTAGAAGAATTTTATGATTCACGCAGTCAAAAGCCTTCCAGAGATCACAAAATATCCCAATTTGTGATGTTCAGTTATTCAGATCATTTAATATTTTTTAATAATCTGTTAAAGCATATATAGCATTTTCTGCTGAAAAACCTCTCTGAAAACCAAACTGACATTTTGTTAGTACTTCATTATTAGAAATACGTGCCGCTATTCTTGAATAAATCACTTTTTCAAGAATTTTTGATAAAGCTGTCAGAAGTGAGATTGAGTAATAGTTAGTAAAATAGGACCTATCCCCTTTTTATGCAATGATTTAACAATAGCGTAATTATCCTATCTGGAAAAAATGAAGTTTGAGTGAGCAACTACAAATGTGGCTGAGAATCCTACTTATCAGTTGGGAAAAAGCTTATAGTACTCTGTTGGAAATGCCATCAATTCCATATGAGCTTTCACTTTTGAGTGAATTTATTATTTTCCTAATTTCAGTAGGACAGGTAGGTTGAATTACAATTTTATCAAATTGCACAGGTATTGCCTCTTCCGTATACTGTCTTGCATTTTTTAATGAATAGCTATATCCTGTTTTCTCTACAACGCTTAAAAATGATTGTTAAAAATGTTTTCTACTTCTGATTTTTTGGTAAAAACGTTTCATGGAGTCATAGAAATAAAGTCCTCCTGTGCTCTCAGTTGCCCTGTTTCCCTTTTAACAATATTCCAAATTGTTTCAATTTTACTATCAGAGGTGCTCATTTCAGATACAATGCACATACTTCTGAACTTTTTAACAACTTTTCTTAATACAGTGAGGTATTTTTTACAATGTTTCACTGTTTGTGGATCACTACTGCTTCTGTCTATAAGACACATTTTCCCTTTCTGTTTACAAGATATATTTATCCCTTTAGTAAGCCACGTATTTTTAAAATGGGTTCTTATAATTATATTTCACTATTTTCTTACAGAAACTGTTTTAAATTTACTCACGAAATAGGTAAGATTTTCAATTAGCGTCAGGTTCCATGTACACCTCATCCCAGACTAACTGTTGCAAGTTCTCCCTAAAATTTGCAACTGTTAAATCGTTAATTGAATGCACTATTTTGGAGGACTGTTTCTCGTTATTGTATGGAGCTATAACATACACTGTAACATCATGATCAGATAGACCATTCTTAACAGAAAAAGTTTTCATTTGATTAAATTTATCTTGGTCCGTAAAAACATTATCTATCAATGTGTTGCTTTCCTGTGCCACCTGAGTAGGAAAATAAATAACTGACTCCAAACTGTATGTGGCCATGCGGTTCTAGGCGCTTTAGTCGGGAACCACGCTACCGCTACAGTCGCAGGTTCGAATCCTGCCTCGGGCATGGATGTGTGTGATGTTCTTAGGTTAGTTAGGTTTAAGTAGTTCTAAGTCTAGGGGACTAACGACCTCAGATGTTAAGTCCCATAGTGCTCAGAGCCATTTTTCAAACTGAAAGAACCAAGTAATACTTCAAGGTCCAGCTTTCTATCAGACTCTTTCATAAAAACTACACTGAAATCATCACAAACAATAATTTGCTTCCCTCTGTCTGACCGATAGCACAACAAAGAATCCCAGTTTTCAAAAATAATTGAAAATTTCCCAGTGGGACCTATACACAGCCACAATTACAAAAGCACTATTATTTAGCTTAAGCTAACATGCACATGTTTCTATACGTTGGTTTGCACAAAGTTTTTAGGGTTTCTAAATTCTTCACATTTTGATAAATTTCAACATACACTACTGGCCATTAAAATTGCTACACCACGAAGATGACGTGCTACAGACGCGAAATTTAACCGACAGGAAGAAGATGCAGTGATATGCAAATGATTAGCTTCACAGAGCATTCATACAAGGATGGCGCCGGTGGCGACACCTACAACGTGCTGACATGAGGAAAGTTTCCAACCGATTTCTCACACATAAACAGCAGTTGACCGGCGTTTCCTGGTGAAACGTTGCTGTGATGCCCTGTGTAAGGAGGAGAAATGCGGACCATCACCTTTGCGACTTTGATAAAGGTCGGATTGTGGTTTATCGTATCGAAACATTGCTGCTCGCGTTGGTCGAGATCCAATGACTGTTAGCAGAATATGGAATCGGTGGGTTCAGAAGGGTAATTCGGAACGCCGTGTTGGATCCCAACGGCCTCGTATCACTAGCACTCGAGATGACAGGCATCTTATCGGCATGGCTGTAATGGATCGTGCCGCCAAGTCTCGATCCCTGAGTCAACAGATGGGGACGTTTGCTAGACAACAACCATCTGCACGAACACTTCGACGAGGTTTGCAGCAGCATGGACTATCAGCTCGGAGACCATGGCTGCAGTTACCCTCGACGCTACATCACAGACCGGAGCGCCTGCGATGGTGTACTCAACGACGAACCTGGGTGCACGAATGGCAAAACGTCATTTTTTCGAATGAATCCAGGTTCTGTTTACATCATCATGATGGTCGCATCCGTGTTTGGCGACATCGCGGTGAACGCACATTGGAAGCGTGTATTCGTCATCGCCATACTGGCGTACCACCGGGCTTGATGGTATGGGGTGCCATTGGTTACACGTCTCGGTCACCTCTTGTTCGCATTGACGGCACTTTGAACAGTGGACGTTACATTTCAGATGTGTTACGACCCGTGGCTCTCCCCTCATTCGATCTCTGCGAAATCCTACATTTCAGCAGGATAATCCACGACCGCATGTTGCAGGTCCTTTACGGGCCTTTCTGGATACAGAAAATGTTCGACTGCTGCCCTGGCCAACACATTCTCCAGATCTCTGACCAATTGAAAACGTCTGATCAATGGTGGCCGAGCAACTGGCCCGTCACATTACGCCAGTCACTACTCTTGATAAACTGTGGTATCGTGTTGATGCTGCATGGGCAGCTGTACCTGTACACGCCATCCAAGCTCTGTTTGACTCAATGCCCAGGCGTATCAAGGCCGTTAGTACGGCCAGAGGTGCTTGTTCTGGGTACTGATTTCTCAGGTTCTATGCACCCAAATTGCGTGAAAATGTAATCACATGTCAGTTCTAGTGTAATATATTTGTCCAATGAATACCCGTTTATCTTCTGCATTTATTCTTGGTGTAGCAATTTTAATGGCCAGTAGTGTATTTTGCAACTCCTCCTCTCTCTATAGCGTCTCTCCTTACATCTGCTGATAGCTTATATCCACCTACATCTACCTTTTCCTTATTTATGACTTTAGACAGGCATAGTGCTACTATTTCATCCTCAGTTTCTAAATCTTGTAAACAAACAAGATGCTCATATGCTTTGTTTTTCAACCACACTAGCTGTCAAAACAATAAGTATTTTAAGAAAGTAATTCTTATGCAAGTACTGGCAAGTAACCAGTATTGTCTGGTTACGTATTTATTGCAGTATTCTTTTAGTTAATCTCCTCCTTCCCCTTTTCTCTGTCCGCTTCGGCCATCACCCTGTATCTCTCCATTTTTATATCTCTTTCTCTGTATACCTCCTACACCTCCACTCTATCTGTTCATCTCCTCCTACCCCTCTCTCTGCTATCTCCGCCTTCTACTCTCTCAATCTAGTACTCCCCCTCTCTTTATCTGCTCCTCCCCACCCCATTCGCCCATTTCCTCCTCCTGCTTATAATTCCATCTCTTCCTTGCCAATCTCTCTGTCCACCTCCTCCTTCTCCTCCTTTCTGCCCATCTGTTAACCCCCTTCGCCCACTTCATATCCTGTTTCCTTTCCCTACCCATCTCTACCTCTCAAACCTCTCTATCTACTCCTCTTCTCACTGTCCATCTCCTCCTCCGTCCATCTCTCTCCAGGTTTTCACGCTCACCCAACAGGAGGTTCGTGGTTATCAGCCCCACAGTATTTCTGTCCAGTTTGTAACTAATACACTCCTGGAAATTGAAATAAGAACACCGTGAATTCATTGTCCCAGGAAGGGGAAACTTTATTGACACATTCCTGGGGTCAGATACATTACATGATCACACTGACAGAACCACAGGCACATAGACACAGGCAACAGAGCATGCACAATGTCGGCACTAGTACAGTGCCGCAGCAATGCAGGCTGCTATTCTCCCATGGAGACGATCGTAGAGATGCTGGATGTAGTCCTGTGGAACGGCTTGCCATGCCATTTCCACCTGGCGCCTCAGTTGGACCAGCGTTCGTGCTGGACGTGCAGACCGCGTGAGACGACGCTTCATCCAGTCCCAAACATGCTCAATGGGGGACAGATCCGGAGATCTTGCTGGCCAGGGTAGTTGACTTACACCTTCTAGAGCACGTTGGGTGGCACGGGATACATGCGGACGTGCATTGTCCTGTTGGAACAGCAAGTTCCCTTGTCGGTCTAGGAATGGTAGAACAATGGGTTCGATGACGGTTTGGATGTACCGTGCACTATTCAGTGTCCCCTCGACGATCACCAGTGGTGTACGGCCAGTGTAGGAGATCGCTCCCCACACCATGATGCCGGGTGTTGGCCCTGTGTGCCTCGGTCGTATGCAGTCCTGATTGTGGCGCTCACCTGCACGGCGCCAAACACGCATACGACCATCATTGGCACCAAGGCAGAAGCGACTCTCATCGCTGACGACGACAGGTCTCCATTCGTCCCTCCATTCACGCCTGTCGCGACACCACTGGAGGCGGGCTGCACGATGTTGGGGCGTGAGCGGAAGACGGCCTAACGGTGTGCGGGACCGTAGCCCAGCTTCATGGAGACGGTTGCGAATGGTCCTCGCCGATACCCCAGGAGCAACAGTGTCTCTAATTTGCTGGGAAGTGGCGGTGCGGTCCCCTACGGCACTGCGTAGGATCCTACAGTCTTGGCGTGCATCCGTGCGTCGCTGCGGTCCGGTCCCAGGTCGACGGGCACGTGCACCTTCCGCCGACCACTGGCGACAACATCGATGTACTGTGGAGACCTCACGCCCCACGTGTTGAGCAATTCGGCGGTACGTCCACCCGGCCTCCCGCATGCCCACTATACGCCCTCGCTCAAAGTCCGTCAACTGCACATACGGTTCACGTCCACGTTGTCGCGGCATGCTACCAGTGTTAAAGACTGCGATGGAGCTCCGTATGCCACGGCAAACTGGCTGACACTGACGGCGGCGGTGCACAAATGCTGCGCAGCTAGCGCCATTCGACGGCCAACACCGCGGTTCCTGGTGTGTCCGCTGTGCCGTGCGTGTGATCATTGCTTGTACAGCCCTCTCGCAGTGTCCGGAGCAAGTATGGTGGGTCTGACACACCGGTGTCAATGTGTTCTTTTTTCCATTTCCAGGAGTGTATGTGTACCAGCTATGTTTGAAATCGTTCCAGAGGTTTAGGCTGAGATTTTTACCTGGGTACTTTTGCGTGCTTTATTTTACATACATTTAACGCAGTTCAGATGTATTTGTGTACATATTTCTCCTATGTCTGTAGCGAATTACGCAGTGCAGATTCCTTTTCACGCAGCTGCGTTTCTGACGTCGCATCTCCTGAACTATGAGCTGTATATAGATATATCTTTGTAGGTGGATACTGCGTGCGAAAACTTTTTACGATTAGAGTTTGTATCAGCTAAGGAATAAATGCATGATGTAAATTTCCCGCATTTGAGTGTTTATGACGTTATACACCCTGAACTGCGTATCGTACAATGATGTCATTTTCCTGGTGTATTCGGTGCTATATGTTAATACCGCCTGAGAAAATGTTTGGTAAGGGTTTAAAATTATGTTTAAAGTTCATTACAAGTCTTTAAGTGCTCTCATTCCCAAATACTGGATGACTAAATTATGGAGATTTACGTTGCGTGATCTACGTTGCGATTTCTCCTCTGCCCTCTACCTTTGATAAGAAGATGGTTCTTATCCCAACAGAGATGAATTATAGACATTAAGTGATATGTATACCTAGATTGGTTGAAATCGACCCAGCGGCTTAGGAGGAGGTGCGGAAAATATATACATGCACAAGATTGTAAATCTATACATGCGTTCATATGAACATTCATCCATTTTTGTTATATGTATAGACTTCACGACCAGCTAATAAATAAACCTCCATTTATTACTTGTTTGCGTTTATATCATTATCATGAAGCAACATAAGCAACATCCCTACGTAGCAACATTACTACTGTGGCCTCGACATTAACACAAAAAATGAAAAGTCATTATGCATCGCTGTTGTCAAAAGGGCAAAACGCATTTATACTGCTGTTATGTTGAGTGCTCTCTGCACATTTAACATCACATTAAGAGCAAAAAATTAGAGCTACAGTGAGATTTCATACTTTAAAAGGTTTCCAAATAAAGGAAAAGGAAGTATACAAAACAACCACATAAAGAAAGCTTCTTAATGCGGAGAAGAAATGATCGCTGAATGTTTAGTGCACGTTGGCTCCAAAGTCTGCTAACAAAAAATTGTATTTAAACTGTCAGTATAAGAAGAGAAAACAAACAGTAAATCGACATACAATTAACCACTGAGGATACTGTGCTCTTACAAGCGAAACGTGTTTGGTGAGAACTATCATCGTTTTCAGTATATGTAAGATGGAAAATGTAATAACAGTTATTGAACTATACGCTGAGCAGTTATGATTTTTCTTTGTGGTTGCCATTCACAATAGTGGGGGTTGCATTAAGCCTTGTACGGACATCCGAAATACGCGACCGGCTCGATGTATTCAACAATCCCGACGGCGGGTGAGAGACGGCGTGCTGATCACATTTCCCTCCATACGGCATCCGGTGACACCACTGGCAATGGGTGACACGGCGGACGGTCTAGAGCGATTGGCCAGAATGCGAAACTTTTAATATTTATAATACTTTTATCAATTACTGAATCAACAAGTCTTTTATCTCATGGATTTATGAAATTTTGTTAGCAATATTCTAGAGGACTTGATAATAGCCAAACAATATGATGTTTCTCACAATCTCAAGCGGAACTTTTTACGAGAAATTTTACTAACATGAACGTTAAAAACAAGGACCACCACCACAGTTCCGGTTTCACCTTGTCACTCAGTGCTTGAGAGGCAGCAAAGTCGCGCCTCTTTCGATTCAACTGCCTTCTCCATTATGTTAAGTGCTAGCCTTAGCTGAAACCCTTAGTCAGTTAATAAACAGTATCATGTAACTGTAAAGCTTTTGAACGCTCTCAAAATAATTACACATTTGCTTCAACATAACGGTGAAGAAACGTTTCGAGCACTGAACACACACTGTGTGGTGTTTGTTCTTACGGACATGCTCGACTGAACAATTTGAGGTAGACAACATGGCATCGGAGAAGGTAGCTCAAGGCGACAATAGAAATATAATCACATTAATGTGTACTTTCTTTATTTATAATAATTACAGTTAACTGCACATACCATCACTGACATGAAGAAAGTTCCATTTGTACCGTATCTTAGACAATGTGCTGAAACTGACGGCCATCAACCTCAATGCAAGCATGAAATCTGCGAACAAAGATTCTGATTCACCCTGAAAAATATCCCAGGTGCGGTTATCATGTAGGCAGGTCCACCGTTTCTTCTTTCCAGTGAACCAGTCTCCCGCATTCGTCGATCGAGAGAAATCAACACTCTTCGTGACGGATGATGCCTGTTAGGAAAACGTTCCCTGTACAGCCTTTCAGCAGCGAGAGCACTGCAACGTACTTTCCCATACACAAGGTGCATGTCAGGGAGTTCTGCGGAACTGTACCGGTACTGCTCCATCGTATTGTGCTGTATGTCAGTGAATAGCATCGAATAGTGAACGGGTTTGTCGTTGATTCATAACAAGTTCTGTCATGGGACAATGCAAATGCGATATAACAGAGCAACCTTATGGACAAGTGAAGTAAACGGAACCTGCATCATTACTTCCTAGTAATCACCTCCATGTTTCCTTGAAGGAAACAAAGATGTAAATGTGAATTAACAGCACAATAAGTATAAACTTGTACACAAGTTAGTTGTAAGCTGGAAAACAGTAATGCTAGAGAAAGCGGTAGACCAATTTACTTCCATATCTCCTTAAGCTGGCTTCTTCAACCCCAGTTTCCCTACCTCAATCTGTTCAGTGGAGTATTCTCTATGTCCTGTTACGGTTCTGCAAGCTCTTACCGCAACACCCCGTATAATTAAGGCGAGACGGCCAACGATATCTTTAGTACGAATGCATACCAGGCTCGAACTTTTACGGGAATCGGGGAAATGCCAGGAGTAATGAGGGTAATGGGCAAAGGGCATCACATTAGTAGTATTTGGCTGAGTTGAGAAATTGGATCTGACAGGAGGCGCTCAGGTAGTCTTCGCAATTACAGTGAGCAATGTGTCTGGATGGCTCTGTGGGCCGAGCGTCTGCCTAGTGATCAGGAGGCTCGGGTTCGAATACCAATCTGAAACAATTTTTCAACTTTCTCCTCTCAAACAATTACTCCTTGCAGCCAATCTCAGTAATTCTTAACCACCAAAACACTGGCCTATTGCGGTCTATCATTTGTCGGGTACCATATTTCGTTACACGACTTAGCACACTTCTTCTTGACACAACGACGCAATGCTACCGTAATTAGGCCTCATGAGACGTGAAGATGATTGCAAATGCCAAAATCAACTGTTAAAATAGCATTCAAGTCTTGCGAGTAAAATAGATTTCTCATAATTATTAGCTCCCCTGCGTGTTCCTTGCTTCCAGTACCAGTTTTTTTGGATTGTAAACATTCTTAGAAGACCTAGATAAATTGCAGTTGACAGTTCGTTAGGAGGGACACCTGGTATAAGATGGCAAGCGAATAGGAAGACAAGCTGACAAGGGAATGTGGTAAGCTATGCGTCGGTTGACGAAGACATGACAAGTCATGTAACGGCTGGGCAAGGCTTATCACTCCGAAACAAGATTTCTTGTCAGCTTATCGTCTATCAGCCATCAAGCTACAAAGCGCAACTGTAGTGAGCACTGAAAACCTGGGTCCCATCTCTACTGAGTACTAAATTGATTGTTTTCATGAAATTTTCGCAATGTGTCAGCAAGAGAAAAGGAAACTTCACTTTTTGTCGTACAATTAGTATTCGCATCGGAAGTTCCATACTGACATCTGTTAAATGAACAACATTCAAATACTAGAGAGGGCTTCCAATCCAACCGATGTGTGGATCAAGCTATTTCAAAGTCTTGACTGAAGTGTAATTTTACTTTTTTCCAGAAATGGTAAACTCACAGTCCTGAAACGCCGGAAGTCTTCCTCGAAAAATAAATACTTCACCGAGTTTTAGACACAGGGAAGTAGCAAGATCCCCTCGTTTCTACTGCTACTGTTATTACTGAGCTTAGCCGCGAGTCCGTGGAGGGTGGTATATGTGACGTACAGTATAACTTGTCAGCATTTCCACCCGGAATTTGCGAGTGTAAGTCGGACCGTCCTTGATCCGCCTTGGTGGATCGTGTCATCGGATTTCCTCCTACCTGCGCGCGGTGCAGCTCTCGTAAATGTCGTCCCGTGCAGATTCTTCATAGGCGCATAGGATGTCTCTGTCGGTGGAAGCTAATTATTTGAAATTGCTGTCGATCAACTTTGGGGTAGCTATTTACTCGAAATTAACATTCAGAATGCGTAATATCACTTCTATTCCTATTAGATCAATAATGAAACACTCATGTCACAAACTACTCGTAACCGAGAGCAGTCCGTATCTCTTACTAGTTTTGTCACAGTTCGTGGATTTCCGATCAAGTTCGTACTTACTAAGATATGCATTTGTTAATGAACGGGTGTGAATTTTAACGAGGCAAAATTATAATAAATAGTTTTAAACATCCAGAGGCTCCTCCTAGTATTCATGTTGCCATAAATGACTTTAATTATTAAATATAAATAAACAAAATCGGTGACTTTGGCGCCAAGATGGCGGTACTTCCCGTCTTGTATATTTCCCAGGCTGACGCTTGTTGGTACGGTCCAGCGCCGATCCCTACCCCACTACGCACGACATATGGTCGCTTCGTCACCTAGCCAGCCAGCGTGGGACATTCTCTCCGACTCATGGCCGGCTACGGACTACAGCATTTCCTAACTATCGTTAATACATCAATAAGCGACAATAATTTATTAAAACTAGTAAAAATGTCTTCCTCGCGTAAGAGGCACCTTATAAGGTCTCTAAGATATTGAATATGCTAATGCTATTTCGCCTCGAGCTCCTGACTTCGTGAATACTCCTGAGCGATATATTCTCAACTGACTTGTTAATTAATACTGAATACAGTGTTGTAGTGTATTTACTGTAAATATAGATTACATATTCGTTAGTATAAGTAATTTTCTTACTTTTTTCTATTCCCGTAGAAATGCACATCGATGCGTAGAAAGTCTAATTTGTTTCACGACGGCATAAAGATGAGTGCACAGCAGAAAGTTTTATGAAAATATTAACTACAACAAAGTACAATTGTCCACCATTGAATCGACTTCAACCAAACTCTGTACTCATATCATTTAGCGTCTAGAAAGAATCACTCTAGGAGTAGAGCCACCCGTCTATTAAAGGGATGGTGGTGAAACAGCAGCGTAGAACACGCCTCGAGAATACCCTAGTTTAGTCAGCCAGTATTTGAGAACGAGAGCAGTTACAGACTTGTTACGAACTTTACACATAATTTCAAACATTCACGAAACTTTTCTCGCTTGCGACCCCTACGAAATGATGAAAGGAAAAAAGTTTATCGCTTACTACATTTTCCCTGTTTATGGAGTAAAACTGCTGCGTGAAGCATGACGCTTTAATTTATTGCTTCTTTAATCTCAACTGTGTTCGTTACATATTTCGCAGACAGTATAACATACATTACTGAATTTACCAGAAAACTTACGTCATTGTGTGACAGTTAAGGAGATATTTCGTCGTAAACTCTGAAATACGTGAAAAACTACCACATCTTGCAAGACATTTAAACTTATTATTTCGTTTATACTAACTCTATTCGTAACACTTTTCACAGACAGTATTCACATATGCCGCTGATGTGCCAACCAAAATATATCATTTTACAGCACAAAGTTATGAAGAAATGTCTTCATAAACACTGGGATGCGTGAAAAACTCAACGTTGAAATTTATTACTTCTTTACTGCTAATTCTATTCGAACAAATTTCGCAGGCACTACCACATATGAAGCTAAATTTATCTACAAAATGAAATTGTATGGAACACATTTCAGGAGATATGAGGTCATAAACATTGAGATGAGCGGAAACGAAACTGCAAGGCGAAATTCGCTAGAGATACACGTGAAATATATGTACAAATACACGTTGAGTATGTTAAATATGTGTAATGTACACGTGAGTATGCAAGTAAGATGATGGGTAAAATCCTCAGCCTAAACCACTGTAAAGATTTCAGTAAAATTTGATAGATATATTAGTTAGATTCCGGAATGAAATACAGTACAGGTAAGAAAAACAACCTGCTTTTGGGGTGAGTGTGGTAAGAAAAACCAACCTGCTTTTGGGGTGAGTGTGATAAGGAGACAGGACGACAAGGATATGGACAGACAGGGTGAAGGAGATAGGCACAGATAGAAGAACGAGGAGAGTTAGGGGCTGGAGAGAGAAAGGAAGGAGGAGGAGAGGGACAGAGAGAATGAGAGAAGGAGATGGAGAGGGAGAAAAGGGGGTTGACAAACAGAGGTGGAGAAGATAGAGTGGGGGAAACAGATGGACGGAAGGGTAAGGAGCAGATGGACAGAGGGGAGCAGCAGACTGACAGAGGCAGGAGGAGATGGAAGGAGAGAGGGCCGGGGATGACAGATGGAGAGAGACGGAGGGGGGGGGGAGGAGAAAGTGCACAGAGATGGTAGAGAGGATCAGAAAGAGGGTAATGGCTGAGATGGACGACGCCAGATACTTATACAGTCTCTACATGCATGAAAGAAAAAATATATAAACTGAAGTTCCATGCTTGCATCTGTCTGTATGTTTGAGCGACGATTACGAACTATTGTAAGGAGTCGGGACCTGCTTAGACAATTAGACTGATTTTAATATTCCGTAGAAATTGCCTGAACTATCATGAATTAGTCTCCACCGTCGCCGTGGAATAGATAGCATTGCTGCTATCTAGCGGTACATCCACTGCAACTCCAGATAACGGGGAAGCGTAAGTAGTATCCGAGTCGGGCCCAGCGGACTACCAGCAAAGGGCGTGTCTGGAAACCTAAGGGTCGTGGGATCTAATTCTGGTCATAATTCGTGTAAATCACTGTATTTTAACTTCTCAGTGACATGGACATTCGCCAGAGGCAGTGCGTGGTTCGGATTTCATGTTAAACTGGATGTGTTGCTGTCAAGAATAGAATCGACGTTGGGCTAGGTGGTCTAGCTAGTAGGCAGCAGGGTAGCTCGGCGTGATTGGTCAGGGAACCAGCCAACGAATGCCGTTTGAAAAAAATAAAAAATTAAAATAAAAAAAACAGCTACAAGAAGTCTTTGTCGATAGAATAACAGAGGTTTCATGCGACATCCGCACAGAACATCTAATGAAAAATGACGAGGAAACAGATAGGTAAGAACGAAATAAATATAATAAACAGTGGTAAAGTGGATGCTTGGTTAAGTCATGTAATCGAATCCCGCTTCAGCCGATAATTTTTATCTCTGTTTTCTAACCTAACAGTCAGCTCTCAATGACATGGAGATTCAGTGCAAACCCAACGTGTTTTGTATTACACATTCGCCTTTTCCCCGTTGAAGCATTGGCTAGGGAGAAGCAGTTCGCCGAATGACGTCCAACTGAAACACTTACACTAGGACATTGAGCCACATGAAAGAATATATATTTTCTCCTACCATAAAAGTTATAAAATAAGTCCCCCGCCGCTTTTTATGCCTATATGTGAAGGCTAATTCCAGAAACTATTGTAGAGATTGTGATATGATTTTCATTAATAGATACATTGATTTTCGAGGAAGACTTTTGTATATAATTTATAAATATTTGGTGAAAATTGGCTGAACTATGATGGAGCACAACCCCAACTGCCGTGTTTTTTTCTGTCTGACTGGGAAGGCTACTGACAGGAACTACTGCACGTATTCTGAAACTCGCGGCGCACTAGACTGACCGCCCCGTTGGCAAATCAACTACCGCGGGGCCTTTGATGCAAGACTCGCATTGTTTTAGCGGGTTGCGGTCGGGCAGTCGGCTCATAGGCGCTGGCGTACGACATGAAGTAACCCGTTCCCTTTGAAAAGTTTAATTCATATGAGGCACTACGAACCATAAGGACCAAAAGCACACCTTCGTCAATCTACATACTGTAGCATACATGCACGATCCTGACGTCTGTTGATCTTATTGGGAGCGACCTATAGATGCACATTGTTTATAAGGAGACTCACAAAAAGCCATCTCACCGATTTCTCTGATATTCAATTCCAAAAAGGCTCAAAACAAAAAGCATGATACGCACTTTATGTCTGTGCTATGGGTGCTTAAGATTCTCTGTGTCTGTTAAGAATGTGATTATTTACGCCACGTAGTTCTGTGATTTTTAATCATAACTCTTTGCGGTGTCTGTTAAACAAAATTACCGCTACGCCATACAATACTTCCGGCATTAAATACTCGCAAGGCAGACTCCCCATCGCAACCCCATCTGATTTTGTGATAAGAGAGCCCAGTTAACAGCTCGTCAAAAACTAAATACAAATTATGCATGAAAACAGGAAGAAAGTGTACAGAACTCCGAAAGAAAGGAGCAAAATGAAACAGTGAACACAAGAACTGCAACATAGAGCAGTAAGTACTGCCACGGTGTCATGGTTAAGTGGTAACGGTATACGGTATTGGACTGTAAAGCGGGCAGTATTTTTTTCTTTTTTATTCGCTATTCGCTGCATTCAAATTTGTGTCTGTGCCGTGGTGTAACGTCCGTTTGCTAGGTGTAAGCTAGGAACCTACAATGGAAGTTGATTCTGCACAATATCTCTGTTAGCAGCCAAAAGGAAGTGAGTTTCGAATGGGAACCGCAAACGTATTGATGACAAGGCGTCAAGTCAACCGGATCCCCCACAAGAAAACACGTCTGGTGTGTAATACGCAGCATTAGTGACTGTACGTGTTCTTACAATAGGAAACCCTTGTCGGTGCAGCTAACTTGTAGGCATGTTGAGTGAGTGTGATGCGCCTTCTAGCCCTATTTACGAGCTCGTATGAATGCGAATGTGATCGCTTCCCAGGAAATGATGAAAACATGTCGCATAAGCTGCAACAAATGAAAGCAACAGTTTCACAAAGATTCAGGTTTCCCTGTGCTTTGAACATATGTCTCTAACGTTCCTGGAGTTGTGTTCCGTTTTGAACGTTTTGACTCTTTAATTCCCTTGTTATAACATTGTTCACAATCACTATTCATGATATTTACTTGCCACGGTTATGTATTCTTACCACGTTACTCATATTTTATAACCAATGTATAGTCTGACAACAGCCAAGACTACAGAAAAAGAACAGGCATTTCAATGACCAGACGGTCAGTTCACAATTTTGTGAAAAGAAAAAACCGGCACGAATGGGTTTTGAACCAGGGTCGTCCGCGTAGCTATGCAAACTCGAGAGAACTTAATCACGACACCGTAGCTCTGCCACCTCGCTCGATGTTGTGCTTGTTAGCCGTGGACGGTTCTCAGTTTCTATTTTGCTCCTTTTTTTCACATTCCAGTACACGTTCTTCCCTGTGTTAATGGTTGATCTGTGTTCAGTTTTTGACAGGCTATCGACGGGCCCATCTTACTACTAAATCTGAGGGGGTGGAGATGGGGAGTTTCTCTTGCTAGCGCTACCCATGCGAAACTGGGATTGGTCACTGGTATATTAGGTTTATAATGTTTGGATATTCTTGAATGTTCGATGTTTGTATGAGTACCAGTATTCTGGAATATTCCATGTTTGTATAAATATTTGAACGCTCCTTCTCCATTTTAGATGCGTGCCGGCTGTAG
Source organism: Schistocerca cancellata (assembly GCF_023864275.1). Classification (NCBI taxonomy): domain Eukaryota; kingdom Metazoa; phylum Arthropoda; class Insecta; order Orthoptera; family Acrididae; genus Schistocerca; species Schistocerca cancellata. Next base: position 605,238,518 of record NC_064630.1, read on the forward strand.
GTTAGTGTCAGCAATAAAAGGGCTTTCAGTGCTGTGTATCGTACTTTAGGTTGGTCAAACTGCTTTGGGGTTTGGATTAGATTGTGGTTCCGACGTGGCATTATTTGGTGGAGACACCAGGTACTTTTTCGGGAGTTTTTAACTTAAGAAACATTGTATTACTGGACACTGACCGATAGGTGAATTCCAGGTATATCCTCAGTTGATTACTCCATTAAGTACTCTGCCTCGAACGATTTAGGCCGTGCATAGTTATTGACAAATATGAACTTTAAAGTATCTTCCTTGCAGGTTCTGCCATTATAAATTCTACTGTTTGCTCGGTGGTAGTTAGTTATAAACGCTCTACGGCGTTAAACTCGCCACGCCAACGACAGCGCACGGCCACTACCAGGCTGATGTAAACGTGGCACTTTCGCTCGCCACATCCTCCAAGGCCAGACTCGGCCGAAATTTCCATATGTCATAGTCTCTACGTCTCATAGAGCTCGCAAACAGTTCGTGTTTTCCATTTAAGGAGAGAAAATGCTTTTCTCGTCTATATGCCTTGCTTTGGCATAAAATACTGCAAGTGCAGGTTATGAATCTGACAGTGTGATGCAGATGTCCTTCAGACATGCATGCAGACACTGCACTAATTGCATTTCATGCCACAGCAAGTGACAATGATAAGAAAAAATTTTCTCTCCCTAAGTGGAAATCACACGAACAGTGTGCTAGCATTATGGAACGTAGACACTGTGACATGTTAAATGTTTTTTATTCCAGTCTTTGATCACAATATCAGTTCTTTAGACGATGACCGGTTTCAGTCCGTAATGACCATCCTGAGATCTACAATATACAAATATATATACCTAGTGAGCAGTGTGTCTTTCAACATAAAATAGCAATAAGTATCACAATATACTATCATACAACCAGGGAAATGAACAGATAAAATACGGTAAAACGTACCTTTTTTTACACCATGTTCTAAAGTGATAAGCCGTAATGGCATCGTCAAAACATATAAATGTAATCAGTACAGCATCGTCATATAGATGTAAAATAAGGTTTAGAATAGGCCACATCGTCCACACATTGATTATTGCAACTGGCTACTGAAGTAACAGTAGCTAACACAAATCTGTGTGCCTCTATCCTCCCTAGATATCGCTACTGTGGACTTAGATGAAGCCATCATTTACGCAAGAAAACATAATTTGATAAAAACACATTACGTAATGTACATGTAGCAGACCTTTATATCTGATAACTATCATAGAAACCAATTGTGATACATTAAAAGACGAATACCGTTACCCATATAAAATTATTAAAAGGAAATATATGAAGAGAATAAAATGTGGCTTCGAGTGCTAAGTTGCCAAATTTTCAGGTGTCTATAGTAAACCACGGCAAATACTATTCGCAATTTCCCAATTAATTTCTTACTATACCGGAGGTAGTAGATCATACCGTTTTCCTTACACTTTGAGTCCTTTTATCTTTCTGCTAAGATAAACGAAGGTCCTCTCTTCTAAAAGACTGACTTTTTCAGTAACAAAATAATTTTTCAATAAAAAGCCTCTAATCTATTTATTTCTTATTTTTGCACAGTCTAAGTTAGGTCTTTGTCCTAGTGTTGCAATACAATAATCATATTTGTTTTTAAAGTATTTGATCTAAATTAAGAACGCTTTTAGGTGAATTTATACATCAACTCGACAAAAATAAAGATTTCAAAATTAAATTTATGCCTAGGATGTTTTGCGAAGTTGTGACTTCTACATGAGAACGTGGATGGGCACTGATAAATAATTGTAAATAGCACCAGGGGCATCTATGTACTCAGAATGCATGGAGTCACAAAACTAATCCTGTTTGAACGAAGTAAACACACGCAATTGCAGCGCGAAGTTCATGATGCTAGTCTAGCTACAGCCGCTAGGAGCACCACCGTCGCGGGTAATGACGCTTTACGCGTGGCCGAGTCTGAAGCGGTGCCACCCACCAGCGGCGTGGCTACAAATTAATTACATTTCCACATCAGTCAAATTAAATGCCCGTGGCCGCTCGCTGCCTCCTAAATTCTCATTTGAATCCTTCACGTCTCCCATTTACATCCCTTGTGCTTGTCCCACACCGCAACCTTTTTTTTAGATCATTCATATATATTGTTCTTTCGCCCTACTTTTTGAAGGCTGTAATTGAAACAAACTAACGGGAAAAAATTTATACGTTTCGACCAGTTCCCGGCAACTAAATTAATTTCGTTACGCGTGCATAATGGAACTGGAAGAAAGCCATTCCAGAAATTGCGAAGGCAAATGTAATTATGTCCCAAACCGCATTCCTGCGTGGTTAAAAAGCAAGTCGGACAGAAAGTGAATCTCCATTAAATTTGATTCTTCTGGGAGTAAAAAATGAAAGGTTTTTCTCTCCCGCGCGCTGTGGTGCCTGGTGGCGTAGAGTAATTATTTCGAAGTATTTATTTTTCGTTTCCTGTTTTTGCGGCCTTTTTTGTGTTCGGAATCCTGTCGCCTCGTCGTATTAAACAGATTTCTGCGGTGATATGTCGGTGTTAATCGAGGCAGAGGATATTGCAATTCCGATCTGTCGTTTTATTAGATTCCAATCGATGGCGCATTGTCCTCGGCGAATTGGAACAGAATGTCCAGTTGCTCTCCGGTCCGTTGGTAGCACTCCTCATGCGCCATTAGACATTTATCCTTTTATGGCTTGTCTCATTTTCATTTTACCTAGTTTTGCATTATCTGTGTCGCCGACAGGTTTTCACTCGTCGATTTGAGACCAAAATTTACCCAACGCATACTAATAACAGTCTGTAATCTAAATGCTTTTAATGAATTACATGTCTGGTAGCTAACTGATATGGAAACGGAAGGGTACAAGGCATCTAATGAAGATATTGCAACGAAATTTCCGCTGGACGGGTTGATAAAGTGAGTTTCGAAAAGCATAGGTATTTTAGGTGTTGTGCTGTCCTCATCATATCACTTATCAGGTGTGCAATTGGAATTGCACTGTTAAACACAGAGGAGAGACCGGGAAGCTGGGAAGGGGGTTGGTTCAAATGGCTCTGAGCACTATGGGACTCAACTGCTGTGGTCATAAGTCCCCTAGAACTTAGAACTACTAAAACCTAACTAATCTAAGGACATCACACACATCCATGCCCGAGGCAGAATTCGAACCTGCGACCGTAGCGGTCACGCGGTTCCAGACTAGCGCCTAGAACCGCACGGCCACTCCGGCCTGCTGGGAAGGGGGCACTGAAGGCCTCTCTGAGGAGGAGGACTTCTGTGACAACGTGAAAGGCGTAGAAATCGGTTATAGGAGACATAGGGGTCCAGTATTAGAGTTTAAAAGAACTATGAAAAAAATTAGATTACATAAGGCAGATGGTGCAGACAACATTCTATCGGAATTCCTAAAATCGATGAGTAGAAATGGCAACCAAACGATTATCACACTTTCGGACATACATCATCCATGAAATTCCGAAGATATCAAGAGCCGATAAGTGCGAAAACTATCGCACAATAAGCGAAAGAGCTTTTGTGTTCAAACTACTGACAAAAATGATATGAAGAAGAACAGAAAAGACAACTGGGGAGGTGTTAGATAAGCATCAGTGTCGATTTAGGAAAGATTCTGAAGGGCGATTCAGACGTTGCGTTTGACAGTATATGTAAGAATGAAGAATAATCAAGACACCTTCACAGGATTTTTCGAGCTGTGGATTTTTCGGTCTACGAAAAGCGTTCGAGATCATAAAATGGTGGAAGATGTTCGAAATTCTGAGTTAACAGGAGTAACCAGTAGGGAAAGACAGGTAATAAGGAATATGTACAAGAACCAAAGAGGAACAATAAAACTTGCAGTGAAGGATTGGTTGAATGGAACGGTCTAACGAGCACAGAAAATGGATTGACACTAAACCGGAAACGACCAGAGTAATGGGAAGTAGAAGAAATGAAAGTAGGGTGAAACTTAACATCAGAATTGATCACTGGGAAGCAGACGAAGTTAAGAAATTCTCCTACCTTGGAACTTAAATAACGCGTTCCGAACGGAACGAGGGCGATATAAAAAGCTGACTAGCACAGGCAAAGAGGACATTTCTGCCCAAGAAAAATCTGTTAGTATCTAACGAACGCCATTATCCGATGAAAAAACAACTGAGAATGTACATTTGGATCACAGCATTGTATGATACTGAAAAAATGAACACTGGGAATACCGGGACAGGAGAGAATCGATTTTAGATATAGTGCTAAAAAAGAAAGTGAAAACTTATTTCACTGATAAGAGAAGAAATGAAGAGATTTTCCGCAGAATCGTCGAGGAAAGGACAATATGGACAACACTGACATGAAGAAGGGACAGGATTATAAGACATGTGTTGTAATAACTTTAATGATACTAGAAGGAGCTGTAGAGGGTAAAAACTATTGAGTAAGACAGAGATAGGATTATATCCAGCAGATAATTGACGACGTATGTTGTAATTGCTAATCTGAGATGAAAAGGTTGTCACAGGACGGTAATTCGTAGCGGGCTGCATCAAACGGTCAGAAAACCGTTAACTCAACAATAACAAAAAAATACCTTCCATTTCATCTTCATCGACGCCCAAGTAGCCGAAGCGGCATGAAATAGAAAGACTTGCTTAAGGCTGCGACATGAAGCAGTGGAGGAGGTCACACTTACGCCGCTGCTGATGGCTTGCTAGAACTACTAGTCACTCGTCGTTCGAAAATTCTTACTGACTGCCGAGTTCTGTCTACAGTCCGCTAACAGAACACGAAGAAGATAAGTTTTCACTCATTGTATGCAGTAAATATGTCAGCCACCAGCATCGGAACTCAAATGAAGTTGAAAAACTGAGCTCTGATGCAAACAGCTGACACATATGACTCCATACTTCGGATGTAGACTTTTCATTTTCATGTGCAGGTGATGGACCATGACCGAAACGCGTCAGCTAATAAGAATTTTTGAACAACAAGCGACCAGTTATTCGAAAGACCTGCTCAGCTCTGGCGTAAGTCTCACCTCAAGAAAGACATGCATCAGACGGTCGAATAATTCCAGATGAGGTCTCCCGACCAATAACTTCATACCATTCTTCCAATTCACTTTTTAATTCGAATGAATTCATCTCCTTATTTCCTATGTCTTTTATGATTGGAGATTGGTAAAACGATGTTCTTCGCGGATGACCAAATAATATTACAAAGAATGCATCGGGTCTTCTCAATGTGCATTATGTGACACTTTTATCGAAAACGAAATTAAATATTTTCCTGTATAAATCTACTGCAGGTTCACGACGCACGATGAATATAACAGTAAAACTTCACTTTAACCGCCGTCTACTGAACAGTGGAAGGAATTATGACAGTTTCAAGATATCAATTTGAAAAACTATTACTTTTCAACACAGCTTTCAAAGTGTTCAGCCTTTTTAGTATATCAGGCCGATTCTACGATATCAAAGAAATAATTTTCCAGGTTTTGGTTGGTCGACTGGCCTGGTGATAAATGTTCTTCATCACACATGTTTAACATCACATTCTTAATAAATGAAATTGAGTGTATGCGCTTGGGCTTTGGTGTATGTATGTGTGTAGATATGTATGTAAGAAAGAGTGTCATCACGGGACGACATTGTTGTTGTTGTTGTGGTCTTCAGACCTGAGACTGGTTTGATGCAGCTCTCCACGCTACTTTATCCTGTGCAAGCTTTATATTCATCCCTTGGTCTCCCTCTACGATTTTTACCCTCCACGCTACCCCCCAATACTAAACTGGTGATCCCTTGATGCCTCAGAACATTTCTTACCAACCGATCCCTTCTTCTAGTCAAGTTGTGCCACAAACTCCTCTTCTCACCAATTCTATTCAATACCTCCTCATTAGTTATGTGATCTACCCATCTAATCTTCAGCATTCTTCTGTAGCATCACACTTCAAAAGCTTCTATTTCCTGACACTTAAATCTATACTCGATGTTAACAAATTTCTCTTCTTCAGAAACGCTTTCCTAGCCATTGCCAGCCTACATTTTATATCCGCTCTACTTCGACAATCATCAGTTATTTTGCTCCACAAATAGCAAAACTCCTTTACTACTTTAAGTGTCTCATTTTCTAATCTAATTCCCTCAGGATCACCCGACTTAATTCGACTACATTCCATTACCTTCGTTTTGCTTTGTAGATGTTCATCTTATATACTCCTTTCAAGACACTACCCATTCCGTGCAACTGCACTTCCAAGTCCTTTGCTGTCTCTGACAGAATTACAATGTCATCGGCGAACCTCAAAGTTTTTATTTCTTCTCCTTGGATTTTAATACCTACTCCGAATTTTTCTTTTGTTTCCTTTACTGCTTGCTCAATATACAGATTGAACAACATCGGGGAGAGGCTACAACCCTGTCTCACTCCCTTCCCAACCACTGCTTCCCTTTCATGTCCCTCGACTGTTATAACTGCCATCTGGTTTATGTACAAATTGTACATAGCCTTTCGCTCCCTGTATTTTATCGCTGCCACCTTCAGAATTTCAAAGAGAGTATTCCAGTCAACATTGTCAAAAGCTTTCTCTAAGTCTACAAATGCTAGAAACGTAGGTTTGCCTTTTCTTAATCTACCTCCTAAAATATGTCGTAGGGTCAGTGTTGCCTGACGTGTTCCCATGTTTCTACGGAATCCAAACTGATCATGGCACTATTGAGAACATATGCAAATGGAAGAATGCAACTCTCAGTCGCGAATTATTTGGATTTATTGCAGATCGATTTCGACTATAGGATTACCATAATCACTGACAGGGGCAATAGATACAAATAAGATACGGGTATTCAAGACAGTGTAGTGTAGTAAAAATACAAATGAGAAAAATATACACCATGCATCGCTTAACGTGGTTATACAAGATTTGTGGTTATACATATATTTCAAACCTCATTACATAGTCACACCTACAAACATATTAAGAAAAAGAAGCTGTATATCTGACGGAATGTGAACATATGCTGAAGTCATTGTTTACCGACTACAGCAATGCCAACAATTCGGCTCTACCAAGGACGCTCTCTAATTGGACAAATAGTCACTTTAAAGTTTATTTTTGTATAAATATAAAAATAGGAGCTTATATTACATCTTAACTGATACATATAGACGTAATACACATTGTTAATATTAAAAGGTACCAGACAATTGATAAAAAATAAATTAACGGTGTTAATACCAATACACACATAAGTGTTCAATACATCGGAAAACCAGTTACATTGTGTAAGTAGCGCCATCTATGTATTTGTTTCTTTTACCTCTAACACCGATAATGGCTGATCTATAGTCGCAATAGATCTGCAGTAATTCAGATTATATGGGACTGATCGGTGCATTCTTGCATTTGGATACCCAATGGTAGTTGCACACGGGGGTTCTATGGAATCCAATATATGTATGCTGTGTTTAACTATAACACCTGCCTAATATGTAAGAGGATTTTACTATACCAACACATAAACAAGTAAAATAGCAAAATGAAAAGGTACAATGTAGACCGTTACCTACAGATGCAAAATGTGGAATAAGCGTCAAACAGCTTAATGAAATAAGCGCCTGAGGACTGAGTGAAGAAACAGGTATTTAAGTACAGACTATGCTGGACAAAAGAACTGGAAGAATGACAAAAAAAAAGATTTTAGAAAGAAGACGGGAAAGATTTTTAACCAAAGGCGTAGCGTGGAGAAGAATAAATGTTGAAACAAAATTAAAACGCCACTACATAAGTTGTTTAGCAAGCACTGTTACCCTAAACACCAAAGCTGCGGTTCATTTAGAAAGTGGGCAATCCCCTTAGTCTGTATACTGGTGAAGTTTCGTAAAAATAACAAGTATGGGAATCTATTAGGATACCATGCTGATTCATATCTGCTATATAACTGCTATACATATCGACGACTCATCAAATCGTCAGGGTTAAAACAATACACATCTCTCCTGGCAGCTACTCACACAAAGAAACAGGGATGTCGTTATGTTACTACGTGGAATATCGAAAAATGTATTCTGAGTACCATTTGGGCACAAATTAGGAAGCGGAAAGTGAATGGAGGGGTATTTTCTTCGTTACGATAGCGGTGGCTTGATGGATAAAGCAGAAGAAACATGTACAGGTGACTCGTTAACAGCCCAACAAAACGGTCATTGGTGTTTAGTTAAAAATGTCCGCAGGACAAAAATAGGTGCAGCGACATCTGCAGGCAGTTTGCTGAGTTCTTCATATTCAATACCGGTGCAGGAAGCTGCAGCTGCCTTACACTCATCAAAAATATATAGCTTGAATACACATATTAATAGGAGATGTCCACTTGGAGTACTGAATGGGTGGCTTTTGACAGGATCCTTCCTTAGAAAGAACTAATTAAAACAGCTTATCTTTCGAATACCAGTTAAAAATAACAATTGTAAATTTCCAGAATAATTAGTCATGTCACTAAAGTATCCCCACATTCACTTTCGTCCTATAAGTACGCCATCGAATGCACTTTTATTTACGTCGACAGTGTTGTTACAAATATGCTCACAAAAGCGGCTTCGAAGTGCTTAGTGCGGCAATAAAAATATTTTGAAAGAAGTTTTATTAAATGATTTGTCTCAAAGTACGAAATAAAACAGTTAGGGAAACATTTGACGCATCTTTGAATGATGCTCCAAATTGTGTACAGTAGCAGAAATGCTCATACTTAAGGGGGTAAGGATGGCATTCTTTAGACCCGAGTAGAAACGTGCGTTACACAGATAACGCCATGATAGTATAATCATTTCGGCTTCGTCATACGGTAATTTTATTTGTTATATAATTCAGTAAATATCCAGTTCAATTGGAAACCGCATTTGTTTATTTTCCAATCTTTGCTTGGCTATGAAAATTTGGACAAAAATTCCACTGTTTAATTTTCCCTCATACCATGAATTAAGTTCTCCTCAGTCACCCTGATTACCTTTAAGCAAGTAAATCTTTTTTTGCTAGACCTCACTCTCCTCAATTTGATACCCCAAATTACTATATCCCACTCTTCGTTAGGCTATGAAAATTCCGACAGCAATCCACTGTGTAATTGTCTTGTTTTCAACCCGCTCAAAAATTTGACCATAACGAGAGCCAGTCCTGACTGTTGGTGTAAGAAAACCAAATATCCCGAAAACCCTGAGCAAGGAAACAGTTCACGAAGCACTTCCGCGGCTTTGGCACAATGGCCGCTTCTTGCTAAGAGAAGTGCTTACCCTTGACTTGTGCGACACAAATAGAGGATGGTTCCTTCAGGTCACCCCCGATTCAGTTTTACCGTGGTGTCGGCCGCTCAACAGACATAAACGGCGTAACCACGAAGTCGCGAGTGACTCCTTGCCGAAAAAGCACTCGCGTAGTCACTCTCGCCCCGCCTTGATAGTTGCTACCGCTGCAACATGTGAGTGGTTTTGCCATGGGTGTTGAGCCGGTCTCACCATTATTTTCCTTATAGCAAAATTTATCCTTCCAGTTCCCCTTAGGACCCTGTTACACTACTCTTTGGGGCACCTACCTGTGCTGTGCACTATGTTTCTTTTGTATTTTTCTGTAAAATGTGTGTGTGTGTGTGTGTGTGTGTGTGTGCGTGTGTGTGTGTGTTTTTGTATGTGCGCGCGTGTGTGTGTTGTTTGTGTACCCCCACGTATTATTTACTTTACACTTGTAGGTACCCCTTTTTCCAGAACTAGATGCAATACGTATGTATAATGATGAACACGGTTATGGTAGCCCAATGACCACTATATTGTCAATGTTGGAGGTGTGAGTAAACTTCCGTCTTCCTCTTTTGTAAATAGAATACCCTGAAGTTTAAGAGAAACATCCGGTAGAAAAATATGCAGCAGTAATCTGCTCACTGAACTACTAAGGAATTATGATGGGCATTTGGATTTCTCTATGGCTGTGGGTACTGCAGTTCAATTAGATCAGTAGAAGAGGAACAGCTATCTATGAAAATTCCAGTCGCAGAAACTGGACGAGCAAATATATGTACAAAGAAGGTAGCTGTGAAGAAACGGAATAAATACTTAAATTGTGCGATGAAGGAAGGAAGCATATAAATGTCTACGAAACGAAACGAATACGAAAATATAAATTAGTAACGAATTAAATAAATAGGAAGTGAAGGGAAGCCAGGACTAAATAGTTGCAGGAACATTTCGAAAATATCCAGGAAGAATTGGTCGTCGTAAGGACTGATTTAGCCTACAGGCAAGTCAAAGCATTGTGGTTGGCCTGAGCAATGATAAGATGACGTGATGGAAGAAGAAATGGCGGTCGATACGGAGGGCTTGTGGGATCGAGTATTAGATTCAGATGTGACAGACAACTGGAACAGTTGCGTAAAAACCATTTAAATTTCTTAGATCACTGGGAAAGGTTGTAACCAAAACGTGCACTTTTGAGGCAGAAGACATCTTCGGTTAAATATCCTGCAGACTGTCTGCAGGTAGCAAAGACAGACAGTTCTGAGAACTTTCCCCACAATCACCTTAGCAGTTGCATTTCACACACAAAGACGCTGGCAAGAATTATACACGGAAGAATGGAAAAGAAAATGGGTGACCCGTTGATGATGATCGGTTCGGATTTTGGAGAGATAGAGGCACAAGAGAGGTATCTCTGTCGTGGTGCTTGACGTTAAAAGAAAGACATCTCCACTGGATCTGGTGACCTGGAATAAGTTTCTGGCAATATAATGTGTTATAGGATGTGGGAATATCTGAGGAAAATGGTCGTAAGACTACGACGAGTAGTACACAATATATGAACCAAGAGGGAAAAATAACAAACGAAAACTAAGAATAAAGTTCGAGGGTTAGAAAGAGCAGAAGAAAGGGATGTAATCTTTCGTCCCTACAGTTCACTCTAAACATCCAAGATGCAATGTGTAAGGGGTCCGTAGGCCCTTACTGTAGGTTTGCACTCGGCCCAGGTCGACAGGGCAAACTATTGATAGTGTGTCGAGTTGCGAGAGCGAGTGGAGAGTGAGTCAGTGGTTCCCGTGTGGCGGGCCGAGCTGTGCGGAAGCCAGCTGTTGTTGTAATGCAAAGTTTACCGACAAAGGGAGTGGCCATCGCCGCGGTTTAACCCCTTTGTGTTAGAATAATATGGGAAAGTGATAAAGTATAATTACGAGAGTGATCAGGGATATTTCTGTGCCGTTATTTTGATTTCGCGTCTACCGCGCCGGCATTATTTTGGATTTGCAGTGTTGGATTGCAGTGTTGGATTGCAGTGATTGTATCAGCGTGTGACGAATATGAATAACGAAGAAGCCTGTGCTGAGATTAGCCGTTATTAAAAGTGTATGACGAAGGCAGTGGCTGTCTCCTTTTCTTGTGTTTTTGAGACGAATATAGGTCTTGATTAGTGAAGCTGTGTTGGCGTTATTCCTGTCACCAGACATTTCATTATTACAGCATTGAGAAGGACAAAATGGAATGTAACAACTCCGTAGCAGTCCATTCCGATTGCCAGCCCCATTAGGTACACGGTCACATTATTAATTATTCATTTGGGCTGCTATTAGATCCCGATCGAGCGGGATACATAAAATACGGATGTGTTACAAATGGCAGGACGAAAACTGTCAGGAGTGGGTTTAAAATTCAGGACAAAAGGTTGTTAATGGCAAGGTTCGCTGATGACATTGCTATCCTCAGTGCAAGAGAGGAATAACTGTAGGACCTGTCAAATGGAATTAACATTTTAATGGTTACTGAGAATAGACCGCAGGCTCCAGGACGTGTTAGGCTCCATTAAGGACAAGGTGGATGCATTACACACTGCAGGCACAATGTGAATGTGGAGATGTAACATCGGCGAGACTGGAAGGCCAATAGCAACGCGCATTCTGGAACACGAGCGCTATATTCGTCTAGGGCAACACAACAAATCCTCCGTGGCAGAACATCAGCAAGACTGTGGAAAAGAAATAAAATTCAGCGAAGCCTTTGTGTTGGCCAAGCAGCCGGTTACGACGAAACGCAAAATCAGAGGGGCCATCGAAATACTTAAACACGCTAAGAACATGGATAGAGAGGATGGACTCAGGCTTGCCCCATGTTGTCTTCCAGCAATCAGAGCCCAACCGACAGCACTGTCAACACGAGGCACGAGCACTACCGGTGAGCATCTGCCGCCGCGTGGCCGACGTCCAGCACTTGGTAAACAGGACCAACTTCTCATTCGACGGTGACACCAGTGATGGCACATAACACAAGAGCCAATAGACAACAGAGGTTACCTTCTCCCTCCTCCGCAATAACCTATTAAAATCAAGTTCCCTCTCCTTCTTCCTTAACTGAACAATGAAACGAACTACCTTTCAAAATTATGACGTAATGGAATGCGCAGTGAACAGTAACGACAAAATATAAGGGACACTGCATAGCTAGAACGCACCAGTAGACCCAGAAGTAGGTCGCTGCAACCGTTGCCGAAACTTTGGTTCGTCTCCAGCAGCGGTAGTTTTTACATTATGATGCAGTACCATACCAAGAAAACTTTTACGTAGGCTTTTCCTTTCGTCTTGGCTGAGCACGTTTCACTTCCTCACATCCCACATTGCACACAAATGCCTTCAGAAAAGACCTCCTGATACTTAAATGTATATTTCTCTTCTGCTGAAAGGATTTTCTTCCCATTGCCATCGGTACCGATATAACTTACGATTCCTACGAACTTGTATTACACTCCTCTGGTATTTTCTTAAATCTTTATACGAGTTCACTTAAGAAGTCACTTGCGAACTTCGTTTCGTTGTCGAGCAAAAAGAGAATAATCGCCCAGCAGCATGATGGCGCTTCCTGATTTGTCAATTAAATTTTCAGCTGGCAACATAAAGACACTGATCAGCCAGAACATTATGACCTCCGACCTGCTATCGATATCAACCCGTCCATGCTTAGCAGCGACATCTGGCGAGGAATGACTGCTAGTCAGGCGCGGTGCCTGTAGCACGCTTCCGGGTGTAGAATAGAGAAGGCGTACGATCGGTTGAGCGAGGGCTGACTTCCAGGGGAACAGCAGCTTCCAAGGGAACAACTCCTTGATACCTCTACTGCAGAACAGAGACAAGCTGGCGGCGGCTCCATTACGCTCTGGGGAACATTCACATGGAGATCCATGCGTCCAGTGGATCTCGCGCAAGGCGCAAGGCGCCAAGTGTGGTGTCACCGCCAGACACCACACTTGCTAGGTGGTAGCTTTAAATCGGCCGCGGTCCATTAGTACATGTCGGACCCGCGTGTCGCCACTGTCAGTGATCGCAGACCGAGCGCCACCACACGGCGGGTCTTGAGAGACTTACTAGCACTCGCCCCAGTTGTACGGACGACTTTGCTAGCGACTACACTGACGAAGCCTTTCTCTCATTTGCCGAGAGATAGTTAGAATAGCCTTCAGCTAAATCCATGGCTACGACCTAGCAAGGCGCCATTAACCATTTCTAGAGAGAGTCTCACTTCTATCATCAAGAACGCTGTATACAAATGATGGATTAAAGTTAAGTATTCCAGCAGCTACGTACTTTTCTTTATAGCATTCATTACGTATCCTGTGTCAGACCTAACGCCAGCCTGCGTGAGTTGACGCGTGCATTTCGGCCTCCTCTAAATTAGTGTGCGTTGTGTTGGCAATCTGCCGACACAACACCAAGACGGTCAAGGAGTATCTTACATTGGTTGCCGACCACGTACATCCTTTTATGACGATCATGTTTCCCGACGGCTGTGGCAGTTTTCAAGAAGATAATGATCCATGTTACAAGGCCGGGACTGTGATGAAGTCTGGCCAAGCGCTTAAAGGCGCTACAGCCTGGAACCGCGCGACTGCTACGGTCGCAGGTTCGAATCCTGCCTCGGGCATGGATGTGTGTGATGTCCTTAGGTTAGTTAGGTTTAAGTAGTTCTAAGTTCTAGCGGACAGATCACCTTAGCAGTTAAGTCCCATAGTGCTCAGAGCCATTTCAACCATTTTTTTGTGATGAAGTCGTCCGAGGAACACAGTGGCGGGTTTCAGTCGATGTGCTGGCCCCCCAACTCGCTAGATCTGAACCCGATGGAATATGTCTGGGATGTGATTGAATGTGGCGCCAGAGCTCATCGTCCCCTTCCCGAAATGTATGGGACAAGGTGACTTGTGCGTGCGGATGTGGTGCCAACTTCCTTGAGCGACCTACCAAGGCCTCATTGCTTCCATGCACGACTAGTCGCCGCTGTTATCCGTTCCAAAGGTGAACATACCGGCTATTAGGCAGGTGGTCATAATGTTCTGGCCGGTCACTGTAGATGTTGAATTGTAAGTTTAAGGTATGTAGTTGAGGCGAAGCAGGCTTCCTTAAATTACTCTCATCTTTTGAATGTATTACGTGCTTTGCGACAAAGACAGCAGAAACATTTGCATTTCACTAATTGCATATGTTACGTGTAATTTATAGACACGTATAGCTATTAGGTAAAGATGTTTCAGTTTTCCCCTTGGTTTTGCTTATGTAAAGCTCCCTCCCCTTTAATTACTGCCTACGCTTTGAGAAATTTAACTGTCACTATGAAATATAAAACTATGATTGCGTTTGTTCACTTCTGGTTCTGACTTCATAAGAAGTGGAATGTTTCAGAGCATTGAAACGGAAATGGCTCTGAGCACCATGGGACTTAACATCTGAGGTCATCAGTCCCCTAGAACTTAGAACTACTTAAACCTAACTAACCTAAGGACATCACACATACCCATGTCCGAGGCAGGATTCGAACCTGCGACCGTAGCGGTCGCGCGGTTCCACACTGTATCGCCTAGAACCGCTCGGCCACTCCGGCGTGCTCAGAGCATTGAATACTGGTCTCAGAGATTCTTATGAGTTCACGTGTTAAAACATAAAGTAGAGATAGGCTTTCAGAGTCGAAAGTGAAGACGACAGTAACGGAAGACTCGTAGCAACTACTAGGTCGCACTGTGTGATGCTCTGCTGGCAGAGAGTTCTGGCGCCGTTTGACCTTTGGGACAGGGGCAGCATCTTGGCAGCCCAGCTTCCGGCGGCCCTGCACCCACCACCCCCACCCCTACCCCTGTCCTGGGCCCTGCCGCCTGCAGCAGGTTTTAATCACGGTAATGGCGCCCCACCCCCAAGCCAAACCCCTCCTCCTTCCGCCCCCGCCACCTGGCGGACGCGCTGTCCGTTACCGACGGCGGCTGCGCTCGCTGCCCACCGGCTGGACTCCACTTCTGCAATAGCCGCGATTCACATCTCTGTTTACTGTACACCAGAAACGGGGAAGTAGGACAGCGGTAGTCTCTCACACAGTAGGAAGCTCCACAACAATACCCAGAAGAGAATGTCCGAGAGATACTGAAGACTACAATTTAAGTGTCACGAATGAATCCATTATTCCCAGCATTGACGCATTTATTTAAAGTGAGCGGGGGCGAAGATATCTCCAGGTCAAAAATCTCGTATAGCTCAGCAGACTGCTGGGAAAGATCCGGTAAAGTTGTTTAAATTTTTGAACTCGTGTCTGTATATTCCCACAACAACAGTACTTTTGACTCGCCGATTTCTACAAAGCCCCTTCTCCTATGTGTGTGGTAAAAGTGGTTTATTGTCCTTTGTGGTTTTACGGTTTAGATTCTATATCCACGTAACATACATCCATCCTCCGCAAACCACTGTATAGTGCGTTGGAGACGGTACTTAGAACGATAACATACTCCTAGTTCCTCGCACGGCTGCCCCCAGCGGAGTTTCCAGCCCCCCCCCCCCCCCCCCCCGGCATGGATGTGTGTGTTATCCTTAGTGTAAGATAGTTTAAGTTAGATTAAGTAGCGTGTGAGCCTAGGGATCGATGTCCTCAGCAGTTTGGTCACATAGGAACTCACCACAAAAACATTTACTTCTAGTTCCGTTCGCGTATGAAACACGGCCTGAACGATTGCTTAAATGCCTCTTTGCACTGATCTAATGTTGTCTTCTTGGTCCAGGTAGGAACGATATGCATTAATCTAAAGGAAAAATATCTCTAGATTATTCACTTAATCCTGGTATTGTATTTTAAGTTCCACACACAGGCTTTAGTGGTACAATTTTCTACTATCAACCCTTTATTGCATATTTTGAAAAAGAAAATACGAAACTAATTCTGAAGTCTTTAAGTGGCTAATAGAGAGGGAAAAATAAACAAAACATTTCCGGAGACGTTACTTTGAAAAAAAAAAATTCTTCGTATTCCCTAAAGGCAACTTCACCTGCAAACATACCGTTACTGGGCAATAATCCAGTAAGCCATATGATACAATTTTGTAAAATGCTCAGTTTACTTTTGTTTCTAAGATACTTACTAAAATCAAGTCACATGCAATTAAAACATCATCTTAACCATTTTATGAACATACAGAGTGTTTTTTTCCACTGTGTACAACCTCTAGGAATTGATCAATGAAGAAGACCTAATGAGCTTATGTCAGGAAATGCATGGTTTCCGTGCTACAGACCGTTTATTCAGTCATACTTTATTACAGAGACTGCGATCTATTACGCGCTGTACCATGCAGCCAGAGTTACAGTATGCCTGGTTTCCTCATACGTCATGCCCCAGCACCGTCTCCTGCCAAAGAATTTGATAATGTTGTCTCCGATTCACTTTTCTTGTTGGCTCACTTTGTAGTGGATGTGATACAGCGTTGTACACAATGGTTCCGTATTCGAATCGAGAGCGTACCGACACGGTGTATATTACAGAAAGGCAAATGGCAACGGGTGGCGGGCAGCAACGGGGTATCAGGAGACCTAGCCCCCGCCCATAACAACTACAGTATTCAATATTTGCAAAAGTGTTTCGCCGTTTGTCTGAGACAGGCTCGTTCAGGGAAGCAGGAAAGCATGAAGGACGTACCTGAAATGTTCGAACACCAGACTTGGAAGGAAATGTTATTTTTATTTATTCTCGAATCAGAAACATACAAATTTACAGTAGCCATTTTTTTCATCAGTCTACTGACTGGTTTGATGCGGCCCGCCACGAATTCCTTTCCTGCGCTAACCTCTTCATCTCAGAGTAGCACTTGCAACCTACGTCCTCAATTATTTGCTTGGCGTATTCCAATCTCTGTCTTCCTCTACAGATTTTGCCCTCTACAGCTCCCTCTAGTACCATGGAAGTCATTCCCTCATGTCTTAGCAGATGTCCTATCATCCTGTCCCTTCTCCTTATCAGTGTTTTCCACATATTCCTTTCCTCTCCGATTCTGCGTAGAACCTCCTCATCCCTTACCATATCAGTCCACCCAATTTTCAACATTCGTCTGTAGCACCACATCTCAAATGCTTCGATTCTCTTCTGTTCCGGTTTTCCCACAGTCCATGTTTCACTACCATACAATGCTGTACTCCAGACGTACATCCTCAGAAATTTCTTCCCCAAATTAAGGCCGGTATTTGATATTAGTAGACTTCTCTTGGCCAGAAATGCCTTTTTTGCCATAGCGAGTCTGCTTTTGATGTCCTTCTTGCTCCGTCCGTCATTGGTTATTTTACTGCCTAGGTAGCAGAATTCCTTAACTTCATTGACTTCGTGATCCTCAATCCTGATGTTAAGTTTCTCGCTGTTCTCATATCTACTACTTCTCATTACCTTCGTCTTTCTCCGATTTACTCTCAAACCATACTGCGTACTCATTACACTGTTCATGTCGTTCAGCAGATCATTTAATTCTTCTTCACTTTCACTCAGGATAGCAATGTCATCAGTGAATCGTATCATTCCTTTCACCTTGCATTTTAATTCCACTCCTGAACCTTTCTTTTATTTCCATCATTGCTTCCTCGATGTACAGATTGAAGAGTAGGGGCGAAAGGCTACAGCCTTGTCTTACACCCTTCTTAATACGAGCACTTCGTTCTTGATCGTCCACTCATATTATTCCCTCTTGGTTGTTGTACATATTGTATATGACCCGTCTCTCCCTATAGCTTACCCCAACTTTTTTTCAGAATCTCGAACAGTTTGCACCATTTTTATTGTCGAACGCTTTTTCCTATGAAAGTGTCTTGATTTTTCTTTAGCCTTGCTTCCATTATTAGCCGTAACGTCAGAATTGCCTCTCTCGTCCCTTTACTTTTCCTAAAGCCAAACTGATCGTCACCTAGCGCATTCTCAATTTTCTTTTCCATTCTTCTGTATATTATTGTTGTAAGCAGCTTCGATGCATGAGCTGTTAAGCTGATTGTGCGATAATTCTCGCACTTGTCAGCTCTTGCCGTCTTCGGAATTGTGTGGATGATGCTTTTCCGAAAGTCATATGGTATATCGCCAGACTCATATATTCTACACACCAACGTGAATAGACGTTTTGTTGCTACTTCCCCCAATGATTTTAGAAATTCTGATGGAATGTTATCTATCCCTTCTGCTTTATTGGACCGAAAGTCCTCCAAAGCTCTTTTAAATTCCGATTCTAATGCTGGATCCCCTATCTCTTCTAAATCGACTCCTGTTTCTTCTTCTATCACATCAGACAAATCTTCACCCTCATAAGGGAAATGTAGTTAACACTGGAAGGCGACCGCCGTGTCGGTACCAGGCAGTTGGTCCGCCAGTACAGGGTAAGCCAGACGACAGTGTGGAACATTCTCCATGACAATTGTTGCTACCCCTATTATGTACAGCGTGTGCGAGGCTGACTAGCGACAGACTTTCCACATCGGGAGCAGTTTTGTCACTGATTTCTTCACCAGACAATCACGATTACGGTATCTGTGTCATCCATCTTATTCACAGATGAGGCCACCTTCACATGGAGTAACATCTTCACCTTTCATACAGTCATCCGTCTAATAGTATGCAGAGCCCCCATGGTATGGTTACACCAAATCATCAGCCTCTTAATGCGTAGGCCAGGATAACTGTAGACTGTATTTTGGGACCAGACTTCCTTCCACGTAGCCTGACAGACCGGAACTATGGGCGTTTCTTGTGGGTGACTTTTCTTCCCCTGCTGTTAGAAGTGCCATTGATGATTCGAAGGATTATGTGGCTGCCACATGAGGACGCTCCAACCCACTTCGCCGTTGATGTCTGGACGCATCTCAATCGTGTATTCCCTGGTCGATGGATCGGACAAGGGGGCCCGGTTGCTTCTGAAAGGCCGTATCTCCTGTTGTTAGAACAAATTAGCGGTAAGCCGTGGCTCTCAACGGTGCCAATTTTTGTATAGTGAGTACGGTGAGTACGAAAAAAATTCTAGATTTCAACAATAGAGAATAACATTCAACCCGTGCGAATTCTGGTTATGGGACCACCTGTGAAGTATCCTGTATGTAGAGCCAATTCCAGATGTGGAGATACTGGGGCAGCGTATTCATGCTTCCCTTAACACTGTTCAGACGCAGCCTGACCGATGTGAACGTGTGAGACAGATCATATAACGGCGCGCACACGGATGCATTGAACCACATGGTAGCCACTTTCAACACGTACTGTAGCTGTAGCTGCATGGTACAGAGTGTATTAAGCCGCAGTGTCTGTAACAATGTATATGTGAACAAATGGTATCTGGGACGGAGACCACGAATTTTCAACCTAAGTCCATTAGACCTTTTTTGTTTTGTATCCACTCATCGGTCAATCCGTAGAGTTTGTACACGTTGTACAGAATCAGCCTGTATTATTAACAGAATGTGCTGTGGTAAATCCTGGCTGAATTTTATTCTAGGTTCTAGTAACAGTAAGAGCAATAAGACAAATTTTCCACTTACTTGTGCAGATTGGTGTTGCATTTCTTGTCTCATGGTGGGAGAACATCCCCGGCACACTTTTTCTTTATTATCTATAGCTGCTGCTGAATTATATTGCTTGGCCTACCCTTCCTCTGTCCGGATCTTTCTAAGTAACAAATACATTGCACCACCTCAGTCCTGAACTGTTTGGTTTTAAGGGTTGCTAGGAAGATTTCTGCTTCAAATGCACTTCCTTTTAAGAGATCCAACAATTTCTGATTGAAAGATCAAAGCAAATTGCAAAAGAGTCACAAATAGTTCTATTTCATCAGAATAATCCAAGTTTCGTATCAGTTTCTTCTGTTCCTCAATGAAAGGAGGGTTCTTTCTTTTCTACGTACACTTCTTACTTCTTTTTGTTGCTTTCATGCTTTTGAGTTCACCATTCTTGTATGAGTGTTTGTGAGCACTGTCAAGGGTTTGCTGTTATAGTGATCGATTAATGACGTAATATAACTAGAAACATGTTCATTCTCAACTGTGGGGTCGTTATCACTGCAACCGTTGGAGTAACTGATCTCAAAACCACTCCCAGAAGGTAAGTCTAGTAGCTGCCTTATATTCTCCGCAGCTGCATCTTTCTAAAAAAAAAAAACTAATGTTCTTCAATGTTCAATTAATAACCTTGAAGACAATGTTAGATAATATTAATTAACTACTACTTAACTAACTAAAAATAACACCCAGCATTAAAAGCAGACCACTGGATGAGAACATTTATGCAGAAATTGTGACAAGACAAAATACCCTCTTCAGTGCTTTGTGTGAGTATTCGCACAATGTTGCACATGTGCAACATAGACAAACTTTCAGATAAAATCCGAAATTCAATGATTTGCACATATTTTCCTGTTGAATATTGTCCTACATACTTGCTTGGTTTGTGTGAATTTTTTCTGTTTCCTAAACTAGCTCTTAATAAAGCAAACGAGATGTAAAAATAGACAAAATTCGCACTCGACGACTTTATCTGCGGTCATCCAAGGAGCTTACCAGAAGTCCCCATTGCAGCTAATTACTACATGCGTAGTATCAGAGAAACTCTGCAAAAGCTTGGTTGAATTTGTGAAACATGGACCACTTCACTAAATTATCAACAGACGTGCACAAAACAGTTTCATTATTTACGTTTAAGACATGCAACATTCTTTAAGTGGTGAGTCTGCTAATTCAGTTCTGTCACGCTCACCCATAAGTCAAACAAACCTGTGGCCACTCGTGCCATCCAATATTATGTTCGTTTCATACCTCCTCTAAGGCCAGCTTGATGTGGAACGTAGACACTCCAGCAATACTCTAAGATGGAACACACAAGTGATATGTAAGCATTGAGTGGTAGACTGAATTTTTTCAGTATGCTGCCAGTGGACCGAAGTCTGCTATCTCCTTTCTATAAGACTAATCTCATGTGATCACTTTATTTCATATACCTGCAAATTCTTTCTCCGAGGTATTTGCACGAGTTGGCTGTACCTAATGGCGAATTATTGATACTGTAGTCATAGGATACTACGTTTTCTTCGTATTTTACTTGAAGTGCTTTATTATACGCTTACTTACATTTATAGCAACTTGTCAATCTTGGCACCACTAGGAAATCCTACTAAAATCTGATTGGACACTTTTGTAGCCTCAGACAGTACTTCAGTATAGATAACTGTATCGTATGTGAAAAGACTGAGGTTGTTGTTAATACAGTCTGCCAGGTAATAAATGTGAAACAAGGGAATCTAGCATCCCAATGCCGTTCTCTGTTGTTCCCCTTAAGTTCTGTCTAATTGTCTTGATCACTCTCCATTCAAGGCAAAGTGTTACAATTTGTCTACCAAGTAACCCTGAATCCAGTCACTAATTTCGCTTCATACCCTATATAAGATTACTTTTGTTAATATACGGCGGATATGGTTCCGATACAACAGACCTCTCCTTCGTAGGTGGTGTTTCTGAAAGGCCGTGTCTCTTGTGGTTAGACAACAATTTTGTAGACCGTATATGGTGAGAACGAAAAAATTACTAGATTTTAACAATAGGGAATAACATTCAGTATTTCTAATTATTCAGAGTTCAGATACAACTCACACAATCCTTATGTGATAGCCTCATATGATTTATGGTGTCCTTTCCTTCGGACATGTACGAAAGAATAGAAACCGCACATACAGGGTTATTCTTATTACCTTTTAAATCCTCCGAAGCGACGTAGATGGCGCCGAGACAAGAAATTTGATGTAAGATACATAGAGTCACATAGGTCGGGAAATACCCCAAAACAGGATGATAAAGTGTTGAACATGGCCGGCCGTAGTGGCCGAGCGGTTCTACACGCTACAGTCCGGAGCCGGTCCCATAGTGCTCAGAGCCATTTGAACCATTTTTTGCTGAACATGTTATGTCAGCAGATGATGTACCTCGAGGCACGTGCAGTGTTTGAGCCTATTGGTCTGTCGCACCTGAGTTTCCCGACCCAAGTCCCGTATTCACCCTGGCGTGGCTCTGGGCATACGAGTGCGACTTTAGAACGTGGGGCTCAGGGTTCGAGTCTTGTGCTTCGCACCCAGTATTTTCTTCACTGCATTACACAATTATGTGTTTACATTAGGCTAACATTTATTATGTTATTTACCGGTCTCGCATTCTCCATAGGTTTATTGCAAAGTACAGTACAACGAGTCCTATCGTATTGTGACACTAGTAAATGAGTATAAGGCTCCGAACTGCATCGTTAGCAGTAAATGATCTACATTTCCTTTACTAAATAACGTCTGTAAACAAAAAAAGAAGGGACAAAAGAAAAGAAACACAAAATAAGAACAGCTTTTACTTTGGTACAGCGAGGACAATAATTTTATAACTTTACGTTTCCAAAAGATCTCATTTACAAAAGGTGTTCGAAATATGCAGCGGTTGCTCGAGCGCAAGTATATCATCGATATCATCCCGACACGCTCAACCCCAGCCACTGCACTTATGGTGAGGTACGTCATCTCCTTACGTCACATGTTCCACATTTCTTGTTCATTTTTGGAGTACAACAAGACATTCCGACCCCATGTGTCTTATATTAAATTACT
Source organism: Schistocerca cancellata (assembly GCF_023864275.1). NCBI lineage: Eukaryota > Metazoa > Arthropoda > Insecta > Orthoptera > Acrididae > Schistocerca > Schistocerca cancellata. The sequence continues at coordinate 605,261,465 of NC_064630.1, forward strand.
CTTTAGAGTGATCTACGTCGCTTGAGGGGTTTTTAAACGTTAATAAGAACCACCCTTTGTGTATATATCGATACGGTGGGACGACCAAAACCCATTCATTCATTAGGGATGCAAACCACGTCCGATCTCTTGCGGAATCTGGAAATGCCGAGTAAAGGATTTATGGGTAGATGACACTACGCTAGTAGTGTGCAACAGGCTGGGAATTTGGGTCGTCTTGGAAGCGTGCTCGGATGTCCGAGGCGGTTAAGGAAACTGCTCGCATAAAGCGGAAGACTCCCGGTCTGGCACAAATTTTCTTCTGTCACCACGGATTTACTTCAGTGTCCAAAAGCGGCTAAGGTCATTGAAAACTTCTGAATCATATGATTTCGTAGATTTATACGGAACCCTTTAGACTCTGTTTATCCGATAACAAAACGTAAGAATCTTCCTCCGTTCACGGTTAGTAACTTAAGTGTCTCAGTCATACATCAAGAAGAGTATGAAATACACTTTTTTTCTAAGTCTTCAGTTTTCTGACTGGTTTGATGCGACCTGTCACGATTTCCTCTCGTGTGCCAACCTCTTCACCTCAGAGTAGCACTTGCAACCTACTTCCTCAATTATTAGCTGGATGTGACTGACTTCATCTACAATTTTTGCTACCATGGAAGTCGTTCTCTGTTAAGAGATGTCCTATCATCCCGTCCTTTCTCCTTGTAAGAGTTTTCCACATATTCCTTACCTATCCGTTGCTGTACAGTACCTCTTCATCCGTTATCATCATGTCAGTCCACTTACATTTCAACATTCGTCTGGTGCACCACATCTCAAATGCTTCGACTCTCATCCGGTTTTCCCACAGTCCATGTTTCACTGCTCCGAACATACATTCTCAGAAAATTCTTCCTCAAATGAAGGCAAGTATTTGCTACTAGTAGACTTCTCGTGGTCAGGAATGCCCTTTTTTCCGGTTTTTGTCTGCTTCTAATTTCCTCCTTTCTCTGTCCCTCATCGATTATTTCGCTGCCAAGGAAGCAGAATTTCTTAACTTCTCTACCTCGTAACGTTCAATCGGGATGTTAAGTTTCTAACTGTTCTCATTTGTGCTAATTCTCGTTACTTTCGTCTTTCTTCGAGTACTCTGAATCCATATTCTGTACTCATTAGACTGTTCATTCCATTCAGCAGATCACGTAATTTACTCACATTCTTTAATCTGTACTCAGCAGATCTTGCAGTTCCTCTTTACTTCCACTCAGCATAGCAATGTCATCAGAGAATCTTATCGTTTGTATCCTTTCACCTTGAACTTTAATTCCACTCCTGAACCTTTCTTTCATATCCATCATTGCTTATTCGATGTACAGATTGAACAGAAGAGGTGAAAGACTACATCCCTGTCTAACACCCTTTTTAATCCGAGCGCTATGTTCTTCATCGTCTACTCTCTTGGCTCTTGCACATATTGCATATTACCCGTCTCTCTCCCTATAATGTACCCACATTTTTCTCAGAATTTTGAACACCTTGTACATTGTCGAACCCATTTTCCAGGACGACAAATCTATGAACGTGTCACGATTTTTCTTTAGTTTTGTGCCTATTATCAACTACAACATCAGAATTGCGTCATTATTTTTCCAGATTGACATCTTACACGTCGTTCATTTTACACTTTATATACGTTTCTAATATGTTATGAAGATGACCTGATAGTCCTCGTAGAGGACGACCAGTGTCGTAGCCTAAAATGTGGAACATCGCAGCTGGTTACATATCATTGCAAACTAAACAAGTAGTAAATGTTCTATTAGTTTACCGCCTGTATCGTTTATTAAGAGTTAATGTTCGGTCTACACATTGCCAAAATACCTTTATTTCACTGAGTTCTTAAGCTAATACACTGAAGAGCCAAAGAAACTGGTACACCTGTTTAATATCGTGTAGCGCCCCCCGCGAGCAAATGGCATCACTCGACTAATATCTGAAGTCGTGCTGGAGGGAATCGACACCATGAATCCTGCAGGGCTCTCCATAAATCCGTAAGAGTACTAGGGGGTGGAGATCTCTTCTGAACAGCATCCATCCCAGATATGCTCAGTGTTCCGGTCTGGGGAATTTGGGGGCCAGCGGAAGTGTGCAAACTCAGAGGAGTGTACCTGGAGCCTCTCTGTAGCAATTCTGGACGTGTGGAATGACTCGTCCGACCAGGCAACATTCTTCCAGTCATCAGCCGTCCAATGCCGGTATTGACGGGCCCAGGAGCGGCGTAAAGTTTGGTCGTGCTGTCATCAAGGGTACACGAGTGGGCCTTCAGCTCCGAAAGCCCATATCGATGATGTTTCGTTGAATGGATAGCACGCTGATAGTTGTTGATGGCCCAGTATTGAAACCTGCAACAATTGTCGGATGGGTTGCACTTCTTTCACGTCGTCGTTGGCCCCGTTCTTGCCGGATCGTTTCCCGCCGCAGCGATGTCGGAGATTTGATGTTTTATCCGATTCTTAATACTCACGGTACACTCATGAAATGGTCGTACAGGTCGTTTTTTTTTCAATATTATGCTGTGTAGGCAGTCAAACATAACACTCCACAAAAACGGAACGCTACTACAAGCTGCTGTAAGGAATTTCTTTCTTTGTCGAATCCTATGGCGGCACGCTTCCGTCAAGCTTTTACAAAGAACTTGAAACGCGTGATATAATTCAAGTTATCTACTGACTATCATGGACGTTAGATCGATTGCATGTACAAGATGAATAGCTGACTGACTCATGGAAACCTAAAGGTCTCATACTCTACATATACCTAATATATCCATGAAATTTTGATTGCAAGTAATATATTTCCCTAACAATGCACCTTTTCAGGAAATTTATGATTTGGTTTTACCTGACCCACTAAATGCATTTGCCAATGTTTAGATCTACGCCTGACTCCAATAAGCAAGCTCTGGACTCTATGTTTTGTACACACCCAACTACGCCAACATTTACTGGAAGGCAGCAGTGCACATAGCCGATAGTGACACGATAGACCTTTTTGAGAATTGTATCATCGCATACGTCACATATGGTAATTTTCATACATCGTATTCAATCATTTTGACTGCATTACATATAATTCTGAGACATCGGTGCGTAGTTTATTTGCTAACGAAGGGAAGAGTGTGGAGTGAGAGATTGTTAAAATTGCTAAATTAAGGCTGCAATAGCTATAAAGAGGTGATTAAATTTTCAAAGCACGCTCTAAAGTGATTTTTTGTGACTGAAATCCACGAAAACTACAATGGTGTGGAGAGCTGACGAATGGTTGGGTTAATTGAGGTTGAATGCTCGCCAGTGTGTGGTAGGAATGGTAAACCCTGTTATCACACCCTCCTTGACCAGGGTACCGAATGGCATATATCAGCGGGATGAAGCAATACCCAGCAGTGCCTTTCTAACTTCAAACGTCTTGAGGAACAACCCAACTCTTGACCACTCAGTGTTCTGATATGTCACCCGTATAGCATATCTGGGATGTAGAACAAAATTTTCACTCTGCAGCGGAGTGACCGCTGATATGAAACTTCCTTGCAGATATAAACTGTGTGCTGAACCGAGACTCGGAATTGGGATAATTACCTTTCGCAGCAGAGCATTTGCCCGCGAAAGGCAAAGGTCGCGAATTCGAGTCTCGGTCCGGCACACACTTTTAATCTGCCAGAAAGTTTCATATCTGGGATATGATGGGAAGGCATCGGCCATTCGTATTCACGAACTGCCACCATATGTAATTGAGCCATGGCAAGGAATTCCTTTATATTACGTACTGGGGCAGTTTGTTTCCATGCCACTACAATTGCAACAACTCAACTGTGCCCATGGGCTTCGCATCTCAGTTAGATGTCGATGATAATGAGTTTTGAATGGAATGAAAGCTGAATCATTTAACAATCATTTCGTGATGAACATATTCATAAGGCTTTATAAATTTTAACTGGTGCTTCACGTCACTACACTTTCCACTTCCAGCAGAGTGTTACAACAGGATATGCAACTACAGCATCAAGCAGTAAAAGCTACTGGAACTATAGTCAGTGGCTGGAAGCCCTACCATCGATTTCCTTTTAATCCAGAGTGTTCTATTGTAGCGGTGTTGATTCGTTGGTGAAAGTCAAACCAAGGACCCGAGGGTACCCTTCCCAAACACTGTACGTGGCGGCGGAGACAGTCCGAGGCTGAACTGCGGCGTTGCGGCGCGGCCAGAGTTCAGACTTCCGCCTGCCCTTGCCAGCCAGCGGCAAGTGCTTCCCAACCGGTGGTCCATATATCTTTGTCTGCGTTTCCGCCCTTCAGATAACAGCTAAGCGGCAGCCACTGGGGAGTTCCTCACTTGCTGCCGCTCTGCGTGGTAACAGCGAGCCACTAGTAGTTACACCCTCAAGCCACTGTAGTGTAAACACTTATCAGCAAACCAGTGAATTCCCTACCATTCTACGATATTGATAAGAGCCTAGGAACCAGGTGTAACATCAGATACTAAAACAACACAAACAATTAGCTGTCTTTTTAACTGATGAACTGAGGATTACTCTCACATGAGACTATGTCACTTATTGCCTTGTTCATCAGCGGATTACTTGAAACACAGTATCTATTCGTGAGCGCACGCTGCTCAGCCCACCATAACTTTAAATGCCGTCTGGTGGCGCGCGCAAGTGACGCGATGAGGAAAGTACACTGCTTGACAGTTTCTAAGGACCAGAGACGTTGTTGCTCAAGAATAACCACAGGAAATAATGGGCGACGTGAAACACCGTTTATACTCTAATAGAGATGGAGTGGTCCAGGTTTCACCACATGGTAAGGAAAGATAACAGACATAAATAACGTTCTTGTTTGATACAGATCATATTCCCAACATAAAGGTCGATGTCGAACTCTCGCTATGAAATATATCCTCCTCGGGCACTAACGCACATTTTGCATCTGTTATTCAAGCTGGTTGTCATACTGTTGAGGGGTCCTTGCGAGATATTGTTCAACTCCTCTCTAAAGGAGGTTTTCAGTATTTGCACGTTTAGGGGAGAGGATGTTCGTTGAGAAACATGTCTGCCAAGAGATCCCAGTCACGCTCTACAGGGTGTAGGTCCGGGAATACGCGAACCTTTCTATACATTCAATATCTTCACTTCCCAGTGTGTCCGACATCTCAGCGGTCCGCTGTGGGCGGCCATTGTCCTCCGTGAACAGAAAGTCGGGACCTGCCACACCCAGAACGGATGTACATTATCCAGAGTAGTCTTTCTGTAATACCGCTGTGCTGTAGGGGTACTTAGTGCGAAGATATGCAGCGGTTTTCGGCCTTTGTCCATAATGTCTACACGTACCATAAAGCCTAGTCCGTGTTGATGGCATTCATGATCATTATCTGGTGTGTAACGTGCTTCTCTCTCTCTCTCTCTCTCTCTCTCTCTCACTCACTCTCTCTCTACGCTAATTGGTGACCAGAATCTCTCGCCAAAGTGGAGCGTGATTCCTTGGAGAAGATTACTCCGAACCATCGTTGCTGATCCCAGCGAACAAGCTCCGTACACCAACGAAATCTGTCTCTAAGATGGCTTAGCTGAAGTTGAATGCACTTAACATGCTTCCGAGAATGCAAACCAGTCTGATTTAATCGTCTCAAAATGGTTGTGGCAGAGGCACTTGTATCAATAACGGCAGCAAGGTTTGCAGCGATCTGCTTAGAGGGGAGATATCTGTCCTTTTTTCGCCATAGCACTTCCAGCTTTAGCGAACAGTCTTAGTCGCGAGATGACAGTTTTGGACACGCACATTGTGGCCACCCTAGTGGCACTTTGACCACCTTCGAGCCGTCCACATGCTCGTAATCAAACAAGTGATGTGTTTCACACATGTTGTCGTGCCATACGGAATGTCGCACTAATCGGTTCCGCTAAAACACCGTAATCCATGAAATGTCGAATGCATACAGAGCGTTCGTGCACAGAATTCGCTGTCATTAACACGTCCTGCCCTCTACATTTCCTTTGACTATCATTGGTCGGGGGTTCTGCAGCAACTGTCACTTGTTCCATAGCAACTGACATTTCTTCGTTAGCTAGTGTCAGTTTTTCCGTAGAACTTATGAAGTAGTGTAAGTAAGCGGAACAAGAACTAAAAAGGAAGCATTCTAGAGACGATGCGGGTCACGTTTGAGAAAGTCCACAGACTTAAGCGAGTATGACGAAGGGCTAAATGCGGTGTTCCGGGGCCTGAGATAAAGCATCTGGTTTGCTGTTCGCTTGCTAGTACCGTGAGCATCTCTGCAAAGTGGTCGAGGGACAGTGAAACCTTGAGCGAGCGAGGAATTGTTCGTGGCCCGCGCCTCGTCACAGGAGGTGGACGTTGGGAGATGGCAGCTCTGAGAAAGCAGAACAGGCAGATCTGATGAAGGAGTGTAATGCTGGTGCCGGTACAAGTTGCTTGGTTGAGTGATTTGGAGGGAGGGGACCAAACAGCGAGGTCATTAGTCCTATCGGATCAGGAAAGGATGAGGAAGGAAAACAGCCGTGCCCTTTGAGAGGCCATTTGCCTGACGCGATTTAGGGAAATCATGGAAAACCTAAATGAGGATTGCTGGAATGGAGGATTTGGACCGTCGTGTGTGCTAACCACTGCACCACCTCGCTCGGTCCGGCACAAGTATTTCGCAACGCACCGTTCTGAGCAGGTTGTTGAACACAGAGATCAGAAACACAGTGGGAAAGATCATAGATATCCTCTGCTACATCCTCTGCTACGCATCGATGCTCGTGTGCGTCAACGTCGTCATCCAGGCGAACGGCAGCTTGAAATATGTACGACTTCACAGATATAGGCCGACGGGGGCAGTTATGGAGGATATTCACCTGGACTTCCACGCGACCACTGTTAGTAATCGAAGGCAGCTGTCTACTAAGTGAAAATAATTGCAGAGCACTTCCCTCTCCTCATGCGTTGTCTTCGCTTACAGTAGTGACAACCTCCAGCAGGATTACTGTCCGTGTCACAAGGTCAGCATAATTCTACAGTGGTTTGAGCAGCTTGATAGTGAACTCACTTTGATGTCCTGTCCATTAAATTCGTCTTCTGCAACACATCTGGGAGGCAATCGGCCACCAGCTGCTCGCCCACACACGATCGGCCCGTAATTTACGGTATTTGCGTGACCTGTGCACAGATATCTACACCTACATCCACATACATACTCGGCAAGCCACCGTACATTCTACGTCTGAAGATATCATGTACAGCTACTAGCAATTTCCTTTCCTATTTAACTCGCAGATAGAGCGCTAAGAAATCTAACAGCACGCTTCTGCATTTTTTCGATATCTTCCTTTGACAGGGTGGACATCCCATAAGCTCTAATAGTATCCAAATTTGGTCGTCCTAGTGTTCTACGAGTTTATGCTGTCTCTGGTGCATCCGACGCCACATACGTCTTGAAACATAGCAAGGGCACTTAGAATCAATTTCATGCAGTATCACTGCAGTTTTGCGTTCTAAGGGAGGAATAACACGCTGTTAAGTGGGTGGTCACAAGGTTCTGGCTCATCAGGGGATGGTAGAGATGCAAGATGACATTATCAAACGATGAAAGTAGGTGAATCAATATCTGAAAATACATTTCAATTCTAATGCCTCGTCACTGCAGTGATGTGAAGGCAGAGGGTGAAGGTGACAGTATATGTGTAGGAATTAACTCCTCTTTCGGCTACCTCGGCTCCAGTGGTTGTGGCAAACACGGCGCATGGAGTTCGTAGTCGCCGCTTTACAAGAGAGAAAGGCTTAGTAAAAACACCGCAGAGCTGTGATCAGAAAATATAACTGTTTCACTTTGTGGTCTAGACCTTGCTGGTGCTGTTCATTAGCACTGATTATATTTCACAGCATTTACAGTCATAACGTCGCTTTCTTCCACTTTTCCATCATCAGCGTCGATCGTAGTTTCCAGACGCTACGTGGTCGCATCAGTCAGTGACAGGCTGCCTCACCCCTAACTACAATCCGGAACAGAATTGAAGAATCTCTTGTTTGAAACCTCATAACTGTCCTTCATTCCAACGCATAAATTTCAAATCTGATTCAAAGGCGCCTACAGCTTTCCTCTACGCAAGGGAATGGTGCGCTGAGACGTCACCCTCGGCTTCGACAACGCTTCAAACAGCAAGATGTCGACACCTGCGAAAAAACGAGCAAAGCCCAGAAGTTGTTATGGTGTATAAAGTGGGATAATGATGTCACAGTGGCACCAAATTTCCCGACCACTCTCCCAAACGCCACCGTGGACGTGTCACTCAAAGGTAAGGTTGCCTCAGACCCCTTCCTTCTTTTGACGCCTCTGCGATGCAGATTAGAACCTCGACGCCCAGCCGTAAAAGTACAAGGTTTTCTTATGGGTGGTCGAGGAAAATATCTCAAACGCACCACACTGCCGCTCAGAACCGACTCGGAATGGCGTCAGAGGATGGCATAAAGGGCGTCCATGAAACTGCCCCCTTTCCGTGGGACATAGTTTCCCACATATTTTGCGGCTGTAAACGACATTTTGCAGTGTGATGAGAAACAGGAAAACGTTCTTGGAAACCTTTGGCACTGCTGACACCTTCGCACGTGTGTAAAAGCACATTCTTAAACTAATAAATGTGAGTGAGGGTCGGATCACATACAGTGGGGTTGCAGCACCACGATGTCTATTGAGTAGGGTTGAATCGCACATGGGGTGTCAACAGCGCAAAGGTTGTCAAGATAATCGTTCAATTGCTCATTTCATTTGGAACCGTTGTTTTCGACCACAAAATGTTCGGCAATGAACGTCCAATGTAAAGGAATGGTTTCATTGCGCCCTTTATGCAACCCCCTGAGGATTTCTCGTTTAGATTCTGAGTGGCGGTGTGTCTAAAATGTTTTACTCGACCACTCATAAGAAAACCGCGGGATCTCGACTCTGGACTCCGCCGTTCTGACCTCCACAGCACAGGTGTGAAGAGAAGTAGTGAAATGTGGGTAAGACGGGCTGTCACGACCTTCTTATCGTGTGACAGGTCCACAGTGGCAACGGGCAGAATTTTGGTGAAATTTTGTGTGCCAGTCTGACATTATTAAGCCACTTAACACATCACATGAACTACAGACCTTTGGCATTTTTTTCTCAAGTGTCGACACCCTGCTGTTTGAAGCGTCACCGAGCCTGCGGGTGACGTCGTAGAGCACCATGCTTTTGCACTATTACAGAGGAAGTCAAATTAAACACCTTTCAGCCATATAGTTTCCAATCTTATTTCATTTGGCAACTAGATTCAGCGTTTTAATACGCCATCTTCAGGCCCGATGCGTAGGACGTTTCTACCTTGATTGTGATCGAAACAGTATATAATAATGGTATTAGTAGAATTTTGGAACAGCGGTCAATATTTCTGGCCCCTTGTTTGATCAGAACCGAGGTAGAATCTTCCTACACGTCGGTCAGGGGCCTGAAGATGGCGTACTAAAACGCCGAAACTGGTTGCCAAATAAAATAATGTTGGAAACTAGATGGCTGAAAGCTCTGTAATTCTACATTCTTTATCGAATAGCCGAGTCCCGCAAACATCTCTAAAGAGACTCTGATGGCTCCGAGCACTATGGGACTTAACATCTATGGTCATCAGTCCCCTAGAACTTAGAACTACTTAAAACTAACTAACCCAAGGACATCACACAACACCAAGTCATCACGAGGCAGAGAAAATCTCTGACCCCGCCGGGAATCGAGCCCGGAAACCCTGGCGCGGGAAGCGAGAACGCTACCGCACGACCACGAGCTGCGGACATCTCTAAAGAAATGGATATACAGAGATTACAGCGGAAGGTTGTAGGCACCTCTGAACCCAATTTGAAACTTAATCTTCGGAAAGGGAAACATTTACACGGTTTGAAAGAATTTATCCGTTAATTCTATTGCGCAGTGTAGTTCACTGGAGAATAAAGTAAAACGACACTTAAATGAAGCTCATATTTATAAGCGTCAGTGATTGAGAAAATTACCGCACCATGAAGAAATCCAGGAGCCGATATAACAAGGAAAATGCTCACTAAAACTACATAAGAAGAAACGCAAAATATACAAGTGCTCAATAGGCTGAGCCGTTGCGCAGCACTAAGGACTGCAAAGTAACAGCAAAAGTTCGTTGTATACTTCCGCCTGACGTTGTAAATCTCGGAACTGTTGGTGGCAAGCCACTGCAGTGGTGCGTGTGTGGAAGACATGAGCAGCAGGAACACGGACTAGTCGTAAACCCCGCGGCAGACGAATTTAACGTCAGCACGGCGTGAGAAGCACTGCTTCTGCATGTCAGAGACGGAGAGCAGAGCTCCATCTCGGGTGTTGGTGCAATGTGGGAGCACTGGGTGCACGAGTGCCATTTTTCGCCCCCACAGCTGTCGGCGACCGCTGTGCCTTTTATGTGCGCTCTCATTCTTTTACGTGGAATGACCTTCACGACAGACAAGATAGCCTCCTACAAGAATGACTGTGCAATATACAGTGTGATTCAGCTGCCCCCACCGATTGATTTGATGCAACCTCTAACGCTTTCATAAACGACTACCAAGATTTTCATATCCTCCTGTTCGTCAAGCGCAAACTATTAGTCCTACAGAATAAAATGAGCAGGACTATTTTGTAGGAAAAATATTGTAGTTAAATTTTGTAATTTTATGCGTTTTCGCTGGATGCCACGGTTTTCGAGTTGTTCAAGAAACCAGGGTTGGAAAGTCAGTTTTCTACATTTTTCTTGAATAATTCGAAATCTACAGCCTCAAACGAAAACATATTTCGGTTGCAAATTCAACTGCATTACATTTCCTACAAGAAGACACTGTTTAATTTCGCTACACTACTTATAGTTAGGGCGTAGCAAGCAAGAGAATGAGAAAATACTGTGTGTGGTATTTGAAAGCTTGGCGGATTTTATAAAACCAGCGATAAGGAGCAGCTGAATAAACCTGCGTATTGAAAACAGATCATCTTTTTCCTTTAGTCTCACTAAAGCTTTGACTACAATAAAGTCAGAAATACGTAACATTTAGACCTACATCTACATCTACGTCCACTCCTTGGCAGTATGAGGCAGAGGGCACTTCTAGCACCACTACAAACACCCTCCACTCCCCCTTTCTCCGTCCCTCCCACCACTTTTCATGTTCGATTCGAGAGTGAAGCTTGGGAAAAATAACTGTAGATAAGTGTCCCTTTCAACCCTAAATGCTCAGGTCTTCTCGTCTTGATCATTACGAGACGTTTGTGGGAGAAAGTAATATGCTGACCGATGCTGCTTGGAATACAGCTGTTAGAATTCTAACGGTAAACCTCACCATGACGAACCCGGTGTGTCTAAAAAGTTCGGTGAATGCTGTCAGACGAGAAACAAAACAAAATATACAAACAAATGTTCTTTATTGTCGTTCAAAATATTCACCATTCGCTACAACACACTTTCGACAACGTTCGTACAGCTTCCGCAGAACGGCTGTCACACGATATTTAATGGTGTTCACGTCCGCACGTCACTTCACCTTTCATAATCGCCTTCAAAGCCGGGAAACAAGAAGCCCGCAGGAGCCAGATCAGACGATTACGGACGGTGTTCTAGAACAGTTACCATCTTTTGCGCCAGAATGACTGCACGCGGATCGCGAAGTGTGCAGAGACAGTGTCATGGACCAGCATCCATTTCCCAGTCCTGTGCTACGCTGGCCGAGCCCGCCGGATATGCAGTAGCAATCGGTTCAGAACGAACTGGTGAAGCCGGCCGCCGGTGACCGAGCGGTTCTAGGCGCTTCAGTCCGGAACCGCGCGCCTGCTACGGTCGTAGGTTCCCCGAATCCTGCCTCGGGTATGGTCTTTGGTTAGTCAGGTTTAATTAGTTCTAAGTTTAGGGGACTGATGACCTCAGATGTTAAGTCCCATAGTGCTCAGAGCCATTTGAACCATTTTTTCGAACTGGTAAAATACACCATATTGGTCTGACCTGCAGGAACAAATTCCTTGTAGATGATGGCGTTGTTGTCGAAGAAGTAGGTCAACAGTGTTTTCACCTTGGATTTTTGCAGAAGGCTTTTTCTATGTCGCGGGGAAAACGGTGAACACCATGACGTCGATTGCCGTTTTTGTTGCGGATCGAATAGTAGCACCAGCTCTCATCTCCCATGACTATGGTGTTCAGAAGCAATGCCTCCTGGAAATGAAATCACCAGAAGTTTCCGTCCGTTTTGCTTTTTGCTCGTCTGTGAGCTTGTGCTGTTTAAATAGGGAGCAGATCTTCCGCTTACCCAGATCATCGCAGACGATAGTGTGCAGCGTGTCCTTGCTAATGCCCGATTCCTCCGCAACAATCTGAGAGTCCTCGCCGATCTTGTGCCAGCGTTTGTCGCACTTTCTCGATCTTTTCATCAGAGGTTCTGCTTGTCGTTGGGCGACCTGAACGTGGCTCATCCTCAGTTGCTTCCTTCCCTTCACGGAAGCGTTTAAACCATTCGTAAACTCATTTTCTGCTCACGGCTTCGCTCCCATACAGCTGTGTAAGTAGGCTGTTTAGATTTTTATATTGGTGATGCCACGTAAATCACTGGCTGTGCTGTGTGCAGTCTGTGGCTAGTTTGCATTGTTGTCTGCCATTGTAGTGTTGGGCAGCGGCAGCTGGATGTGAACAGCGCGTAGCGTTGCACAGTTAGAGGTGAGCCGCCAGCAGTGGTGGATGTGTGGAAGGAAATGGCGGAGTTTTGAAATTACATATATTATGACTTTTGATGATATTAAGGTAAATACAGTGTTTGTTCTCTATTAAAATCTTTCATTTGCTAACTATCCCTATCAGTAGTTAGTGCCTTCAGTAGTTTGAATGTTTTATTTAGCTGGCAGTAGTGGCGCTCGCCGTATTGCAGTAGTTCGAGTAACGGAGATTTTTGTGAGGTAAGTGATTTGTGAAAGGTATAGGTTAATTTTAGTCAGGGCCATTCTTTTGCAGGGATCTTTGATAGTCAGATTGCGTTGAGCTATAAAACATTGTGTGTCAGGTTAAGCACAGTCGTGTATAAATTGTTCTAAGGGGACGTTTCAGCTGCACCAACATTCCATGTGTCTTCATTCCAATCCTCCCCAATTTTTAGCAGGACGTGACGTTTAAAAGTTGCTCTATTGCGCTGTGACACTTCCTCTCACATTGACTACGTTCAGCTGTCAGCAGTCTATTATACAGCCTGTCACATGGAGTGCGTGCCGCGTATCGAATCTCCTCACGTCTCTGTAGACCCATGCACATGCATGCATACATGCGCCAAGTTGCCGTTCAGATATTACACCATTAACCGAACTTCTTAGGCACACCACGTACAACGCCCATCTTGTAGTACTTTACGCTCTCGATTTACAACACGAAGCTGTGACTAAACGCGCAGCTCCTTGCTGGATTTTATGTATCTCTTCCAATGTTCTATTTCGGTTAATGTCACACTATGATGACCAATGCGAGTGTTCTGAAACCACTTCTTTCGTGGATGAAACACATGTATTTAAAATCTTTGTAAGTAGCCTGTTTGTATGTTGGCAGCGCTATAGACTGTGTTAATATCGCTGACATTTCTCTGCGACCTCGGCAAGAGATTCTGTGATTGGACGGACTAGCTGTTAGTGAGTGGGTATGGAAGTGTGTGGACACGTTGTTCTTAGTGGAGACTCTGTGTTGGTAAGACATGCAATGTAAAGTGAAATGAAATGATGTGTCTATAAGAAAATATCCAAGGAAATGTATGATGATGAATGTTGTTGATAATGTTCGGGTAGTAGAATTATTGACAACTGTATAATTTTTGGAACTGGATGCCACATGAACGAGGTAAAATTTTCTAAACACATTTTTTGCTCTTCAACAAAATCTTTCTTCTTGCTAACCATACGCTTCCTAGTAGTTAGAGTCTGTAGTAGTTAGATCCGCAGCCCGTGCTCTTGCGGTAGCGTTCTCGCTTCCAGCCCACGCGGTCCTGAGTTCGATTCCTGGCGGGGTCAGGGGTTTTACCCACCTCGAGAAGACTGGGTGTGGTTGTGTCGTCTTCATCACCATCATTCATCCACATTACGGTCGAAGGAAGGTAACGGCAAACCACGTCCGCCTGGACCTTCCCTAGTCGGCGGTGCGGGTCTCCCATATCGTTCCCTACGCTCCTCGGAGTATGGGACCTCATCATCATCACAGTAGTTAGAATCTTTGTATTTAGCTGGCCGTTGTTGCTACTTGCTGTAATTACGGCAGTTCGTGTTATGAAGATTTTCTGTGAGGTAAGTAACTTATGAAAAAGAATGGGGCTTTCACTATCGGCATTCATGATTGAAATGAGTTTAGGCAATTAACAGAGTTGGAGGTAGTTCCGTATTTCTTTAATTTCACATTTTTTGGGATTTGTGTTATTGTTTGGATTTCTTGCAATTCAGGGCCATTCTTTTGTGTTTATTATTGGAAGTCATGTTGGCATGTATAAGTCAGATTGAGTTGTGCTTTTATATTGTGGGTAATAAATGGATAGGTTAAGTCTGCGTATTGTTTGTCAGGGAAAATTCTGTAGGTCAGTGAAAATATAAATAAAGAGTCAGTTTCACCTGTCGACCCTTGGCCGAGGATACTTGAGTCTAATCTCCTGATTTTCTTGTGTCTGAATAATTAGTGCGTGATTAGAAATTAGTTATTGTTTACTGCTAGCACGTATTTGTATGTATGGAATTTTCTTTGTAGTTGTAGTTTCTTATTTTTGTACTGTAGTGTCACGAGCAAAGTAGTTGTGGCATGCATGTGGGTTTGTCCGCCTCCGTAGTATAGCGGTAGCGTTACCGCCTACGGGCCAGGGTTCAATTCCCCCCCCCCCCCCCCCAAAAAAAAAACTTGAAATACGGCGGCCGAACCTCCGCAAATGCAATACGCATTGTTGGCCGAGAGGCCCTATTTGGGGGAGTTGGGCCGCCGTATCGCAAGTCATTATTTATTTGTACAAAATATCTCGCAGCCGCTTTTGCAACAAATTAGATATTTATTGTTTTAGTGCTTTTTACTTCTGGCATTTCTTGATGTGTAATATTGTGTTAAACAGTGTGATAATGATGTAACAATAGATTGCAAAGTAAATTGAGAAATGACAGTGACGACGAGCGTAGCTTCTTAGTACCACCCAGTAATGAACTGATAGATGTTCGAGACAGTAATTTGTTAATAGTGCATAGGGACATGGACCAGACGTTAAATAACGGGGTGAAAATTCGAACAATCAGTGAACAAGAAACTATTGACGATCGATCGGTCGGTAACAGTTCGATTCAGGAATGTGAAATAACAAAACAAAATCTTACAGATACCTAAGATTCAGGTTTTGCGTCAATACACTTTTATCAATTAAGTCTAGACACACACTGCTTTTCAAAATACGAATATTGCCTGAGCAAACGCACAGACGAAAAACACATAGGAATATGTTTCAGTCACTAATGCACTGTTATTGCAATTAATTAAAAAATTTGATCCAACAGACCAGAAGTTTCAAAAGTTAGACACAATCGAACAAAATCAGAAGCAACTTCAAAAGTTAGATAAAACTGACGAAATTGAACAAACACGTGAAGATTTAACCGCTGAGGTACACAAAATGAAATCGAAATATAAAAACATTTCTGAAGACGTGAAAACATAAATTTTTGAGCATTTCAGCCTATTTTTTCGCGATATGAAGACATATTACAGAACCATGAAGAAGCAATAAGAGAACACCTTGCAGGCTAAAACGGACTCTGTTGCATCTTCCGATACGTTTGCGCAATTTGTAAAAATCAGGAAAACTTAAAGGACACAGTAGATACGATCACAACACAAATGGACACTCTAAATCTTGGCTCAGAAAAACACATGGAGTATATCAGCGCATTATCGGAAAAAATAGCCGAACTTTCGGATCAGTTAACAAATTTGTCTACAAAGGTAGATGATTTAAATGATAGAAGACCGATGGTCTTTACTGACAAGTAGGAAGACGAGGAAATTATGAAATATAAACACAGTCAGAAACAAATTAATACGCAACTCAAAAGAGAAATACGGGAAGTACAATATCAGTTGGCACACGTGATACAAGAATTACGTGTTTCAGAGGATACTCGCGCTCCGACACGGGAAGAGGGATTTAGACATATGGAAAAGCCACACGGTAATAATACATGGTGTTTCGAAGATCTTGAAAGGCGTCAGCAGGGGGCACCGTGTCTTGAGGTGGAACCGCCGACACGACGTAACAATGACCGATTTTGCGACTCGCCGACACGATAGCTTTTTGTATAAGCTGTTCATCACAATGCGTAAATTTAAAACATTCCAGAATTCTAGCAATGACATACATCCACAAGCTTAGCTTCATCAATTTTCTCATTTTTTTCCTCCTAACTGGTCATTAGAGCATAGATTAGATTTTATGTGTGGCTATTTAGAAAATGAACCGTCCAATGAAGGTGATTTTTATCATGCCTTCCCTTCTGCATATTGCTCTCAGCCTACACAAGATCAAGTAAAACACTATATTATAATGATAAAGCATTTCGAACAGTCTGAATTTTCCAGCCCTATAAAATATTTTGAAGATATGTTACACAAGAAACAGTATTTCTCAAACTCATACAGTCCCTCAGAACTAATTCCCATCTGCTTAATTAAATTGCCTGAACATTTAAGACATATTATTTTTGGCTGGATGTTGTAAATATGATATCGAAGCTTTTCAGGGGCTTTTGCAAGAACTGGCAATCGACACGGAAAATCGAATGATGCAAAAAAGGAAAACAACAATTACACGTCACATCCACCACAATTTCGTGACGACAGAAATAATTACCTTACACGACAAGTATAACGTTGTAATGCAAATTGTGACCAAAACAGACACCACCCTTATGACAACCATTGGCAGAGTAACAATAATTATAGAGACAGATCACGTTTCCCTGGTAATGACTATGACAGAGACAACTGTGGAAATAAGCAATATGGGAACCAGAACAACTATTTTCAAGGGAGCCAAAATGATTCTAGGCGCAACAGTCCAACCCGTAATTACGATTGCGGGAGAAATTCTCCACCACTTAACCGACAAGAAAGAAACTACAGAAATTACCGACAAGACGACAGACTCTACAATCGTGACAACAGACGTGAATTTAAGCAGAACTGACGTAATTCAAGTAGGACAGGGCCCTCTCGACAAGTTGGTATTGTAGAAATTAGACCTCCAAATCCCAGTAACGTCGCGCAACAACAGAGAGATAATAGACAATGAGTCGCACCGCTGCTACAAAGCGTACTTATGAGGTTGACGACGTAGCTGCCATGACTATTAATTATGTGAAAATGGAAGACATAAGGAACATTTTACTCCCAGAACATAACATGAAAAATAACAATACTGCATATCCTGTAATTCACATCACCACAAATGACATAAAATTTACTGCAGTACTTGGCTCCGGCAGTCCCATTTCGGTAATTAGTGAAACAGCTTTCATTAAATGTAACAAATCGAACGATTGCCCCACACTTCCTTTACATAAAACTGAATTATAAGGTGCAGTTTTTGGACAAAGTGTAGATGGACGCCAACAAACTATATTAGAAATATTTTGTCACAGCCACAGACTTATTATGAATTTTTTTATTGTTGCATTATTGTCGATGGAGATTATATTAGGTATAGTTTTTTTGAATGAGTATACAGCAATTTTAAACTTTCACAACACTGAAATAAGTTTAGAGAAAGAATGTAAGTCAGTAGATTTGAAATTAGAAGATTGACTTTCAATCCATGACGAGGAAATCAATCGGCTTTACCTTTCGTTAGATCACAGTTTGGAACTTTCGACGGAATTTGACACTAATAATCACTCTGCAAGTACTGACATGGATGATATTGCTGAATTATTAGATACTAACGTTTTAATTCAGAAAAAAGTTCAAAAGATTGAGAAATGTAATGACACTGATAGGGAGGACCTTCCTGACGTCTTACAACCACATTCCACAGTTTCTTCTCACAATATAAAAACAATTAAAGAATTTCAGAACAGATTTCGTGTCGTCAGCATGCATAATTTTTCGTCAGACAATACGTAATTCCGGCACATTATAGGGACCATGTTAGAACAGAAATAGTCTGTGCTTGACGATGGTATTATTTTAACCAGCGGTAAGTTCATAAAATAATCAATTACATGTTGTTCAGAAGAAAAGCTAATCGATCACGCTTGTCTTCGATTCAAGACAAACAAATATTATAATCATTCCTGAAACAGACAGGCCGTATACGTTGGAAGAATTTCTGCAATATTTCTATGTCGTAAAAGTGTTGTATCCGATTTGGGAATATATTAAAAGTAAATAGCATGAAAAGACACACACGTAGATTCGTCATTATTATTTAGTTAGAAATAAAATACTTTTCAAACGTTGCACTGTTGATGACAAGCAATGGGTACTTTGTATTCCTGACAATTTTGTTAATAAGCTCATCTGGTACCAAAAAAAATGATTCAAATAGCTCTGAACACTATGGGACTTAACTGCTGAGGTCATCAGTCCCCTAGAACTTAGAACTACTTAAACCTAACTAACCGAAGGACATCAAACACAACCACGCCCGAGGCAGGATTCGAACCTGCGACCGTAGCGGCAGCGCGGTTCCAGACTGTAGCGGCTAGAACCGCTCGGCCACTCCGGCCGACCATCTGGTACATTCATGTGAGTTACGCACATTTTGGTCCACGAAAATGTTATCATATACTTCGGATTTCTTGTTACTTTAACAGCATTGAAATGAGAATTAGGACAGTTCTGTCTACTTGCAAACTTTGTCAAAAAGCTAACCCATTTACCATCTCACATCGTGCTCCATTGCTTCCTATTATTCCGATTAGATTAAAAGAATTAGCTGCAGTTGATTTTCTGGGACCCCTTGTTGAAACACCGCTACGCAAAGCCACTGGACGTTCTGTATCCAACACCCTTGTTAAAAATGTCTTACGTGAAGCTGGACACGTTGACAAGGTCACTTCAGATGATGGACCACAATTCAGATCTGCTATTTGGTCACTCATTAATTGTACTCTCCACATTGTAACCCGTCTGAATGCATTATGAAAGAAATTAATAAGCTGTGCAGACTTTATTGTCACACGAAGCATCAGCATTGGGACAGATCATCATCATCATCATCAGCCAAATCAATCATTAGATGATGTGGCCTCTTCGAGTCGTGGATTCAGGTAGGCTTTCAGAAGTCTTCTCCAAGTGGGACGGTCTTGGGCAGTTCTCTGCCAGGTGTTACCAGCGATCTTCTTGATGTCTTTGTCCCATCTGTCTGGTGGTCTTCCTCTAGGCCTCCGGTGCTCTCTCGGACTCCACTCCAGTACTAGCTTCGTCCATCTGTTGTCTTTTCTTCTTGCGACGTGGCCAGCCCACTGCCATTTCAAGGAACCTACTCTCTCTAAGATGTCAATAACCATCGTCACAGACCGGATGTCATCTGCCCTTTTCCTGCCCTTTCTTGTATAACCCAGCATTGATCTCTCCATGGCTCTCTGTGCTGTCCTAAGTTTCCCTTTTGTGAATGAGCTCAGTGTCCATGTCTCGCATCCGTACGTCATCACAGGAAGAATGCATTGATCAAATACTGCTTTCTTCAGATTTACTGGCATTTTTGATCTGAATACTTTTGAATTCTTCTTGGCCAGATTATAAATATGAAGGGAGACATAAGACCAGAAATCTATCGACGCATCAAGCTTGGTTGGCAAGCATTGGGACAGATACTTATACTTATTTCAAAATGTACTGAATGAAATGCCTCATGACTCCATCTACTCTTGTACTGAAGAATGAGGAACCACCGAACACAATCAGAGAGCTTGTACCTTTTCCGGATACATGTAAACGTTCACATAAAGACATAATTGATTAGGCTATTAAAAATGTAAATTCTGCTGGAGGAAAACGGAGAAAACTACACAGTAAGACAAATTCAAAGAAACTGCACATTGGTCAAAAAGTTCTTATTAAAGTCTGTATTACTACAAATGTTATTTGTATCATCATGCTCTTTACTGCAATGATGTTTTCTTTACATTTATAATTGTATTCTTATATTGAAAAACTGTAATTGTATAGACATCAGTTCTTCAAGTTAGGTAAATGGTAGGGATTCTGTTTACTGGACACATTTGTCTGGTGGTCATACTATATATATCAAATCTCAGAGACTATATGACTGTTTTAGTGCTTGCACGTATGTTGATAATTTAGCAAGGGACTGGTTAAAAGCATTGTTGGTTGTAAGGATATTGCAAAACAAAATTAGTGAGTGGACAAGTGGTGGTTCAGGGATTTGTAATACGCAGCAATACTGACTACGCAGTAGTGGCTCATGGACTTGCTATATTATCCTAAAAACTGTTCAGTCGTAATGGTGCACACACGCAGCTGTAACAGACGGCTGCTGGCCATCTCTACAAGGACTACAGTGTCCTGCACCTTTGGTGACCGACTACTATTATGATCTCTACTATGACTATAGTGGGTCTGCTCCGTGGTGATTCACCAATAGTACCAATATTTTTTAAGATTTCGACTGATACTACTGGGGGTCTGTTCTGTTGTGGCACATTACCAATCTCACAATACCATTTCAAAATTTCATGTCAAGAGTCAGCACTGTGTTTCCATTGGGATGACAACACAACTTCTTCAAGGCCGCAAGGTTGTGTGCTGCTTACTTGTGGATTTTCATATACTGCTGGCGTAGACTTCTCTTCTCGTGAGTTATTAGGACTGTCTTTAGGAACTGTGAGAAGAATTTTTACTTTATTGACCTACAGCATATTACTTAACCTTTGTGTGCATCTGCTCTATTTGATATTGTTACTACAAAAACTTTAACAACTTAGTCTTGGCGACTGCCCAAAACACTTTGTAAAACTTTTTGAGGGGATCAGGGGGGCTATGTAAGTATCCTGTTTGTATGTTGGCAGCGCTCTACACTTTGTTAATATCGATGACAGCGCTCTGCACTCTCGGCAAGAGATTCCGTGCTTTGATGGACTAGCTGTATGGACATGATATTCTTAGTGGAGACTCTATGTTGGTAGGACATACAATGTAAAGTGAAATGAAATGGTATGTTTATAAGAAAATGTCCAAGGAAATGTATGATGCTGAATGTTGTTGATAATGTTTGGGTAGTGGAATTATTGACAACTATATAATTTCTTGAACAAGGTAAAATTTTATAAATACATTATTTGCTCTTCAATAAATTCTTTCTTTTTGTTAACCATATGCCTCCTAGTAATTAGAGTCTATAGTAGTTAGAGTCTTTTTATTTAGTTGGCTGTTGTTGCTACTAGCTGTAATTGCTGTAGTTCGTGTTATGAAGATTTTCTGTGAGGTAAGTAACTTATGAAAAAGAATGGGGTTTCCACTATCGGGATTCGTGACTGAAATGAGTTTAGTCAATTAACAGAGTTGGAGGTAGTTTCATATTTATTTAAATTCATATTTTTTTGATTTGTGTTATTGTTAGGATTTCTTGCAATTCAGGGCTATTCTTTTTTGTTAATTATTGGAAGTCATGTTGACAATGTATAGCATTCAGATTGCGTAGGGCTTGTATATTGTGGGTAATAAATGAATAGATTAAGTCTGAGTTGTCTTTGTCAGGGAACATTCTGTAGGTCAGTGTTTAACAAAAAATAATTAAATAGTTAGTTTCATCTTCCAAACGAGTCTTTCTGGTACACAGTTACCCTACAAGTAGTTTTATATGATAGTTCCAATTCACATTCCTCTGGATGGTTTCTTTTACATAGTGTACAAGTGTTACTGTTACGGTTGATTTTTCACTAACAGCAAAAAATTTTGTATGTCCATCCTTCTGACTGAAAGTTTCAGGGCCATCGGCCATTCACTTATGTACTAAAATGGAACACCTACAGCCGTCCTTTCGATGTTGGTTATTATATGGCTACCAGTTTCGGTGACTCAGCACATTATTTCGAGGCCTTAACTGACGCTGAGGGCATCAACTCCAGTCGTATACACTAACCCATCAGTTGCCAACATTAATGGACTAGATTCTGCGGTCTTTAATGACTATGTTGCTTGCCAGTTGATGGCTGGAGACACAACATCTTAGTTAAAAGTCTACGGAAACCAGTTTATAGATATTGCCCACTGATGGAATCATGTATACAATTGGAGTCAACACCCTCAGAGTCAGTTAAGGCCTGATGATGGTGTAATGAATCGCTGAAACTGGTAGCCATATAACAATCAACACTGAATGGACGGCTGCAGGTGCTACATTTTACTACAGTAGTGTAATTAGTGAATAATTTTTCTCCTCGCCTGTTTATGTGGGGTACTGTGGTATCACGTATCGATAACACTTCACGAGTGTAATAGCATCGAAACTACAAGTATCCATGAGACGCCGATAGAGGTCGTGCGGGATGTAGTGGAGCCAATGAGGCATGCCCGCGGGGCCACAACTCTAGCGTCTCGGTACCTCAATCTCCCGCTTACTCCACAATATAGGAGGGCAAGCGGCAGCGATACGGCGCACTCGTACTAGGAGCCACATGGCCACTGATCCGTTTTCGTCGTTTGTGCTTAAGTATAGACAGGCTTCTCCATGTGGTCGTTGTGATAGCTGCATCCATATCTTATTGCATGTTTTGTTCTGAGTCTGCAAGTCAAGTAAATCTTCTGTTTGTTGTGTTAAATTGTTCGCTAACTATTTCTGCTCCTATCATGCTTTCCTACGTCGATAGTTCGGTGGCCAATTTCAAATGGTTCAAATGGCTCTGAGCACTATGGGACTTAACACCTGAGGTCATCAGTACCCTAGAACTTAGAACTACTTAAACCTAACTAACTTAAGGACATCACACACACCCATGCCCGAGGCAGGATTCGAACCTGCGACCGTAGCAGTCGCGCGGTTCCGGACTAGAACCACTCGGCCACAACGGCCGGCTTGGGAATTTTTCCTTGCCGTAGCGTACGAAGTCGCGCGCAACAAATATGTTACTTTTATTTCTGTTCAAAGTCCACTGCCACTCCATGCAACAATCATTGATTGTCTCCTTTTTACATCTGCTTATAGTTTTGTAGTATTGCAGACTTCTTATATACAACATCATCGCCAGCGATCATACAACGTTCTCGACTCGCTCATTTATATCAGCATCATCTTCTTCAAGGATTAGCCCTTGTGGCATGCTCAGCCTCAAAACTGTACACACTATCTCTTTCAGGGGCGCCCAACGTTTCTCTTTCTTCACGGACTGTATAGCATTACTACTTTAGCTAGTATATCATTAAATGTACGTTGGACATCTTCTCTGCAGTTCATTCCATATGTTTCAGTTACAGTTGCAATGGGTCCTACGTTTATTTCTTGTCTAATACGTGGAGGAACAACACGGGGGTATTAAACCTCTGACAAGTTGATTCGCAGTAACTGACCCTAAGTGCAGGAGTAACGAAAACACATTGTAACTAGGGTTGGAACCTCGCCACTACTTGAATTTTGAATCGAATTCATCAGCAACAGCGGCGAAATCTTCCGGTGTAAGAAGTCACCCTCGTTCTGCCAACAGCCTTGTCATACATGGCGGGGAGCGGAAGAGGTTCAGGGCACACTCATGCTCTTGGGCTGGCAAACTGTTCCTGAAAGGCGGAAGAATCAGCACTGAACAATGGCATTCGGAAGCAGAAGGTAATGGAATCCACTACATTATAGACACATATTGTGCATCGACGGGACATGTGGCCTTATTCGAAAAAGTGTCATTATCATCTCTCCATTGACAAAAGATTCCGTACTGGCCCCGATTAGGTTTTCCGGGAGGCTACTGCCAAGGGGGACGTAACCAAGGGAAAAATATTCAATATTCAACAAAAGGATAACGCTCCACGACTAGGGGCGTGGAATGTCAGAGCTTTGAATGTGGTAGGAAAGGTAGAAAATCTGAAAAGGGATTTGTTAAGACCCAATCTCGATATAGAGAGGGTAGGATTCATTATGAACAGCAAGGTAGGGGAGTGAGTTACTGAGAACAGTTCGGTGATAGGGTTGTTCTCACCAGAATCGACAGAAAATCAACAGCAACAATAATAGCTCAAGTAGACATACTGATGTCGCATGCAGAAGGTATAGAGGAAGGGTATAAGGATACTAACAAGTACTCAGTAAGTAAAGGGAGACAAAAGTCTAATAATATTGGGTATTGGATTGCGGATATAGGGGAAGGAATAGAAGAAATAGTTACGGAAGAATTTGGGCATGGAAGTAGGATTGAGAGAGGAAAAGACAAATTGAGTTCAGCAATACATTTCACCCAGTAATAGCGAATACTCTGTTCAAAAACCACAAGAAGAGGGTGTACATTTGGAAAAGACCAGAAGACACGGGAAGATTCCAGCTTGGTTGCATCACGATCAAACAGAGATTCCGTAATCATGAATTGCAATTGCAATTTGAGAGACTAGTCAGGAAGAATCAGTGTGAGACGAAGTGGGATGCTGAAGTACTAAGGAATGAAGAGATACGCTTGAAGTTCTCTGAGGTTACAGATACTGCGATAATGAATAGCTCAGTAGGCAGTTAAGTTGAAGAGGAACGGACGTCTCTGAAAAAGGAAAGTGACAGAACTTGGATAAGAAACCATAGGTTCAAGGAAGGTAACTGCGAGGGAACCATGTGTAACAGAAAAAATACTTCAGCTAATCGACAAAAGAAAGAAGTCCCTAAATGTTGAGGGAGCTTCTGCAATACAGAAATAAATGTCACTTAGCACTGAAGAAAACAGGAACTACAGGGCAGCTAAGGTGAAATGGCTGCAAGAAAATTGTGAAGATACCGAAAAGAAACGATGACGAAAGGTCTGACTCAATATATAGAAAAGTCAAAACAACCTTCGGTGGGGGAAGTGACGACAAAACATCTTTTCAAGTTGGGGTGTAGAATGTATGGGACGGATGATACACCATCAGACTTTCGGAAGAAACATCCCCATACAATTCTGAAGAAAGAAAACCGGCCAGTGCCAGAACTCCCCAATAATACAACACCAATAGCCGTTATTTAGGTTTTATTTTTAGGCTACCAGTTTCGACAATACGTTATTATCTTCAGGCCTGCTTAAATCGAGTAGCCGTCGTGTTTCCAAATACAGCAACACTTTTACCGGATCTCGTGAAGATTATTTCACAGGGCATGCGTGCTCCTTCGATAGCTGTCAGGAACTGTCAAACCATCCACTCAGATTAGAGTGCCAAAGATCCTGTAGTTTGAGTGGATGGTTTGACAGTTGCTGACAGCTGTCCAAGGAGCACGCATGCCTGTGTGAAATAATCTTCACGAGACCAGTTAAAAGTGCTGCTATTTTTGTAATAAGAAGGTTTCTCGATTTAAGCAGGCCTCAATATGACATAATGTATAGTCGAATCTGGTAGCCTAAAAACAAAACCTGAATAACGGTGACTGGTGTTGTATTATTGGAAATTGACCAGCCGTAGTCCCTCACTCCAGACAGAGGATGGAGTTACATTCAGTGCCAGAACTGTCGCACAATCAGCTTAATAGCTCCTGCATCCACGTGGTTTGCAACAATAATACACAGAAGAACGGAACAGAAAGTTAAGGATCTCTTAGGTGACGATCTGTTTGGCTCTAGGAAAGGTAAAGCCACCAGAGAGTCAGTTCTGACGTGTTTGACAACGGCAACAAGACTGAAGTAAAATCAAGATACGTTCATAGGGTTTGTCGACCTGGAAAAAGCGTTCGACAATGTTGAATGATACAAGATAAAAGGGGTAAATTATAGAGAAAGATTGATAATGCACACCTAAGTGAAAGAACGAAGGGGAATAACAGGACTGGACATAAAGGACGGAGTGCTCGGATTAAAAATGCTGTAATACCGAGATGTAGTCTTTCGCTCCGACTGTTCAAAATATACAGGGTGTAAATTTCAAGTTGACGAACCAGAATAACTCAAAAAATAAGTTTCACACGAATAAAGGTGTAGAATCAAAAGTTGATTATTTTCGAGGGGAACATCTGCTGATGCTAAAACTGGCCCACATATAAATTTTTACGCAGATTCGGATAAGTTTTGCTTCTTTCGTGTTCAAAATTTGTAACATTCTAATTCCTCTCTCTCAAACCTCACCCTATGGGGAGAGAGGGGGAGTTTTAGTTTTAGCGAATCAAAATTTACGAAATAAATAAGTATTTTTCATTTATCCGTAACAATTTTCCACGCAAAAATTAGAACACGGATTATCTTCAGTTACAGAGCTGATTACTAAGAATCAAATCAAATGTTTAAGACAAAATGCACGTAGTTTTTATGTAGAGTCTGATTCTGGAATAAAAAATGGAGGTTCCCATTTGAAATTTTAAAGTTGCCTCCAATCCCACACCCAGGGGCTGGGGTGGCGGGCTAATTTTAGCACCAGCAGATGTCCCCCTCGAAAATAGTCAACTTTGGGTTCTACACATTTTTTCGTGTGAAGCTTATTTTTCGAGTCATTCTTGTTTGTCAACTTAAAATTTACACCCTGTATAACGAAGTAACAATGACGGAAAAAAAAGGAACGTTAACTAGTGGGATTAAAATTCAGAGTGAAAGGGTATCACTAGTAAGATTCGCTGATGACATTGCTATCCTCAGTGACTGTGAAGAAGATTAACAGGGGCTGTTGAATTGAATGAGCAGTCTAATGTGTACAGAATGTGGATACAGAGTAAGTTGCAGAAAGACGAAAGCAATGAGAAGTAGCGGAAATGAGAACAGCGAGAAACTAAACATCCAGTTTGAGGATCACGAAGCAGACGAGGTTAAGGAATTCTGCTACCTTGGCACCAAAGTGATCCTTGATGGTCAGAGAAGGAGGACATAAAAGGCATTCTGACACTGGCAAAGAGGCCTAGTATGAAATATAGGCATTAATCTGAGGAACAAAAATTCTGAGAATGTGCGTTTGGAGCACAGCATTGTATGGTAGTGAAACATGGACTTAGGGAGAACAGGAACGGAAGAGAATGGAAATATTTGAAATGTGATGCCACAAATGGAAGTTGGAAACTAGATCGTCTGATAAGGTATCGAATGAGGAGTCTTTCCGCAGAATCGGTGGGCAAAAGAATGTGTGGGAAACACTGACATGAAGTAGAATGATAGGACTTGTGTTAACATATTTGGGAGCAGTAGAGGGCAAAAACTACAGAGGCAGACCGAGGTAGGATTACATTCAACAAATAACTGTGGACGTAGATCATAATTGCTACTCTGAGATGAAAAGATTGGCACAGAAGAGTAATTCGTTACAGGCCGCAATCAAATCAAGAAGAAGACTCATGAAAAAAGGTAATGTATAGCATCAAAGGAACGGCTACTACTTCGTGAAGTTTAATTCATGTTTCTTTAAGTGCCTTACGTTTTTAAGTGCGTTGTATGGTTCCACAGAAGTGCCTGCATCTTGTAAATTTTACCTCATCTGAAATGGGAAACATAAAATTACCGGATATTTAAAATCTCTTTGCTATTCAGTTGCTGTCCATCTATATCAGTTTTATTTTGTATATCGATATTCACATTCCGATCGTTTATGTGTAGAATGTGGTCGTAAAGTCTCGATCCATTTCCTGAATATAATGGATGCATTTAGGTAGTACGCTTGTGTATTTATTTTCAACGTATGCATATACTTTCATTGCAAATCACTTCATTGAAGAGCAGGCCTGAATACATTCTGAACCATATCTTGTCAAATAACTGACGCTGCATTCTGGATTCAAGGTCTTAGATCCTTAGAATCCCTTAAATTTGTTTTGTACGACTTAGACTTTTTGTATCCCCACGCAAAAAATCTAGGGCTGCCAAATCAGGTGAACGAGGTCACCGTAGTCTTTCTGTATCTCTACTATCCACGTGTTGGCGAATTTTCGATTTAGCTACTCTCTACAATGAGGGAAAAATAAGGATCTGTCCCATCCTGATGGTACACAGCAGTGTCAGCGTTGCGTTCTTGCCGAAGCAGTGGTTCCAGAAATTTCTCTGTAATATTCAGTGTTGCTCGTTACTCCATACCAGCCAGTTATGTTTGTAACGTTTCCTAAGATGTGGAATGGGGCTTTAGCAGTCGACAAAATGTGTTCGTAGTGCGCAGCTCCTATCAAATCGTAACACGCTGTTTGCTTAGTACGTAATCATTCTGGTCTAATTTGTGAAGCAGTTGTCTATGGTACACTTTGCTGTAAAGTGTAAAGCTTTTGCAGTGTTGATTTTGAAATGTCTGACCAGTTGCTTAAACGATGAGTTGATGTAGTCAGATTTGCTTCATTGATTTACTGAATGGCCGCTTGTGTTGTAGGACGTCTCCCTGCACGTTGTTCATCGGCAGCTTTTCCAGTTCTTTGTAATTTATTGACAAGCAACAAGATGTTTGCTCTTGTTGGTGCTTACTTTTGAAATTTGCCACCGAAAACCTGTAGCGTCTCCAGATAAGAAAAATCATGCCATTGCACGCTGACACCTACCACAAGTTCTTATAACGTAAGCATTTAAAATTGATTATCCTGAAAGCAAAAAACAGGCCCACGTTATCATAGAAATGGATTATAATGATGTATTGGTATTGTGTAGCTGTATCCTCTACTTTTTTGGAAGTTGATCGAGGTTTTACGACCACCCTGTATTATAAAACTAACATGGCCGAAGCATATCTAGGGTGTAAACCCCAAAGCCCTGTTGCCCATTAATATTGCTACAGGATGAAGCCTGCATGAAACAACCATCATGGACTGTTTTGTTCGCTTGGATATGCAAATGAATAGCATTTCTGCGCAACCACGCGAAACTGGGAGGAGTAACAACTTCTACTTTCTGTATATAAGGAAGGATCACGCAACGGGTTTGTCATTTTGATACCGCCAGCCATGCGTCGCGCAACAGCGGCATAAGCGGTGTAGGACAAGCCTCACCACGCCTGCTCCTGTATCGACGGAGAAACCTCTTTATAAACCCAAATTCATTTTATCAGTGAACTCTGGCAATCCAACGTCACATACATAATTGCTATATCTACATCTACATGGTTACTCAGCAATTCACACTTAAGTGTCTGCCAGAGGGTTCATCGAACCATTTTCATACTGCTTCTCTACCATTCCACTCTCGAATGGCGCGTGGGAAAAAGAAAAACCTAAATCTTTCCGATCGAGCTCTGATTTCTCTTGTTCTGTTATGACGTTCGTATCTCCCTATGTAGGTGGGTGTCAACAAAATATTTTCGCATTCGGAAGAGGAAGTTGGTGATTGAAATTTCGTGACTAGATCTCGCCGCAAAGGAAACCACCTTTGTTTCAGTGACTGCCACCCCAACTCGCGTATCATATCAGTGACACTCTCACCCCTATTGCGCGATAACTCGAAACGAGCTGCACTTTTTCGATATCCTCCGTCAATCCTGCCTCTTAAGGATCCCACATCGCGCTGCAACATTCCAGCAGATGACGGACAATTGTAATGTAGGCTGTCTCTTCATGGGTTTGTCGCATCTTCTAAGTGGTCTGCCAACAAAGCGCAGTCTTTCTTTCGCCTTCCCCACAATATCATCTATGCTGTTTTTCCAATTCAAGTTGCTCGTAATTGTAATTCACAATTTATAGGATTTCTTTTAGTACCCATGTGGATGACCTCGCACTTTTCTTTGTTTAGTGCTCATTGCCACTTTTCACATCATACAGAAATTCTCTCTAGATCATTTTGTAATTGGAAGTGATCGTCTGATGATTTTACTAGACGGTAAATTGCAGCGTCACCTGCAAACAATCTAAGGGGGGCTGCTCAGATTATCACCTAGGTCATTTACATAAATCAGGAAAATCAGAGAGCTTATGACACTACCTTGCAGAACGCCAGACATCACTTCTGGTCTACTCGATGATTTACCGTCTATCACTACGAACTGTGACCTCTCTGAGAGGAAATCACAAATCTAGTCACACAACTAAGACGATACTCCATATGCACGCAATTTGAGTAATAATCGATTGTGAGGAACAGTATCAAAAGCCTTCTGGAAATCTAGGAATATGGAATCGATCTGAGATCCCTTCTTGACAGCACTCATTACTTCATGGGAATAAAGAGCTAGCTGTGTTGCACAAGAACGATATTTTCTGAATCCGTGTTGGTTATGTATCAATAAGTCATTTTCTTCAAGGTGATTCATAATGTTCGAGTACAGCATATGCTCGAAAATCCTACTGAAAATTGAGGTCAGTGAGTGATATGGGTTTGTAATTCAGTGGGTTACTCCTATTTCCTTTCTTGAATATTGTTGTGACCTGTGCTACTTTCCAGTCTTTAGAAACAAAACTTTCGACAAGTGAGCGGTTGTATATGATCGCTAAGAAAGGCGCTACTGTGTCTGCATACTCTGTAAGGAACCTGAGTGGTATACCATCTGGACGGGACACATATTCCCACCTTAAGATGTGGATTTAAGCTACGAAAACGACTATGGCTTCAAATGACCGGCCTTACATTCAACTGTGTGTGGTTTTCATAAATAAAAGAGAAGGATCATTTTGTACTGTGTGAGGCAGCGACGACATATCGCTCAATATGTGAAGAACGAGAAAAAAAATTGTGCTTTTACAGCTACCTATGTGTGATATCGACAAATAATTTTTAAATACGAATGGAACATGTTAAAAGCGCCGCAATATCTGTTGCGTTATCAGAATCAGAATTGCTTCCGTGGCGTACCAAAGTTAAGCAAACACGTAACTAAGACTGTCATGTCAAGTGTTTAAAAGTCTACCCTGAGTGTTTATATACGCTATAAAGCGATTGTGGTCAGACTACACTCCACGTTTAAAATTCAGCTCCACAAATCAGTGCCCAGGCCTGCATTATATGGTATCTGATATATTCAGGAGCCGTAAGTGTTACGTTGTAGACCTCATATTTTAATTCTCTCCACACATATAATACGACACAGACTGCCATCCTTCGGGATGTATCCCAATAAACATTGTCTGACGTAGAATCTGTTTTGTTAGAACTAAATTCTGTTGTTATTTCTGTGCCAAGTTCACTGATCGGATACTCCGACAATATTCTGGGACACTCATGGTGCCGCCCTGTTTATATTCATAACCTGGGATTGGATAAATCAGACCAGGTATCTGGTACGATTCGCTCATTTCCAAACTCAACCATTTGGACACTTAAAGTGACAGTGGTTGATAATATGTAAACTGGTGTTAAAATTATTGTGTCTCTATATACTTCTCTTAAGTAATAGAATCAAGATAACGAGTGTCAAATTTTACGCAAGAGATAACTGTTTTACCCATAAGCCTCATAGTTTTATGGATATACCCTTCCTGGATGGATTAATTTTAAAACTTTCATTCCCACCCAGCGTAGGAAAATCAGGACTCTTGAAGACAGCTGAGAGGTGCCTAAAGATGCAGATTTGGCGAAAGAGTAGGATGGTTTTTCATTTTTTATCACTGAGTTTTAAATGTAAACCCTGTGCTCTGTTTCTTTAAGTTCACCAGCTTCTTCTTTTTTCTACTGATTTGTTTCTTTTATTTCTACGATGAGTAGTCACAGAACAGTACGAGGGTATTGGAGTAAGGTGCCAAGGAACTTGTATGGTTCCCTTCACTTATAAGTGCAGGATTTTTTGTGGCACCGCTACATTGTCGTATAGATGAGGCCAAGTACCAGTGCACATCTCACGCATGTACTCCCAAATAGTGAACAGGAGGATGCATCAATCATGAACGAATGCTGGTCACCCCTCCTCGCCATCCTCTAGTCGCTATCAAAGGTGCTTTGTGGACTGCGCACATCGGAACAGTAGTTCAAAAAAATGGCTCTGAGCACTATGGGACTCAACATCTTAGGTCATAAGTCCCCTAGAACTTAGAACTACTTAAACCTAACCAACCTAAGGACATCACACACACCCATGCCCGAGGCAGGATTCGAACCTGCGACCGTAGTAGTCCCGCGGTTCCGGACTGCAGCGCCAGAACCCCTAGACCACCACAGCCGGCGGAACAGTAGTGTCCAGCCTTTTGTGCAGCGCTACTGTCATCACCCGGACCATGAGTTCCTGTTCTAAGGCGTTAATGCTCGAGCACACAGCACCCCTGTAGGGAGTAATAAACGGAATGGGATGCCCTGCGGCATCTGTTGTCATAAAGGAGATTAAATCTGATTGGGATAAGCTGCATGTTGTCTCGCCCACTATTTAGTCAGAATGCTAACGAGGATCCCAACGTGCTACCATGATCACGATGAAGCTCCACAGACTTGAGTACTAATCAGCAAAACCATTTATGGAAAATAGTCTTTCTTGTGATCATTTTTATTTTTGTGCACTTAGTAATTGAGCCTCATGAAGCTCGAGAAATTGCGAATTTTCACTTTCATTAGGCTTATTGTTTCAATCTCCGCTTCCCTTGGATCTAAGCACGTACTGTGATATAAAGAAGCAGTGGGCTAGTTAACAGCCCTCACATTACGTTACAAGGGTTTCAGTGGATTAGTCCAAAATCATCATTAGCAACTTCAAGATGTTCTAATTAAGATAGATCCCTTGCTTTCCTATAAATCACACACATTCATGAAACCGAGGTGTGTGTGTGTGTGTGTGTGTTTTCCACATCTCCTAAAGCAGTGGATCCACCGATTTCAACCAAATTTGCTACACACTCTACTTATTATCTGCGAAGGCCTAATGTGGGGGTAAAAATCACATATTTCTCATAAGGGTGGGCGTGGAGATGAAAAGGTTGGTAAACCAGGCATCTATTCTGCATGAAAGGTGTGTTAAGTAGGCAGCTTTGGAATGCATTCGAGGGGCACGCATGCAGATGGGCTTGGCTGAATAAAGAAGGGGGAGCATGAGATGGACGAAGAAAGTGGTAAGAAGTGGATGTGGGATGTGGAACAGGGAAATGGACGGAGGAGGAGGAGGTCCTCTACAACCAGCAAAGGGGGACACTGACGCCTGGAGTTGGAAGGATGAAATGGACAGACAGAAGTCGATGAGTCGATGGTCCAAGAGGAAAAGGAGGAGAGAGAAAGGAGGTCAGAGTGGACAGAGAAACATGGAGAAGAAGATAGTTAGAGAGAGGAGTAAGGAGGACATGGTCAGAGAGGAGGCAAGACGAGGGCGGATAGGAGGCTGGAGGAAGCTGAAGACGGATAGTGGGCAGTGGAAACGGAAGAGCGGACAGGAGAAAATGGACACAGAGAGGAGGGAGTGAGGAAGATGGTGGTGGAGGAGGAGGGGAAGGAGAAGAACGAGGCCTAGAATGAGGAGGAGAAGACATAGGAGGTAGTTGGGAGATGGGTGATGGGCAGGTGGAGTAGGGAAAGGTGTAGGAGAATCGAACAGTGTGGAGGAAAAGACTACAAAAGGGGGCGAAGGATAGACATAGGGGGGAGGAGGAGATTCACAGGGAGAGTGGGTAGGAGGTATTGCGTGTAATGTAGGTGTTGTCTGCGTCTGCAGACAAAGACGTAAAAGCCTGCTTTCTGTAGTAAATTACATCTACATAAACAACTGTATGGGAGGCCTGTACAAGGTCCTGTGAGTCACTGATATGTGAATAGTAGGTTATTGTCCTTTAGTTCTACACAGCACTTCAGAATCGGCCAAACTACTTGATAATGGAGAAGAGGAGTTCATAGCCTTAAAATTACAGTCTTAATTTCACAGGTTTAAGAATAAGGAAAATAATTGTATGAAATTGTTCTTGCTGGAACAATTTAATTTTAGAAGAAATTGGGTAGAGAGAGTTTCATTTTAGCAATCCTGTCCTGGTACGTCTCAAGGGAGGACTCGCCAAAGCGAAGCATCTGCCGCATCGCTAGGCAGCTGGACAGAAACGGGCCGGCAGCGCCCCTGCCTCCTTCCTCCCGTCCGTACATTTGGCGCTAATACGATCCCAGAGAAAGTAAGCAAACCATTAAATTCGGTCGTTACCGCTAAAACTGCAGTCATTTCGCGCTGCGTTGCAAGCGCGCGTAATCTGCGAGTCTGCACCCTTTCTAATGGTGTCCTGTTTGCTTTCGCAGGCCAGTAAAGGGGAAAGCCGAAACACGCAACAGCAGATACAGCTTTGTCTGAGGGAACCGGAATCCGATTACGGACAATACGACCAGTAATCCGGCGTACTTTTCGGCAGAAACCCTCCCTGCCCCCCCCCCCACACCACCCCCACCAACGAACGTCCATCCAGCCCTTTCGCAGAGAAGTCGCCCTGCGGAAGGCGTTCCCCGTTCCCTGACTCGGCGAACCCCTGCGAAACGAGGCGGTGTATTAGCAGATAATGCCAGAGCACACAGGGGCGCCAAACACGCTGTTTGCTCTGCCGAGCTTCCCTGGGACCGAGGCTTCTGGCACACCGCCCTCGTAACAAGGAGTGAATCATTCGGCCTACCGCCGAGGCAAAGCATGGTGCGTCAGGAAGTGAAATTCCAGTCTGACGTCATGTGCTGGTGATAACAAACATGTCGGTGTAAATGTGATAGGTCTGCGATTCGCGTCCTCTCCGGGAAAGGATTGTCCTTCCTCACCACCCATCCCCCCGCCGCCCCCTGTTGGCTTCAATACCCAATTAACAGAATAATGAAAATTTAAACCTTTGATTGGCTGTCATTCAGCAACCGTACGCTATTTAATTACAGGACGTATATACAGGCACTTCCGTTGCAAAAAAAGAAATGAAATTGTGCAACAGAAGTGGCTGTATACAGGTTCTTACAGAAAGGTACTGCCAAACTTTCAGGAAACATTCCTCACACACAAATAAAGAAAAGATGTTGTGTGGACATGTGTCAGGAAACGCTTAATTTCAATGTTAGAGCTCATTTTAGTTTTGTCAGTATGTTCTTCCACCTACGCTGAATGGAGCACGTTATCATGATTTCATACGGGATACTCTACCTGTGCTGCTAGAACATGTGCCTTTACAAGTACGACACAACATGTGGCTCATGCACGATGGAGCTCCTGCACATTTCAGTCGAAATGTTCGTACGCTTCTCAACAACAGATTCGGTGATCGATGGATTGGTAGAGGCGGACCAATTCCATGGCCTCCACGCTCTCCTGACCTCAACCCTCTTGACTTTCATTTATGGGGGCATTTAAAAGCTCTTGTCTACGCAACCCCGGTACAAAATGTAGAGACTCTTCGTGCTCGTATTGTGGACGTCTGTGATACAATACGCCATTCTCCAGGGCTGCATCAGCGCATCAGGGGTTCCATGCGACGGAGGGTGGATGCATGTATCCTCGCTAACGGAGGACATTTTGAACATTTCCTGTAACAAAGTGTGAAGTCACGTTGGTACGTTCTGTTGCTGTGCGTTTCCATTCCATGATTAATGTGGTTTGAAGAGAAGTAATAAAATGAGCCCTAACATGTAAGCGTTTCCGGACACATGTCTACATAACGTATTTTCTTTGTTTGTGTGTGAGGAATGTTTCCCGAAAGTTTGGCCGTACCTTTTTGTAACACCATGTATACGTCCTGTAATTAACAGAATAGTATACTAATTAAATGTCGTGCGTCGCTTTGCTTTTACTGTAGTTCACTGCACATAAAATCAGATTGAAAATATGTGGGATATGTTACATAGTGTAATAAATGAAGTTGTATTAGGACTGATCAAAATTTTCCGGTCGAAAAATCGGTGTGCCCATTAGTCAAGATCGCCGTGAGCATTGAGGCAACCATCCCACCGACGCACCATGTTGAAAATACCCATTTGCTAAAACAGCATGTCTTGCTGAGCGAAGACCGTAAGGCGTAACTGCCAAATAAACATCCCCGTCCAACAGGAAATACTGACCCTACAAGACCATATTTCATCGACCGAAGGCTTGAGAATCTTTTGGAAGGAGATCAGCAGTATAGGGCGGGTGCTCGAGTGTACCCTACTATCCCCATAGTGGATGGGGCTTTCCTCCAATATCGACCGATGTTTTGCGTCGAAATGCGACCATCACACGGACTTGGTGAACCATTCCACAACTGTGGTTTTTGACAAACATGCTGCCCCTACACATTCTTCGTTCTTCGAAGGATGTCTACCAATGTTTGACCCTCGGCAACCAAGAAAAGAATAACAGCATGCTGATCCCGTTTAAAAAGACAAGACACTAATCCCTTGCCTACATGTCGGAGCTTGTACACCTGCGTCAGAGTCGCGCTACATTGCATATGCGCTGCAGCAATGAGCTAAAACGGCAACTTTTTGCTCGCCCCTTATATTTAAAATATTCCTCTTATACTTCAGATAGTCGTCGTGGAGCCTCATTGCATCTTCTCTCCTTTTCTGTTGGTATCTTTAACTACTGCAAATTTTCACAAAATAAGCCAGTAATTTCACCGATTCATATTTCACGTTTCATTGAGTATTAATTCAAACTGTTGAGTCTTTCTGGACCACTTAGTTACATATTTCCTGTCGGCTTTTTTCCTCGAGAATTTCAGCTGACGATTTTTCACGATTTCCACGACGTTTCAATAATCCTGGTGGTTGCACTTTCGCCCGCATCTCGTGGTCGTGCGGTAGCGTTCTCGCTTCCCACGCCCGGGTTCCCGGGGTCGATTCCCGGCGGGGTCAGGGATTTTCTCTGCCTCGTGATGGCTGGGTGTTGTGTGCTGTCCTTAGGTTAGTTAGGTTTCAGTAGTTCTAAGTTCTAGGGGACTGATGACCATAGATGTTAAGTCCCATAGTGCTCAGAGCCATTTGAACCATTTTTGGTTGCACTTTCGAAGATTCACCCACACCGTCATAAACTGTGGAAGGCAAATATTTGACAATGACAGCGGCTCATGCAGGCGGGACGTCAGAAAAATCATGAAGAAAATTTCGGCCGAATATACCGACACAAAACCCGCCAGGTATTGTTATAAATTCAGTTTACATACATGTGGAGACTTGAACTAGTGAATGGCACACTACTGAATACATATCTCTACAGCTGGCGATTAAATGAGATATAGCAGTAATCAGTGTAAATATAGCGCTCTTAGGCAGGAATGGGAGAGGGGTCAAGGAGTTCCCTGTCTGCGGGCGCCTACTTCACAGTCTCTGTAGAGGTTCAATTTGAAACTATCAGTAAAGGTGAGTGGTTGGCAATGATGGACATACCGAACTGCTCAGTTCACAACTCACGACGTGCAATGCGAGTATGCAAACACAGTCATGAAAATAAAAATGAAAATGGGATCTAATCTTAACGACTGATGAAAGAGAACCAAGACTCGAAGTTTAACTATGCTTGATTAAGCCATGACAATAATACACTTTTACATAATGTTCTCACACCTAGACAAATTACCAAAATAATTATTAATAACGCTTCTGTGTACAACTGTCTCCCTCCACACTTGTTTCATCCATAAGACAAAACCATATGTAGCTTTATAACATTTCCACAGCATACTTCAATCATACTCCATGTTCAGATATTTCACAATTACAAATATAAAGAGAACTGTATTACCTAAAATGTTAACATTTATCATTCTTCCGTTAATATAAACTCACCAGCATCTTTCCTAAAAACGTATTATTCTAATACCTAATACCTGTTTAAAAAAACAAAATGCCAGCCGGTGTGGCCGTGCGGTTCTAGGCTCTTTAGTCTGGAACCGCGTGACCGCTACAGTCGCAGGTTCAAATCCTGCCTCGGGCATGGGTGTGTGTGATGTCCTTAGATTAGTTGGGTTTAAGTAGTTCTAAGTTCTAGGGGAGTGATGACCACAGATGTTAAGTCCCATGGTGCTCAGAGCCATTTGAACCATTTTAAAAAATGCTGACTCCACTACGTGGGAGGCTAGCTTCCATCTTATATATATGTATATATATATATATATATATATATATATATATATCGTCAAACAACTGAGAATTTGTCCAAATTTGTCCAACCTTGCGGCAGACATTAGATAAAGGGGATTATATATATACACTCCTGGAAATTGAAATAAGAACACCGTGAATTCATTGTCCCAGGAAGGGGAAACTTTATTGACACATTCCTGGGGTCAGATACATCACATGATCACACTGACAGAACCACAGGCACATAGACACAGGCAACAGAGCATGCACAATGTCGGCACTAGTACAGTGTATATCCACCTTTCGCAGCAATGCAGGCTGCTATTCTCCCATGGAGACGATCGTAGAGATGCTGGATGTAGTCCTGTGGAACGGCTTGCCATGCCATTTCCACCTGGCGCCTCAGTTGGACCAGCGTTCGTGCTGGACGTGCAGACCGCGTGAGACGACGCTTCATCCAGTCCCTAACATGCTCAATGGGGGACAGATCCGGAGATCTTGCTGGCCAGGGTAGTTGACATACACCTTCTAGAGCACGTTGGGTGTCACGAGTTACATGCGGACGTGCACTGTCCTGTTGGAACAGCAAGTTCCCTTGCCGGTCTAGGAATGGTAGAACGATGGGTTCGATGACGGTTTGGATGTACCGTGCACTATTCAGTGTCCCCTCGACGATTACCAGTGGTGTACGGCCAGTGTAGGAGATCGCTCCCCACACCATGATGCCGGGTGTTGGCCCTGTGTGCCTCGGTCGTATGCAGTCCTGATTGTGGCGCTCACCTGCACGGCGCCAAACACGCATACGACCATCATTGGCACCAAGGCAGAAGCGACTCTCATCACTGAAGACGACACGTCTCCATTCGTCCCTCCATTCACGCCTGTCGCGACACCACTGGAGGCGGGCTGCACGATGTTGGGGCGTGAGCGGAAGACGGCCTAACGGTGTGCGGGACCGTAGCCCAGCTTCATGGAGACGGTTGCGAATGGTCCTCGCCGATACCCCAGGAGCAACAGTGTCCCTAATTTGCTGGGAAGTGGCGGTGCGGTCCCCTACGGCACTGCGTAGGATCCTACGGTCTTGGCGTGCATCCGTGCGTCGCTGCGGTCCGGTCCCAGGTCGACGGGCACGTGCACCTTCCGCCGACCACTGGCGACAACATCGATGTACTGTGGAGACCTCACGCCCCACGTGTTGAGCAATTCGGCGGTACGTCCACCAGGCCTCCCGCATGCCCACTATACGCCCTCGCTCAAAGTCCGTCAACTGCACATACGGTTCACGTCCACGCTGTCGCGGCATGCTACCAGTGTTAAAGACTGCGATGGAGCTCCGTATGCCACGGCAAACTGGCTGACACTGACGGCGGCGGTACACAAATGCTGCGCAGCTAGCGCCATTCGACGGCCAACACCGCGGTTCCTGGTGCGTGCGTGCCGTGCGTGTGATCATTGCTTGTACAGCCCTCTCGCAGTGTCCGGAGCAAGTATGGTGGGTCTGACACACCGGTATCAATGTGTTCTTTTTTCCATTTCCAGGAGTATATATATATATATATATATATATATATATATATATATACGTGTGTGTGTGTGTGTGTGTGTGTGTGTGTGCGTGCGCACTGTAAGACCTTCAGTACACACACCATCAGATTGTTTGACTTGTCAGGCGAGTATCAGCAATATGTCTCAAGGTCTTGTCGTGGCGTGTTTATCTTCTGCCGTTAGGTCAGACAATAGAAATGCCACTTGCACGCTTAGAGGAGCAGACTGACGGTGACCAACTTTAAACAGAACTTGATTAATTTTCACACACATTTATTAAAATAATAACAAGCATAAAAATTACTTAACTTGGTTCAGGATGCTATTTACAATTGACAGTCTGAAGTTCCTTTGGTATTGGTATGTTAATCATATTCTCACATATATCTCTGATACTTGACAAAAGTGTCTATACAGTTATCTTCATGGCTATGTATAGGAATATGGTAATCTTATTAGGCGCAGACTGAAAGTTGACTGTGGACTGGTACAGACTGGTGCAGACAAAAGCAGACTGGTGCAGACAAATGCAGACTGACTAATCAATCAGACGTCTGTACACTCGTTATAATACCCCCCGCGTTCATGTATCACTGCACGAGTGTGATCCGCGAGGAGAAAAGGTTCTACGTTAGCAGAAATCTCATTGGCTGCATTACATATTAATACGTGAATCGGCGGAAGCAGAATTTCGTCTGTCTCTATGGCAGCGCCATCTCGTAGTGCGGAAACAGACGAGCGCTGTGCCTGCACTGTTGAGTTTAGCGGGGCGTGCTCTAGTGGGAAAGTGGGAAAGTTGTGTACGCGCTGACTACGTGGAACTATGTATACAACATATATATATATATATATATATATATATATATATATATATATATATATATATTGTGAAATGGAATACAAAATATTTTTTGAGGGGATAGTAGGTTTGGTGGGGGACAACAGCATTTTCAAACTTTTACGTAATTAGAAGTAAATATTGTTTAGGAACTAGCTTTGTTTTGAAACTATGTTTACACTGAGGCGATAAAAGCATGGGATATTTCCTGATATCGTGTCGGACCTCCTTTTGCCTGGTTTAGTGCAGCAACTCGACGTTTCATGGATTCAAAAACTTGTTGGAAGTCCCCTGGATAAAATTGAGCCATGCTGCCTCTATAGCCGTCCATATCTGCAAAAGTGTTGCCGATGTAGGATTTTGTGCACTGACTGATCTCTCAGCGATGTCCTCTAAATGTTCGATGAGATTCACGTCGGGCGATGTGGATGGCCAAATCATTCTCTCGTATTGTCCAGAATGTTCTTCAAATATATATATATATATAATTAATTTGCGATTATACCCTGTTGGATCACGCAAAGCTTCTTGACTCTTTTTTCCTTTTTCTCCACACTGCTCAAATTTTTTTTTCTACGTGGGCTCTCTTCCTTTCCTCTGTGTATTTTGTTCCTGCTTTCTTTGGAGCTTTGTTCTCTGACTTAATTTACCATCTGTCAACTTTCTGCTTAAATACCTTTCTGTTCAAAGTATCTGAATAATTTATCTGAGGTTTTTGGAGGTCCTTCTTGACCTCTTCTTCTCAAGGGATGGTTTTAAGTCCTTCTATGTATTTATGAATTTTGTGAGTAAGTCTCGTTTTGGGAGGCCTAGAGACGTGTCCACAAAATTTTAATCCCCTTTTTCTAATGTCTGCTGCAAGGTTCGACAATTTCTCAGTTGTTTGACGAGGTTGTAGTCTATAGCTCTCTTCTGTTTTCTTTGGCCCTAGCGTCTTTCCGACGATTTTATGTTCTTCCTTTAATAAATTTTCTAGGTCATGTTTAATGCGGACTTTCAGGGTTCCACTGGCATAGAGGACTTCAGATTTTAATACTGTATTGTAGTGACTAATTTTAGTGTTTATGGAGAAGCATTTTTTATTATACGTTCTTCATTAGGCTCTCTTTAGTTTTTGGAGGCGAATAATTTGTGCTATTTTCTCTAGCCCTTCACCTAGGACTTCACCTAAGTATTTAAAATATGGGGCTCTAATGATAGACCGTATTTTGTAGTTAAGTTTTGGGTATCAGTTTTTGTGGCGGTGAACTCAGACTTTAGGAAAGATATTTGATGACCAACTTTCTCTGGACGTTCTTGAAGGGTTTTAACCTGTTCAGTTACTGTTATCTCATCATCCGCTACCACTAAATCATTAGAAAAAGCTAAACATAATATTCTTATGTCATCCTTGACTCGCCCCATCTGTATAGGTTTCCAGCAAGGTTGAACAAGAGAGCAGACAGACCATCCATCAACTTGTAGGTTGGCAGATTTGATCAGGAAGGGCTCGGATATTTCACCCATGAATTTCACCTTCGAGGTAGTACCAGCCAATGTTTCTTTGATTAGGTTAAGGGTTTTGGATCTAACCCGTGTTGACGGATATCAAAAAGTGCTTGTCGGTCAACTGAGTTGAATGCCTTTTTAAAGTTAACAAACGTGCCAAGTATTGGGTTGTTTCTGACTGCTTTGTAGTATATATACTACAGAGTTTGAATGCATTTATCAAGCTCGTAACTTCACTCACATTTATTGTCACAATTTCCTGAAAATTGTCATGGCAAATAGTAGTCCCCCACACTATCCCAATAGCTAGAAGTGCATGCCAGAATCTCCGTATTGTTTGATTCCTTGCGATGACCGGTAGCAAGACAATGTTCTGTAAAGACGGATTTGTTTTCCTGTCGTGAATGTGTGTGCCACTTACACTCAATACGCCTCTCCTCCATAGTCCTGATAGTCTGACCAATATATGACAAGCCCAAACTGCAACAATGTGGCGGACACTCGCCTTTCGCAAACCAAGCTTATCCTTTACGTAACCCAGAAGGACCCTGATCGTAGACACTTGTCGGAAAACATACTTCACATCACATTTCCCCAAAATACGACCAATTCTGTTCTGAATTTTCCCTGCGTAAGGCGGCCGTAGACTCGATCGTAGACTTTGGCCGTGTTTTGCGGAAACGTGATGTGTGTATTTCGACTACCGTCTATGATAAGGGTCAATACTACCTAAGATCAGGGTCCATTTGGGTTCGGTAAAGAATAAGCTTGGTCTGCATAAGGCGGGTGACTTCTGAAATCACTGCAGTTAGGGTATGTCATACATTGATGAAGAGCAGAAGAGCAGAGGGGGCTGTGAGACGACATCATCCAATATTACGCTGCCAGGACGACACCACGACAGAAACGGCATCCACACATAGAGAATATAAGCGCCGCGCCACCTAGCCGCGGCTGGATTGGAAGACTAGCCGTCTTACTAACGCTACAGCAGTGACTTATGAAGCGTTTTTTTTTTTTTTTTTTTTGCTTGCATCATTGAAATTGTATATACTGGGGGACACTGATTATTGGCACGTCGCCATTTGCTTATGACACCTCTTTGGTGAATGCACAAAATTAAGTTTTGTCGATTTAACTTACTGTGATAAAATCCATTAGTACGATTTCCTTGAACTGATATCTAGCAATTCGAGAAACAGCCTCCTAGGCACCCTGTATTAGACGAGTAGGCAGGATTCTAAATTGGCGACGAGTTATAAGAAGAACTCAGTGCCTGGTGGCCACGGAATTTTCTTTTGTGTTTTGCTGGCGTCTTAATTCTCTTTTGTCTTTGCTTTACAGGGGTGTTTACTTGCTTTTGTTTTCTCTTATCGTGTATTTCCTAATGAATGTTTTCAGGTGGGTGTAGCAGAAATTTTCTTTGTTTTTGCATTTATTTGCTTGTCTTGTCTGTTTATTGGATTTGTCTTTTTATAACACTACTTTCCGCTACAGCTGTACCATAACCTCAAAGCTGGAGGCAGTTTGTAAAATGGAACTATTTAGTTAAAGTAATTATGGTATAAAGCAACAGAGCAGTGTTACCTTCGGAGTGGAATTTTATTTGTGTTGACCGTGAAATACCGAACGGTGATAGCTTATCGGAAGTGAAAGTCAGAATTACGTAAATATTTAAACAGTAACAAACAGTAATTTACTTATCTACAGCGTCCAATTGATAATAAAGAAAGCGGCCACCATCCTAATTAAACGTGAGAATAATTAACATTTTTGTTCAAGAAAATAGTTATTTTAACTTTAACGGACAAACACATCCTACACTTTGCCACACGCGAGTGCAATGAACTCTGAGACCTGCATAGGCAACGTTAAAGTTGGAACTAACAGCTTGAGCAGAACAAACTATTTACACAAATATAACAGATAACAAAACACACTATTACCTTGAGGACTTAGTCAAACTGAATGGTCTCAATAATGTTACTATTAATATTCACTGCAGGATCGTAAATTGGGCATAAGTTCAATATTACTTTTCAAACATTTTCCTATCTGACAAAAATTGTAAATGTATTTCATTGCAAAATTATAAACTGGTCATAGGTTAAGAACTTAAGTCTCTCTCAGCTAAATACCTTTTTATTTAGAATGAAAATGAAATGGAATTCGTCAACAGATTATTTTTCACTGTCTTTTGAATAAAGAAATTATTG
This sequence comes from Schistocerca cancellata, assembly GCF_023864275.1. NCBI lineage: Eukaryota > Metazoa > Arthropoda > Insecta > Orthoptera > Acrididae > Schistocerca > Schistocerca cancellata. The sequence continues at coordinate 605,305,586 of NC_064630.1, forward strand.
TTTTCATAGATAGTGGTCTTTCTATTAATCGTTACCTAGCATGAGCACAATAGACAAACTGTTGATCCTGCTACACCATTAATATGCACTTTTAATACACAAGGGGAGTGCAACATTGTACAGAAGTTCACTCGAATAGGAAGTGTAATTGAAACTTGCTATAATTAAGTAGCTTTGTGCATTTTAACTAGTTTCATTGGAGGGGGGACCTTAATCTTGACCACTGTAGCAGACCATTCTAAACTCACTTTCAATACACTAAAGAAACAAGCCCTTAACAAGTATGAACATGTAACCTTCAACAGTATTAGTTCTCAACTCATACTGCACTAAAACACAGTTCTTGATGTGGTTATAAGACAATAGCTCACTTTTGGTTGATTTTCAACAGACTGCACTGTGATCACTTACTAAGCAAAACTTTGTAAGCCTCAGTTTAGAGAATTTTCACTTTAGAATTTGGCAACAAAACATTAATAAGCAGTTTTAATAGAAAAATTATTTTAAGCAAGCATTATCCACTAAATTACTCAGTTCTGCTAAAACACTGAGCTTTAATGTTCTTTCAATAAGGACACTCGGTAATCACTTTAGCATGGGAAGAACCCTAAGTGGTTGAGTGACTAGGGATAAAAAATCAAGGTAGGTATAAGAGGTCGAGTATATGTTACCTTATATTTGTGCACACTAAAACATCCAATGAGCTGATCCTTCACCATACATTTCTACTATTCCTTGGTTCCTTTTCAGTGACTGCGCAATGTGGTGGCCATTGCATATTGGTAGGTGGATTTGCAGGTAGAATTGCTGGACTCTGTCATTTCTTGGTGGCGATGATAGACATCAGTTCCAGAATAGTTCCAGCTCTTTATTCATCCATCCGAGGCATTGGAAAGCGGTACGGAAAGCCTCTTTCGGCACCAGCGCAATAAACAACTTTTACATGAGCAGTTGACAGTTTGCTAGCTCGTCCCCGACTGACTCTCAGTTCCACCTTTTATACCTACGCCAACCACAGTTTGCGCGCGGTACAGTTCCGTTCCCGAGGGGAACCACAACACCTTTTACATTCAAAATAACTAAGAACCCTAAGTGAAGGTCAGCAGTTTACATAACAGCAAACAAACATTTTAAATAAAACAGAACATTTGCATATATTGGTCGTTCTACACAAAATTATTTAAATAAAATTATTTAATTTTAAAGATAACCAAAGAGATTATATGAGGAAGACCAAAGATCATTACAGAGATACAGTATCGAATTAATCGTACACTAATTACAGGAGTTCAACGATGGGATGTTGAACAAAATAGAAAGCTAAATGAATCAACAAAAGGCATGTAATGTCTAAGCTATGGTGTTACATCTTCCAACATGACCTCCCAACTTTTCTGACCCCTGCTCAGGCGCCACAGCTGCCAGTGTTGGATGCAACGTAGCTAATGCAGATGTTTCAGTTTCGGAGCCAGTAAATCTCCTCGCTGCTAACATGATGCAGCAGCTCCTGACAAACCACGCAACCAATGCAGCACAAGCAACATCTGTTGCAACTCCAAGTGCTATACCACATTTTCGCCAGTTTCATAAACGAGAAGAAAAATGACTCGAGAGTTTGCAACAGTTTGAAGCGCACGTAATTGCTCACAACATACCAGGTACTGTGAAAAGCCATTACTTTCTCTCAACAGTAGGAAGTGCAGTGTTCAGGCTCTGACAGAAACAGTTCCCTAACACTACTCCGAGTGAACTTTCACATGATCAGGTTTTATATTCGCTAACTAACTACCATGACCAACAAGTGAATGTGGTAGCAGCTAGGTATCAATTCTTTAATGGCAAAAAACGGTCAGAACAAACTTATCGCAAGTGGTTAACAGATTCGCAGGATATGACGAGGAAACGCTAATTCAAATGTGCTTGTGGTGTTCTATATTCAGATGTTATTTTGTGTGATGCAATCATGTACAATGTAATTGATGTCAGACTCACACAACAGATTTTGAAACAGTCCAATCCATCGTTTCAGGAAGTAGTGCAAATACTAAATCAGTACAATTCAGGTGCCCTGTCAGCTGATAAATTTGAGCAGTCAGCAATTAGTCAGGTTGAGTCCCTTGTTTGTGTTGTGACTGGCCCATTTGGCAGCGGCAGCTTGCACTCGCCACACTGCGTAAATACCTCTCCATGCCACGTAAGCAGCTCACTAAACAGGCGGCTACACAAGCGATGGCCTCAGTGTCATACACGGCACAAATGACAAAACTGTCCCTTCTGACAAGCACAGAGTTAGGCTTGTGGCAAGAAAGGATATGTGCATTCCGTATGTTTGCAACGAAACAAACGTAAGAATTCGGTTCAGTCACAAGGCCCATGTCATTAATGCAGCATCTTCGAAGTCTGCTGCGCGGGGTAGCCGCGGAGTCTGAGGCGTCCACCCTCGGGCATGGGTGTGTGTGTCGTCCTTAGTATAAGTTAGTTTAAGCTAGATTAAGTAGTGTGTAAGCTTAGGGACTGGTGACCATAGCAGTTTGGTCCCATAAGGCCTTACCACAAATTTCCCATTTTTTTCAAGGTCTGCAACAGGCATTAGCAAAACTAGCAAGCAAGCAGTTTCTTCAGTGCTACGCCAGTCGAACAAGCTTTTTGTTCATTTGCTTCTTTGTGGGAAACATGGGAAATTTCAGTTGGACACAGGTGCCTCTGTTATATTGCAGAATCGTCACACATATGAAATGTTAGGCTTCCCACGCCTGGCTAAAACTAGCATGCACCTGATGGCTTATAAATGGACACGACATTCCCGTTCTCGGAATATGTACTTTGCCTGTCATTTATCACTCGCATGCGTGAACAGTGACTTTTATGGTACTACAGTCACGCAATTGTGAGAACATATTTGGTCATGATTTATTTGATTCAGGACAATATGTCGTCAGTGTCTGTATTCCTTGCACAAGGCAGTGTAGTTAGCTTACTGGAAGGATTCCCGGAACTTTTTTCTGAAGCTTTAGGCAAGGCTAAAAATTTTGTTGCACATATTACTCTGAAAGACAATGCTCAGTCGAAATTTTGCCGTGCCAGAACAGTTCCCATTGTATTATGGGATTAGGTGACAAGGTCGCTGCTGAACTTAAGGAATTGCAAGATAGGAAAGTTATTGCGCCCATACAAATTAGTCAATGGGCATGTCCACTGGACTTGCTCCCTAAACTTTCAGGTCGCACTCGCCTTGCAGGTCGCATTCGCCTCTGTGTTGACTTCAGGTCTACAGTCAAACCACAAACTCAATGATACTTACCCCTTTCCGCGCCCAGAGGATCTCATGGACAGTGTAGGCGCTCGTCACTACTTTTCAAAAACTGACTTGCGCGACGCCGATTTCAAATACCGCTCGAAGAAGAATCTCAAAAAGTGTGAGTAGTGAATACTCATTTGGGCTTGTTTATATATTTGCATCTGCCTTCTGGCAGAGCTTCCGCAACGGCCATCTTCCAACAGTATTTGTGACAGCTGACTGCTCAAGTGCCCAACTGTTCAAACTATTTGGACGATAGTGTCGTAGCAGGTCGTACACCACAAGAACATTGCAAATTTGCGTGCTTTGTTTCGTGTGTGATCTGATGCAGGACTCAATTGTAGACTGGACAAGTCTGATTCTTTAAACTTGAGTTGCAGTTTCTTGGTCATGACACAGACAATCAAGGTGTACATCCTCTTCAGTGCCATTTGTTAGCCATACGAGTTTTGCCGGTGCCTCGCAGTTTGACTGAATTGCAGTCAGTCTTAGGCAAAATGAACTATTATATTCGGATCGTACCGAATGCTGCACAGATCGCAGCTCCATTGCATCGCTTGCGTCGCAAGAATATCCCCTTTGTTTGGACAGATGAGTGCCATGTAGTTGCTCCGCGATCGATGCTTAGTTCACTTTGATCGTGACAAACCAGTTGCACTGCAAGTTTACGCGTACTCTTGCGAAAATCGGTGCAGTGCTTTTGCACGGAATTGGTAACAAAGACAGGCCTATCGCTTTCGCATCAAATGTGTTGTCCAAAGCTCTGAGTAACTATTCACGAATTGAGAAAGCGGCTTTGGTTGTTGTGTATAGTGTCACCAAATTCCACCACTAATTGTATGGCAGAAAATTCTCCTTCGTAATGTATCACAAGCCTTTGGAGCCCTTGTTTCATCCGATGAAAGCGGTTCCTATATGAACTGCCGCAAACTGCAAAGATGTGCTTTGTTGTTGCCTCAATACCAGTACGAGATTGTGTATCGTCGGACAGCTCAACACGTTAATGCGAACGCACTTTCACGTCTTCCGACTGGCCCTGACAGACTTCGACGCTTCGGCTGCATCTTGTTCTCACAACGATGCTCGGGATTCCGAAATGCTGCAATATTTTCTCTGATCTATAGGAAAATTCCATAGGCCACGGAAGCTGACGCAGATTTGAACGTTTTGCTAACATAAATTAGCATATCTTTGTCTCGTTCCTTGCATAGCATACAGAACTTCGTAGCACACCGGTACTTTGCACGTCGGCATAGCCTCGCTATACAGAAAGGTGTGATTCTTGTTCAAAATGGCAGTGGACAGTCACGTGTTTTGATCCCTAAAGCATTGCAAAAAGAAGTGTTGCAGTGCTTCACCAAGGACACTGGGGAATTGTTCGTACAAAACGGTTAGCGCCTCGACAACGTACTTGGCAGGGTATGGACACCCAAATAGAACAGATGACGTCACAGTGTCACGCATGTGCGGAAACGCTCCGCCACAAAAATTCTCTGCTTGGCCTAAGTCGCAATCACCATGGCAACGCGTGCACATAGACTCTGCGGGACCTATTTGGAACCCTCTCGGTTGATTGTGGTTGACTCGAATGGCATGTTTTCTTTTGCTATGCCAATGAACACGACAACGCCACGTAGCACAATTCAGGTGATGTCATCAATTTTTTGCCTAGCAGGTTTCTGGAAAGTAACGGCCCTCAGTTCACGTCAGATGAATTTGAAACTTTCTGTGAACGCAATGGCATACAGCATCCAACAACTGCACCGTTCCATCCACAGTTAAACGGCGAAGCTGAACGTTTTGTCAGAACCTTCAAGTATCAGATGGCCCAACTTCGCTCCTCACTCACAAGGGGTCCAGCATTTCAACTGTTTCTCGCCTGCTATCGTTCGCACTCTCGAGACGGACCATCGCCGGGCGGAAGTGCTTCACGGCTACCGCCATCGGGCGCTGTTCCACCTGCTTCACCTTCCTCAGCATCCAGCACCGGAGGAAGGCCGCAGGTATCGCTTCGCGCATGATATTGTGTTTCACAGGGTTTTTAGCGGCAGCAGCCCGTGGCCGCGAGGCGAGATGGTCCGTCAACTTGGCGCTTGCATGTATCTCTTTTCAGGCCCAGAGAGATTGCTGCGCCGAAATAGCAGTCAGCTTCGCCACTGTCATGTACACGGTGATCCTTCTGTGTCTCTTACCCCAGATTCACGGATCCCGAGGACACCGTGGCCACAACAGCGGCCGGAGGGTGTCATCACGACACCGCGGAATGGCCCCATGAAGGCTGAGCCTTCGCCTCCTCCGCCTCCTCCGCCTCCTCTCGTCCTACCGACGGCGCTGGACCCGCCCCCCACCGCAGCAGTCGACGCCTTCTACGTCTAGTTCTTGGCATCAGGAAGTGGACGCGTCCCCTTCTGGTCGTTTTCTGGGGGACCTTTCCGCCAGAGCGAAGGCCGGATGGCGGAGTACGACCGGAATCTTGACGTTCCCTATAGCCACAGATTCCGGTCCAGCGAAGCGTCGACACTCCTGCCTCCCCCGCCGTCGTCGGGCTCCCTACATGACGACGGTCCATCGCTTTGGAGGGAGGAATGTTCCGGCGTGACGACTAAAGCCGGCACGAAGATCAAGTAACGGAAGAGCAGAGAGGGCTGTGAGAGGGCAGCCAATAAGTACGTTGACTAGGACGATACCACGATAGGAGCGGCATCTGCACGAAGAGAATATAAGCGGTGCGCCGCCTAGCCGCGGCCGGATTGGAAGACTATCCGTAATACTCGTACTAACGCTATACCAGGGAGTTATGAACTGTTTTGTTTTGCTTGCACTGAAATTGTTTATACTCAAGGGTATTAATTATTGGCATTTCGCCATTTGCTTGCGATACCCCTTTCGTGAATATGCGAAGTTAAGTATTGTCAATTTAACTTACTGTAATAAACACCATTAGCATTATTTGCTTGAATTTATGTCTTACGATACGAGAGAACGGCTTATTAGGCACTCTATTATTAGACGAGTGGGCGGGATACTACGATTTCGTTGAAAAGGGATTGCTTTCTCGCAGACCTGACCTCTCGTTATGCATCGGATAAACTTATCCATCTCCTGTTACCTTTCCTTTGTCTGATCACGATATTAATGGCCTTTCCTAAGACTGATCACGTTATCAGTACGTTAGATTCGCTGTTTGGGGTTATAGCTCAGGGCTAAAATCGTGTTCCTAACTTTTTAGCAACACTCAAGTGTAGTTTTTGAAAGAAGTGGCAGCTTACAAGATATGTCACTGCGACTAAAGGAGTTATAGATAACACAAAGACTAACTTTTAATGGGAATCACCCTCCTGGCGATAACTGCTGAAACTATCTATTTACCGTCTCTCGGTCGCTCTCGCATAACAGATGAGATTAATACGTATATCTGCACACACTCATTACACACCAAAGTTTCTGAAGAAATTTTTCGCCTCAAGTAATCTCAGTAATTACAGAACGATGCTCGTCTGTCGCCGTGATTCGCCGGCTCCGGTTCAAGCTTTGACACAGCAGTAAGAGATCCCTGCATCTGCGTATTTTGGAAAATGCATGTCTCTCATTGACATAAGCGACCCGTGATTGACAGTCTGTGTATCAGCAAATGACCTATGTTCAAATGTGTGTGAAATCTTATGGGACTTAACTGCTAAGGTCATCAGTCCCTAAGCTCACACACTACTTAACCTAAATTATCCTAAGGACAAACACACACACGCATGCCCGAGGGAGGACTCGAACCTCCGCCGGGACCAGCCGCACAGTCCATGACTGCTGCGCCTTAGACCGCTCGGCTAATCCCGCGCGGCAAATAACCTACATATAAACAAACAAAGAGTCTTGGTTGCAGTGTTAAAATTTTTTTAATATTTCCCAGTGTTGCGTTTCACCTCTGTTTAGGCGTCTTCCGATTGGCTGATATTCGGTAGCGATGGGTACAAGAGATCAAAAAATTGTTCAAATGGCTCTCAGCACTATGGGACTTAACACCTATGGTCATCAGTCCCCTAGAACTTAAAACTACTTAAACATAACTAACCTAAGGACAGCACACAACACCCAGTCATCGCGAGGCAGAGAAAATCCCTGACCCCGCCGGGAATCGAACCCGGGAACCCGGGGTGGGAAGCGAGAAAGCTACCGCGCGACCACGAGCTGCGGACTGGTACCAGAAATAACGCGCATAAAAATATCTCAGCAATTAAACAGGATCACACCTACAGTAAGTCTATACTTTAAGGCCTGATCCCGTTTGGTTTTCATTGGACTGCGCCACTGATGTAGTAAGGATACCGCGCAGTGTTTTCAAAGTTTTGACAAGGGATATTTACCTGCTGGGATATTTTTGTGCACGGCATCTCATGTAACCATCGCTAGCAAATATCTGCCAATCCGAAGATGCCTAAATATAGGTGAACACGTCATTTGGAAGTAATAAAAAATTAATACTGCAGCCAAGACTGTTTGTTTGTTCATATCACTCATTCTGGTTACTGTACTAACCCCGGGGTGAAATGAAATGACTTGTACGTATCACAGGTGCACTGAAAGGTGACTGCAAGATGGGTTTGGCCCTTATAGCACGCCAGATAATGGAAACTTAACGTTCCAGGGTGATATTCCGCTGAGAGTGCAGCTTTTCAATCTCCTAATAACACGTTGTCTCATCTAATAGTATGATCGCTTTCGGCCAGGACCTCTGCTAAAATCTCTTGCTGAACACTTGTATTTTTATATTACCCATTTCTGGCTGCGCCGACCGGGGTGGCCGTGCGGTTCTAGGCGCTACAGTTTGGAACCGCAGGACCGCTACGGTCGCAAGTTCGAATCCTGACTCGGACATGGATGTGTGGTGTCCTTAGGTTAGTTAGGTTTAAGTAGTTCTAAGTTCTAGGGGGCTGATGACCTCAGAAGTTATGTCCCATAGTGCTCAGAGCCATTTTGAACCATTTCTGGCTCCCTTAAAGTTTCTTCGTTATCTTCAGTGGATTGTAAATCAAGACGTAGTCGGCTTCAGACTACCTTCAACCTTTCCGATATTCCGCTTCTCCATTATTAATTATAATTTTTATGCAAACCTTAACGCAAAAGTGTGTCAGCTGCTCGTGGTATCCGGTGCAGACATGCAGGTACAAGACCCGGCATTATCTAAACCACAGCATAACAGGTATCATGAAGAGCATCGCGTAGGAGGCGTTGGAGTAATTGCCAATGCTGGCCGCATGCATGAGTGTGGGGCGAGTGCGGTGTCGACTAAGTGGGATAATATTAAGACGGCTGGGCACGCCCACAGCAAATGAGCTGCTCAGTGCACATAAATTGACACCATTAAGCGGTGTGGGAGGGGGAGGAGGCAGCGTCTCTAATTACAGCACAATTTCCGCCGGCCGGCAGCCACAAACCGGCTCTCGCTGGCCCACACACGCCGCCTCGATCCGCCTCCAGTCACCAGCAGACGTCTTTCTGTCAGCTGCCCGCTCATGCAGTTGCCAGACGATGGTTTCACCACTGTCGGCGAAGGATTATAGGGACCGACTGACAGGTTTTTCTGTCCCTCCACTAAAGCAAAGTTATTTGTTACCACTTGCGAGATGTCGATTTAGATGTTTAGCATACACCTAAAATGTTAAAAATCCGATCCCCAGTGACCTACAGGGCAGGGAAGCTCCCAATAAGATCATGCAAATTTCACTGAAATAATGTTGTCCAATGGATTACGAGTACATCTTGTTAAAATATGATTGCGAAAATGGTTAGTGAATTGAATAAAGATCCCAGGGAAAAGCAAGAACAAGCACCAGTACTTTTGTCGCAGCATATGAGAGGAGCAACTACCTGGCTGTGGGTGTTAAATCTGCACAATGGAACGCAGATGCGAATTAACTAACTTTACCTCTTCCTTACCTTCGTGGCTGCATCGACAACACATTTTTATCATTCTTAAATGGTGTGAGTGTAGGAGATGGTTGCTGTAGCGACTGTAAATTTCGAATCCAGCTCGGCCTCTGTGCTTTGTTCTAAGTCGGAGATACTGCTCTCTGCAATGCTCTGCCACGACATGGAACAAGTCTACTCTTCAATATACTTCCAGCAAGTGTGTTCCGACTTTACGAAATTTGGCTGCTTCTGCCAATGTCAGAATCTTGGCGGTCAATTGCAGCAGATCTTGTGAGTTACAGTCAATAGTAACTTCATAAAGAAATTAAACAATTTCCTACTGTCACAGATGTTGTCATGGTTAATAAATACTCGTGGGCCCCAGAGAGCAGGTAGAAAAACTCATCCAATACATGACAGATATTGAGGCATGGCCAACCAAAAGCCTTACAGGCGGGAAGTCGCAAAAAACCATAAAAAACGAAAATCGCTACAAAAGGCCCAAATAAACGTCAACAGAACGTGCTTGATTTGACGAAAGATTGTATTTCATTAACACATGAACATTAAGTAAAACATTTCTGAATCAGATGACACAGGTGTACGGGATATTTGAACTATGGACATCGATTATAACACTTCGACTGCTTTACAATGCTTTTCAAGCAAAATATCGAAAGTTAGTTATACAGTGCTCTCTTATTAGGTGTTCTGGGAACAGTTCAAGGAAGCTAACGCCCACGAAACCTATTACGCTAGTGTGATTAACAGGTGGTTCTGAAGTGCAATAAATGTTTGTAATGCTGGTGATAAGTCCCAAAAGAGAAACCAAATTCGAAAACTTGAATCACTCGAAGAAAATTGATATAATGAAAATAAGAAAAATGTTTGATATTTCAATCAATAATATGTAGTAACCGAAACCGTCAGTTACAATACATCAAAACCATGATTTATCAGACGAAAATTTAGGCTGGGATGAACAAATGGCCTTGTTCTAAAGTAACTGTTTAGGTATACAGCGAGGGCTAGCAATGAATCATTGATATACGAAAAGAAGCTTCCAATCGGGCACATTCACATCCGTACATGGTGTTCGAAAGTTAGAAGAGGAGTTTCTGTGTCCCGTACCTAAGTACTCCCAGTTTGTACATGTATAAGATTACTTACAATATGTGTACATTTGTCCGTTACAAAACAGCACTCTAAAATTGTAGCCACAAACCAATTATTCATAATGAATATTACAAAAACTGCTTTCTTCTGCACAGTTCATCCACAGATTCCAATACTACAACAATCAGAGTCACACAGTGAGTAACTGAACAGTGTAGAAATACATAAGTGGCATAAACGAAGGGTAATGCTAACTTTTTTAACTTTTAAAATTCTTTAGTCACAGGGGAAGCCCAGAAGAGTAAGTCTGGCAGTGCACCGCAAGGGTCGGTGCAGGCACTGATGTTTTACACCCTGAATACTGTAGATTCGTCGAAGCTCCAACACGTGCAGCCCGTGTTGTACATCGATGATATCGTAATTAAAGATCGCAGGGCAGTACACATTCCATGGCACACCCCACATGACATGATACAGCTATAGAAAGTGGGAGGCCTTTAATGCTTCCGTCATCTCACCAGCATACTCTGTTGGTGGAAGCACTTGAAGTGGAACAAAACGGATTGTTGCATAAAAGTCACTCTAGACCATTTTCCGATGTAGTGCCAACACGTAAGTGAGTTGAGGAGGAACGACGTTAAACGCCCCAGAAGTAAATAATGTTTAGCATTATCGTATGCTGTAAGTACAGCTGGTCCAGCAAGTAGCAGAGTAGATTTTGCACCGTATAGAGCAAAACAGTAGCGTCACACCCACAGCCACGGTTGAGCAGTGGCGTGTATCTAGTGCATCATCGTACGTGGGACAACTCACATCAACTCCAGCATAGCATAGAGCTACGGGATAGCAGAGAGCCGCAGCCCAATTAACCTATGAACTGCCTGATCCTATCACGAGAATCTTCCTTGGATCATGAAAAAACACGTGCAAGTATTCCGTCAGAATTATATCAATATCATATACTAATTACGAGAAGCTAAAAGACTATCAAATGAATATAGAAAGGACAACCACACTTATTTAAAGAAGGCACCAGAGAAAAAGAACACAGAGAAAACTCCAACAAACGACGGGGCTAATGGGCAGCCTCCCAAAAATCTGCCTGCAGTTGCCTTGGAAAGAAGAAATAGTAAAAAGATCAAGTTAATTATGTGTCACTTGTTGCAAAGGAGAATTCCGACTTTATCAACTGAATATTTATTTTGTTTCTAACTAAACATGTTTCGCCTATTCATACTAAGTATTTTCAAGCTTCTTTTCTTAGGGTGTATCCGAATTTCCTTCTGCAAATATTACAAGCAGGCAATACAGTTTTCCAATTAAAAAAGTAACTTGCTTTATATACGCCAATACACCTTCCCTTTCGTGTTGCACACTGCATATGGTCTTGCTCACCAGCTATCAATTGGAAATCTGAACTGTGAGCATCTAATGCCTACGGAAAACCCCATTGATAGCTGAAATGAATAAAAACACGAAAACCCTGTAGTTTGGTTAGACGCAAAACAAACGTTCAGAGGAAAAAGATAAATTTTTTATAATGTAAGCAATAAACTGTAGTAGGATTTAAGGAGGGATTGCACGATATATTAACAATATTGCAAGTTGTCACATAGTCACGAAAAAGTTATCAGCGATCCAGGAATATATCTGCTTTATCATATTTCATCTTGGATTACAATGTTTATTTGTAGTGAGGTCATTAATTTCTGTTGATAATCACGATCCTCGGACGTGAGTAGAACCTTTCCTACTGAGGTCTGAAGACAGTCATTACCGTTAGAAATTGATTATCCGCTTACAAATAAATATTGTGCTCCGAGACAGGAATTATAACAAAGCTAGAATACTACACTGAAGAGCCGAAGAAACTGTTACTCCCGCCTAATATCGTGTAGTCCCCCGCGAGTTAGCAGAAGTGCCGCAACAGAAATCCTGCAGGGCTGACCATAAATCCTAAAGAGTACAAAGAGTACGGGGGAATTGAGATGTCTTGTGAACAGCAAGTCGCAAGGCATCCCAGATTTGCTCAATAATGTTCAACTCTGGGGAGCTTGGTGGCCAGCGGAAGTGTTTAAACTCAGAAGAGGGTCCCTGGAGACACCTGTAGCAACTCTGGACTGTGGGGTTTCACATTGTGCTGCTGTAATTGTTTAAGTCCGTCGGAATGCACAGTGGACATGAAAGGATACAGGTGATCAGACAGGATACTTACGTACGAGTCACCTCTCGTATATAGACCTATCAGGGGTACCACTCCTACTGCACACGCCCCACACCATTACACAGCGTCCACCAGCTTGAACAGTCCCCTGCTGACATCCATGGTCCATGGATTCGTGAGGTTGTCTCCATAATTGTACACGTCCATCCGCTAGATACAATTTGACACGAGACTCGTCCGACCAGACAAAGCGTTTCCAGTCATCAGTAGTCCAATGTCGGTATTGACGGGCCCATGCGAGGCGTATAGCTTTGTGTAATGGAGGCATCAAGGGTACACGAGTGGGGCTTCGGCTCCGAAAACCCATATCGATGATGTTTCGTTGACAGGCTTTCACGCTGGCACTTGTGAATGGCCCACCACTGAAATCTACAGCAATTTGCGGAAAGTTTACAATTCTATAAGGTTGAACGATTCTGTTCAGACGTCGTTGAACCGTTCTTGCAGGATCTTTCTCTGGCGGCAGCGATGTCGGAGATTTGGCGTTTTACCAGATTCCTAATATTCACGGTGCATTCATGAAATGGCCGTACAGTAAATGTTCCACTTCATCGCTACCTCGGAGATGCTGTGTCCCATCGTTATCTAACACCCTGTTGAACTCACTTGCATCTTGATAAACTGCCATTGTAACAGCCGTAACCGATCTAACAACTGCGCCAGACACCTGTCTTGTATAGGCGTTGCCGACTGCAGCGCCGTATTCTGCCTGTGTACTTATCTCTGTATTTCAATACGCATGCCTATACTAGTTTCTTGCCTATACTAGTTTCTTTGGCGTTTAAATTTGGGGATCACATTTCAACATAAGAGGGAAATTGGAAACAGCTTTTGGTACATCCGATGTTTGAAGGTTTACGTCACTAGACGGCAGTTCAAACCACTCCCCATGCTGTTAACGGCGTATTTCCGACGCTGAAAAAGTAAAGGGACTTATTAACTATCAAGGTGCACCCTCACGGTCGTTTATCGTTAATTACGGCTCTACCAGTCTGAAGCCGCCACTTCTTCTTCAAGCAGCACCACAAGGAGACCTCATTGGTCCAGTACAAATGTTTTCCAGCATCAAGCAACCAAGAAAATCATCGGTAGTTGTCAAAATGGAATATTGATGCTCTGTATGATAGTCACTACCATTTCCACCCAGCTACTAATGCAATTTAAGGGCCCCGTCACGTTTTCTCGTGAAAACATGTAAGGAAGGAGAGGTTTTAACGTCCGTAAGACACACGTTTGTAAGAGAAAACACAACTGGTAAACCTTCTACACAGGAAAAGAATCTGTTAATAGGGGATATGATTACCTCTATTAGCAACGCATGCTATATAGCGACATTCCATGCTCTTTACGAGATGGGCCAGGAGTTCTCTTGGCAGCCGATTCCATTCCTTAGCAAGAACGGAGCGGAGATACGTAAGTGTCTTTGGTGGAGGCTAGCAGGATGAAATTCGCTTCCCTATACCGTCCCAGGCCTGTTCCATCGAATTCAAAGCAAGTCCATGCGACTGATATCTTCACCTTTAACAAATTCAACCACCGGAGCAACTCTATTCGGACGGGCGTTATTTTCCACAAGGAGGAAGTCTGGACCAAATGCATCTCTCAAATGGGAAACATGTGTTAACAGTGTCTCATATCTGAGCCTTGGAGCGTTTATAATATTCCTCTGACTATCCACGAAGTTGTGCAGCTCCGTAGGGCCATTCAGGACGATTCCTTCCAATATCGTGTACCATCACCACCATATCGACCACTTTGCACGATGTTGTATCGCCTACCAGGTTCCCACTGGACGAGAATGATTTAGCAAACTGTCCGCCTCGATAGCCAAGAGGTCAGCGTGACAGATTGTCGTCCTGAAGGCTCAGGTTCGATTCCCGGCTTGGTCGGGGATTTTCTCCGCTCGGGGACTGAGTGTTGTGCTGTCCTCATCATAATTTCATCCCCATCCGGCGCACAGGTCGCCCAATGTGGCGTCGAATGAAATAAGACCTGCACCAAGACAGCCGGATCTGCCCCGCAAGGGGCCTCGCAGCCAATGACGCCAAACGCTCATTTCCATTTCCATTTAGCAAACGGAAGCGGGATTCATCTGCGAAGAGAGCCTTCCTTTACTCATTCATGGCCCAATTTTGATGTTATCGACTCCACGAAACATTGACCCGTCTCTGTGCTGGAGTGAGTTGGATCCACATGCCTGGACGTCTGGCAAACAACGCTGCTGTTCTGAGCCACTGATACACAATTTGTTCGGAAACAACAACCCATGAGACAGCTGCAGACTCAGCAAACAAGTGTCTTGTAGATGTACTCCGATTTTGTCAGGCAGTTACTGCCAGATATGGGTCCTGTTGTGAGGTGGTCAAACTTGGTCGTCCTTGTACTGGCCTACGACGAATATATGCTGTGTATCGAAACTGTCGCTAAACCCTCGAAATGACACTCTGTGGCACGTCCAAGGATACTGAGACTTCGATGTGTGTTGTGACCTGCTTCCAGGGTGCCTAGAGTCCTACCCAGCAAAACAGATTCCAAATTACGTATTTATGGCGTTCCGTTGTCAGCTTCCCCAAGAGACTACACCATGCTTATTATGAACCGCCAGACAAGACTGAGAAATTATTTGTGTTTACCTCTCGGTTACCCCGATATTCACAGCATTCAGGATTCCTTTTCTACGCAGAACGAAAAAGTAATGTTCGTAGGTAAATATTTACGGTGATGTTGGGGTAACTGCTCACCTTTTCTCTTTTCTTGTTAAAAGAATAAAAATCCGCTTCAGTTCCCAGTAAGTTCTTAGTTTATGAGCGACCAGTTTCTAAGCATGAAGCTTCATCTTCAACTGCAACAGACTGCGAACGAAAGCAGAGGTTACTAACATACATAATAATGTAAACAAACAAATAACTGGCATCATGCGTGGAACCAGCAACTACAGCTTCCGCCTGGACAGCACGATACGCAAGTGGCTACTGACTAGTGCAGACTGCCCTGGAACGTCTGACTGCGGCGACAGACGTAGAAGCCAGTGAGGTGGGAAACTGAAGTGGATAGCCGCAAAAAGAGGGGGGAAAGGTGGCTGACTGGTCCGTCCGCTTACATAAATGTGCTTCACAAGATACAAAATAGAACTACAAATGTAAAAATAAATAAGCTTTCTTAGACCATTACCCTTGAGCGCAATGAGACATTAGCTAGTGCCCCCAACCTCCCCTCCCCCTTCACCCAGCCTTCTGTTGGCCGCCCCCTCCCCCATGTCATCACCAACTCTATCTGATTTGTAGAATGAAAGCCTTTCCTTGGAAGACTTATTTTTAAAATGATGAAAGATGACTGGTATTTAGTTTATATATATATATATATATATATATATATATATATATATATATATATGTAGGGTGAGTCACCTTACATTACCGCCGGCCGCGGTGGTCCAGCCGTTCTAGGCGCTCAGTCCGGAACCACGCGACTGCTACGGTCGCAGGTTCGAATCCTGCCTCGGGCATGGATGTGTCTGATGTCCTTAGGTTAGTTAGGTTTAAGTAGTTCTAGGTTCTAGGGGACTGATGACCTCAGATGCTAAGTCCCATAGTGCTCAGCGCCATTTGAACCTAACATTACCGCTGGATATATTTCGTAAACCACATCAAATACTGACGAATCGATTCCACAGACCGAACGTGAGGAGAGGGGCTAGTGTAATTGGTTAATACAAACCATAAAAAAATGCACGGAAGTATGTTTTTTAACACAAACCTACGTTTTTTTAAAATGGAACCCCGTTAGTTTTGTTAGCACATCTGAACGAATAAACAAATACGTAATCAGTGCCGTTTGTTTCATTGTAAAATGTTAATTACATCCGGAGATATTGTAACCTTAAGTTGACGCTTGAGTACCACTCCTCCGCTGTTCGATCGTGTGTATCGGGGAGCACCGAATTACGTAGGGATCCAAAGGGAACGGTGATGGACCTTAGGTACAGAAGAGACTGGAACAGCACATTACGTCCACATGCTAACACGTTTTTATTGGTCTTATTCACTGACGCACGTGTACATTACCATGAGGGTGAGGTACACGCACACACGTGGTTTCCGTTTTCAATTACGGAGTGGAATAGAGTGTGTCCCGACATGTCAGGCCAATTGATGTTCAATGTGGTGGCCATCATTTGCTGCACACAATTGCAATCTCTGGCGTAATTAATTTCGTACACGCCTCAGTACATCTGGTGTAATGTCGCCGCAGGCTGCCACAATACGTTGTTTCATATCCTCTGGGGTTGTAGGCACATCACGGTACACATTCTTCTTTAACGTACCCCACAGAAAGAAGTCCAGAGGTGTAAGATCAGGAGAACGGGCTGGCCAATTTATGCGTCCTCCACGTCCTATGAAACGCCCGTCGAACATCCTGTCAAGGGTCAGCCTACTGTTAATTGCGAAATGTGCAGGTGCACCATCATGCTGATACCACATACGTCGACGCGTTTCCAGTGGGACAGTTTCGAGCAACGTTGGCAGATCATTCTGTAGAAACGCGATGTATGTTGCAGCTGTTTGGGCCCTGCAATGAAGTGAGGACGAATGAGGTGGTCGCCAATGATTCCGCACCATACATTTACAGTCCACGGTCGCTGTCGCCCTACCTGTCTGAGCCAGCGAGGATTGTCCACGGACCAGTAATGCATGTTCCGTAGGTTCACTGCCCCGTGGTTTGTGAAACCCACTTCATCGGTAAACAGGTAGAACTGCAACGCATTCTCTGTTAATGCCCATTGACAGAATTGCACTTGATGATTAAAGTCATCACCATGTAATTGCTGATGTAGCGACACATGAAACGGGTGAAAGCGGTGACGATGCAGTATGCGCATGACACTACTTTGACTCAGTCCACCGGCTCTCGCAATGTCCCGTGTACTCATGTGTGGGTTCATGGCAACAGCAGCTAACACACCAACTGCTCCCGCTTCTCCTGTGACGGGCCTGTTACGGACCCGTTTGCGTGCTACGACCATACCTGTTGCATACAGTTGGCTGTAGATGTTTTGCAATGTGCGGCACGTTGGATGCTCTCTGTCCGCGTTCCGTTCTGCATACACCCTGCAGGCTTCAGCTGCATTTCGTCGACACTCGTCCTAGATGAGTATCATCTCCCCCTTTTTAGAGTTCGAATACACCATGGTCACAGTTCCTACAACACTACACTATCACAGACGTCTGGTAACACGGTGTACTACAGTTGGTCTGCGTGCGGAGACGAATGCAGAATAACAATAGCAGCGAGCGCTACATGCGGACACTGCGACAGCTAGACCAAACCACAACAGTGCACTACAGCCACACTCGTAAACACGGTCGTCATCGTAAACATGTCCCTGCAGATGCTGCTCGCCGACCGTGGCCCGTGTTTGTTACAACACGCCATTGAACGTCGGAGGTTTCAAGCGTCAACTTTAGGTTACAATATCTCCGGATGTAATTAACATTTTACAATGCAACAAACGGCACTGATTACGTATTTGTTTATATGTTCAGATGTGCTAACAAAACTAACGGGGTTTTATTTAAAAAAACGTAGGTTTGTGTTAAAAACATTCTTCCGTGCATTTTTGTATGGTTTTTATTAAACAATTACACTAGCCCCTCTCCTCACGTTCGGTCTGTGGAATCAGTTCGTCAGTATTTGATGTGGTTTACGAAATATATCCAGCGGTAACGTTAGGTGACTCACCCTCTATATATGTATGTATGTGTGTGTGTGTGTGTGTGTGTGTGTGTGTGTGTGT
The DNA here is from genome assembly GCF_023864275.1 of Schistocerca cancellata. Lineage (NCBI taxonomy): Eukaryota > Metazoa > Arthropoda > Insecta > Orthoptera > Acrididae > Schistocerca > Schistocerca cancellata. The sequence continues at coordinate 605,323,922 of NC_064630.1, forward strand.
GTGTTTGTGTGTTAGAATGAATGACGAGGGAATTCGTGGTGCATCGCAAGTGCTACGCACAACGCCTTCTCAGATAAGAAAGCTAACTACCAACAGGGAGGGTAGACATTTGTTACGAAACATACGTCCTTTGCAAAACTCTTCTCCATAGCGGCACTTGCTTCAAGTTAAAATGTTTGGACTATGCTTCCTATTCGTAAATCACTTGACTGCTGCACTCGTTACATCTGAGCTGACGGGTGGCTTCACGCTGTTAATACTTTTTGTTTGACCGCAGCCACTAATAATAATAATAATAATAATAATAATGTGTACAGCACTACAGTAACCATTATGTAGTTACTACTATGTCGTGCTGTCAATCAGTTCATTTATCCGTTTCAAAGCAAGTAATTGAAGCAATTTCTTGACTACTGCAGGTACTATCCAAAGCTTGTAAAGATATTTTCTTCATATATTTAGGATTTGTTACATGTATGTCTTACCATTATCATCAGCGAGGAACGGGAAGAAGCAAATCTTACGTGTAGGAGATGGGCTATGTGAGGAACCTGTTATCGCCACCGGATTATGGTACTAATTGAGAAGTATTTATTGACAACTTATATAATAAATATCAGAGTCTTACATAATTCGTTGATGGTAATGATCTTCTGAAAATAATTTAGTTTGTTGACTGAAACAGGAAAAACGTTAGCTTTTACCCCTTATAAAATTTCCCCTAGGTCGGAAAGCACTGGGCCAGGAGAATGATGCGAACTCATTTATATACACTCATCTTGAAGAGCAAAAACATCGTAGTAGAATACCCTTAGGTAGGATCAAAGTGAGAAACGCAACAGGAGATAACGATGTAGGCATATAAGACAGCACTTTGTATCGACACAGTACCATATGTAATAAAAATAATCGAGGAATAAAGTGAGCCATAAACTACGACAAAGGAAAGCGAACAAAGAAATTGACCCTACGTGTAGCAGATGGTATCTCTGTAGTTGGCGTGCAACGACGGAATAGTTGACAAGAAATACCGTAAAATACATTAGATACAGGAGCGAGTCACCTTTAAGGCACCAAATACAATAATACAAAACTAAAGAGTTCGGAGAAAATGCCTAGACGTCAACGTGACAGAACGCATGACAATAAAAAGATAAGCGATAAAAATGCATCAAACAAATAGTATACACCATCACACATTTATGTTCCCATAATTATGTGAGTAGATTATTTCAACTCTAGCTTTCATTTCGAAATGTCAGCCCCATAGCATTTGTTAGCTATTACCGCCTTCTCTTGTTCACAGTTGGTGACACTTGAATATGACGCTTTATGCTTTGAAACCGGTTGTGGAATAAATTATGAAATTACAAATGAAGAGAATTTTTATACTATGAATATGTTTCTCAATTCCGGATGTTCACTTGATCAAACATATTCTCTGTTCAATTCGTGGTTTCGTGATTGTACTTAACTTTTGGACGCTAGTGTATATTTTATTTAGTACTACTTACAAAGAATGGAAGGAACGTAGAAAAGCCGGCCAGTGTGGCCGTGCGGTTAAAGGCGCTTCAGTCTGGAACCGCGTGACCGCTACGGTCGCAGGTTCGCATCCTGCCTCGGGCATGGATGTGTGTGATGTCCTTAGGTTAGTTAGGTTTAATTTGTTCTAAGTTCTAGGCGACTGATGACCTCAGAAGTTAAGTCGCATAGTACTCAGAGCCATTTGAACAATTTTTTTTTTTGAACGTAGAAATTTTGTAGAACGCAGTAAAGTGTGAGCTCTGATCCAAATAAATCGCGAATAGATTCTTCTCTCGTGCCACTAAAAGCCCCGCTACGCTCCACTGGGTTAGTAAAACGAACCGGCAGGTTACGTCACACATTTCTCTGTTGGGAACCTTGGACGGAAACGGCAGCATCCAGTTGACATCTTGTCTCGGTATCTTAATCCTTCTGCAGGTGTAACAATACCCGGCTGGCCCTAGTAACGGCAGCTCGTTTTGTGTGCGGTGGTCCCGCGCTTAGCCGCCTTGCCCCAGGTGCGCGCAGGCAGCGCTGCACGCTAAATTAAACACGTATGCGTGGCCGGACCGGCGCACAGGGAACTCAAAAGACGCTGTTGCGTTGCGTGCGCCCCGCACAGCTGTCCGCCTTACCAAACCGCAATTCATCGGGCCGCCCTTTCTTGCCGTCTTCCCCCAGACCCGCGCAGCGCTGCGCGGCGCGGCGCGGGGACCCCTCCTTTTGATATCCCGCCACCGCTCGCTCTAGCAGTGCCTTCTCTTTGTTACTGCCGCAACCGATCGTCCTCACTGTGTCGGACGTATATGATTATCTCTGTGGATAACGTGATTATATTCCGAGTCAACTCGCAACAATAACAATTGTCGCAAGTTTGTATGCTTTTCTACTCGGAGATTTATCATTAAATACACGAGGAGAGAGGACGGGAAACGTAAAGAAAGAAGGTACCCTTTTTTTTTTTCTTCGTCCCTGGTACAAGGGTGCGGCTGCGCGGTAATTACAGAGCGGCGTACTCTGATGTGGGACTATTAGCGCTGAAAGCGTCTGGTAGGAGTTTTCCAGAGTGTTGGGTAATTTTAAATCTTGATTGACTCCTATTGTAGTACGAAAATGATATCCCTCTAGCATACTGAACAAAATACATCACAGACTCAAAAAAGTAATCGCAATTGAATTTCTCAAACAGTGCAGTACTGTGGTTCGCTATCGCAGAAACAGACGTCAATGAATCGTCTAATAATCAGAGAAGTGTTTGAGGAAACATTTCATCTCTGAAGTCCCGCAAGGTTCAGTCTTTGGTCCATTGCTTTTCTTTCTGTACCTCGATGATATTGTTTCGAGCCCATTACAGTGTGTATTTCTTTCTGTTTCCCGTGAACGGCTTTATGCAGACTGATGAAAATGTAAAAGGAAGAATAAAGACGGGGTTTAAAATTCAGGGTGAAAGAGTATCAATGATAATAGGCGAATGCTACCCTCAGAAAAGGTGAAGTAGAATTACAGGACTTTTAAATGGAATGGACAGTCTAAGAGTACAGAATTTGGATTAAGACTAAACGGAAGAAACACTGATGTAACATTGTCTGGAAGAAAAGAGATTACTAATAAATTTAACATCAAAATTGACCACCACAAAGAAGAAGAAGTTAAGGAATTCTGCTATCTTGCATGCAGAATAACACATGACGGACGACACAAAAAGCAGACTGGCACCAGCAAAGAGGACATTCCTGTCGAAAGGAAGTTAATTGATATCAAATATAGACCTTCATTTGAGGAAGAAATTTCTGAGTATGAAAGTGGAACACAGCACTGTATGGTTGAGAATAATGCATTTTGGGGAACCGGGAAAAATAAGAGAATCGAAGAGTTTGAGATGTTGTGCTGTAGAAGGATACTGAGTATTAGGTGGACACATAAGGAGTGAGGGAGTATCCACAGAATTAATGAAGACAGGAACGTATGGGTAACATTAACAAGAATAAAGGACAGTACGATATAACACACGTTAAGACATTTGAGAATAACTAGTATGGTAGTAGAGAGAGCTGTAGAGGACAAAGGTTGTAGGGAAAGACAGACACTGAAATGCAACTAACAGATAACTCCACGCTTAGGGTGCAAGTGCTACTCTGAGATGAATATGTTGGCACATGAGAGAAATTCGAGGGTGGCCGCATTTAACCAATCAGAAAACTCCTGATCGAAAAGAAGAAGAAGAATTAGGGGCAGTTAAACCAAATTTATTTAACTATAGACAAAACAAAAGCTGTCAAATCTATTTAGAGAGGGAGAAATTAATAGAACTCTGCGCTGGGCATGAGTTAGTCTTCGGTAATACACTTTTCCTGAACACCAAGAGAAGGAATTACTGTCAGGTATAAGAAGACCAAAAAAGACATCAGATTTGCGTTTTGCCAAACAAAGAATCAGAAATCATGTTAAAGACATCAGAAATTATCCAGGTGCAGACGTCGATAAGTTCATAATCTAGTACCAATGATTTTGCAGTTCAAAGTACTAGGTCAGTCCATCTGATCTTCAGAAGTCTCCTATAGTACTATATTTCGAATGTCTGTAATCGTTTCGTTTCTTTCTGCCCCATTGTGGAACTGTCGCATCCACACAGAAGTGTGTTCCAAACATTTTTCATTAATCTTTATCTGCTCCTAGTGTTTACATGTTTTGATGTCAGCAGCTGCTTCTTTTTTACAGCAAGAACTTTTATCTTGATGCTGTACTTACTTGCATCTTTCTTCTTTATCTATTATTTTCTAGATGGAAAAATTAGTCCATCTCTCCAACAGCCTCTTGGAGATCAGCATTGGTGATTCCCAGCTGCGGTGGGTGTGAAAACCGGCGCGATTTTTACAAATAGGTTGCCAGAAGCAAGCACTGTTTTAATAGAAACCTCCGTCCCTGTTTATCCGGTTTCCCATCTTTATTTCTGCTGACTCCTTAGCTACGGTGTCCCATAAATTTGGGGTTCACACCGCGATATAGGTCTCATCGTATTTCATTTCATTATTGTTTTACAGGCAGTGTCTGTTGACAGCTGAGTTGCTTGGCTGTTGTAATTGGGTGTGCCGTTAACGTTCTGGCATCACTTCCCCTCGAATACGGTTATCTGCCCCATGAGACGTGCCACTTACGCGTGTGATGCTGTACATAATCAGCTTTGGTAGAACTAAACCGTCATAACGAAATTTTTTGTAGCAAAGATAATGTTTAAAACTACTTTTATTGGCTGGTTTCGACAAGGCACAACTGTCATATTTAGATCTTCAGAAACTTTTTAGGCTATATGTCATGTTCTATTGTGCGTTCACTACTCATGCCATGTTAACATTTTAATGCTAGTATGACATGGCTAATGACCGCACATTGGAACGTGACATACAGCCAAAAAAGGTTCTGAAGATCTATAGAATGACAGTTGTACCTGTCGATAATGACCAACAGAAAATAATTTTGAACACAATCTTGACTATAAAAATTTCTTTAGAGTAGATATAGGTCGCTCTGTCTCATTTCTCGTTATGAGAAACTCCATTTAAATCGCCATTAATATTACAAAGGACACTTTATCTTCGTTGACAGGAACGAAATATAGATATTTCCGAATTTGAGCTAGTATGAAGCAGGCAAGCGATACTTGGCTTCCCTGTTTCAGTCTCAATCTCTTTGTTCTTGATTTTGACTGCGATGGCCACTCAGTTACATCGGAACTCTGTTCGTAGGTGTTGTAAATCTTCTCGCCACAACATATTCGAGCTGCTGCGCCACAGAAAAACAACCTGGCCCAATGTAAATCTCTTTGGAGTTCTTCCTGGTCAGCGCCAAGCCACGCCAAGGCAAACCAAATTCGTGTGCAATATCTGTATCGTGATGTCCGCCAGGCAGGACAGCCGATACAGCAAATACAGTGGCACCCACCCAAGGCTATTGCTACACATCACTTGAGCGAGGTGCCTCAACCGTCAGTTCATCAGTATGACTTCACTGTGAAGCGAGTATAATGTTATTCTGGCAGTCGCGCATATTCGAGTGACAACACTTTCATCATATGCGAGAACGACTCTCAGTGTACAGACACTGCAAAAAAGAATGAGCTGAAAGCCTGAACGAAGAAGATGGGACACTGCGGAATGGTGAGAAACGCTGCCAGGCCCAGAAAATCAGGCCACATTCGGTCATTGTCGTCGAGGGATAATGTCATTGCCCCCAACAGGCAGCTACAAATACTTGGGCTTTCCAGCTCTTCCTCTGTTCAGATGCAGTGAGCCAGTTCCGAGGCAGGACCTGTTATGCACTGACTACCATTCGCCTTGGAGACAGTAGTGAGCTCAGCCTGCTGGACATAGCTGTTATGAGCTGCTGTCTTCTAATTCACTGATGTGAAATCTTGGAGACTACTAACACCTGCTCGCTGGGAGCCTAAACTGACAGCGTTTGATTTAATGATGAGCTATCACTGTTCCTGGAAGGCAGGCAAGCTACTGCTGCTTCTTGACTTTAATCTATGAGCAGGCATTAGCGTCAATGGCCATCTTCTGGTGAAAACGTCAGGACGTAACTTTACACTGCAAGCACTGCCCCCTGAAGAGCTACTGGGAGCTTAGTAGGGCACTACCTTTGATGTCCTTATTAGCTCCCTAGTAAATCGTGTCACCTACCATACGACTAGACAACCTGAAGTAATGGTATGGGGTGGTATTTCATTTCATAGCATGGCCCCCTATACTGTCGTCAATAGTACCCCTAAAGCACAATGGACTGTTTAGGTTTTTATGTTGGTAACGCCACGTAGCGCTCTATATGAAAATCACTGACTGTGCTGTGTGAAGTATATGGCTCGTTTGCATTGTGGTAATATTTGCTATTGTAGTGTTGGGCAGTTGGATGTGAACAGCGCGTAGCGTTGCGCAGTTGGAGGTGAGCCACCAGCAGTGGTGGATGTGGGGAGAGATATGCCAGAATTTGAAGAGCGGACGATCTGGACGTGTGTCCGCTAGATAGAGTAAATTTGTAATATTGGATATAATGAAATGATATATATGATTCAAATGGCTCTGAGCACTATGCGACTTAGCTTCTGAGGTCATCAGTCGCCTAGAACTTAGAACTAATTAAACCGAACTAACCTAAGGACATCACACACATCCATGCCCGAGGCAGGATTCGAACCAGCGACCGTAGCGATCGCTCGGCTCCAGACTGAGGCGCCTAGAACCGCACGGCCACTCCGGCCGGCAAATAATATATATATTTATTATGACTTTTGGACACTATTAAGGTAAACACATTGTTTGTTCTCCATCAAAATCTTCGTTTGCTGACTATGCCTATCAGTAGTTAGTGCCTTCAGTAGTTAGAATCTTTTAATTACCTGGCAGAGGTGGCGCTCGCTGTATTGCAGTAGATTGCAGTAGTTAGAGTAACGAAGATTCTTGTGAGGTAAGTGATTCATGAAAGGTATAGGTTATTGTTAGTCAAGGCCTTTCTTTTGTAGGGATTTTGAAAAGTCAGATTCCGTTGCGCTAAAAATATTGAGTGTCAGTTTAGTGCTCATCAGATTAAGTAAAGAGAGAAATGTCTGAGTACGTTCAGTTCTGCTCAGCTGTTTGAAAATCAAATAACGCAAGAGGTTTATCAGCACACTAATTCATTAATTTAGCAAATGGGACGTTTCAGTCCCTGAGAAAAACCTATAAGTTAATGCAAAGCCGGGTAACTGCTTGCATCAGGGCAGAGGTGGACAGCCGTGTTATTAACTTGCTCAAATTGTGAAGATCTTTCTCTTGAATAGATGAGCCAAATTTTCTGAAATTGTTACCATTTGTTTGTCTGTACATGTACGTCAGGTCAACCGATTTCCGCCTTTTTCAGATAATTTGTTCTTCAGGTTTCTTTTTTATGTCTTAACGTGTATTTAAGCACTCGACCTCATGACCTATGTCAGCCAACACGAAAGGGTGTATGGCTAATACGCAGTGTGAGGCTGCTAATATATATCGAATTATTGTTTTCAATAAGTTGAACGGACAATGTGCTGAGTTTTCTAGCGTACGCGAAAATTTCTAACTTAAAGAATTGCTAAACTGATGTTGTCTTTGTAATGGAGCACTATACTTTTTCCTGTGGGAAGTGAAAAGAGCCTTCGAAGAGGACATATGTAGAACTTCATCAAAGAGTAACAAGATAAAAGCTGCGCAAACCAGTGTCCCGGCGTCAGAAGTCTCCCGCAAATCTCTGCCCTTCTGTACCGGATGTAAACAACAATATTTACCTGTGACATTATTCAGAATTTCGCAATGCGTACGACAGCCGAAAAAGTAAATAAGGTTTTCGTTTGCGGTGAATTTCACCGAAATGTTTGAGCAGCGGTAGGGCCGTGTCCTGAAAGGTTCCTGATTGTGCCAGACTCTCACGATATGTTGCTGAAAACATTATGAAAACAATTCCAGAAACGGGAAATAAAATTTGCTCACGAAAACTAACAGCGAAATGTCATAGAAACACATATAAATTTTCAGCAGCGGTGTCACACAGTCCGCATGTCACTATGATCCAGCTTGACTGTCCGACAGATCCTTCAAAGAACTGTTCAGCGAATACCACATTTACCGCATTTCGTCCTTTTCACGTGTTGTTCTAGCAAAAGCTTCATGGCAGTGACTTGCGAAATCCATTACGTTTCTCAGAATTGTGCCTACGAAAACCTCAAAGTAATGCAGCATTTTCATACAAGATTTTGTTTACTGATTACAATCCACACACGCTGTTTTCCGAGAAGTGAGTTAACTACGACCCTGTTTTCCAAAGTCTGGCACAAGCTGTTCTAGAAGCTTATAGCTGGCCTCTTTTATTCACGGGACTCAAAATAGTGCCACGTGTGTACAGTTCGTAGCAGATATGCTGCCGCAGGAACAGCGAGACATTGAACAAAAGGCGACGTATATGGTTTCAACTTGATGGATTTCGCGGACATTTCGCGCATATAATTACAGGCTATTGTTGTGTCTAGACGAGACAGTCTAGACACAAGGCGAGGAAGCCGAAAGGCACGCGCTTAAACTCACGCAGGCTGGCGTGAGGTCTGAAACAGGATACGTAATGAATGCTATAAAGAAAAGTACGTAGCTTCTGGAATACTTAACTTTAATCCACATTTGTAGAACATCGCTCTTGATGATACATTAATAGAATCTCAATATCTATACTGGTAATGGCGCCTTGCTAGGTCGTAGCAAATGTAGCTGAAGGCTATGCTACTATCGTCTCGGCAAATGAGAGCGTAATTCTCAGTGAACCATGGCTAGCAACGTTGGCTGTACAACTGGGGCGAGTGCTAGTACGTCTCTCTAGACCTGCCGTGTGGCGGCGCTCGGTCTGCAATTACTGACAGTGGCGACACGCGGATCCGACGTATACTAGCGGACCGCGGCCGATTTAAAAGCTACCACCTAGGAAGTGTGGTGTCTGGCGGTGACACCACAGCTATCTTAACAGAACATCTGAAGACCCTTCGATTATAACTTTCGAAACGTTATATGTCCTCCATGCTATCCACACCTAACGCGTTTAGACTTTTGTTTGTGAGGAAAATTACGACAAAAGCTCTAGATATTAGGTACCACACAGCTCGGGACGGTACTCTGATGGATCAATACGAAATTTAAAGTGTAGTACTGTGTAGGATCATTTTATAGCACTTACCAACGCTCGAGGTCAACAGTGATTTGCGATGTTGTTTCATTAATATTTCAGTTGCACGTATGTTCTGTCACTGAAGTCCTCAAAAAGCTTTCTGAAGTTCCACAAAAATGTAAATTGCTCAATATTTAAGAAACATATTCTATATCACAATTCGACAATTCTTAAATGTAAGCCGGCCGAAGTGGCCGTGCGGTTAAAGGCGCTGCAGTCTGGAACCGCAAGACCGCTACGGTCGCAGGTTCGAATCCTGCCTCGGGCATGGATGTTTGTGATGTCCTTAGGTTAGTTAGGTTTAACTAGTTCTAAGTTCTAGGGGACTAATGACCTCAGCAGTTGAGTCCCATAGTGCTCAGAGCCATTTGAACCATTTCTTAAATGTAAAAGTTATTGGCCTGGGCCAGAAAATCCATGCATTCTCCCCTGTTACTTAACGGGAGGCCCACTACGATATACTTACTCGATGTGGAAAGTTTTTGTCTGTCCTGTCTTATCTCTCTCAACATGTATAAGATAATGGAGTGTTAATGTATATCAAGGAAGGGGGTGTGGGGGAGTGATGAAGCCTTTTACACGGTTAGTCTTTAGTTCACATTCAAATGTTGTACAGGGGGTCCATAGAACCATTTTCCGACTATTTCCCTACCGTTCGACTCTTTAGGAGCACGTGGAAAAATGAACACCTCAATGTCTCCACAAAAGTTCTAATATTCACTTTTCTGCAATGGGCTCTTCTACCAATGCGGACAGGAGAAAGCAAAATATTTTGGCGCGCGGAGAAGAAGTTGGAGGTTCTAATTTCATGAAAAGTCTCGCCGCAAACAAATTCGCCTTTACTGTAATTATTGCCACCCCAATTCTCATATCATATCCGTCACTCTCTTTTCCCTATTTTGCAGTAAAAGTTACGATAGAACCTGTGATCTAGGGGTACTTTCTTTAACACGTAGTCAAAACGTCAAGAGTCACTTCTTCGTACCTACGTATTGCTAAATTTTCAAATAAAATCCGTGGGCAATGGTGGCCGAGGACTTTGGCGAACGGGCTTGTCAGAAAAAGGCAGAGGAACGGACAGAGGTTCATTGCACACTCTTGTTCTTTGTGTAGGAAACCGTCTGTAAGAGAAGAAAATATCAGCAATTATCAGCGGCTTGAACATGAAGAAGGGAATGGAAACCGTTACTTTAAAGGCACATAAGGTGTATCCACAGGACAAGTGACCCATAACTCAAAAAGTATCATGACGATCTGTCATTTGGCAAAAGATTCCTATTCGAATCTCCGGGACGGGATTGCCAGGGAAGCTGATCAGGGGGGAAGGTGGAATAAATAACAAGAAGATGATTTTCTAAAGCCGGAGCGTAAATGTCGGAGCTTAATATGTGGCACGGAATCTAGTAAATCTGAAAAGAGAAATGTAGAGGCTCAATGTAGATATAGTGGGTTTCAGTAAAGTAAAATGGAGGTAAGAAAAAGATATCAGGTCAGACTAATATTTGGTCATATCAACAGCAGCAGAAATTGGTATTACGTATGATTCGTTATGAGTTGGAAGGTACGACAAATACTGAGTTATTGTGAACAATTCAGTGATTTGATCGTTCTTATCAGACCAAACGCCGACAACGGTAGCTCAGGTACACATATAGGCGTCGGAAACAGAGGATAAAAAGACAAAATATATGAGGATATTTAATGAGTTATTCAGTATGCAAACGAAGACAAAAATGTAACAACCCCAGGGAATTGTAATGCTTTTGTATGAGAAGAAGTACAAGAATGAGTTACTGTAGAACTTAGCAGTAAAAGAGAGGAGAAAGACGAACTGTTTGAAACTACAGGAAATAGAAACACAATTCAAAGTTCCTGGAAAGCGAAAAGTTCAAATTTTTATGCACTTAATGTGAGCGCCATGCGTCACACGGCAAATGTCAAAACGGTGGCTCATTTACTGCCACACGCAAAACGGCTGGCCTCTCGTTATCGAATTTACAGCCTCAGCAATGCGGTGTCGGAGACATTCAGTAGTGTCAGGCTTGTTGTTCTTGTGGTCTTCAGTCCAGAGACTGGTTTGATTCAGCTCTCCGTGCTACTCTATACTGTGCAACTTCTTCAGCTCCGAGTAACTACTGCAACCTAAATTCTTCTGAATCTGTTTAGTGTATTCATGCCTTGGTCTCCCTCTACGATATTTACCCTCCGAGCTTCCTTCCAATACTAAACTGATGATTCCTGGATGCCTCAGAAAGTGTCCTACCAACCGGTCCCCCTCTTCTAGTAAAGTTGTGCCACAGATGCCTCTACTCCCAAATTCTGTTCTTTACCTCCTCATTAGTTACGTGATCTACCCATCTAACCATTACCATTCTTCTGTAGCACCACATTTCGAAAGCTTCTATTCTCTTCTTGTCTAAACTATTTATCGACGTATTGCTGCGTGACAAACTGAAGAGAACCTTGCAGAACTAGCACTCCTGAAAGAAAGGTTCCCAGAAGAGCTTCTGTGTAGTTTGGAAGGTAGGAGACGAGGTAGTGGCAGAAGTAAAGCTGTGAGGACGGGGCGTGAGTCATGCTTGGGTAGCTCAGTTGGTAGAGCACTTGCCCGCGAAAAGGTAAGGTCCCGAGTTCGAGCCTCGGTCCGGCACACAGTTTTAATCTGCCAGGAAGTTTCTTATCAGCGCACACTCCGCTGCAGAGTTAAAATCTCATTCTGGGACCTCGGTATACGTTATGCGTGATAATAACCAGACTTCGTACCACCTCTTGCTCACATTGCGTTTGTACACGACAACATCTCGAGGTACGACTGTGGGTAATAATGCATTTAGGACAGGAGATATTGTGAGGAGGTTTCGCGTCCCTAGGCTCACGGACCGCGGAGCCTTGGCCACTGCACTCCCTCGGCGGCCCCACGTGTCAGGCTGGGCCGTCGCGTGCCACGTCACGCCGCGGCCATCGAGTACGCGAGCTGGCGGCCAGGAGCGGCGTGTCTGCATTATTCAGAGCTCTGCTGCCTGCTGCCTGCCTGCTCCCAGGACCCGCCCATCGAACTTTAATACCGCCAAACGACTGGTTTCCTCTGGAAAACCCCGCCGCCGCACGGAACCTCGCGATCCTTCCTCGGGGCCCATTTGCCTTGTCATTACGCCAGTGATTCTACTCACAAAGTAAATATTTGTCTTTCCCTTTTGATGTTAGCGGGTCAGTAGCGCGAGCCTGTCCGTCGAGCAGCAGTGGATTACTAGCTTTCACAGTTCGTAAGTTTCCTCTCTCTCGCTGCCACTTTCTCAAATTTTCCATTCTATTTCGGAGCTAAATTAACATAGACACAACTGTAACTGTTCCCTACATTACCATAAGGATACAGAATTTAATATGGATACCTACCATATTTCGTCAACGCTTACAGATGTCCTCATTTACATTTGTATTACACAAGCTACCCTACAGTGTCTGGCGAAAGGCATCACTGCCACTCCCCGCTTTCCTATTACGTCGTGAATGGCGCACGGCAAGAATAGCTGTTGTTAGGCTTCCATATGAGCTCCAATATTTTGAATTTTATCACAAGACACCGTTTGACTCTTCTATGAATGTGCACTTTCGAAATTTAAGCAACGAATTACGGCCCAGTCCCATGCACTTGAACCAGATAACTCGGTTACAGGCAACACACAAAGAATGTGCATGCAGTGGGGTGCCTCCACACCACCACATCTCAGGGCATAACAGACTGATAGTTCGCATGTTGTCAGCGAACATACTGTTTCTAAGAAAACTTAGTCCCGATGATGTTATCTGTCACCCCTAGACGTTTTATGCAGGGACTCTGAACTATCCACAATCACGTCACCAACTTCACGACCTGATGTTTTGTGCATGGTTGTACTGAACCACTAAGTACACTACGCCAGTACAGAGTAACCGTTTTCGTCCACATGTCCACGTGTGATTTGCTTCCTAGGGGAAAATAAACATTCTTGTTACATGTACTTGGAGATACTATCACTCCGAGAAACATACGGCCGGCCGGTGTCGCCGTGCGGTTAAAGGCGCTTCAGTCTGGAACAGCGTGACCGCTACGGTCGCAGGTTCGAATCCTGCTTCGGGCATGGATGTGTGTAATGTCCTTAGGTTAGTTAGGTTTAAGTAGTTCTAAGTTTTAGGGGACTGATGACCACAGAAGTTCAGTCCCATAGTGCTCAGAACCATTTGATTAGAAACATACGACCTGTAATGGGTGTAGTTATTACTCTGCCAGTGACGAAAATACTGAAATAATATCTTTCATGTCACCGTCCTCAGTGACAAATAGAAATACCAACCCTTATACCATTACACCACATATACAGGGTGGTCCATTGATCGTGACCAGGCCAAATATCTCACGAAATAAGCGTCAAACGAAAAAACTACGAAGAACGAAACTTGTCTAGCTTGAAGGGAGAAACCAGATGGCGCTATCGATGGCCCGCTAGATGGCGCTGCCATAGGTTCAAAAATGTTCAAATGTATGTGAAATATTATGGGACTTAACTGCTAAGGTCATCAGTCCCTAAGCTTACACACTACTTAACCTAAATTATTCACACCCAAGCCCTAGGGAGTACTCGAACCTCCGCCGGGACCAGCCGCTCAGTCCATGACTGCAGCGCCCAAGACCGCTCGGCTAATCCCGCACGGCGCTGCAATAGGTCAAACGGATATCAGCTGCTTTTATTTAAATGCGAACCCCAGTTTTTATTACATAATCGTGTAGTACGTAAAGTAATATGAATGTTTTAGTTGGACCACTTTTTTCGCTTTGTGATAGATGACGCTGTAATAGTCACAAACATATGGCTCACAATTTTAGACGAACAGTTCGTAATAGGTAGGCGTTTTAAATTAAAATACGAAATGTAGGTACGTTTGAACATTGTATTTCGGTTGTTCCAATGTGATACATGTACCTTCGTGAACTTATCATTTCTGAGAAGGTCTGCTGTTACAGCGTGATTACCTGTAAATACCACATTAATGCAGTAAATGCTCAAAATGATGTCCGTCAACCTCAATGCATTTGGCAATACGTGTAACGACATTCTTCTCAACAGCGAGTAGTTCGCCTTCCGTAACGTTCGCACATGCATTGATAATGCGCTGCCGCATGTTGTCAGGCGTTGTCGGTGGACCATTTTATTACTGGTATTCATACTTCAAAATAAGTGACTCTACACGTCTTTTGGATCTCAGAAGAATCACCACTATGAGCGGCAGTGATGATACTGGTCATCACTTTTCTGACATTATGATAATCGCCAGCTGTGGTTGTTGATAATTTGTTCCCGAGAACCTATTCTATCTCTGCACACGACAGGAAAGTAATGAGTTCAGATGTCTTTGTAAACTGAATACAATTCTCACTGGTCGGGACTCAGTTATAGGTCCTCCATAAAACAAAAAAGAAATGGACTTTACGATACAGTCAGCTGAACATACTCATAGGCTTCGGCCTTGACTCTTCCTTTCCCATGCCCCATCCTATACCATTATCCTGACGATTAGGACTGTATACTGATTTTGCTTTACATGATTTATTTGTCAAGAACTTTGCTTACGTGACAATTTATTCATGTCATAACCAGATTATAATTTGTATTATTGACCCTGAGTACTACGAATTCTTTCAAGTTTAATCATGATATAGAGTTAGATTATTTTTGTACAATCATGACATGATACTTTGTAATGGTTCTTAGGGCTACACTGTAATGGTTCTATACTACTCTAGATTTCTACTTATCAGTAATGAGGTAAATTTACCACACGTTTGTTGTACAAGGTAGTTCCAAATAAGTGCCAAATTTGTTAAGCCCCGCTGGAGGTTTGTGAAAGGAGTCTATTGGAGCACACTTGTATGTGGAGCACACTTGTATGTGGCACCCGAATGGGATGATAATATTAATATTAACTATAATGAAACATATTATAAACTTTCCAACAAGAGCCTACGGGCTTAGACCGTTCCACCATCTCTTCAGATTCATCACGAGAGAAAGAATACAGTGATTTAAAATGCCTTGTTAATGCCGCAAAAGGAGCTGGAAAGTGTTCGTTAAAGAAACCATATTAGCCCAAGGCCGTCTCCATTCCTGTGTAATCTTTCCGTACTGAAACGAAAACCTGAATACATGCAAAGACACAAATGTACTACCTATACGGTATTGTACCAGTAATACACAGTCGAATGTCTCATTTCAATCTCTTTATTCCTGCACTTCGTTCTTTCCCCATTCTGTTTTTAATAAAATTGGACGTTCTACTAGTTATGTTAATCGTTCGCAGGATTCAGGACTAGAATAGTGTTAACAGACAGATCAGGGCTCATGAACTTCGAGCAACATTAACATGTATCATCTTCCAACTCATGTTGAATAATGTATAAATTAATTTAATAAATTAAAATATTAAATGTTTTTAGTAATATGTGTTGACATAATCTCTGCCGTGGTTTGTCTAAATCTGTTTGGTCCTATGACGAGGATGTGTAGTTTCTGTATGCAAGCAAACCAACAAGATAGCAACTACGATCCGTTGAAGAGAGTTCGCTTCCACACTAGTTTGTTGACGCCAAGAGTATATAGCAGTTACAACAGTTAGTATGCAGATTACTGGTAAAAATCAACTACACTCCGGGAAATGGAAAAAAGAACACATTGACACCGGTGTGTCAGACCCACCATACTTGCTCCGGACACTGCGAGAGGGCTGTACAAGCAATGATCACACGCACGGCACAGCGGACACACCAGGAACCGCGGTGTTGGCCGTCGAATGGCGCTAGCTGCGCAGCATTTGTGCACCGCCGCCGTCAGTGTCAGCCAGTTTGCCGTGGCATACGGAGCTCCATCGCAGTCTTTAACACTGGTAGCATGCCGCGACAGCGTGGACGTGAACCGTATGTGCAGTTGACGGACTTTGAGCGAGGGCGTATAGTGGGCATGCGGGAGGCCGGGTGGACGTACCGCCGAATTGCTCAACACGTGGGGCGTGAGGTCTCCACAGTACATCGATGTTGTCGCCAGTGGTCGGCGGAAGGTGCACGTGCCCGTCGACCTGGGACCGGACCGCAGCGACGCACGGATGCACGCCAAGACCGTAGGATCCTACGCAGTGCCGTAGGGGACCGCACCGCCACTTCCCAGCAAATTAGGGACACTGTTGCTCCTGGGGTATCGGCGAGGACCATTCGCAACCGTCTCCATAAAGCTGGGCTACGGTCCCACACACCGTTAGGCCGTCTTCCGCTCACGCCCCAACATCGTGCAGCCCACCTCCAGTGATGTCGCGACAGGCGTGAATGGAGGGACGAATGGAGACGTGTCGTCTTCAGCGATGAGAGTCGCTTCTGCCTTGGTGCCAATGATGGTCGTATGCGTGTTTGGTGCCGTGCAGGTGAGCGCCACAATCAGGACTGCATACGACCGAGGCACACAGGGCCAACACCCGGCATCATGGTGTGGGGAGCGATCTCCTACACTGGCCGTCCACCACTGGTGATCGTCGAGGGGACACTGAATAGTGCACGGTACATCCAAACCGTCATCGAACCCATCGTTCTACCATTCCTAGACCGGCAAGGGAACTTGCTGTTCCAACAGGACAATGCACGTCCGCATGTATCCCGTGCCACCCAACGTGCTCTAGAAGGTGTAAGTCAACTACCCTGGCCAGCAAGATCTCCGGATCTGTCCCCCATTGAGCATGTTTGGGACTGGATGAAGCGTCGTCTCACGCGGTCTGCACGTGCAGCACGAACGCTGGTCCAACTGAGGCGCCAGGTGGAAATGGCATGGCAAGCCGTTCCACAGGACTACATCCAGCATCTCTACGATCGTCTCCATGGGAGAATAGCAGCCTGCATTGCTGCGAAAGGTGGATATACACTGTACTAGTCCGACATTGTGCATGCTCTGTTGCCTGTGTCTATGTGCGTGTGGTTCTGTCAGTGTGATCATGTGATGTATCTGACCCCAGGAATGTGTCACTAAAGTTTCCCCTTCCTGGGACTATGAATTCACGGTGTTCTTATTTCAATTTCCAGGAGTGTATTTATTTCCTCGTGATAGTTTTGCACTAAATAAATTCCTTTCGCTACAGCGCTGAAGGGTAAAACTCGATTGCGGTCACACTGAAATATGTCAGTTGCAACGTGTAGGATACCTAGCATCAGTTACTGGACTCAAAAATGGTTCAAATGGCTCTGAGCACTATGGGACTTAACATCTGAGGTCATCAGTCCCCTAGAACTTAGAACTACTTAAACCTAACTAACCTAAGGACATCACACACATCCATGCCCGAGGCAGGATTCGAACCTGCGACCGTAACGGTTGCGCGGTTTCAGACTGAAGCGCCTAGAACCGCTTGGCCACACCGGCTGGCGACTGGACTCAGTTTTACCTATTCAAGAATTTGACATATTGTGAGCGAAATAGAATGAATGTAAAACTGAAATGAGAAATTCTGTAGCTAAAACTGGCATATGTGTAGACATTTAAAGAACGGTCTCATGAAACCACCAAAATCTGAGGTAGTGCTTACTTGTTTATGGACAATTAGTTTCAGTCCGGTGACTATCTTCAGGTCACGAATGCCATTACGTAAGGTGGATGGAAGGTTCCCCTTCGTCAAGTAGATAATTATGTATTACTGATCGAAACTGGCTGTCTATAAATAAATAGATATTACATCAGCTTCTGGTGGTTTTTTGAGGCCTTATTTAAATATACTAAAACCGTACAGCACAGTGTACAGAACACATAACTGCAGACCTCTTGAAATAGTAAATTGCAAGGAAATGGTGTTATCTCGCTTGGCATTAGGAGAGGAACGAAACTGAAAAATGCAAACAGAATTTTCGAAAACTTGAGAGTGAAGAATGTTCACTAAACTGTAAAATATCCCCAATCCTCTTCTCGAGGCTAAAATATTTTTCAAATATTTGTTTTGACCCATCGTCTGGGTGGCTCGTACTTACACCTTATTTACGTGATTTTCTAAGCTAAGGATCTAAGCTACAGTATATAATTTTATTTATGTACTGACATTGAAGTATTTCTCAGTTTCACTGAATGTTATTACCTGGAGAGGTGTACAACATTTTTAGACGAAATATACTTATATCGTAGAATAGGTAATAAAGTGTATTTGGAAGTTAGCTTATAAATAAAAACGACAATGTAAGGACGGATACAGGATAGGTGAAGGGAGGGTAAGAAATACCCCGTTCCTAATCTACGGGGTATCCCATGAGCAACGGTCAATAGTCAGGGATACGACAAGAACGATCACTCGAAGCAAAAAAGTCCAGTAACCATGGGCTTTAAAATACTTACGTTAAGACCTATGTACACTTCTTCAACTTCGATGTTGTGAAAAAAATTTCTTATTCTACAAGCTCTTTACTTTCCCAATCTTTAGAGAAGGTAGTATGGACGAAAACAAGAAAAAAATTTCTAGGAAACATGGCTCTAAGATGCCTAGCTTAACTGCCATGAGCCTTTGTTCAGCAGAAGAGATGTGTTGTTTTTGTGTGGTTATCCTGCCTGATGAAATGCAAAATAAAAGGACCAAGACTCACGATCCAAACCCATCAAGAAAGAAACCAGCCACGGAAATGGAAATGAAATGACCATTTCTTTTGGCAGTTTGGCGAAGGCGAACAGTTTGGGTGTGACGTTGAGCGCTATGATTGGAGGAAAACAGCTGCAATTCTTGAAGTGTCAACTACAAAGTAATTTTAATCAGACTATATATCAGTGAACACAGTGTAGAGTAGTACAGCGCTAACAGATGTATATTTAGGTATAGTTGTAGTTAGTCCACCGATCTCTAGCTCTTCCGAGGCAGCCAATAACAGCTGTAGCTTAAGCTGGAAGTTAGTCACTTAGGAATTTAATGCTCGTACAACCACTTTTTTATGTTCTTTTAGTTCATAATATTTTCAACATTTATCTTATTTCTTCAATATATATTAACAATAGTTCCAATCAGTATACCTCATCATTGTAGAGACAGCATGAACCAAAACTCCACTGGATAAGCTTCGCGGGTTGTTCAGAAATATTTTCAAAGTATAGTGGTGTAGTGTATTTCTGGTCTCCGGTGGCTCCTTACAGAGTATTAATTAAATTATGACTTGTTCGGTTTCTTGTCAAAATCACCATTGCTTCTATGGAAATACCTTCACACAGTGGAAAAAAACCCGTAGTATACAATCACTAAAACAACCGACAACACAGAATAGTGCTACAGCCTCAGACATGATGTGGTTGTCCTCGCTGGTGGAAAAGCTCAGATTAGTGTCGTTATGCCACTCTTCCATGCAATCAGGGGAAAATGCCGTGATTACTGCCTCAAGCTGATAGAAAAAAAATGGTTCAAATGGCTCTGAGCACTATGGGACTTAACATCTTAGTTCATCAGTCCCCTAGAACTTAGAACTACTTAAACCTAACTAACCTAAGGACATCACACACATCCATGCCCGAAGCAGGATTCGAACCTGCGACCGCAGCAGTCCCGCGGTTCCGGACTGAAGTGTCTAGAACCGCACGGCCACCGCGGCCGGCTCGAGCTGATTACAAAATTTACTTAGTATATTAATTTTTTACAATGTAGTTTGTATTACATTGTGATAACAGGGAAAAATTCATGGTTTTATTATATGTCAGTGGTTTTGTAAGCCCTTGTGAGGCAAACTGAAGAGCTACTTGACTGAGAAGTAGCAGCCCCGGTTTCGTAAACTGACATACGGCCCGGAGAGAGGTGTGCTGACCACATTCCCCTCCATATCCGTATCCAGTAACGCCTATGGACTGAGGATGACATGGAGGCCGGTCGCTACCGTTGGGCCTTCATGGACTGTTCGGGTGGAGTTTAGTTTCAGTGGTTTTATATTCGCCTAACCTCTGATCAGCCAGAAAAACATTATGACCAAATACCTAACACCCAGTATGTCCACCTTTGGTGCGGATAACAGCGGCAACTCGTCGCGGCATGGAAGCAATGAGTCCTTGATAGGTAAGTGGATGGAGTTGGCACCACAACTGCGCATGCAACATGCAAGGGGTGTGATGAGCTCTGACACCATAGTCAGTAACATCCCAAATGTTTTCAAACAGGCTCAGATCTGGCTATTTGGGGAGCCAGAACTTCAGTTGCGACTCGCCGCTGTTTTCCTCGAACCTCTCAACCAGGCCCCTGACCTTGTGACATGACGCATTATCCTTTTGAAAAATACCACTGCCGTCAGGAAACGTGATCATCATGAAGGGATGCACGTGGTCTGTAACGAGTGTACGATACTCCTTGGCCGTCATGGTGTCTTTCACGAGCTCCACTAATCCCGTAGACACCCACGTGAATGTTGCTTGTCTCCGTCTCGCAGTACAGGAGTTAATGAGTTATTCCTCTGGAAGGCGACGGATTCGCGCTCTCCCATCGACGTGATGATGAAGGCATCGGGATTCACCAGACCATGCAGCGCTCTGACGCTGCGCCAACATCCAGGGCCGATGGCCAATTGCCCATTTAAGTTGTAGTTTCCGATGTCGTGTTGTTAACACTGGCACATGCAGGGGTCGCCGGCTGTGGAGGTCGATCATTAGAAGTGTCCGGTGCACTGTGTGTTCAGACATACTTTTATTCTGCTCAGAATTAAAGTCTGATCGTAGTTCCACCCCATATTCCTGAGCCTGTCCTGTTTTACCAGTCTGCGCAGCCTACGACGTCCTGCATCTGTAATGAGAAGTGTCTATCCAACCATACGACGTCTGGACGTGGTTTAACCTTGGTTTCGCCTTGTGTTGAAGACAGTCATCACAGCACCATTGTCCTGCAGTTTCTGAAATGCTCGGGCCAGTGTTAGTTGCAGAGGGTGGCCAGACGCCCCTCCTGACGCCACCCCGAATCCCCCAATCCCCCAGGACGTAAGTAGTGAACCCCAGCTGTCTGTGTCTAGTGAAAGCCATGAAATAGTTCCAACGTCTGCAAATGTCTCCGAGTCATGTAACTGAGGCGGAACTTTTCGACCAGCCCGGTATTCCCCTAGCAGGGTGTGGAAAACTGCCTAAAAACCACATACAGGCTGTCTGTCTGGCTTGCTTAACCGTATCTCGTCGTTAGTCCGCGAGGAGGATTCGATCCGGGGCCGGCGCGCATGCAAGAGTCCAGGAAGCTGAGCATCAGTGCTCTCGGCTGTCCTGGCGGGTTATAAAACAGTGTGTGTCGTCATAATTCCTGCAGACTATATAACAAGACCAAAATTTGAGGCGACAAAACTGAATTGATTCATCCATGCGAGTGTTTGTCTTGTTGCGTAACAGTTTCCTGCCACAAGTACGTGGCGTCGATGTATGATCCTACACGCCCGAGCAAACAATACACTTGTTTTCTTGGGTGCAAGTCAGGAGGAGCTGTTGACGTATTGCACTACGTTGATTGCAAACTTCATGAATCCAACCATTTCAGATTCTCACTACAAGCGTGTGGTCACACTAGTGTGAGCAGCAGTTGTAACCAAGGTTTGGTGGATTGGTCACTGTATATTGTCAGCGAACTTTATTTCGGTAGCTCCAAATCTGGGGTTGAAGTGGCAGTACCCGAAACGTGTTACATAACATAATGTAATAATAGTGTTAATCGTAATACTCGTACTGATCATGGGCTCATAGCAGATTTGTATTTCCATAATTAATTACCTAAATAAAATACTGCAGGTAACCTTAGACATTTATCAGTGCGGAAGTCAGTTACAGCTCGCAGAACTGTGCTGTGCAAGATGCAAAAGAGCAATTGCTCTTTGCACTAGCTGGTGTTCGTAATACGTTGAGCCGCGCGGGATTAGCCGAGCTGTCTAGGGCGCTGCAGTCATGGACTGTGCGGCTGATCCCAGCGGAGGTTCGAGTCCTCCCTCGGGCATGGGTGTGTGTGTTGTCCTTAGGATAATTTAGGTTAAGTAGCGTGTAAGCTTAGGGACTGATAACCTTAGCAGTTAAGTCCCATAAGATTTCACACACATTTGACTGTTTTTTTAATACGTTGAAACACAAGTAAGTATACAGAATTTAAAAAAGTATCGATTTAACAACAACCAAACCACACACATAGACTTCTCTAGGAGCTACACGCTTCATATTGTAACTCACGCAGCAGAAAAGTCCCATCCCTTCGCTGTGCACCGAGCGAGGTGACGCAGTGGTTAACACACTGGACTCGCATTCGGGAGGACGACGGTTCAATCCCTTGTCCAGCCATCCTGATTTAGGTTTGCCGTGATTTCCCTAAATCGCTCTAGGCAAATGCCGGGATGGTTCCTTTGAAAGGGCATGACCGACTTCCTTCCCCGTCCTTCCCAAATCCGATGAGACCGATGACCTCGCAGTTTGGTCTCTTCCCCCAAACAACCCAAACCAACCTTCGCTGTGCGGTCCCGTATAGCGATACGCTCACACTTGCTGCTCCCATTCACTTGCGTTACTCACTATGCCGTCATCAGTTCTCAGCCAACAGCTCTGTTTTGCTCATAAACGTGCCACGATACGTTGGCAAGAGAAGCCGCTGATATACATGTCTAATCCCGACATGAAAAGCGGCGGGTCGGCGGGTGCAGCAAAAGGGAAAAGGACAGAGGATAGAGGGTAAGGGGGGGGGGGGGATGAGGAAAAAAATACGAGCAAACCGGCGGCCCTGGCTCGGTCGTTTAAAAATTATTACAAAGCGATGAGGCAGAGGGTAGCGCGGGGACTTTTCTTGGAGCGGCCTCCGGCGGCGGAGCCGGCCACAATGGCGCATTGGGAGTCAGCGGAGCGAGCCAAACGCGCTCACGCGGTCCGGCCCGGCCGCGGTAGCCAGCCGGCACGTCTTCCGACGGCATCGCCAGCCGCGGGGTAGTGGAGACGCCAGAGGGGAGCAGAAGCTCTGCAGCACAGGTGGGGCTGTGGGTCCAACCAGGCACCATCCCCGCGCCAGGAGCTGCAGCAGCCTGAAGACACGAACACGTCAGCTAACTCCGACGCTACAACCTGAACTGCATATATTGCCCCATTTACCATGCTAAAGTGGTCCTCACACGTACACTGTTTGTGGATTAGTTTTTCAAAGCTACAGTATACTAAAGCGACCATGACGTCATCTATACTAACAACAGAACAGTAAAACAATTGCGTCTGTTTGAATACGCTGACCTCCAGAACAACAAGACGAATTTTCATGGAGTACATGAGCGTAGCTTGTGGTAACATGTAGTCTTTAGTTCATCTAAACCGGATCACGAAAAAAAGGTTGTCGTGATTTCAGCTTATACGTAGGTGAAAACTCATGAAATATCTCTCAAAAAATATTCAAATATGTGTGAAATCTGGTGGGACTTAACTGCTAAGGTCATCAGTCCCTAAGCTTACACACTACTTAACCTAAATTCGTCCTTAGGATAATTTAGGTTAACACACACACCCATGCCCGAGGGAGGACTCGAACCTCCGCCACGACCAGCCGCACAGTCCATGACTGCAGCACCCCAGACCGCTCGGCTAATCCCGCGCGGCAAATACCCCTCCTTTTTCCCAAAGTAGTGCTACATGGACTCAACACATCGCTGGAAGCCCCCAGCTGAAATGTTGAGCCATACTGACTCTACAGCCGTCCATAATGCGGAAGTGTTGTCGATGCAGGATTTTGTGCACAAAATTACCTCTAGCTTATGTCCCGTGGGATTCATGTCAGGAGTTCGAATCATCCAGAATATTCTTCAAACGAGCCGCGAACAACTGTGACACGGTGACATGCGTATGTTCATCAACACAAATTCCATCGCTGTTTTGGGGACACGAATGGCTGTAAATGGTCTCCAAGTGGTCGACCATACTCTATCTCAACAAAAGTGTCCGGACACCCCCAAAACATACGTTTTTCATAATAGGCGCATTGTGCTGCCACCTACTGCTAGGTACTCCGTATCAGCGACCTCAGTAGTCCTTAGACATCGTGAGACAGCAGAACGGACGCTCCGCGGAACTCACGGGCTTCGAACGTGGTCAGGTTATTGGGTGTCACTTGTGTCATACGTCTGTACGCGAGATTTCCACACTCCTAAACATCCGTAGGCCCACTATTTTCGATTTGATAGTGAAGCGCCGGCATGGGTGGCCGTGCGGTTCTAGGCGCTACAGTCTGGAATCCGGCGACCGCTACGGACGCAGGTTCGAATCCTGCCTCGGGCATGGGTGTGTGTTATGTCCTTAGGTTAGTTAGGTTTAAGTAGTTCTAAGTTCTACGGTACCGATGACCTTAGAAGTTAAGTCCCATAGTGCTCAGAGCCATTTGAACCATTTTTGAAAGTGAAGTGGAAACTTAAAGGGACACGTACAGCACAAAAGCGTACAGCCCGACTAGTCTGTTGACTGACAGAAACCACCGACATCTGAAGAGGGTCGTAATGTGTAATCGGCAGACATCTATCCAGATCATCACACAGGAATTCCAAACTGGATCAGGATACCCTGCAAGTACTATAAGAGCCACGCAGGAAGTGAGAAAACTTGCCTTTAATAGTCGAGCGGCTCCCCATAAGCCACACATCACGCCGGTAAACGCCAAATGACGCTTGGCTTGGTGTAAGGAGCGTGAACATTGGACGATTGAACTATGGAAAAACGTTGTGTGGAGTGACGAATCATGGTACACAGTGTGGCGATCCGATGGCAGGGTGTGGGCGCGGCGAATTCCCGGTGAACGTCATCTGTCAGCGTGTGCACTGCCAACAGTAAAATTCAGAGGCGGTGGTGTTGTGGTGTGATCGTGTTTCTGATGGAGGGAGCTGGCACCCCTTGTTGCTTTGTGTGACACTATCACAGCACAGGCCTACATAGATGTTTTATGAACCTTCTTGATCCTTACTGTTTAAGAAAAATTCGGGGATGGCGGCTGCATCTTTCAACACGATAGAGCACCTGTTCATAATGCACGGCCTGTGGTGGAGTGGTTACACGACAATAACATTCCTGTAATGGACTGGCCTGCACAGATTCCTGACCTGAATCCTACACATAACCTTTGGGATGTTTTGGAACGCCGACTTCATGCCAGGCCTCGCCGACCGACATCGATAACTCTCCTCAGTGCAGAATTCCGTGAAGAAACCAATTGCTCAAGAAACCTCTTAGCGCCTGACTGAATGTATGCCCGCGAGAATGGAAGTTGTCATCAAGGCTAAGGGTGTGCCAACACCATACTGAATTGCAGCATTACTGACGGAAGGCGCTACGAACATGTAAGTCATTTTCAGCCTGGTACCCGGATACTTTCGATCACGTACTGTAACATTCCATTCAATGATAGCTTCAGTTGACCAGAGGATCCAGTTCATTCCTGGTAAACATAGCCCATACCATCATGGAACCACTACCAGCTTGCATAGTGCCTTGTTAACTATCTTGGCTTTGTGGGGTCTGCGCCACACTCGAACCCTAATATCATCCCTTACCATCTGAAATCGGGACTCATCCGACCGGGTTACGGTTTTCCAGTCCTCTAGTGTCCAACCGATATCGCCACGAGCCACGGAGAGGCGCTACAGGCGATGTCGTGCTGTTAGCGAAGACACTCGCGTCGGTCGTCTGCTGCCATAGCCCATCAACGCCAAATTTCGCAGCTCTGTGTTAACGGATATGTTCGTCGTAGAACCCACATTCAAATCTCGCCGCTCTGCCCTAACGGATTTGTTCGCCGTAGGTCCCACATCCGTATCTGCGGTTATTTCAGGCAATGTTGCTTATCTGTTAACAGTGACAACTCTACGCAAACGCCGATGCTCTCGGTCGTTAAGTGAAGGCCATCTGCCACTGCGTTGTCCGTGTTGAGAGATAATGCACGAAATTTGGTATTCTCGGCACACTCGTGACATTGTGTATATCGGAATAGTTGATTACCTAACGATTTCCGAAATGGAATGTCCCATGTGTCTAGTTCCAACTACCATTCCGCGTACAGTGGGTTAGTTCCAGTTGTGTGGCCGAAACCACGTCGAAAACCTTTTCACGTATATCACCTGAGTACAAATGACAGCGCGCGCGAATGCACTGCCTTTTTTTACTTTGTGTACGCGATACTGTCGCCATCTATGTATGTGCATGTAGCAGTCCATGGGCTTTTGTCACCTCAGTGAATGTCTAAAAAAGTTTCTATCTGTTTGTCTTTCTAAACAAGCTAGTCTCCAAAACCACTAAGCGAATTATCATGGTGCTGAGCGTAGTCTGAGGCAAACTGTAGGCTTTAATTCATAAATATCGGACCCCAAATAGATCGTCGTGATTTAGAGTTTTATCTAAACCCGTCGCGAATGTCTGCCTCTTTGAACAGGCCTTACTCAAAAACTGCTATACCTATTTTAATAAGGTTTTCAAAGGCGACTGGAGTTCCAATGGTTCAAATGGCTCTGAGCACTATGCGATTTAACTTCAGAGGTCATCAGTCGCCTAGAACTTAGAACTAATTAAACCCAACTAACCTAAGGACATCACACACATCCATGCCCGAGGCAGGATTCGAACCTGCGTCCGTAGCGGTCGTTCGGCTCCAGACTGTGTAAGTAGGCTGTTTAAGTTTTCTTATTGGCAACGTTACGTAGCGCTCTGTGTGCTAGTTTGCATTGTTGTCTGCCATTGTGGTGTTGGGCAGCGGCAGCTGGATGAGAACAGCGTGTAGCGTTGCCCAGTTGGAGGTGTGCCGCCAGCAGTGAAGGATGTGGGGAGAGATATGGCGAAGTTTTGTAATTTGTCATGAACTGCTATATATATTATGACTATTAAGGTAAATACATTGTTTGTTCTCTATTAATATCTTTCATTTGCTAACTATCCCTATCAGTAGTTAGTGCCTTCCGTAGTTTGAATCTTTTATTTAGCTGGCAGTAGTGGCGCTCGCTGTATTGCAGTAGTTCGAGTAATGAAGATTTTTGTGAGGTAAGTGATTTCTGAAAGGTATAGTTTAATGTTAGTTAGGGCCATTCTTTTGCAGGGATCTTTGATAGATTGCGTTGCGCTAAAAATATTGTGTGTCAGTTTAAGCACAGTCTTGTATAAATTGTTCTAAGGGGACGTTACATATGTCGACCCTTAGCCAAGGATATCTCACTGGAATCTCCTGATTTTTTCTTGTAGTTTGTGTATTTCGTGTAGCTTTTGTTTATTGCTAGCGCGTCATTATAGAGAGAATTTCCTTGGTAGTTGTGGTTTTTCATTGTTGCACAGTAAAACAGTTGTGGTATTCATGTAGATTTGCACCAAGTATTTCGCAGCTGCAGTTAACTAGATATTATTTTCAGTGCTATGTTAATGTGTTCTCTTATTTTTGCTCTTCAAAGTGTGTTTTTCTGTGTTATCGTGTGAAATATTGTCACAATAATGGCGTGTGAAACACGTAACACTAGGCTCCAAAGTAAACTGAGAAATAATAGTGACGACGAGCGTAGCTTATCAGCACCACTGTGTAGTGAATTAACAGACATTCCAAGTAGTAATTTGGTACTTGTGCATAGGGAAATGCAGCGGGCGGCAAATAATGGTGCAGACAGTGAAACAGGGTGTGAACAGGGAAGCATTATCGATCGATCGGTCGGCAACAGCTCGCCTCAGGAATCCGAAATGACAGGACACAATTTTACAGATACTGTAGATTCAGGTTTTGCGTCCTCACCGTTTTCTCAAATAAGTCAAGACACATTTTCAGCTTGTCAAAATGTGAATGTTGCCGGTGCAAATGCACTGCCGAAAAGCGTAGAGGAACAGATTCCAGACACTAATGCATTGTTATTACAACTAATGCAACAAATGGAACAAAATCAGAGACAAACACAGCAAAAGCTTCAAAAGTTAGACACAATGGAACAAAATCTTCAAAAGTTAGACACAATGGAACAACACCAGAGACAAACACAGCAACAGTTAGACACAATGGAACAAAATCTTCAAAAGTTAGACACAATGGAACAACACCAGAGACAAACACAGCAACAGTTAGACGCAATGGAACAAAATCTTCAAAAGTTAGACACCAAGCTTGAACAAACACGTGAAGATTTAACTACTGAGTTACATAACATTGAATCGAAATGTCAAAAAGTGTGTAATGACGTAAAAACACAAATTTGTGAGCATTTTCAACCTATTTTTTCGCGGCGTGAAAATGCATTACAGAATCACGAAGCAGCCATAAAAGAACTGCAACTATTGGTCATGAAAATCATGAGACCTTGCAACCTAAAATGGACTCAGTTGCATCTACCGATTCGGTTACGCAACTTGCAAAAACTCAGGAACACTTAAAGGACACAGTAAATACTCTGAAAATTGGTTCAGAAAGACACATGGAGGAAATTAGTTCATTATCAGAGAAAGTAGCCGAACTTTCGGATCAGGTCACTAACTTATCTACGAAGGTAGATGATAATCTGAATGACACAAAACCGGTAGTCTTTAATGACACAGAAGAGTGCAAACAAATTAGGAAACTGAAACAAAATCTGAATCAAATTAATACGCAACACCAAAGAGAAATCCGGGAAGTACAAGATCAGCTGACACAGGTAATACAAGAATTACGTATTTCAGAGGCCACTCGCGCTCCAATATGGGAAGAGGGACATAGAAATACGGAACAGCCACAAAATAATAACACAGGGCATTTCGGATGTTATGAAAGAAATTGGCAAGGTACACCGAATTTTGAGATGGAACCGCCGACACGACGTAACAATGACCGATATGCTACTCGCCGACACGATGATTTTGACTATAAGCTGTTCATTACTACACGTAAATTCAAAACGTTTAAGAATTCTGCCAACGACATTCATCCACAAGCGTGGCTCCATCAATTCTCTCATTGTTTCCCTCCTAACTGGTCATTGGAGCACAGGTTAGAATTTATGTGTGGCTACTTAGAGAATGAACCAGCTGTAAGAATGCGATCGGTCATTCACAATTGCCACAGTGAAGGAGAGTTTTACCATGCCTTCCTCTCAGCATATTGGTCTCAAGCTACACAAGACCGAGTAAAACATAGCATCATAATGATGAAACGTTTCGAACAATCTGAATTTTCCAGTCATATCAAATATTTTGAAGACATATTGCATAAGAATCAGTATCTTTCAAACCCATACAGCCCCTCAGAACTCATCCGCATTTGCTTAATCAAACTGCCTGAACATTTACGACATATTATTTTAGCAGGACGTTGCAAAGACGACATTGAAGCTTTTCAGGGACTGTTACAAGAACTAGAAATTGACACTGCCAATCGCGTAACGCGAAAACAGGAAAACAATCACTACAGGTCACATCCGTCACAATTCCGTGACGACAGAAACAATAACTGGACACGACAATCCTATTCTTACAACGTAAATCGTGACCAAAAGAGACACCACCCGTATGACAACCACTGGCAGAGTAATAGTTACAGAGAGAGATCGCATTTCCGTAGTAATGAATATGACAGAGACACTCATAGAAACAGACAATTTGGCAACCAGAACAATTATTATCACGGGAGACAGAATAACTTCAGACGCAACGGTCCAGCGTGCAGTTACGATTCAGGGAGAAATTCTCCACCACGTGACCGACAGGAAAGAAACTATGGAATCTACCGACATGACGACAGACGAAATGATCGTAATGACAGACCTAAACTGCATCAGAACTGGCGGGATTTAAACAGAGCAGAGCCCTCTCGGCAAGGAGAATTTGTAGAAGTTAGGTCTCCTAATCCCAATAATGACGCGCGCCAACAGAGGAACAGACAATTACTCGCACCGCAGACTGCCACGTGAGCCGGCTGGCTCAGAGAAAAATAACATAGATGCTAACCTTGAGAAAAATTCCAGTATTCTTTACCGACGTATACCACATGATAATTGCGTTAAAGTTGAAACTCTGCATACTAGGAAGAGCAAAGGGCTACACCACATTTCACATGTAAAACCATTTATTGGGAGATAATCTGCTTTTTAACTTTGTCTTTGCCATAAAACGTTTCACTTCACGTTACTAGTATGCTTTAGAAACTGTTACCATGCAACAATGTTTAAAGTTAAATATCCAGTCAAGAACCTAGGTAACTTAGACAGTAATTACCACTGCATTGTTATAGTGAACAGATGACACAGTGTTGTTATTTGTACATTCTTCCTTGTTAGTTGCACGATTACGTAACGACTATAAGGCTCACATACTTAGAACATTTACCAGTACTGCTAATGAGATTTTAATGCAACATTTGTGTTTACTTGAAAATACATTCTGAATTAAAGTACTTTCTGAGAGATACCAGATGACACAGTGGTTAGTTTATGTGACAGCTACACGATTATATCACGATGTTACTAATGAGTGACACAATTTATATTGTTGCTTTTTCGGTGTTTCTGTTTTATATCTGCACAGTTTTTCTGAATTATTTTGGAAAGTAAAACATGTTTTAGTAGTAACTTTTGTGGTGTAGCTACAATGAGACAGCCTCTTTCATAGCACAACAATACGTTACAGCACAGTACTTTCTTCATCACAACAATAAGCGTAATAACTAAGATATCTATACGCAAAGCATTTCACTTTTGTTTATCATGAGGTAAGTACATTGACTTCTGCAGAACTTAGCTTTCCGAGGAAAATAACTACGACACTTCCAAAGAGATTATCTTACAACAAGATGCACATTTAGCGCTACAGGACACGCATTTCTGTGATTAATTTTGTACTTAAAACATTTATTTTTAAAGATTTTGAATTACAAAGATACAAAGGTTTTCCGTGATACATTTCATTCCATTGCTGGAATCTGTAACACCGGAGGGTATAATTACATTAATCCTCAGGGGGGTACACGCTTACTTTGTGTACCATGTGTGTGGCAAGCAGAAGGAGCCCTAGCTAATATGGTATTTGCTTATACAACTTTACACATCGGTACCATATTTCTCCAACACAGAATTACACAGCTACCTGATTATTTAACAGAGAAACAAACATTTTTTATTTACTACGTCAGTGAGAGATGTTTATGCAATTACACAGTTGGATAACTTCACACTTATGAAGTTCTATTTTGTCTGTACTTTGTGAACTGTTCATATTTTTTCGGACCCATTGTGATACTATGAGAGCTTTGAATGATGTATTTGGTATGAGATCATGATTTTTAAAGTACGTTTGAGGCAGATGACACCTTTGACATTAGCAGAGAATTTTTTTAATTATTGGGGGAAGCTACGACGATTTTGAGAGTTGACTGAGGTGTTATGATGTTATTACTACGATGACTATGTGTATTATGCTGTTGTGGTAAGTTTATGATCCATAAGCTGATGCTATATGAGTTATTTGATTATGCTACGTATGTTATGATGAAATATTGAAGAAGTGCCGACGAATAAGGTAAGGAGTAATGAATAGTGGGTAGGGACTCTTGACTTGTGAAAAAGGATGTTGGAAACCAGGAATTGTACTTTAAGAGTTATGAAATGTGTGTAAATGCGTGAATGTATCACAATGCCGGCGAAAATTTTTTGGACACTGTTATATTCATAAGATTTTGTTTCTACACATTTGCAACGCAAATTCTTGACCTGTGAAATATTTTTATATGAGACTGTCACTGTAGCGGAAACTGCTGTCGTAAATATTTCCGTAAGAAAGTTGAGTGACCACCTACACGTAATGCGTTTGGGCGCACCGGCTGAGAGGTAGTCGTCTGACAAAAGAAAGCCATTAGTGTGTGCGCCTTACAGAGGCAGAGGTGGAGAAAAAAAAAAGAGACCATTAACCTCGCTATTGACATTCCTTTGTAGAAAGCATCGCAAATATGGCAAGCTCATTACTTGAAAACATATGGTTATTCGTACATTGTGCTAATTACTGAAATGCTTATGAAGTGATGGGAAATATTCGTACATCTGCACACCTGATTATGACAAGTGTCTTTCTACGAGAGTTGAGAGCTACTGACTTACGAAGTGCCACATAGCTATTGAATGATGTTTTTATGCTTTGGTTTGCGTAATTGCTTATTTCATTTGATACCTGTTTTCCAGCTGTGTTACAGCATTAGTTTTATAAAATAAACTTAGATGCATTTGCTAATGTGAACACTTTCTGTCAACAGATCTATTAAATAATAATTTTGTAATCCACATTCTTTGAAAAAGGAGCACTTGGAAAGGAAAGAACAATAAGAAGGGGCTAGTAACAGTAACTGGACACACAATTTTCTTTTCAAGTACATGGTAATATTTTTTTACAATAAGTTGTTGTGGTGCACCACTTCAATTACATAGACATTAAGATGTGAATACACATTTTCCTTATCTGCATTGTTGTTTTTACTGTAATATTTTTTTTGCTTGAGCTATGTCATATTTAGATATAAGTTGCTGCTGCTGTTTGCCAGGCATAGTGTTACTGAATTTGACGTTGTATTACGCTGTTAAGCCAGTTTTACTACTAATTTATTTTTCTTGTTTCCTGCACAGTGCCTTATATTAGTTGTAGTACTGCAGTTGCTTTGCCTATTTAAAATTTTTGTCCTTGATGTTTGTGTTAATTGTTTTATGCTGCTGCATTGCCACGTCCCTGAGTTTACCATCTGAGCGCAGTAGATTTAAGTTAGCTTAAGAGGGGTAGACTATATAAGAAACTAACTATGATGACTTGGAAGAAATGTATTGAGAAGCTATATGAAAATGGTTTGGGCAAAAAAAAAAAAAGGATACTGTACAGTGGAGAAAAACTATTTTTGACAGAGGATGTGAACAGAATACAGAAAGCAGGCTTAGATAGGACTTTTGGGAATAATGATGAACGAAGGGATATCTCCATGCAAAATACTGCAGTAAAACAAACCCCGTCCTTTCCTTTTGTGTTATCCCACTATGTGTTTGTGTACCCTTGTGTATTTGTTTTCTTCCTGTCTCTGTGTAGTTTCATAGAATTTTTTCTTCTTTTAATATTAAGCTACATTCACTATGATGAGGAATACTGTTCTCCTCAAATATAATTGGCATTAATAATATGTTATTTACCTTATAAATATGCTTAGACATTATTTATTCTGTTTTGTTTTAATGCTCATGTGTGAAGTTGATGTTTCAATAATTATTCTGATCTTTCATGTATTTACTTATGTCATAATTCCTGTAACACTGATGTATCTGTTTATTTCGATTCTTTTGTAAAGCTTGTACTACAAATGTTCTTTAATGATGTATTTTCTACCTTTGTTATTGTATTTCTATGTTATAAAATTGTAATTGACACCAGTTCATCTAATTAAGTAACTTGTACGTTACATTTCACTGCACACGTTGCTGTTGGTCACAGTAATGCACAAAATGTGAGAAGTAGGGACTGTTAGTGTTTGCACGTGTGTTAATAATTCAGCAAGGGACTGGATAACAGCAATTCTGGTTCTAAGGACAATTCCAAAAACTTTGTGCGTGCACAAATGGTGGTTTATGGACTTACTCTATTATCCGCAAGACTCTTCAATGGTGATGGTGCACCTGCACAGTCGCAACGGATGGCTGCTAGCCATCTCTACAAGGACTACAGTGGGTCTACACCTTTGATGACTCACCAATACCATTATTTCTACAAGGATTGCAGTGGGTATACACCTCTGGTGGCCCACCAATACCGTAATCTCTACCAGGACTACAGTGGGTCTACTCTGTGATGACCTACCTACCAATCTTCTTCAAAACGTCGAATGACTCTGCTGTGGGTTTGCTCTGTTGTGGCCCATTACCTGTCAGCATGTCAAGAGTCAGCACTGTCTTTGTGTTGGAAGGACAACACTACTTCTTCAAGACTGCATGGACATCCACTACTTCCATGTGCATTGTCTTTTACTGCTCAGACTTTGATAAAAGAAACGGCAGTTTTACTGTGATGAATGATCAGGACTGTCTTTATGGACTGTGAGACAAATTTAGCTTTTGACCATTATTGTATTAATAAGTGTGTGCATTTGATATCTTTGTTATTGTAATTATGAAAAATTTTCTCAAATCGTTATTGGCCACTGCCCAAATCAATTTGTAAAATTTTTTGTGGGGAGCGTGGGGGCTATGTAAGTAGGCTGTTTATGTTTTCTTATTGGCAACGTTACGTAGCGCTCTGTGTGCTAGTTTGCATTGTTGTCTGCCATTGTAGTGTTGGGCAGCAGCAGCTGGATGAGAACAGCGCGTAGCGTTGCGCAGTTGGAGGTGAGCTGCCAGCAGTGGTGGATGTGGGGAGAGAGATGGCGGAGTTTTGTAATTTGTCATGAACTGCTATATATATTATGACTATTAAGGTAAATACATTGTTTGTTCTCTATTAATATCTTTCATTTGCTAACTATCCCTATCAGTAGTTAGTGCCTTCCGTAGTTTGAATCTTTTAATTAGCTGGCAGTAGTGGCGCTCGCTGTATTGCAGTTGTTTGAGTAATGAAGATTTTTGTGAGGTAAGTGATTTCTGAAAGGTATAGTTTAATGTTAGTTAGGGCCATTCTTTTGTAGGGATCTTTGATAGTCAGATTGCATTGCGCTAAAAATATTGTGTGTCAGTTTAAGCACAGTCTTGTACAATTGTTCTAAGGGGACGTTACAACTGTGGTGACTGGAGTGTAGCTTGGGGAAATGTGTGGCATTATTTCATCAAAATCGGAAAACAAAGAAGAAAACTGAATTCAAAGTTTTGCCTACAATCACCTGCTTAACTTAGTAATAGTTTAGTTTCGCAGTACAAAGAGTCAATAGCGAGCGCTCTTAGTTTTTATACTCTGTTACAGAAATACTTCCGGAACTTTTCGTTGCTGACAGAGTTAAGCGAGGCAATCTTATCATTGCGAATACAAACTAACAGCGAATTTAGTTGCACAGGACGTATGTCTTAACTGATCTCTATTTGTGTATTAAAAGCTTCACGATAGTGTGCAGCGAATTAGTAGACAGTATGCCGCTTGATATTTTATTTTTGTATATAAGGTGTTTTTGGCTTTCCTGCCTTCATCAGTGCATTTTACAAACACATCAACGTCAATTCCATAGAAAGATGTCCTGAAACAACGTAAATATCTTATCTGAAAGGATAAGTGCAATCTTCGTAACTGTAATCTGTTCTCCTCCCCCCGTGAATAGTAATTTCGCCAGATTCTACCACACACTCAGTCCTAGGAATGTGTGACACAGTTTCTACAGGAAATTTTTTGTTTTTTTTCTGTCGCGTTCCAATCCATTTTCCATACTACTATACTTGACGATTTAATGTTATCTTTTCAAATTAGTAAAGAAAGCAGTAACATATAAATCCTCCAGTGACTAACGTAAGTCGTAAATGCAATGACTAGGCCTGCACAGTTCTATAAAACACTGTCGTCTGTAGATTCAGTTATTCCTTGCAGGCATAAGCACTGTATCTTTGAGCAAGCAACTGTCTGTCTATAGCTGCCAAAATAATAACGAACGTATTATAATACACGTGCAACCTCAAATCATCGAACAAGTTTAAAGTATTACTGAAAAAAATATTACATGCAACATCTATGGACAGCAGTAATAGTGTATTCAAAGTTTACGTATATGCGTCTTCATCGTCAGGAACTAGTACAGTGTCCAATGTAAAAAACCTTTATAAAATGTGTATTATGTAAAATATAAATAAATGTGATTGTTCCCAGATATACTGATGAAGGCATTAAAGCCGAAATAAGTCTATGCACAAAGATAAAATATCAAGGAGCATACTGGCTACTCATTCTCTGTGTAGTGTCCCACTGTGATGTAATATATACTGCAGATCCCATAATAAAGTAACATGACGACATTACTTTGCTTTTTCGATAGCTTTTACCTATAGTCTTTGCTAGGAGAAGCGAATTTATTACGGTTGCTTTATAACTTGGGCGACTGCTCATTACATTTTGATATCATTTTGTCTACGAATGAGAATACGTCGAAACCGGTCGAGTCTTTCTGAATACACCAGATTAGGTAAAAGACTGAGGACTATGTGGTCTCAAGAAGCCAATGAAGATCATGAGGTGAGTCTTGCGGTTCGAGAACATCAGGCTTTAACTCGCTCGTAGGAAATTCTTCCTGAATGCTAGGTGCACCGTAACTTTGATCGAGAGCGTCATTCATTATCTCACTTCTCACAACCCTTCACTCATAAAGTTCGTTCTCTCCAGCGTGACACGTACAAGCGTAAGTTTTGACGGGATGTGGCGTAGGTGAGTCGGTTTTTATATAGCGGATCCCGCTTATTCCTAAAAAACTTAACGTTTCGCTTTAAAGTGCACAGTTCCCGCTGAACTTACGTCATGCCATGATCATAAACAGAACACAAGGCCAGACGCTACGTATCGCAGGCATGGACGTTGATTGTAGATTGATGTGGAGGGAGGGTAGCCAACAGCGAGGTTGTCGGTCCCATGGGATTAGCGAAGGATAGGGAAGGGAATCGACAGTGCCCTTTCAAAGGAACCACCCCAGCATTTGACTGAAGAGATTTAGGGAAATCACGGCAAACCTAAATCAGGATGGCCAGACGTGGTTTTGAACCATCATCCTCCCAAATGCGAGTCCAATGTGCTAATCGCTGCGACACCTCGCTCGGTGGACGTTGATGTCAGCTGCTTTTCGCACAGACATCACTATTGAGTTGTCGCCCGAATTAGTGAAGCAAGCAAGTTTTTCGCTCATGTCCCCAATCACACTACTTCAAACGTTGTGTGCAAGGAATCTTTATAAGTCAGAAATAAATTCCAAGCGCGTAGTCTATGGCGCAGCTGTAAACATCAGCTATAAACAAATATCCAGGCAATGCTGGGTATCTCAGCTAATCAGTAGTATTGTCTATATTGTGTTTTAACACTATGATTTCGCAAGTTTAATATGTACTAAGGGTGTGAGGTCGAGTACTGATGGTTTTACACTATTTGCCATTCAGATGTTTACAGCTTTACGAACTTGTTATACATCGTTAGTATGCACTGTCTATGTTTTCAGTTCGTCTTCATTTCCTTCGCTAAATGTTCACGGTTCACTGCTCTACTTCCTAAAACAAACAACGAAATGATGTTTCAATTTGTGAAGTACTGCAGAAAATAGTTACTTAAAAAATGATATAAACCGTTTTTAACGAACTAAAAAGTATAAAATAGTTTCTTGTAGGTCAATACAGATTGCTAATCCCATACAGATAGTGCTGAAGATTTGTGCTTATCAACTTTTTATGTCTGTGACAATGTCTGTAAAATTTAAAACGAAAAGTGTGGGGGACACATGCAATAGATAATTTATACTTAATAGTTCACCGAAGCCACTAACAGTTTTATTGCACTGCAAATGTTGTGAAGTGAGTTTTCTTAATGACGATCGTTACTGTTACCTGTTACATGCGCCCCGCGTTTTTCCTTCTAAAGTTTTCAAGTATTGAGGTAGCCGTTAAAAATTCACAAGTGCAAATTTTCAGGACTATCTTTGTGGAGATAAGAGAATCTATCTTATGATTTTTTTCCATTTAAGAAAACGTATTATATATAAGTTCAGTAACTATTTTGTGCTTTTTAGACTTGCGTGTGTAAAATTTCTCGATCAGATTCAGACATATTGATGATATTACAATAGAGACGCGTGGTAAACTTCAGGTTTAATTCAGTTTCTCTTCATCTGAATCAACCAACGTATTGCTGTCTCCTACGTATTGTAAGCCCTCCACTTTTAGTTCCTGTATGAAACTTATCTCAAATTTATCTCCTCCGCTATAAAAAATCGACGTACTAGCAAAACATTGCACCCACTAACTGTTAGCCAACATAAACTCGTATACTAATCTCTGACTGAACAGAACCTAATTTGAACTGACCTTTAACTGGCCTGAGTACAACTTCCCTTTGTATTAAATCCGCAACTGAAGTAAAACAATTATCTGGCCATAATCAAAATTGCCATTTACCTCGAGTCTTGACAACATTGTTGCAGATTTCTCGAAAAAAACAGCAGCAAACAGTTAGCACGTAGCGGCTAAGCTAGATTTCTACTTCTAAATAAACTTTCGAACTATTGCATACCATATGGTGCAATGTGGTAACACGTAATGATAAACCTTCTTTAAACAGAAGGATGGGGAGAGTAGTTATTCGTATGAAAAGATATTCC
Organism: Schistocerca cancellata; assembly: GCF_023864275.1. NCBI lineage: Eukaryota > Metazoa > Arthropoda > Insecta > Orthoptera > Acrididae > Schistocerca > Schistocerca cancellata. The sequence continues at coordinate 605,362,412 of NC_064630.1, forward strand.
AAGATAACGATTTTAGAATGAAGTAGTACTCAAAAGCACAGAGCAAAATTTCGCGTGGTCTTCACACATAACATTGGTCTGAACATTACTATGCTTAACAAAGTGGACTATAATTTAAAAAGGGCACAATGTTAACAGAGAATTTCTATAAAAACCAAACAGCTTAATCAGTTGATATAGCCGGCCGATGTGACCGAGCTGTTCTAGGTGCTTTAGTCTGGAACCGCACGACCGCTACGGTCGCTGGTTCGAATCCTGTCTCGGGCATGGATGTGTGTGATGTCCTTACGTTAGTTAGGTTTAAATAGTTCTAAGTTCTAGGGGACAGATGACCTCAGACGTTAAGTCCCATAGTGCTCAGAGCCAATCAGTTGATATCTTAATGCATTACTCAGAGAAGAGGGATGGTCTTTCTCTCAGTTCTGAGCAGGTTAACTAGCTGACAATAATTATTAGCTGCACAGTGCTGCAGTCTTACCTCCTTCGCTTCAAAAAATAATAACATTACTCGAAATTTACATTCTTTTCGGCTTCCAATATATACATCATATTCATCCTCGCTGTCCTTTACAGTAAATCTATCCTAACAGATTAACTCACAATTCAACACAGCACTTCTGAATACATCCATCACCTACCTCATCTCAGCTAAGAATGTATTGGACATCGCAGAGACGAAGACTGTGCCACAAGAAGACCAAAGATGATCTAATATTGCACAACTTGCTCTCTCCGAGGTGCTCATCGATAATTTACAAAAATCAGAATGACATGCCATCTTGCAATATATTTCACGAAAAGACAGTGAAGTTAAAAAGTTAGAGAAATTCGAGCTCACCCGGAGGCTTAAAAGCAGTCGTTCTTAGCGCGAAACTTTCGAGACTGGAATAGAAAATGGGGATAATAGGAGTGATTCATAAAATACCCTCCCCCACGCTGCGCGGAGTGGCCGCGCAGTTTAAAGCGCCATGTCACGGATTGCGCGGCCCGGAGGTTCGAGTCCTTCCTCGGGCAAGGGTATGTGTGTTGTTCTTAGCATAATTAGGCGTAAGTTAGTTTACGTAGTGTGTAAGTCTAGAGATGATGACCTCAGCCCGTCGGATAAGTGTCGAGGTGTGGTGTGCCGGCCAGTCTGTGGCTGGTTTTTAAGGCTGTTTTCCATCTCCCTCTGGGAATGCGAGCTGGTTCCCTTATTCTGACTCAGTTATACTATGTCAGCGATTGCTGCGCAAACACTGTTTCCACGTACATGTACACCATAATCACTCCACCACGCACACATTTAGCGCTACACTCTTCTGGTGTCAGACGTTCCTGGGGGATCCACTGGGGGGCCGAACCGCACAGTAACCCTGGGTTCGCTGTGGTGCGGCAGTGGGTTGAGTGGACGCTGTAGCTTGTTGTGAACCACTGTGGGCTTCGGCGAGGAAGAAACCTCTCCGTCGTTCCTAGGTCCCCAGTTAAAATACAGTACCGTCCGTCACACACTAGACAAGAAAGCGAGCTAATATTACATTCTTATCCAGTTGAGAGTCTCTAGCTCGCTCGAAGTTAGTTTAAAATCAACTAAAACTAGTGCCGAACAGACAGGCAGAAAAACGAAGTACCCTCTTACACTCTCCAGACAAGGGAGTGACATAATACTGCCTTATCATCCCTAGTTCCGGGAGTTACTTCAAAATAAACGGTAAAATCTGTACGGAACAGATTGACAAGTAGGCGACCTTAATAAAAGAGTGTTAAAAACCGTCTTCCAAGTAATTTACGGACAAAATAAAAATATACTGAATGCAGGGAATTACTGAACATACAGACAACACTGATTTATAGGACTATGCCAGGGTAATCATTTCATTTACGACTATAGGTTAGTCACTGAAGAATTCATATGTTATTGGTTTCTTTACTAATTTGAAAGCGTAACGTTAGCTCCTTAAGTATAGCAGTATAGAAAAAGGATCTGGACCCGCAAGAAGAAAACGTTTCTATTACTTGCGCTACACATTGTAAGGACTTCGTGGGTGGTACGATCGGGTGATATTATTACTTCATGGAGGAAAGAGGGTACATTACAGTTACAAGGCTTCCAAATATTCTTTCAGATAAGAGGGAACCACCCGCTTGCGTCATTAGATGAACTTTGTGCTTTCCTACAGTTGCAGTCATTGTAAATAAACCTAGGTCAAGCGTAAATTTTATGGAAGAGAGCATTTCTGTTCGTTGTCAATAGATGGTATCTGAGTAAGTTACCTGAAACGTTTATTATAGTTTCGCAACTTTCCTAGTTGCAACTGGCTATTCAACGATTTCTGCAGCTACTCTAGTATTATTTAGTAAAATATTTACTAATGCAACTGAAGTGTCGCTCATGTTATTTGCGTATTCGGCAGAAAATAAAAGGCACTAGTCCACGGTTGCACCTTGCTGAAATAATCTCAAATTTACCTTCTTGTACTTAAGATTTTTGGCTATCGCATTAAGCCCACAAATTTAGTTTTTAAAAGTATATTTTCAGTTCGGTGAATACTTTTGTAATTCTCAAAGGCATCGGCTCACAGATTTTGTTTGTTTCAGCTGTGCTTTCTGTGTTTAGTATTAAATGAGCACAGTAGGCTTTTTACTGCTGCTGCATACTCTATCATTCAATTGCGAGCGTTTCGATTGTCAGTCTGTATTACCTCTGCAGCACATTTAGTTTTGATTCACAGGCAGTCAAGAAAAATGTTGAGTTTATCCCACTGCTACAACAAATATATGCCTGGGAAAACATAAGATAAAGAATTACTGCTGTCTTCTGACAATTCGCGTATCACAGACTTGGTTAAAAATGAAGTAGGACGTAAGACGCCAGTTGGTAATAGTGGATCTAGAGCGGTTAAAGTTTGAGTGTTGTAATTCACAGAAATTGTAGTTAATGTAGAACTGTTTGCTTTAATGACTAACAGCAAAATAACATTCTTTCTTTTTAATGAGAACAAACAGAAAATGTAACATATCTTACTAATAAAGATTATTAAATTCCAGAAATATTTCCTCCGCATAGGTAAAAAAATTCCTTCTTCCATAGCTTCTGCATACATTAAGTAAAATCACGCCGAATCAGAAAATGAAATGAGCTTAACGAGAGCAAAAGGAGGAAAACTACGTCGCTTTTAATGCAGTCTCCCTGACTTTTTCGGTCGGTCTGTGGGCGGGTTTGATGCTTGAAGTTGGTTATTTGTGGAAGTGACGTTCCTCGTTGCCTGCATATTCTGATGAGAATGGAAGGGGGGAGGGAGGAATTTTATGGACTTTTCCGACGTCTTTTATACTCATCTGATATTCTAATTCAGACTTTCCGAAGAGTTATCCTTCAGAACTGCCGTAAGAATATTGCATCGCGTGACAGTCACGTTGGTAATTTAATAGTGAGGCTGAGGAACAGACACTCCGAGTTGTAAAGTGGAAACATAACGTCTAAGCTCTCAGGTCAATCACCGCTGAGTTGCACGTTAGCAGTGTGTCGGCTGCCTGTGGCATATTCCTCTCGTATTCTGAATGCCCTCTGTCGCGAAAGACAGCCTAACGAACGAGCCAAACTCTGGCCGGGTAATCGACATTTTCCCCTGACATTTCTCAAGTTATTTCAATAATGCCGGACCATTACGTCTGCAGCTTATCTGTGTTCGTGACAAGATATAGCCGTGTAACACGACACCACACGGTGACCCCGCTGAAATACGCGTGTATCAGAACGGAGCACAGATACGAATCCTTTCTGCATTCCGCTCTCTCTAAGTTCCTCTCGTAAAAGGCTAGATACAGCTTTTGACACACACACACACACACACACACACACTCACACACACACACGAACGCCAAGTGGAGATACGCTTTTAGGAAAGACATTTCGCGTACCTAACTTATCCCGGTGACATCGTCAATAAATGTACACTGGATGTATAGCGGGACAAAACTTCGCAAACACACACACTCACCCATTAACACAGAACAGTATAAAATTACCAGTAATACACAGGAAGTACGATGCTAGATATCAACGAGGACTAAACACGTAACACTAAGAGCGACTATCAGGTTTTCGGCTATTCTGGAGCGTTAGTAATACTGAACCATCCGCCTGTTTCATAAATCGCCCCAAAGCACGCAGCACTTCTATAATATTCTCTTCCTTCGAAAGCTTCTGTTTGCTACAACCACCATACTCCTGAAGCAAATTGCAGACCATATATAATTTGTTTATCAGTTTATTTAGCCTCGTCACATTAGATCCTCTCTGACATACTGAACTTCTACTAACACTGCTTTACAAGCTCCATAATTTCAATACAGGTATCTTAACTGTAGTATAAGCAACTTATCATTACCATAATCGTGATGGACACTCGTATTCTAATAGAGTTCAACAATAAACCTCAGCTAGTAATAGCGAATACTGTTCAAGGATCACAAGAGGAGGAGGTATGCATGGAAAAAATCGACAAATTTCAGTTATATTACGTCACGGTCAAGCAGATATTCCGAAATCAGGTATTAGAGTGTAAGGCGTAGCCAGGAGTAGACTGAGATTTAGGTCACAATTTAGTAACGATGAAGAGTATGCTGAAGTTTAAAGAGACTTGTGAGGAAGAATCAACGCCCAAAGAAGTGGGATACGGATTTACTAACGAACGAAGAGATACGCATAAGTTTTTCTGACGCTGTAGATACTCCCATAATGAATAGCTCAGTAGGCAGTTCAGTTGAAGAGGAATGGTCATCTCTACAAAAGGCAGTTACATAACTGGAAAGAAAAGAAAATGTACAAAAGAGATAATTGCGAAGAAATAACGGGTAACAGAAGAAATATATCAATTGATCTACGAAAGAAGGACAAAAGTCAAATAGGAATGAAATAAATAGGAAGTGCGAGGAAGTGAAGTTGAAATTCCTGCATGAAAAATGAGAAGAAATCGAAAAAACATTATAGGTGAAATTACAGATTCAGCATATATAGAAGTCAAAATAACCTTCAGTGAAATTAAAAGCAAGAGTGGTAGCATTATGAGTATTATGAGTGCAATGCCAATCCTACAGCTAAATGCAGAGGAAAGAGTACATTTAAGGCCCCTATTGGGGAGGTGGGAGTGACTTGTCTGGTGACGTGATGCAAGCAACAGGAGTCTAAGGGGAAGATGTAAAGGATCCAGTTTTAGAACTAGAATTTAAAAGAGCTCTGGAAATATGAAGATCAAACAAGGTAGAAAAGATAGGCATTGGACTTTGTAAAACCATTGGGGGAAGTGGCAGTAAAATGACTATCCATGTTGTTGTGTAGAATGCTGATAGCGGCGACATACCACCAGACTTTCGGAAAAAAGTCAGTCATACAATTCTGAAGATTACAAGAGATGACAAGAGCGAGAATTGTGGCACAATCAGCTTAACAGCTCATTCATCCAAGTTGCTGACAAGTATAATATACAGAAGAATGGAAAAAATTGGGAATCTGTTGCATAACGATCAATGTGGATTTAGGAGGGGTAAAGGCAAAAGAGAAGCAGTTCTGATGTTGCGACTGGTAATAGAAGCAAGAGTGAAGCAAAATCAAGACACGTTCATAGGCTTTGTCAACCTGTCGGGCAAAATCGAGAAATACAGACGTAATCACAAAAATTATTGCAGCAGTGGAATTCCATATAAAAGGAAGTTCACAAAGCAGCTAATCAAGTTACTTTTTGTTTCATTAATTAGTTATTATCATTCAAACTTTTTCCAAATAATTTTAGATATCCTTTTTATACACACTATTGTCAAGTTATATTGTATAAACTTATTGTAGTATAGCGCTAATGAAGCTGGGAACTAAACAGAAATGCTTTCGTGTGATGCGCACTATGAACCTCGCTAGACGTAAGAAAAGTATTACAAGACTTGATATATATGTGGAAGGGTTTCCTACGCACTTTACCGGAGTGATGCTCTGAAGAGTCAGAGCCGCTTACTTCGCCCATCATTCTCGAATTGAGCTGCTATATCTCGAATTACCTCGACTTCGACAAGACATTAATCTGCACTACTTACCCATCTAGTGACAGTTCATGAACTCTGCTTCGATAAGTGATGCAGCGAGGAAGTACCATATAGTTCAGCTCGAAATGGAAATTAATTCTACACCGTAGCCAACACTTACGGGATCATACCAATTGCTTACTTAGCTTTACTAATGTAAATTTTGCAATTAACGTCTTTAAATATTTAAGCATCCTACAACAAATAATTACAGTAGTACTCACAGTCGGAAAAGTTTGGGAAATAAATGTATCACTTAAATTAACAGCCTCGAAATGTATGATTTCTTCATTTGTACAACATTGAAACCGTTTACAATCCAGTTTCTGCCTGTAGGAACTATCACGTCTGGGTGATCAGCATTCGGTAATAGCTACTTTGCTGCTTCTTATTGCAGTTTGTCACTGTGATGCACGATCACTAGAATAAATAAAAGTAATTTTTTATAAATATGGAAGTCCATAAAAACTGTACATATTGAACCAGTCATCTTACATCATCGTTAGTGAAAAGATATAAATGTATTTTAATTTAGATGATAAAACGAGTCATTAAATTAGCTGCCGGAGAAATATTATCATTTTACGTAACTATGCCGAAGTAGTAGTTATTGGGGGAGGTGGATGCCTACGCCACTTTGTTCCCCATCGGAGGCTCGCCGACCTCTGATTCGTACATTATATGCTGAGAAATAAAAAAAGTTAGGAATGAGGAAAATAAAACAACAATAAACTAGAAACGTCTACGGCCTTCACAGTTTTTCACAATGACAGGCTGTCTAAATAAAGCTAAAAATATATGGCAGTATTGACCGCCTAGCCTGACAGAATATATCGTAAATTTCGACCACTGCCTATAGAACGAACTTTACGACTCTGATAAAAGCATCCGGCATGACAACATACGTTATAATTTATAGATTCTGTACTACTACACTCTTGAGTTATGGCTGCACCTGTAAATCAAATGTGGCTGGTCATGTCGGTTATTTTCAGAATGGTATAAATAAGGATTTCTGTTAAAATTATCAAGATTAACAGTTATCATTTAAATCATCCAGACCACTTGTGCAGTCTTCGATGCGAGATGTTTTACACACCTACGTATTCATAAAATGAACCGTAGGCGGCAGTGGGTCTTCAGATAAACGGTTAAACAGAGCCGTGATACATGTTTCAGACTATTTCGTATAGGCTGCAGCATGTGAGACGATCTGTTACATTGGCACATCAAGAATCGCGTACCTAGAGTCTGAATTATGGTTTGGCGGCACATTACTTTCTCGCCCGTATCCATTATGAGTTCCGCCTTTCTTCAAGCCGGTTCTGGGTTGAAACGTCTGAGAAGCTTCGAGTTAGATTTGTGAAGACTTCGTCTTCTAGCGGGTAACTGTCCGTGTCAGAATCGTGCTACAGTGATATGAGGAGCATTACAGTGAATTGACGTTTATGTGTTGGCCACCAAATTCACCGGATCTGAACTCGAGGGAACGCATCTGAGACACTATCGGGCACCAGTTACACAGTTATAAACCACCAGGCCATAATTTGCGGGAAATCCATAACCTTTGCGCAGAACCCGGTATCACATATATCTGCTCATAATGTTTTGGCTTATTGTATTTCACCATAGATACTATAAGTGTTTGTACGCTGAGCTTCCCCGAAAATGAGTCGCACCTTTTCGTTCAACCTATGGAATTACTCCGTGAATGTTACGCCTTGGAAGAAAATACCTGAGGCCGTTGATATATTCTACTTTGCTGTGTTGATCGTGACATGCTGCCAAATGGAAACTTACTACATCATTTTGAGTAAAGTCGCGAGATAATGCCCACAGGACCGAAATTAACTAAATGTCAATGAAAACGTGATTAGTTTAAATGGAAAAGCCGCATGATGCAGGTTGGTTCAAATGCTTCTGAGGACTATGGGACGTAACTTCTGAGGTCATCAGTCCCCTAGAACTTAGAACTACTTAAACCTACCTGACCTAAGGACATTACACTCATCCATGCCCGAGGCAGGATTCGAACCTGCGACCGTAACGGTCGTGCGGTTCCAGACTGTAGCGCCTAGAACCGCTCGGCCACTCCGGCCGGCCATGATGCAGGAAAATGTCTTTTTTCGAAATGCATAACGTAATGTGAAGTCCTTAAAGTATGAGATCCTAAAAGTAATTTTACAGTGTACACAGCGAACGGTACAATATTGCAGGTTGTATGCCTCAGTTTTGTTTATAAAAATGATATTGATAGTAAAACATTCTAAATATTCTGCAGTTTATTACCGAGTTTCATTGTTAAATAGCTCTTTCATCACCACTACGAACTACATCCTTAACCAACATGTCACTAATAAGTGAAAGCCCAGTGCCCCATTATCGAGCCACCACCAGCTTTCAGAGTGCTTTTTTGACAACTTGGGTCTATGCCTTCGAGGTGTCAGCTCTTCCGAAGTGATATTGGGGTTTATCTGACCAGGCCACGGTTTTTGAGTAGCCTAGTGTCCTACCGATATGGTAATGAGCCCAGGAGAGCCGCTGCAAGAAATGTTGTGTTGTTAGCAAAGGCACTTGCGTCGGTCGTCCGCTGCCGTAGCCCACTGACGCCAAATTTTTCCGCACCGTCCAGACGGATACGTTCGTCGTACGTCTCACATTGATTTCACGTTGCTTGTCTGTTAGCACTGACAACTCTACGGTAACGCCGCTGCTCTCGGTGTTTAAATGAGAGCCGTCGGCCACTGCGTTATCAGTGGTGAGAGGTCATGTCCAAATTTGGTATTCTCGGCATACTCTTGACATTGAAGTTGATATTGAAGTCCCTTACGCGTTCCACAACGGAAGTTCCATGCGTCCATCTCTAACTACCATTCCGCGTTGATTGCCTTAATTCTCATCGTGCAGCCTTAATCACATCGGAAACGTATTCACGTGAATCGTTTGAGTAGAAATGACAGCTCCGTCAATACACTGCCCTTTTATACCTTCTGAAAGCGATGCCACCGCCATTTGAATATGTTCATATTGTATCCCACGGCTTTTCTCGCCTCATTGTATGTATCAATGAAAACGGAGGAAGTTTTGAACATTTAACATAAGGCAGGCACTCTGTTCTTCTGTGTTTCCTATGCTTAAAGTACTTTGAAGGACTGTAGAAAATTAGTACTAACATTGAAGTATATTGTTTCTGAATCTATGTATGTATATTACATGATCAAAACTATCTACACAGTGCCCACCACTTCGCATTTAAGACGATTAGAAATTTACTGGAGACATCTTCAAAGAAGTGTTTCAGCGTCTGTGGGTGGAATGACACCCCTTTCTTCCCCAAGAGCGGAAACCAGAGAAGGTAATGATTTGGACACTACGGTCTGGAGCGAAATCGACGTGCTGACGCATCCCAAACGTACTCCATTCGGTTCAGGCTGGGACTCTAGGCAGACCATTCAGTTTCAGGAATGTTGCTGTCCACGAACCGGAATCTCACCACTTGCCACGTGGTTTTGTCAAGATTACGGGTGGCACACAAACAGTTACTTTCGCCAAATGTAAGCGATCCAGGGCGGTGTACATTTCTCTATACTTCACTTCCTGCACTACCGAAAACAGGCGTTTACTTGCAACCTGGCTGTGACGTCACCCGAGGCAGCGCGTAAGCCGGCGTTCGACTGACGCGGACCGTATGGTACCTGGGTGCGAAGAGAAGTCAAGTCGTGTCACTGCCTCTTAGGCCGTATTTATTTATGGTCACAGCGGACGGTCGAAGGAACACCTTCCGTCTACTCGGAAACATATCATTTTATAACACTGTTGTGTGTTGATTTTCAATCTTGGCAAAACCACGTGGCAAGTGGTGAGATTCCGGTTCGTGGACAGCAACATTCCTGAAACTGAATGGTCTGCCTAGAGTCCCAGCCTGAACCGAATGGAGTACGTTTGGGATGCGTCAGCACGTCGATTTCGCTCCAGACCTTAGTGTCCAAATCATTACCTTCTCTGGTTTCCGCTCTTGGGGAAGAAAGGGGTGTCATTCCACCCACAGACGCTGAAACACTTCTTTGAAGATGTCTCCAGTAGATTTCTAATCGTCTTAAATGCGAAGGGTGGGCACTGTGTAGATAGTTTTGATCATATAATATACGTACATAGATTCAGAAACAATATATTTCAATGTTAGGATTAATTTTCTACAGTCCTTCAAAGTACTTTAAGCATAGGAAACACGTAAGAACAGCGTGCCTGCCTTTTTTCTTTCATATGAATGGGGTTAAGTTGACTTTAGTCTCAAAAAAAGAGCTCAACTGCATTTAAACTTTGTCGGTTAGAAGTTATAGAACGGAAATGAGAGTAGAACATGATCTTTTAACTACAACTTTAAGAGACCTTATCCTGATTCTTACTTACATTTTTGTCTTGAAACTTGTTGAAGCTTTGTTATTTAACATATGTAATGAAGTACATATTTCGGGCAGTAAATGGACTTTAAAGGTTGGAAATCTGGTAACAGTGTAATCAGAACGTTCTATCATTAATATAAATGATAATATACTACAAGGATGTTTTTGTTCCAAACTTAGTTTTCAGTATATTACTCGAAAAATAGTATTAGAGGTTGCTTAATGGGTTAATGTTTCCGTATCGAGCTGAAGCTTCATGCCAATTTTCATAGCTCTAAGGGTAATGCTGAGCGCCTTAAATTTTTCGTAAGAACTCAGTTTTTGACCAAAATATTATTCCGATAAAGCTGAAACTCGTACCATTTTTCATTTCCTGCTTTATTATTTAGCACCACTTATTTTTTCTTAAAAGTATTATATTTAGGGAAAAATACTCATCCGATAACTCTGAGATTTAACAATTTAAACACTAACACACAGAAGCATAAGTTGACAAAGTTTGGAAAAGCAACTTTAATTTTTAATTTCATCCTTAGATTATGGTGCAATACTCGTATGCTAGGCACAGGCCCGTTATGATGACGTGGACTAGTAGCAGTGAACTTGACCCACTCCCCCGCCTCTGTATCTCTCAAATGATACAGATATTGTTTCGCCACAGCGTCTGCTACAAGAGAACTACAGTGTTTAGTGATGTTATTCAATTAGTATTTTGAACATCATAATTTCAGTTGTCAAGAATATACAGGATATATAAAACTTCAGGCACTTGGACTTCATAGTGCGATTCCTCATATACTGACAGTGAAAAATTCCCATCACCTAATTTCGTCCAGCGCATATTTCGGGCAGTAAATGGACGTTAAGGGTTGGCACTCTGGCTACAGTGTAATCACATCTACGGTAACTATCTCAGTCAGCAAGCAGAGTAGTGTTGCGCCCTTACTCAATGGGTAGCGTTTTGAGTTGGCACGCTGGAGATCGAGGGTTCGATTTTCGTTCGAGGTTTGCTTGTTTTTATTTGCTAAAAGCAGTCTGCGTGTTACGGTATGTGGCGTCTTAATGGTCGCACAGCGATCACAGTGGACCTTCAACAAAACATTTGCAGTTAAGTACTACGAGCCAACGGCTTGCCGCAGTGGTGGCAACGGTTCCCGTCAGATCACCGAGGTTAAGCGCTGTCGGGATGGGCTAGCACTTGGATGGGTGACCATTGGGTCTGTCGAGCGCCGTTGGCAAAAATCGGAGTGCACTCAGCCCTTGTGAGGCAAACTGAAGAGCTACTTCACCGAGAAGTAGCGGCTCCGGTTTCGTAAACTGACATACCGCCGGCAGAGCGGTATGCTGACCACATGCCCCTCCATACCCGCATCCAGTGACGCCTGTGGTCTGAGGAGGACGTGGCGGCCGGTCGGCACCGTTAGTACTTTCATGGCGTATTCGGATGGAATTTAGTTTTTAAGTACTATGAACCCAGAGATGGAAATACAACCGTTTTCGTTGGTCAGCTTTTACAGAAGCCTTTTGCGCGTCGTGGACGTGAATTGTTTCGCACCACTGCATCTACTAGACTCCTAACCTATTTTCTATGTTCCCTCCTCGAACGGTCGCATCGAAATTACTTGCTGTTCCACTGGTGATGTAAGGCCCTCAAGAAATGTAATGGACCTGAACGTGGCAAGAATAAGAATTGGAATTAATCAAGGGGACCATTGGGGGGAGGATACACACAAAACAAGTTCGGAATCTAGTAGATTCAGTGGTGGGAAACAATTCGCGGCCATTACATGGAAACATTTCTTTAAAAGCTGATCAATGGAAACGAAATTATATTTCCAGCTTTGTATTTACAGAACGCAACTTCAAATGTTTTGTAGAACACCCAGTGTAATCGCCGAGTAACCATTAGGACCCCACGAACCGTATCTCGCAGCCTACTTTTAGCAATAGTAACAAATAACCCTCGAGCCAGAATCGAGCCCACAACCTCCTGCATACTAACGCGAAACACTATCCACTGCACCAACTACACAGCGCTACAGCTATATCCTGACAGAGGTTGTTATTGTACATGCAATTGCAGTTTTGCCAGATTGCCAATAACTGACGTCCATTTAAGGCCCGAAATATGAGCACGACGAAATTTTGTGATAGACATTATTGTATTGCTAGTGTGTGACAAATCGCGCTGCGAAGTCCTAGTGCGCGAATTTTTCTTCATCCTGTATATCGAAGTAATCAGCAACCACTACATCAAATAAATTTAATTTCTTAACCGGTTTTAGACACTTATTGCCATTCTTCAGGAGATTAAAAGATTAAGAAATTAAACTTCATTTATGCAGGTGGTTGCTTATTATTTCGATATACACAACTACAGTTGCTGAAGCCGGATAAAATACTAAACTATCAAGAATGTTACCTCTCGTCTACAGCTCGATTACAATATTAAATTTCTTTTACTCATTTAAGATGGTTCAGCAGCTAATTACGACAGGTAGCTAGGACTGCTTCCACAATAGCGTTGGCTGCGTTTATAAGAAATTGAACCGTTCATTGTCTGGAAATGGTTCTGTGCGGTGACTTGGAGACCATTTGCAGACATTCATGGACTTCAGGTTCCCAGACAACAATAGAACTTTTATAAATGACGACCCACAAGTGTTTGCGATTGATTTGAAGAAGATTCTGGACATTTAGAGCGAATGATTCGGGCACCTAGATGCCCGACATGAAACCCATCGATCATGTATTGGAAATAATCGAGAGGCCAGTTCGTGCACAAACTCCTGCACCGGCAACGCTTACGCAGTTATGGACGGCTAAAGAGGCAGCATAGCTCAATATTTCTGAAGGGGGACTTCCAGCGACCGGAGTCAATGCCACGTCGAGTTACTGCATTGTGCCGGAGAAAAGGAAATCCAGCGCAATCTTAGGAGGTACCAAAAATTCAAATGGCTCTGAGCACTATGGAACCTAACATCTGAAGCCATCAGTCCCCTAGACTTAGAACTACTTAAATCTAGAATGAGATTTTCACTCTGCAGCGGAGTGTGCGCTGATATGAAACTTCCTGGCAGATTAAAACTGTGTGCCCGACCGAGACTCGAACTCGGGACCTTTGCCTTTCGCGGGAAAGTGCTCTACCATCTGAGCTACCGAAGCACGACCCACGCCCGGCCCTCACAGCTTTACTTCTGCCAGTATCTCGTCTCCCACCGTCCAAACTTTACACAAGCTCTCCTGCAAACCTTGCAGAACTAGCACTCCTGAGAGAAAGGATACTGCGGAGACATGGCTTAGCCACAGCCTGAGCACTTGCCCGCGAAAGGCAAAGGTCCCGAGTTCGAGTCTCGGTCGGCCACAAAGTTTTAATCTGTCAGGAAGTTTCATATCAGCGCACACTCCGCTGCACAGTGAAAATCTCATTCTGGAAACATCCCCCAGGCTGTGGCTAAGCCATGTCTCCGCAGTATCCTTTCTTTCAGGAGTGCTAGTTCTGCAAGGTTCGCAGGAGAACTTCTGTAAAGTTTGGAAGGTGGGAGACGAGATACTGGCAGAAGTAAAACTGTGAGGGCCGGGAGTGAGTCGTGCTTCGGTAGCTCAGATGGTGAGCACTTGCCCGCGAAAGGCAAAGGTCCCGAGTTCGAGTCTCGGTCGGGCACACAGTTTTAATCTGCCAGGAAGTTTCATACTTAAACCTAACTAAACGAAGGACATCACACATATCCATGCCCGAGGCCGGATTAAAACCTGCAACCGCATCAGGAGCGTGGTTACGGACTAAAGCGCCTAGAACCGCTCGGCCACAGCGGCCGGCTTTAAGAGGTATACCATGACTTTCGTCACCTCAGTATATCGTGACACTGAATCCCAGGTGCATACCCCTGCAATGTATTCAATATGCAGGGGATAGGCAAAATAATTCGAACAGCTCTAGTAATATCATGGTTGTCTTTGACAGTCAACAACATAGGTAAGGGCAAGCGTCGCGCTGGACTGTGCGAGTTCAGTACGGACTAAGCATCAGTGCAGGATGTTTACGAGTAGTGCACACTTCGTATTGCATTCAGAGGCCGAGGTCGAAAGACGTGACAGGGTTCCAAGGAGGGCGGATTGTGGGAGCCCGATTAGCTGGAACATCAGCAACCAAGATAGCCAACTTATTAAATGTTTCTAGAGCAACTGTTTCAACAGTCATAGCAGCCTACACGAAACATGGAAATACATCACTGTGTAAACGTAATAGTGGCCGCAAATCAAAACTAGGGGACAGAGACACTCGTACGCTAACACGAATTGTGCACAAACAACACAAAACTAGGGAGGCTAAAGTGACTGCAAAGCTCAATGCCTTTTTCGAGACTCCGTATCTAACGACACTGTGCGGCGAGAACTCCATAAAGAGAATATTCATGGGCGAGGTGCTATAACGAAACTACACTCCTGGAAATTGAAATAAGAACACCGTGAATTCATTGTCCCAGGAAGGGGAAACTTTATTGACACATTCCTGGGGTCAGATACATCACATGATCACACTGACAGAACCACAGGCACATAGACACAGGCAACAGAGCATGCACAATGTCGGCACTAGTACAGTGTATATCCACCTTTCGCAGCAATGCAGGCTGCTATTCTCCCATGGAGACGATCGTAGAGATGCTGGATGTAGTCCTGTGGAACGGCTTGCCATGCCATTTCCACCTGGCGCCTCAGTTGGACCAGCGTTCGTGCTGGACGTGCAGACCGCGTGAGACGACGCTTCATCCAGTCCCAAACATGCTCAATGGGGGACAGATCCGGAGATCTTGCTGGCCAGGGTAGTTGACTTACACCTTCTAGAGCACGTTGGGTGGCACGGGATACATGCGGACGTGCATTGTCCTGTTGGAACAGCAAGTTCCCTTGCCGGTCTAGGAATGGTAGAACGATGGGTTCGATGACGGTTTGGATGTACCGTGCACTATTCAGTGTCCCCTCGACGATCACCAGTGGTGTACGGCCAGTGTAGGAGATCGCTCCCCACACCATGATGCCGGGTGTTGGCCCTGTGTGCCTCGGTCGTATGCAGTCCTGATTGTGGCGCTCACCTGCACGGCGCCAAACACGCATACGACCATCATTGGCACCAAGGCAGAAGCGACTCTCATTGCTGAAGACGACACGTCTCCATTCGTCCCTCCATTCACGCCTGTCGCGACACCACTGGAGGCGGGCTGCACGATGTTGGGGCGTGAGCGGAAGACGGCCTAACGGTGTGCGGGACCGTAGCCCAGCTTCATGGAGACGGTTGCGAATGGTCCTCGCCGATACCCAAGGAGCAACAGTGTCCCTAATTTGCTGGGAAGTGGCGGTGCGGTCCCCTACGGCACTGCGTAGAATCCTACGGTCTTGGCGTGCATCCGTGCGCATGCCCACTATACGCCCTCGCTCAAAGTCCGTCAACTGCACATACGGTTCACGTCCACGCTGTCGCGGCATGCTACCAGTGTTAAAGACTGCGATGGAGCTCCGTATGCCACGGCAAACTGGCTGACACTGACGGCGGCGGTGCACAAATGCTGCGCAGCTAGCGCCATTCGACGGCCAACACCGCGGTTCCTGGAGTGTCCGCTGTGCCGTGCGTGTGATCATTGCTTGTACAGCCCTCTCGCAGTGTCCGGAGCAAGTATGGTGGGTCTGACACACCGGTGTCAATGTGTTCTTTTTTCCATTTCCAGGAGTGTATTACTGACGACGACCAGCACAAAGAAGCGTAAAACATGGTGTGAGGAGCATAAATCCTGGACGGCTGATCAGTGTAAACACGTCATGCGGTTAGATGAGTCAACGTTTTCGTTATTTCCAACATCGGGCCGGATTTACTTCTGGAGAACGCCAAAAGAAACCTACTATCCTGACTGCCTGATTCTAACTGTTAAGCATGGAGCTGGAAGTGTGATGGTCCGGGCAGCCATATGATGATTTTCTGCTCGTCCTATCATTACTCTCAAAGGCCATGTTACAGCATACGATTATGTGAACATTTTAGGTGATGTGGTGCACCCCATGATTCAAGTGTTGTTCCCCAACAATGATGTTATATTTCAGGACTATAATGCACCCCAATCACACAGCCAGGATAGTACAAGGATAGTATGAGGAGCATGCAACTGAACTGCAGCGTCTTCCCTGGCCAGCACAGTCCGCGTACTTCAACATTATCGAACCCAGAGCAGATATCCGCCTCCCTCGTCACTACGGGCGTTAGAAGAGATTCTGATCGAAGAGTGGTTTACCATTCCACTGGAGACTAATGATCATTATGTGCCAGTATTCCAAGAAGAATCGCAGCTGCATTACAGGCAAATCAGGGTCCAGTCCCTTATTAATAAACCGGTCCCAAGTAAGTACAGGTGTTCACATTATTTTGCCTATCCCCTGTACTTTCTCCGCCTTCCACAATACGGGCAAGTAATCTACGTCTTGCACAGCGGTTCGATGCATAACAGCTCTCAAACTGCCGTAAAAAAAAAAAAAAAAAAAAAAAAAAGAAAAAAACCTCTAGCAGCTATGTTATTAAACAACCGTCATGAAAAAGACATTGTACGTCTGCGTAGTTCTTCCATCTCTGTTAAACAACTAGGTTTTGGTTCAAAATGGTTCAAATGGCTCTGAGCACTATGTGACTTAATTTCCGAGGTCATCAGTCCCCTAGAACTTTAGGACTACTTCAACCTAACTAACCTAAGGACATCACACACATCCATGCCCGAGGCAGGACTGAAATCTGCGACAGTAGCGGTCGCGCGGTTCCAGACTGTAGCGTCTAGAACCGCTCGGCCAGTCCGGCCGGCCATTTAGGTTTTCCGAGATTTTTTTAAACTGCGTGTCCTCTATGATACTTGCCCATTTGACTTCGAATTTTGAGGTGTTTTAACTTTTGAAAGGTAGCAGAGGGCATGGATAAAACCGTCTCTGAAACTCAGTTCTTGGCAGTCTTACGACCACCACACAAAGAAATCACATGGCACCCTCCGGAGGTAGGAGATCAGGTAGCAAGATCGCGTTGCCCGAGAGTAATGAGCGGCCCACCGCTGCTCCCCCAGCGGCGACGACCGGCGACTGAGACGCCAATCCAGCGAGCGAGGCCGGTCCCCGTTAGAGGCGGCTGCGGGCCGCTAGCTTCCATTAGCGGCAGCTGCGCGCTATTTGTAACTTGAGAGCCGACCACAAAGAGAGTGCCGAGCGCGCCGCGACAGCGTGAGCCCGCCAGGCCGCTGGGAGGTGCGCTTCGGCGACCCTATTGACCGTCAACACCTTGCGCTGGCAGCCGCCGCGGCCACGGCCGCCGCAGTATTTGTCAAACATCGTGGCCGTCAGCGGGACCGCACCAGGGTCACCCTCAGGCTGTGTCGCTCCTCCCCCCCCCTCCCCCCCCCATCACCACCAAGTGTTTGTTGCGGCTCGGCCACAAGTGCCGAAGAATGGATCGCCGGTAGCGTCTCCCCTACTCCGCGGAACAAACGACGGCTGTGTTGCTATCGTTGTATTGTCGCTACCTGTCGGAAACTACAACTTCATTCGAAGCAAACGCTTTACCTGTAGCTTTCTCCCTCCTTGACTACAAGAACTCGTATCTGCAGCAAAATGCATAAATGCTTTACGACATGTTGCTGCCGTTCTAATGCACTCAAAAACTGATATCAGAGTGAAAATTATTTAAATTGACAAATTCTGGGAAGCTGCACGGGACACCAAAACAAACACTTTTCTCTAATGTCTTAAGGGGAGTAGGACGTCAGACAGGCCGACTTGGAGCAGGACAGGCACCACAGGACGTTTTAATTTCCACTGTCTATACTTTTACAAATAAATTCATAAACCTTTGTCAGAATGACCAGGAAGGATTCAGAATTCACACTCATAGCAGTGGAAGTTCGAAAACATAACGAAGTAATTTTTTTTACATATGCAATTTCAGTATTTTTTTCAGTTACTAATGGCAGCAGTTGTTGCTATAGGTATACTTTTCCTCATAAGTGAGAGAGATGGTTCGATGAATTTTGCACAGCATGCAAACAATATTTAAAAGTGTAAGAAACACTAGAATTTTCCAAATCTGTTAAAACTGTGGTAAAAATTGAGGTAATTAACTGTAAAATTTGTGTTTTTTCTAAACATGAAGTTTAAAATACAACAGATCATTCGTTTTCTCATAAATTAAATAAATTCTAGAGTTTCAGACATCTGTAAGTATGGTATGTATGCTGTGCAAAATTCATCGAAGAATCTCTCTAACTTATGAAGAAAAGTGTACCTATAGCAACAAATGCAGCCATTAGTAAGTGAAAAAACGATGAAATTTGGCACTTAAAAAAAATTATTTTCTTATGTTTTCGAACTTCCACTGCAATGAGTGTCAATCCTGAATCCTTCCTGGTGATGCTGACATAGTTTTATGAATTTATTTGTAAAAGTATAGAGACTGTAAATTAAAATGTCCTGTGATGCCTCTCCTGCTCCAAGTCGGCCCGTTTGACGTCCTACCTCCTCCCTCTACCCCCCCCCCCCCCCTTAACTGACTGCGAACATTAAGAACATTATTTAATCCGGCAGAGAGCGTAATCGCTCTCGCTCTCAGGGATTGTGCTATTGCGCGTAACATGGGGACGAATCAGACGTACTTACGAAATATAATAATACAGTACTAGTAGCCGTTATTCTGATACTGTTGTATTAGGCAACGAGTTTCGATGTCCCAATCTGCAGGCATGTCGCTTGAGTGACAGTAAGGACAAATCGCTCATGTATAAGAAAAGGCATCAATAATCGTATATGGTTCCGTGGGTATCCGAACTGGATGAGCGTGTGTGCTCTTCACATATGTGCGTAAGAAACATCCTTCATGAACCATTGTTATTCCATTGCTCTATGCGGATTATCTTAGAAGCTAAATTAAGAAAAGTAAAATCTACGTTTCTAGCATTTGTAGGCTTAGAGAAAGCTTTTGACAATGTTGACTGGAATACTCTCTCTCAAATTCTAAAGGTGGCAGGGGTAAAATACAGGGAGCGAAAGGCTATTTACAATTTGTACAGAAACCAGAGGGCAGTTATAAGAGTCGAGGGACATGAAAGAGAAGCAGTGGTTGGGAAGGGAGTGAGACGTTATTCAATCTGTATATTGAGCAAGCAGTAAAGGAAACAAAAGTTAAATTCGGAGTAGGTGTTAAAATCCATGGAGAAGAAATAAAACTTTAAGGTTCGCCGATGACATTGTAATTCTGTCAGAGACTGCAAAGGACTTGGAAGAGCAGTTGAACGGAATGGACAATGTCTTGAAAGGAGGATATAAGATGAACATCAACAAAAGCATAACGAGGATAATGGAATGTAGCCGAGTTAACTCGGGTGATGCTGAGGGAATTAGATTAGGAAATGAAACGCTTAAAGTAGTAAAGGAGTTTGGCTATTTGGGGAGTAAAATAACTGATGATGGTCTAAGTAGAGAGGATATAAAATGTAGACTGACATTGGCAAGGAAAGCGTTTCTGAAGATGAGGAATTTGTTAACATCGAGTACAGATTTAAGTGTCAGGAAGTCGTTTCTGAAGGTATTTGTATGGAGTGTAGCCATGTATGGAAGTGAAACATGGACGATAAATAGTTAGGACAAGAAGAGAATAGAAGCTTTTGAAATGTGGCGCTACAGAAGAATGCTGAAGATTAGATGGGTAGATCACATAACTAATGAGGAGGTATTGAATAGAATTGGGGAGAAGAGGAGTTTGTGGCACAACTTGACTAGAAGAATGGATCGGTTGGTAGGACATGTTCTGCGGTATCAACGGATCACCCATTTAGTATTGGATGGCAGCGTGGAGGGTAAAAAAGGTAGAGGGAAACCAAGAGATGAATACACTAAGAAGATTCAGAAGAATGTAGGCTGCAGTACGTATTGGGAGATGAAGCAGCTTGCACAGGAGAGAGTAGCATGGAGAGCTGCATCAAACCAGTCTCAGGACTGAAGACCACAACAACAACAACAACAACATGCACAACCTGGAACCAGTTGATACACGCTCAGAACACTGTTCTCGCAGTGGAACCTCGAACAGTGTCAGACACATCCTACATTTCCGAAGTAACGTTCGGGAGTGATGGGGTCTTCAACATCCACAGTTTTTACATTTTAAGTGAGTTTAATCAACACGCCATATTTACCCGCGCTCATCAATTGTGATTCTACGTGAATGTATGAGCATATGTTGGTGACTGTTAATTGGGTCATATCTCATACTTTGACCATCAAGTGGCAGGCATATTACAATTTTCTCGCCACAGGATGGCCCGCGTTACTTTATGACGTGCTACTCCCTAAAAGGCAGCGCATGTCACCCCATGCGTCGATTCTTGAACCGACAGTTTCCAGAAAAGCGGGCTGACAGTGTACTACGGCCTATTCGAACCCTGATTTGACCCCTCTGGAATTTGTTGGAGGAGAGATGTACGACCTAGTTTACAAAATTCGTATTGATTCAGGTGTGGAGATGGTTGCCTGGATAGTAGTTGCAGCCGTAGAAATTAAGGACTCTCCTGTAGTCATTGAGCGTGTCGGGTAGAACTTGACCTACAGGTGTAACCTCTGTTTACAAAATAATACAAGCACTTTTTTAAACTCTGCTATAATTGAAGTAATTGTGTTATCTTAATGATGTTGTCTCTTGGTAAAGAATAATTAAAACATATTTTGTAATATTTTGACCTCACAGAGTTGGTTACTTCATTAATTTCCATTCAGGGAAAACTCATAGGAAAATAGGACAGTGGAGAAAAATATTTGTTTCGGCGACCCATGAAATCTCTAGAGTCTGTCTGTTTGAATAATTTTTACCCTGCATTAAACATGAATCTGACAATGTATAGAATGTCCAGAAGGCCCGCTATCATTCCCAGTACTCATAACTTGGACTGTGTTAGAGAATTGTGATTCGTTGCAAAACGTTTAGCAGTTTGTAACGAATCAAAATTAAGTGTAATTAGACGAGTTGGAACTTATGATAGCACCTTGTGAAGAACGTGATCCCAACCCACTTGCAATATATGCGATATACGATTTTTATGTAAATTTGCGATACCCTGGAATGTTTGCGAGTTATACATTTTTCTTGTTTCTTTCTACATTATGAAATATTTTTGCGAAATTCAACGTGTGGACACAGAATCACGTACAGCTGTTCATTCTACACATTTCACTTCATAAGTTAACAGAAACGTGATTTAGAAAGAATTTGTATCTGTAAAGGATAATTTCAGCTACGCAATGAATAACGAATGCCATATGTACTCAGAAAAAACTTTCACCTGATACAAAAATATAATGTCCTCAAAATATGTAAACAAATTTTTTCACGTGAAATACTTTGAAAGTTTCGATTGTTAATTGAGAACGATTAAAAATATATTTCAAACTATTCAGATTGTCAGACTTTTCTGTTCATTAAAATTGGCCACACTTTCGCCGTTATTAAAACTGGATGTTATTATCACAGTTAATTCGAGAACGAAATTTCCAGAAAATACAGGCTTCAAATGTAATTTATAAATATCAGCGAATGTGCACCAAGGATTTCAGTTCGTATTTGGCTTTACACGAGACGCATCGTAGTTCGCATGTCTCTGCAAGTGGTTCACAGTTTGTATGTGTTGTGTTTACAAAAAATTCGCCGTACTTAAACTTCTTTGTTACAAATGGGCATGTTTTTGTCTTTACAGTTCTACGATGTGAGTTTTTTATTCTGTTGACTACAAATATGTGGGTCATGTGTACTGCTACCGCACCGATCCGGACACCTTCCGATGTATACTTACGGTGTACCCAACGCATGTGACGAAAAGAGTGTAAGAACATCTTACCGGATAACTTAACTGATATTTACGCCCGGCAAGAGCGTGAATAGATCACTTATTAGGCGGATCGGACACAAGAAAGAATCATGACAATATGGGGGATCGGACTCTATACTTTCATAAAATAGTTCTTTAAGCTCTGCTTATTTAGCAGAGAGCGACTCATCGCCTTTTTAACACAGGATTGCTTTAGGCGCGTTTAGAATTTATTAAAATTAATGTAAACGTAGAGCATTCATACTAACAAAAAAACGTAGACATAATCTCATGGATTGTATTTCGTGTTATCACATTAAAATATTGATGCAGCATATCTTTACCGTAGTCAAATTTGATTAAGGGAAACCTTTGAATTAAAGGAAGTATTTCTCTTTTTAAACGTAACAATCTTCGTCTTGCCGAGAAGCGGCCAATTTCTGAACTTAAGTAAATGTTCTTTGTTTTTACCTTTATACAACATAAATTAATGTATTCACTTTCTTTTCCTTAATAATTTGGTGCGAATGTTTTAAATTGTCCGTTGGTAATGGAACGCAATGAAATTATAATGAAATTGTTACTACGTAAGATGTCTGCCAAGACTGGTCAATTGTTCGAATGTTCTCGTTGTTTATGTTGCGTGCTGAAGACCTTATAAATAATATTTTTACTTCTGCATGAAGGTCACTAGACATACGAAAGAAAAATGCACGATCAGCATAAATTACCATATATTATTTAAAATTTAAAACTTACAACGCGAAATGGCCGCCGTAGCGTGCGTTAGCTTCGAAACTAGAACAGAGAGTAAGTAATAACGCTGGTCTTTTTTAGTTCGTTTCGCCAGTGAGTAAAAGAACAATTCATTACCACGGAGGTCCTACACAGTTATCATATAGAGTCTGCTTGTACCATTATTATTTCATGTCATTATAAATTACCTTTATGACAGCTAACCACACGAGTATTTTCAGAGATTTTTACAATTTTAATTTTACTTTATTTTGTGTCTGACTTGTCGTCGCACGATTTAATACTTTGTACCGTCTATCGTTACCCATGTACGATTTGATGGGAATGACTGTGCCCCACGACAGACAGGTGAAGCGTCCCCTTAGAAAAATTAATGAATTACTGTGCTGATAAAGCTCTTACGTTATTTGATTTTCAAACAGCTGAGCAGAACTGAACGTACTCAGGCATCTATCTCTTTACTTATTCTGATCAACACTAAACAGACACACAATATTTTTAGCGCAACGCAAACTGACTTTCAATAATCTCTACAAAAGAATGGCCCTGACTAACAGCAACCTATACCTTTCATGAATCACTTACCTCACAAAAATCTTCGTTACTCGAACTACTGCAATACTGCCAGCTAAATAAAAGATTCAAACTACTGAAGGCACTAACTACTGATAGGCATACTTAGCAAATGAAAGATTTTGATAGAGAGCAAACAATGTATTTACTTTAATAGTGTTCAAAAGTCATAATATATATATATATCAGTTCACGACATCCAGTCTTAAAAATTTACTCTTTCTGGCGGACACACGTCCAGATCATCCGCTCACAAAACTCCGCCATCTCACTCCCCACATCCATCACTGCTGACGGCTCACATCCAACTGCGCAACGCTATGCGCTGTTCACATGAAACTGCCCAACACTACAATAGCGAATATTTCGACAATGCCAACCAGCCACCGGCTGTACACAGCACAGTCAGTGATTTTCACACAGAGCGCCACGTGGTGTTACCAACATAAAAACCTAAACAGCCTACTTACATAGCCCCCATGCTCCCCACAATAAATTTAACGAATTTTTTGGGCAGTGGCCAATACAGATTTAGAAATAAATTATAATTACAATAATAAAGACATCAAATGCACAAACTATTTGATATACTGTTGGTCAAAAGCACAGATTTTCTCACAGTCCATAAAGACAGTCCTGATCGTTCGTCACAGTAAAATTGCAGTGTTTTTCTCAAAGTCTGAGCAGTAAAAGAAAATGCACACGGAAGTAGTGGATTTCCATTCATTCTTGAAGAAGTACTGTTGTCTTTCCAACGGAAAGACAATGCTGCTATTTACATGCAGACAGGTAATGAGCCACAACAGAGCAAACCTACAGCCAAGTCAGCCGAAGTTTTGAAGAATATTGGTAGGTAGGTCATCACAGAGCAGACCCACTGTAATCCTGTTAGAGATTATGGTATTGGTGGGCCACCAGAGATGCAGACCCACTGCAGTCCTTCCAAAAATAATGCTATTGATGGGTCATCAAAGGTGCAGACCCACTTCAGCGACCTGCTGCGACTGTGCAGGTGCACAATCACTACCGAAGAGTCTTGTGGACAATATAGCAAGTCCATAAACTACCACTTGTGCACTCACGAAGTTTTTGGAATTGTCCTTAGAACCAGCAATGCTGTTAACCAGTCCCTTGCTGAAATATCAACACACGTGCAAATGCTAACTGTCCCCTTTATTACTCGCTTATTCTGCGTGAATTATGACCAACAAAAACATTTGCAGTGAAATGAAATTGAATTTCATGAACTTGTGTTAATTACAATTTTAAATTTACGAAATAAGAATACAATTACAAAGGTACAAAATACATCATCAAAGAACATAACAATACAGCTAACATTTGTAGTAGTACAGGGTTTACAAAAGAATAGAAATAAACAGATACATCAGTGTTACAGGAATTATGACATAAGTAAAAAAATTATATAATGAGGATAGTTTTCGAAAGATTATTTTCATGCATGAGCATTGAAATAGAACAGAATTAATAATGTCTAAACACTTTTACAAAGTAAATAACGTAGTATTAGAAAAATTCTTCAACATAACTCTTATCAGATAAACATATAACGACAGGAAGAACACAAATACACACGGGTACACAAAAAACTGCGGAATAACGCAAAAGGAAAGGATATATTTTGTTTATATTGAGGTGTCTGGTACTGCAGTCCAACCCAAAACTTCATAACTTCATTCCATAGATCTTCCCTGTTATTTCAACATTTGCTCCTGCCAAAAAAAAGAATCCTATTTAAGCCACTTGTCCTTAAACCCTACTGTTTTGTTCATATCCTCTTTCAAAATAAATATTTCTCATTGTACAATATTCATTTTTGCCCAAATCTTTTTCATATCACTTCTCAATGCATTCTTTCCCTATTCTTCTTAGTTAGTTTCTTATATAGTCTACTCCCTCTTAAGCTAACTTAAATCTACTGAGCTCAGATATATATATATATATATATATATATATATATATATATATATATATATATATATATATACTAAGGGACAAGGCAATGCAGCAGCACGAAATAATTAACACAAACAGCTATGACAAAAAATGCTAATTGGCAAATCAAGCAGCAGTACATCTAAATTAGCAAAGCAAATGCAACATTGCAACTAATATGAGGAAATGTACAGCAACAAGAAAAATAAATCAGTAGTAAAACTGGCTTAACAGAGTAATACAAAGTGAAATTCAGTAGCGCTATGCCTGGCAAACAGGCGCAGAAAATGCAATAACTTATATCTACACACGACAAACCCACAAGCAAAAAAAAATAGTACACTAAAGACAACAGTGCAGATAAGGGAAACGTCTATTTCATTAAACTGGTGCACCACAACAATTTATTCTACAAAAAATTAACAAGTACTTGAAAAGAAAATTATGTATACAGTTACTGTTATTAGTCCCTTCTTATTGTTCTTTCCTTTCCAAGTGCTCCTTTCTCGAAGAATGTGGATCATAAAATTATTATTTAATAGATCTGTTGACAGAAAGTGCTGACATTAGCAAATGCATTTAATTTTATTTTATAATACCAATGCTGCAACACAGACCAAATATCAAATGAAATAAGCAACTATGTAAAGCAAAGTATAAAAATATCATTCAGTAGCCATGTGGCACTTCATAAGTCAGTAAAAATTCTCTCAACTCTCGCAGAAAGACACTTGTCATAATCAGGTGTGCAGATGTAAGAATATTTTCCATCAATTCATAAGCATTTCAGTAAGTAGCACAAAGTACGTGCTCCACAGTATAATCATATGTTTCCAAGTAATATCGTGTCATATTTGCGATGCTTTCTACAAAGGAATGTCAATAACAAGGTTAATGGTCTCTCTTTTTTCCTCCACATAATGGCTTTTTCTCCAGGCGGCTGGCACAGCTGGGTGCCAACAATGTATTATGTCAAGGTCACTTAGCTTTCTTACCAAAATATTTACGACAGCAGTTTGCATTACAGTGACACTCTCATATAAAACAATTTCACAGATTAAAAAATTACAGTAGAAATGTGTAGGAACGAAATCTCATGAATAGCAGTGTTGTGATACATTCACGTGTGTACATGCATTTCATAACTCTTAAAGTACAATTCTTTGTTTCCAACATCCTTTTTCACAAACCAGAGTCCCTAACCACTACTCATTATTCCTTACTTTATTACACATATACATATTCGTCAACACTTCTTGAATACTTCATCATAATAAATATGTAGCATAATCAAATTCCTAATATAGCATTGCTCATAAACATACCTCAGCAGCATAATACACATCATCATCGTAATAATAACATCATAACACCTCAGTCAAATCTCAAAAACTTCGTAGCTTTCTGCAATAATTTCAAAACGTTAAAAAAATTACCTGCTCATTTCAATAGTGTCATCTGCCTCAAACTACTTTAAAAATCATGATCCCCGACCAAATACGACAGTCAAAGCTCTCATAGCATCACAATGGTTCCGAAAAAATATGAACAGTTCACAAAGTATAGACAAAATACAATTTCATAAGTGTGAAGTTATCCAACTGTGTAATTGCGTAAACATGCATCACTGACATAGTAAAAAAAATGTTTGCCTCTCTCAATTAAATGATCTGATAGCTGTGTAATTCTGTGTTACAGAAATATGGTACTGATATGTAAAGTTATATAAGCAAATACCATATTAGCTAGGGATCCTTGTGCTTGCCAAACACATGGTACAAGAAGTAAGCGTGTAACCCCCTGAGGATTAATGTAATTATACCCTCAGGTGTTACACATTAGAGCAATGGAATGAAATGTATCACGGAAAACCCTTGTATCTTTGTAATTGAAAAATCTTTAAAAATAAATGTTTTCAGAACAAAATTAATCACTCAAATACGTGTACTGCAGCGCTAAACTGTGCGTCTTGTTGTAAGATAATCTCTGTCTTTACTTAAGCGTAAAAAAATGTGCCAAGTGTCGTAATTATCGCCATTCGTAAGAAAAGTTCTGTAGAAGTCAATGTACTTACCTCGTAATAAACAAAAGCGAAATGCTATGCATATAGATATCGTAGTTATTACGTTTATTGTCGTGATGAAGTAAGTACTGTACCGTAATGTATTGTTGTGCTACAAAAAAGGCTGTCTCATTGTAGCTATACCACAAAAGTTACTACTAAAACATCTTTTACTTTCCAGAAGAATTCAGAAAAACTGTGTGGATATAAAACAGATACACCGCAAAAGCAACAATATAAATTGTGTCACTCATTAGTAGCGTCATGATATAATCGTGTAGCTATCAAATAATCTAACCACTGTGCCATCTAATATCTCTCAGAAAGCATTTTAAATCCATAACATACTTTTCAAGTAAACCTAAATGTTGCATTAAAATCTCATTAGCAGTACCAGTATGTGTTCTAAGTATGTAAGCTATATAGTCGTTACGTAATGGTGCAAATAACAAGCAAGAATGAACACACACAATAACGATGTGTCGTCTGTTCACTATAACAATGTGTTTGTTATTACTGTCTAAGTAAGTTCCCTAGGTTCTTGAGTGGGTAGCTAACTTTCAAACATAGTTGCATGTTAACAGTTTCTAAGTGTGACAAAGTGTGCTACTAATGTGAAGTGAGAAATTTTATGGTAAGGACTAAGTTAAAAAGCAGATTATCTCTCAACTAACGGTTTTACATGTGAAATGTGTTGCAATCTTTTACCCTTTCCAGTGCGCAGAGTTTCAACTTCAAAGCAATTATCATGTTGGGTACTTCGGTAAGGAATGCTACAATTTTTCTCAAGGTTAGCGTCTATGTTATTTTTCTCTGAGCCAGCCGGCGCACGTGGCTGCCTGCGTTGCGACTCATTGTCTGTCTCTTTGTTGGCATGCGTCGTTATTGGGATTTGGAGATCTAACCTCTATAAATTCACCTTGTCGAGAGGGCCCTGCCCTGTTTGCATCCCGCCAATTTTGGTTAAATTCTGGTCTGTGGTTAAGATTATATCGGCTGACGTAATTTCGCTAGTTACTGTAATTTTTTACTTGTGTGTCACGTGGTGGCGAATTTCTCCATGAGTCGCAACTGTGCGGTGGAGCGTTGCGTCTGAAGTTATTCTGTCTGCCTTGATAATAGTTATTTTCTTTCCCATATTGTCTGTTTCTCAGATTGTCTCTGTCATATTCATTACTATGGAAATGCGATCTTTCTCTGTAATTATTTTTACTCTGCCAACGGCTGTCATACGTGTGGTGTCTGTTTTGGTCACGATTTGCGTTGTAAGAATAGCCTTGTCGGGCCCAGTTATTGTTTCTGTCATCACGGAATTGTGACGGATGTGACCTGTAATTGTTGTGTTCCTGTTTTTGCGTCCCACGATTGTCAGTGTCAATTTCCAATTCTTGTAACAGTCCCTGAAAAGATTCAGTGTCGTCATTGCAACGTCCTGCCAAAATAATATGTCGTAAATGTTCAGGCAATTTCATTAAGCAAATGCGGATGAGTTCCGAGGGGCTGAATGGGTTTGACAGGTACTGATTCTTGTGCAACATGTCTTCAAAATATTTCACAAGACTGGAAAATTCTGATTGTTCGAAATGTTTCATCATTATGATGCTATGTTTTACTCGGTCTTATGTAGCTTCAGACCAATATGCTGAGAGGAAGGCATGATATAATTCTCCTTCACTGTGACAAGCGTGAATGATCGATCACATTATTACAGCTGCTTCATTCTCTAAGTAGCCACACATAAATTCTAATCTGTGCTCCAGTGACCAGTTGGGAGGAAAGCAATGAGAGAATTGATGGAGCCACGCTTGTGGATGAATGTCGTTGCAGAATTCTCAAAGGTTTTTAATTTACGTGTAGTAATGAACAGCTTATAGTCAAAATCATCGTGTCGGGGAGTCGCATATCGGTCGTTGCTACGTAGTGTAGGCGGTTCCATCTCAAAATTCGGTGCACCTTGCCAATTTCTTTTATAATTTCCGAAGTGCCCTGTGTTATTATTTTGTGGCTGTTCCGTATTTCTAAGTCCCTCTTCCCGTGTTGGAGCGCGAGTCTCCTCTGAAATATGTAATTCTTGTATTACTTGTGCCAACTGATCTTGTACTTGCCGTATTTTTTTTTTGGTGTTGCGTTTTAATTTGATTCTGATTTTGTTTGAATTTCCTAATTTGTTCGTCCTCTTCTGTGGCATTAAAGACTACTGGCCTTGTGTCATTCAGATTATCATCTACCTTCGTAGATAAATTATTTGGCTGATCCGAAAGCTCGACTACTTTCTCTGATAATGAACTAATTTCCTCCATGTGTCTTTCTGAACCAATTTTCAGAGTACCTACTGTGTACTTTACGTTTTCCTTAGTTTTTGCAAGTTGAGTAACTGAATCGGTAGATGCAACTGAGTCAATTTTAGCCCGCAAGATCTCGTGATTTTCATGAACAGTAGTTTGCAGTTCTTTCATAGCTGCTTCGTGATTCTGCAATGCATTTTCATGACGCGAAAAAATAGGTTGAAAATGCTCACAAATTTGTGTTTTTACGTCATTACTGACCTTTTGACATTTCGATTCGATTTTAAGTAACTCAGTGGTTGAACCATCACGTTTTTGTTCAAGTGTGGTGTCTAACTTTTGAAGGTGTTGCTGTGACTGTTTTTGATTTTGTTCCATTGCGTCTTACTGTTGCTGTTTGTCTCAGGTGTTGTTCCATTATGTCTAACTTTTGAAGATTATGTTCCATTGTGTCTAACTGTTGTTGTGTTTGTCTCTGATTTTGCTTCATTTGTACCATTTATTGCAATAATAATATATTAGTGTCTGGAATCGGTTCCTCTGTGCTTTTCGGCAGTGTTTTTGCACCGGTAACATTCGCATTTTGACAAGCAGAAAATGTGTCTGGACTTATTTGAGAAAACTTTGAGGACCCAGAGCAGAACTGAACGTACTGACATTTCTCTCTTTACTTATTCTGATCAACACTAAACTGACACACAATATTTTTAGCGCAACGCAATCTGACTTTCAATAATCTCTACAAAAGAATGGCCCTGACTAACAATAACCTATACCTTTCATGAATCACTTACCTCACAAAAATCTTCGTTACTCGAACTACTGCAATACAGCGAGCGCCAATACTGACAGCTAAATAAAAGATTGTAACTACTGAAGGCACTACTAACTACTGATAGGCATACTTAGCAAGTGAAAGATTTTGATAGAGAACAAACAATGTATTTACCTTAATAGTGTGCAAAAGTCATTATATATATATATATATATATATATATATATATATATATCAGTTCATGACATCCAGTCTTACAAATTTAGTCTTTCTGGCGGACACACGTCCAGATCATCCGCTCTCAAAACTCCGCCATCTACTCCCCACATCCACCACTGCTGACGGCTCACCTCCAGCTGCGCAACGCTATGCGCTGTTCACATCCAACTGCCCAACACTACAATAGCGAATATTTCAACAATGCCAACCAGCCACAGGCTGCACACAGTACAGTCAGTGATTTTCATACAGAGCGCTACGTGGTGTTACCAACATAAAACCTAAACAGCCTACTTACACAGGACATAAAAAAATTCAATATCGGTCGTAAAATCATCTGTCTTTTTTGGTGCACTGCAGATCACAATTTTTATTGCCCGTACAAGCCTGAGTATACTGACATAGGTGTCGTTAAAATAACGTTTATTCCACGTGATTGCTTATATCGCACTGATGATAGCTGTACTGTTAGATGAGATCTAGTTCTACAAGGCAATAAAAAAGACAAACGACATTACTACCGAAGCTGACCTTATTTCTGTACTGAGAAATGTGCAGTCTTATTTAATGTGATTATTTATTGCGAAAGTACTTCAATCGGTCACGTTAATGTTTGGTAATGCAGTCAAACATCAGCAGTAAAATGACTACAATGAGTCAAATACTGAATGTCAAACAGAACATACTGTTCTTTCCTGTCACGAATGATTTGCCATACCGTCTAATTAACGAAAGCTTCCATTCAACGAAGACCAGCACGAGATGAGAATAATGAACCACCTGGAAACGTGTCAACACAGCCGTTCCATAAGAACTTCCCACCAACTAAAGCAATTACGAATTACAATAGTGGCCATTAGCATTGCTACACCAAGAAGAAATGCAGATGATAAACGAATATTCATTGGACAACTGTATTGTACTAGAACTGATATGCCGGCCGCGGTGGTCTCGCGGTTCTAGGCGCGCAGTCCGGAACCGCGCGACTGCTACGGTGGCAGGTTCGAATCCTGCCTCGGGCATGGATGTGTGTGATGTCCTTAGGTTAGTTAGGGAGCCAGTTGCTCGGCCACCATTGTCCAGACGTTTTCAGTTAGTGAGAGAGAGATCTGGAGAATGTTCTGGCCAGGGCAGTAGTCGAACATTTGCTGTATCCAGAAAGGCCCGTACAAGACCTGCAACATGCGATTGTGCATTATCCTTCTGAAATGTAGGGTTTCGCAGGGATCGAATGAAGGGTAGAGCCACGGGTCGTAACACATCTGAAGTGTAACGTCCATTGTTCAAAGTGCCGTCAGTGCGAACAAGAGGTGACCGAGACGTGTAACCAATGGCACCCCATACCATCACCGGGTGATACGCCAGTATGGCGATGACGAATACACGCTTCCAATGTGCGTTCACAGCGATGTCGCCGAACACGGATGCGACCATCATGATTCTGTAAACAGAACCTGGATTCAACCGAAAAAATGACGTTTTGCCATTCGTGCACCCAGGTTCGTCGGTGCTCCTGTCTGTGATGCAGCGTCAAGGGTAACCGCAGCCATGGTCTCTGAGCTGATAGTCCATGCCGCTGCAAACGTTATCGAACTGTTCGTGCAGATGGTTGTTGCCTTGCAAACGTCCCCATCTGTTGACTCAGGGATCGACACGTGGCTGCACGATCCGTGAAAGCCATGCGGATAAGATGCCTGTCATCTTGACTGCTAGTGATACGAGGCCGTTGGGATACAGCACGACGTACTGTATTACCCAATTTTAATTTTAATGGCCACTGGTGTATGTGGCCCACTGTGTGACTGTGGTTGAGCGTATGAACCGCTCCAGAAGGCCTGAGCTGGCGGACTGACGGTAGAAAAATGTTTTTTCTTGTCACAAAATCACGTATTTATCAAAAACTCATTTCATTATATCATGTCACTTATTATGTTCCACGTTTCTACATGTGTGCCTGTTCCTTCCCCTGAACCGTGTGTGAATGTGAACAAATGAGTGTTTGAGTGTCTTTTCTATCTATTTGTGATGGAAGCTGAGATGGTCGTCGTCTGCTGGAGCGAGAGATGTATGCTTGCTGCTTGGAGGGGAGACTATGATGACCAAGTCAAGATCCTTGCCTCTGGGTTAGGTTAGGTTGTTTGTAGAAGGAGACCAGACTGCGAGATCATCGGTCTCATTGGGTTAAGGAAGGACGGGGAAGGGAGTCGGCCATGCCCTTTCAAAGAACCATCCCGGCATTTTCCTGGAGCGATTTAGGGAAATCACTGAAAACCTAAATCAGGATGGCTGGACGTGGAATTGAACCGTCATCCTTCCGAATGCGAGTCCAGTGTGTTAGCCCTGCGCCACCTCGCTCGGTCCTTGTCTCTGAGCAGAGAGGTCAAGTCTTTCTGGAGGTGGTATTGTTTGTCTGTCAGGTTGGGCCCGCCGGAATGGCCAAGCGGTTCTAGGCGCTACAGTCTGGAACCGCGCGACCGCTACGGTCGCAGGTTCAAATCCTGCCTCGGGCATGGATTTGTGTGATGTCCTTAGGTCAGTTAGGTTTAAGTTCTAGAGGACTGATGACCTCAGAAGTTAAGTCCCACAGTGCTCAGAACCATTTGAACCATTTTGTCAGGTTGGTGACGCGAGCTCTCTCTGGTTTCCGTTTTCACGTAGTAGTCGGTGGAGCCTTCGTGAAGAAGAAAGCATTCTGCTGCTGATTACTGGAGACTACAGATATAGTACGGTGTTCTTCTACTAGTAATTTCCGAAATTTGCGTTTTGTCCGTTGAGAATAGCCTGAAATATTTAAGTTCAGTTCATCGGAATTGCTATGAGTCTCCCAGTGCCTTTGTGCTATGAGGTAGCAGTAATAGCTGACGATTATGTGCAATTTTTGCACTGATCAGACTTGGCTTCGCTCCAGTGGAACAACGTGGTGCAAATCACATGTTATTATTGTGAATTCTCGAAGTTTTCATGCAAGTGCTGAAATCTGGCGTCGCAAATCTACTTTGTGGGAACCACGTGGGTGTGGAACAGGTGGAGGCCTTCAGCCGGACCAGATTATTCCCCATCGATTTCATTTATACGGCTGCTATCCTGTGATCGAAATGCACTCCCTGTGCCAACTTTTCCTCCTTTACATGCGAGTGCTGGTGTTGGTTCTTGCTTGAGTCCATCTTCTGAGTATGAACTGAGTAATTGAGTATAGGGCCATTTCCTTATTACTCCGTGTCCTTTTCCTTCTGTGAATTTCACAAATGTTACGGTTTTCTCATTAAAGAGAAGCGGATTATTTTAGTCCAGTATCAGGCAACCGTTTTCTCTTACAATGTAACTGATTCCCTCCATTATTGGGCACTGCTAATTAAATAAACCAGTGATAAGTTGTGTATCATCGATCCTGCGTATTATTCATGATCTTTGTGTTAAAGCCCGATTTCCATTGTAAAATAAATATGAATGCTGTGTACATTTTTATATCTTTGACGAGCTCATTGCACAAGGGCAATAATAAAAGAGAAGATGAAAATCACCAGAACAATCTAACTAAGAGATAAAAAAAAAGGGGGGAGACGATTGTGAATGTCTTTTTTTTATAAGCACTTCCAGTTCAGTCGGTATTCTTGTCTTAAACGTCGGCTTAGGCTGGTGGCGACCCTGAAATTCTATCATAATAGTTGTAAGTCGGAGTGCCCCCAAGGTACTAAAAGTAGCATACCGATTCATTGGTCCTAGGTCTAATTGCTAGAGCAGACTCCGTGCAAGACCTAAGGATCCTATTTACAGCCTCACGTGTCTAATAACAATAAACCCTCACTTAGCGATAGATCACCTTGAAGTATGTATCTAAAATCTGAATATTTTTTCATTTTGTATATCCTGATAGAAGAAAGTTATCGGTACTATGATGATTGGGTGTAGAGGGTGGTCTGCAATTGTTTGGATCGCCTGGGATGTAATATCTCGGATCGGTGTCAATTCTCAAAGTTTTACTTCTTTCCTTTGTCACTGGTTGCATATTTGATCTGAAGTGCATTTGAATGTTGACAGATCAGGAGAAAGCACAATGTCTCATCTAGATTACAGAATCCAAATCATTTACAACGCTACTGCAGAATTATCGATGCCAGTCTGGGAGCGCACCACAAGCAGAAAAATCAGAATGTGGTGGTTCAAAACGTTAAGAGATATGTAACGCGAAAGACCTTACTCGAAGTGTTCATCCCTCTGTGTCTTAGGCGCGTGTTGACTGTGCAAGCTGCAGTTCAACGCAGCCCCAGAAGTCTTGTAATGCACCAAGCGAATTGCAGGAAAGAAGCCCAACTGTTCATAAAGTGTCATATAATCTCTAACGCCATTTTTTGCGTACAGTGTGCAAATCGTGCTGTGCGGTATTCAGACAAGTGTTCAGTGCTGGCCTCCATAGAAGCTGACAATGACTTCTTGATAAACTGTCTCTTTTCAAATGAACTACGTTCCACATTTCTGGTCATGTGACGCCACAACTAAGACTTGGGGCTCCGAAAAACCACCCAACATCCGTGAACATATCTGTGATAGCCAGAAACACAACGCATGATGTGGCCTAATGCATGATATAGTATAGTCAATTTTTTTTCTTTTTTTTTCGCAGAGGGAATCATAACGGGAAAAGCTGCTGCCGTCCTTTATCTGCCAGCGTGATGGTGGACTCAAACTTTGGACATCAGAGATGCTACGTGTGTTGTATGACACATTTCGTGAGAGGTGGATGGATCATAGTATTCCGATCCCGTGGCCCCCCACACTCTCTAGGTGTCTCGCCACAAGAATTCTTTTTCAGGTGTATCCTTAATGATCGCGTGCACACAACACCAGTCGATGACGTTGCTACCCTTCGCATACGAATCAAGGAGTAAGAACTGTTGATGCCGAAATACTTACTCATACACGTGCGATACTCTCACATCAGTGAAGCTCCTGCCTATATTTGTATATGTACTGATGAATTCAAATTTCCGCAGTAGGAGGGTATTGGATGTGCTTTACTATGCGCAAATGTCCAAATCAATAAAGCCTACTAACTGTCTAAAAGTGCTTCAATTATTACGGCAGAGTCTGTAGAAATTTTGGAAGCAATTAAATTTTTGGCAATGATGTAGGCAAAATCAGTGAATTAAAATTGGTACCGGCACCGAGATTCGAACGCAGCTCTTCTGCTCACTAGGCAGATGCGCTATCCATTTGGTGTACAAATTGCAAATAGTCTAAGTACTGCCTCCAAGACTTTGTCCTACGCGGTATGCATATAAAAATCAATGAGTCTGTATCTTCAGCTTTTTTTTCTGTAGATGTTAATTGTGTGTGTCTCCCAGTGAGTTCACAAGTCCGCAGCTCATGGTCGTGCGGTAGTGTTCTCGCTTCCCACACCCGGGTTCCCAGGTTCGATTCCCGGCCGGGTCAGGGATTTTCTCTGCCTCGTGATGACTGGGTGTTAGGTTAGTTAGGTTTAAGTAGTTTTAAGTTCTAGGGGACTGATGACCCTAGATGTTAAGTCCCATAGTGCTCAGAGTCACTTGAATCATTTTTTTTTAGTTCCCAAAGGTATTTGACACTGAAGATACCATGAAACAACTAACCGTCATATTTTGGATGTAGAATTGGAATATATTCTCTGGAAATGGAGAAGGTAGACAGTCGTTCTGCTGTGGGTGCATCCACCACTGGCGTCCGCCATAATGAGGAAGCTGTCTTAGCGAAGAAAGCTGTTTCTACAGGAACTGTTCTCGATCTGAAATTACCGTATACAGACTACTACGTGAAGCCAAGCGCCACGAGAAACTGCAACTGAATTTCTTAGAATGGCCACCAGAGCGCCTTAGTGTTGTCTGTGTTTATTGTTGGTTCCAAGCCTGGTAGGATATTTAAGAGCCGCTATCAGCGACGGATGATTGGTAAACACTGTGAAGGAATGCATATGGCGCATATTCGTATGAGACGGCGTTGTCAGCACCTGGCAGACTTTAATAATGGCCTCGTTGTGGGTTCTGTTTGGACGGTCGGGGAAACCGTACAGTATCCACATCACTTTGTGATGGGTCGGGTGCGACAGTGGCACCACGTGGAACTTCATGGGAATGTGAGAACAGCTGTACTCGTCGTCAACGTTCTAGTCAACCACGGATGACCACGACAAGGACGGAAGGCCGTACCCCGACCTTCACATCTGCCATCCGAGAACTAGTAATGAAGTCTCTTCAACATTCTGTGTCGTTCCGCACAATTCGTCGGAGACTGGCAGCTGCCGTTGCCGTCCCATGAGTAAGCTGCAGTTAACATCACAACACAAAGGGCCACGTCTGGAATAGTGAACTGACCGAGAAGCACGAACTGCTGATGAATGGATTCACAGTGTGTTCAACGGTGAGTCGCGTCTCTGCACTACCCCGAATGACCTTCGCCTCGAGTATGTTCGCCCCACTCTTCAAATGCTTTCGTGATGCACAGTGGTGTTACTTCTGACACCATCATGTGGTTTGGTTTCGGGTGTGACGTAAGGTAATTTCTGATAGTGACCGAGGGGACTGTGACAGTCACGACCATCCTGCGTCATGTTTTACGCCTAATGTGACAGTATCGTGGTGCCATTTTATAGCTGGTCCAGAAGTCGCACGTGTTTCTATAAACTGTCTGCCTGATACTGAGGTATTGTCATGGACGTCATGATCTCCAGACCTCTCCCCGATAGAACATGTTCGGAACCAACTTGGATGTCAGCTCTGCCCGCTTGTGAGTATCCAGGATAGCATGGACTAGTTACAACATTGCGAGCCAGCTTGCCTCTGGCTTTCAGAACAAAGTTATACATGACGAAATTATCTGGCTGACTAAGGTTAGGGAATCGTCCATAAATGTGGAAGAATTGGCAATTAACAGGGCTAAGGTTGCGGAAGGCTATGGAATCCGCATAGTACGTTTATTCACAAGTCATGTGGCCTCTGAGTGGACAACTAGAACGTTAACTTCTTATTGATGGCAGGGGACTGCTAAGGGAGAATTGACGACGATAAAAAAACCGAGTAACCAACGGAAGAGTAACGTTCTACGAATAGTTACAGAAATGATGTGTTGGAAGTAAGGGTCCTCATAAACAGCAAATTAGGGTAGAGAATGAACAGTTCATTAGTGGGATTATTTTCATCTCGCCATCTTTTTTTTACTGCAGTATTTCCGAGTATATGGCGAGACGTTTTAAATGTTATGTATAACGACAAATAAACGGTCTCGCAGCCTACATCAAAGTCGTAACACTGCCCTTACATGTCGAATTAATCCGCATAAATCCACCTGATGATGGAGGTTTTAACCTTCGAATTGCATTGTGGACATAAATGAATAGCGACTGGTAATAATGAACTTGTTGTTTCATTAGTTATCAATAACAGTCACGGTAAAGCGTAACGTACAATGTTCGAATTTAAAGTCAACCTACGTAAATGTTGATAACTTCGTTCTCTTATAAATAAAAAGGTAAGTAAATTCCATGAACTGAATTTTCCGTCGATGCTTGGCAAGTGATCCTTACTTTTTAGCTACCTGTGCTCCAGTACAAAATCTATTGTCAATTTTATATGCCAGTTTGCTTCTCATTAAATAAATTTATTAATATCTGCCAGTTTTCTTCTGATTAAATAAATTTATTAATATTAAAAACGGAAACACTTTTGTAGAACACTAGAAAGTGTTTACCCTATAATAATAATAAATTTATTTAGTCAGAAGCAAACACGAAGACAAAATTAACTCGAGAGGTTGTACTGGAGCACAGGTGGCTAAAAATTAAGGATCACTTGCACAGTACCTTTTAGCTGGCGGTGCATTAAAGGATAAAATATTTTGGAACCATTGGTAAATTGGTTACTGGATGCAATGCTAAAATTTTTGTTAGCAGAGACTATCATACTTGGTAAATTTTGTAGATATCCCGTGTTGTGAATTTGTGTCAATCTTATATGTGCGTTGCGAATGCAATTTCACTATCGAAGTTTGTTATCGAGATAATATTAGTATGTTAGTAAAATAGAATAATGATAAAAAAACCAAATCACACTCGACTTTTCCATAACACGGAGTTAGTATATTTTTTCCATTTTTGTTAACATACCTATCTGTCAAGCAAGCTCCATCACCCCGTAATATTCGTAGCGGCCTTGTGCTTGTTTTCACTGTTATCTCAGTGTGTGGTATGTCACCTGTCCCGTCATTGTACTGCATATTGTTAAGTGTAATACGTACCATACGTTATGGTTCGAGAACAATAGTGTGCAGCTTACCAACAGTAATCCTATCATTAATGTATCGGCAGGGAAGGTATGCCACTGACTACTGCGGAAAACCGACGTATATTTTAGGCCTACATTGACTCCTGACATTTATCAGCGTGAAAGAGATGAAATTTGAATGTCAGAGATAAAATGCCAGATACGAAAAAGGCTATCAAGCACTTTCAAATGGTTCAAATGGCTCTGAGCACTATGGGACTTAATATCTATGGTCATCAGTCCCCTAGAACTTAGAACTACTTAAACCTAACTAACCTAAGGACAGCACACAACACCCAGCCATCACGAGCCAGAGAAAATCCCTGACCCCGCCGGGAATCGAACCCGGGAACCCGGGCGTGGGAAGCGAGAACGCTACCGCACGACCACGAGACGTGGGCAAATCACTTTCCTTGACGATAAACACCAATACTAAAAGGATATATAATATAAAGTTTGACAGTGACTTAAGGCTCTAAGAGGTTTGCCGATGACATTGTAACCTGTTGGAAGAGCAGCTAAACGGAATGGTTGATGTCATGATAAGAAGTTGTAGACTGAAAGTGAAACGTCCCCTTAGAACAATTTATACAAGACTGTGCTTAAACTGACACACAATGTTTTTCGCGCAACGCAATCTGACTATCGAAGATCCCTGAAAAACAATGGCCCTGACTAACATTAAACTATACCTTTCACAAATAACTTACCTCACAAAAATCTTCGTTACTGGAACTACTGCAATACAGCGAGCGCCACTACTGCCAGCTAAATAAAAGATTCAAACTTAATAGTGTTGAAAAATCATAATATACATAACAGATCATGACATCCA
The DNA here is from genome assembly GCF_023864275.1 of Schistocerca cancellata. Classification (NCBI taxonomy): domain Eukaryota; kingdom Metazoa; phylum Arthropoda; class Insecta; order Orthoptera; family Acrididae; genus Schistocerca; species Schistocerca cancellata. Next base: position 605,402,488 of record NC_064630.1, read on the forward strand.
GTCTTAGAAATTTCCAAACTCCGCCATCTCTCTCCCCACATCCACCACTGCTGGCGACTCACCTCCAACTGCGCAACGCTACGCGCTGTTCACATCCAGCTGCCGCTGCCTAACACTACAATGGCAGACAACAATGCAAACTAGCCACAGACTGCACACAGCACAGCCAGTGATTTTCATACAGAGAGCGCTACGTAACTTTGCCAATAAGAAAACATAAACAGCCTACTTACATAGCCCCCATGCTCCCCACAAAAAAATTTTACAAAATATTTTTGGGCAGTGGCCAATAATGATTTGAAAAAATTTTTCATAATTACAATAACAAAGATATCAAATGCACACACTTATTAACACAATGTTGGTCAAAAGCTAAAATTTTCTCACAGTCCATAAAGATAGTCCTGATCATTCATCATAATAGTAATTACAGTTTTTTTTTTCACAAAGTCTCATTAGTAAAAGAAATTGCACACAGAAGTAGTGGATTTCCGTGCAGTCTTGAAGAAGTAGTGTTGTCCTTCCAACGGAGAGACGGTGCTGACACTTGACATGCTGACAGGTAATGGGCCACAACAGAGCAAACCCACAGCAGAGTCATTCGACATTTTGAATATTGGTAGGTAGGTCATCACAGAGTAGACCACTGTAGTCCTGGTAGAGATTACGGTATTGGTGGGCCACCAGAGGTGCAGACCCACTGCAGTCCTCGTAGAAATAATGGTACTGGTGAGTCAGCAAAGGTGTAGACCCACTGTAGTCCTTGTAGAAATAATGGTATTGGTGGGCCATCAAAGGTGTAGACCCACTGTAGTCCTAGTAGAGATGACCAGCAGCCATCTGTTGTGACTGTGCGGGTGCACAATCACCAGTGAAGAGTCTTGCGGATAATATAGCAAGTCCATAAACCACCACTCGTGCACTCACAAAGTTTTTTGAATTGTCCTTAGAACCAGCAATGCTGTTATCCAGTCCCTTGCTGAATTATTAACACACGTGCAAACACTATCAGTCCCTACTTCTCACATATTGTCCATATACTATGACCAACAGAAATGTGTGCAGTGAAGTGGAACTTACAAGTTACTTAATTTGATGAACTGCTGTCAATTACAATTATATAACATGAGAATACAATTACAAAGGTACAAAATACATCATTAAAGAACATAACAATACAGATAACATTTGTAGTACAGGCTTTACAACAGAATCGAAATAAACATATACATCAGTGTTACAGGAATTATGACATGAGTACATACATAAAAGATCAGAATAATTATTGAAACATCAACTTCACACATGAGCATTAAAACAAAACAGAATAAATAATGTCTAAGCATATTTACAAGGTAAATAACATATTATTAATGCCAATTATATTTGAGGATAACAGTATTCCTCATCATAGTGAATGTAGCTTAATATTAAAACAAGAAAAAATTCTATGAAACTACACAGAGACAGGAAGAAAACAAATACACAAGGGTACACAAACACATAGTGGGATAACACAAAAGGAAAGGACAGGGTTAGTTTTCAGTGTAACATTTGGTACTGCAGTCCAACCCAAAACTTCATTCCATATATCGTCCCTCTTATTTCAACATTTGCTCCAGCCAAAAAAACATCCTATCCAAGCATGCTTTCAATGAAAACTAGCCACAGACTGCACACAGCACAGCCAGTGATTTTCATATAGAGCGCTACGTAACTTTGCCAATAAGAAAACACGAACAGCCTACTTACAAAAGTCAAAAAAATTAAATAAAGGGTAAGGAAATGTACTCGAATTAATCCAGGTGCTGCCGAGCGAATTGCACTGAGAAATGAGACACTAGAAGTAGTAGATGATTTTCGTTAAGTGGTTAGCAGAGTAAATGACCTAGCCGAAAGCAGAAAGGATATAAAACGTTGACTGGTTATTGGAAGTATACCACACTTGAAAACGAGAAATTTATGGACATTGGAAATATTGAAATGTTAGAAAGTCTTTCCTGAAGAAATTCGTCTGGAGTGTAGACTTGTACAGAAGTGAAATGTGGACGATAAGTGTTTCAGACACGAAGAGAACAGAACCTTCTGAAACGTAATCCTACGGAAGATTGTTGAATGTTAGATGGGTACCTCAAAAACTAATAATGAAATACTTCATCGAATTAGGGAACAAAGAAAAATACGGTAGAACTTGTCTAAAAGAACGAATCGACCGGTATAACAGATACTATTGCATCCAAGAATTGTCAGTCTTCTAAAGAAAGGAAACGAAGGGGCTTAGAACTTGAAAGAGAGGCCAAGCGTAAAACGAATGTGGGTTGCAGTACCTAGCCACAGATGTAGAAGCCTGCCCAGGATAAACATTCTTCGAATTGAAGACCATAAAAACAACCACAAACACTGAGAGGTGAAAATAAATTAGCATTAAAATATTGCAACTCGCTTTGAGTGACATCATTTGAAATGAGTCTTTGTAGGTGCTATAAAGTATCGGCGAAATTACAGGCTACCTTCAGTCTGTTCCATTGGAGGATGTTGCTCTAAGCCCTGAGTCACGTCCAAGAAGGCTGCATTTACTCTGTAGGCTGAATTTCAGTGATTTCTTCTAACAAAATTTCAGTTACTGCGGATTCCTGGTGATATAAGTCACTCACTTTCATCACAAACTCGAGAGAATATTGCATGCAATATTAAAATTTAAAAGAGTCAGCGTAATTAGCGGTTTCAGCGACGGTAAAGACAAGGGGATTCAAAGAAGTCCTACAAACTTGTCAATAACTGCTATGAAAAAATGGAAGGAAGATTACAGTTTAGTGCCACGTCGACGGAGTCATTAGAGGTGGAGCTGGTGCTCATAGTATAGTCATAGACATTCCGACCATGGGCTTTGCGACACGTGACGTCGTCATCATGATTCCTACCACAAATATTTTAGCCGTGGCTTTTCGTCTACGTGGGATTTCTGATCATGGCATTTTCCCCTCTTTTTTAAGTGCCGTGGGACTTCCAGCCAAACCGTTTTGCACTGAGGATTTCCTGATTAGTGCCTCTCCAACTTCTAAATAACGCCAAACGGCCACTATCAGCGGATGATTTGTCCTCGTCAGTTAAGGCAGTGACGTTGCCAACATTCATTAGTTCCCTATAGTTTCTCAGGCTAAGTTACTTGAGTACCATACACTTTGAGTAATGGAAATAACTACAACAACGAAAGGGAAGTTATGTCGTCTGCGAAGGGACGTTTTTGTTTTATTATATCATGGGTTGATACTTCATATTAGTGAATGGTATCCTGTCAGGCGTCAATTAAATATCCAATCGTATCCTCCAAAATAAAGAAAAGGAAACTTATGACTATTAAATTAACCACGAATAACGATTACTTTGATTTATTCCAATAAAACGTTCTGACAGAATTAATCTTCTCATATAAACAAGTGACATCCTGTCGTCACATTATTCTAGCAAAACCTTAGCATATCTAATATATAATTTCAATTGTGACGCGCCCAGTGACTGATGTGATATTGAAACTTTCTGGCAGATTAAAACTGTGTGCCGGATAGAGACTCGAACTCGGGACCTATGCCTTTCGCGGGCAAGTGCTCTATCAGTAGTGCTAGCACTGCAAATTTCGCAGGAGAACTTCTGTGAAGCTTGGAAGGTAGGAGACCAGATAATGTAGGAAGTAAAATTGTGAGGACGGGTCGTGAGTTGTGCTTGGGTAGATCAGTTAGTAGATCACTGTGTTGCTTGGGGGTCTTCCCTGGTGTATGACGATTCAGTGATTTGTTTAAGAAGCTTATTTACTTTTAGGTTTTAGTTCCTAGAGTGTCGAAATAATGTTGCTTTGGGAGTTCCGAAATTTCTTAGCCTATCAAACTTGACGAGACGGAGCGGTGAGATGAGTAATGATTCATAGAAGTTTGATGATTTTTTTAATGATCTGATGTGTGGTTGGCAGTCCTAATTCGGTTCTTTTTTCTGATTTTCGTAGCTGTGTTGGGGAAGTATCAGAACTCCAAACGCTATTATAAAGCACCGAGGCTCAAATCGTTATAAAGCTGGAGATAACTTGAGCAGAAATTCTTGTGAAGGATGTAACGGTGTTCAGAAAAAGTAGGCGGTGGGGCGTTTGTCACTGTTAGACGTAGTTTATCTTGTAGCGAAATTGAAGTGAATAGTTCTTGTGAGTTATTAGTCGTATAACTCACCTGTCAACCGAGATAAAACAATAACTGGATCCTTTGACCGCCCTGCCAACTGCGTTTGTACAATTGCTGAAAGGTTCAAAGAAAACATGAGCCTAATTTGAAACACGTCCCCGACTCATACTATGAGTACGTGCTTGGTGGTCAGTTTCCCCTCTATATGTTGGCGAAAATAAGTGTTTAAATCCGGAGCTATGCATAGTACTTGATCCGAAAAAGTGCTAAACAAATTCTCTGAAAATTATTTCGAGCAGTTAATCCATGAGCCCACTCGAATATAAAACGGTTGTGAAAACACACTTGATATCCCAGCAACAAATAATCCTGAGCTAGTAGCGAGTATCAAAAATGATACACGGATTAGTGCACACAGGGTGTAAGAGGTCCATGATTAAGGAATTTGTTGCTAGCGCACTCGAGCAGATGTAATTTCGATGGATTGCTCACGCGCTGCCTGCGATATTTATGCTATAAGAGAATCTCAGACCAAAGAGCAGTGTTGACTGCAGTACGAACTGTGTCGCAGCGGTTGTAGTAGTAGCGAGCAGTCGTGTGTATGAAGTTGGCTGGGCCGGTCGTGGGGAGCGATGGCGGTGCTTGAGCGTTGTAGTATAAGGTAAAAGCAGCCTCGCGCAACTGTACTATTGTAATATCAAGTCCCATGTAAATGTTTTAAAAAATCTCTTAATAATAATCTTTCTTATAAAAATTAAATTTTGACAGTCATTCATCTCAATTTAAAGAATTTACTAATTTCTCCAATCCATGGTCATCCCAATTATTGTAAAGAAAAAGCAGTTGTTTCTTTTTATACACGACAAATCTATCGGCCAGCATTGCACTGGGATGTGCCATAAAAATTTCTTATAGGAGCAGATGTATATGCGTTATCCGGCGACTACATTGAGGTAAGAATTTTCAATTTATTCAGTATGATCTTTCAGGGTCATGACGCAGCGCTGGTGACGTCCAGATTTCCCAGTTTCAATTCACAGTCAATTACTGAAAGGTTATAAGTGAGGCACAATTTTATTGAGAGGTTAGTCTCATTGTATTATTGGTAGGTTACGCAGAATTTGAATGATATAACTATATTTTTAACTTTTGGGAGGTTACAAGGGTTGTTGTAACGAGACTGAATACCATTACTCCCAAATCATCCAAAAATAGACGAAAAATATACCTATGTAATAAAGCAGATTAAAATTCTCTTGACACCTTCCTTAGAGACAATCTCTCCTACTTACATGTTTTAAGTGTACACAAGATGTGTCCTGAATTCAAAGAAATTGTATCGACAGCAATTGAGAGATCTGTACCAAATAAATTAGCAAACGACGGAGCTGATCCGCCTAGGGACATTAAAGGGGTCAGAACACTATAGCACAAACAACGATAAAAGGAAGCTAAATTTTAACACACGTAACATCTCCTAGACTGGCGACCATTTACGGAAGCTCGAAATGTAGTGCGCACATCAATGCGAGATGCTCTAAGTAGAACACGAAGTAAATTCTCTACAATACAAATGAAGAACAGCTGCCAAGATTAGTAACTTAGAAGTAGGTATCATCGGAATGGTGAAACATCCTAAATCACTTAATAAAAGCAAGTCTTCCGGTGCAGACTGTAAGACAGTTACGTTCCTTTCAGAGTATGCTGATGCAATAGCTCCATACTTAAAAATTATATATAACCGCTCGCTCGAAGAAAGATCCGTACCCAAAGACTGGAAAGTTGCACAGGTCTCACCAATAATCAAGAAAGCCAGTAGAACTAATCCACCAAATTACAGGTTCACATCATTAACGTCGATCTGCAGCAGGATCCTGGAACGTGTATTGTGTTCAAACATTATAAGTTACCTGGAAGTGAACGGTCGATTGACACACAGTTAACACGGGATTTAGAAAACATCACTCTTTTGGAACACAATTAGCTCTTTACTTATACCTAGTGTTGAGTGCTATTGACAAGGGATTTCAAATTGACTCAGCATTTCTAGATTTCAATAAGGCTTTTGGAACTGTACCTCACAAATGGCTAGTATTCGAATGCGTGATTATGGAATATCGTCTCAGTTAATCGACTGGATCCATGATTTTCTGTCAGAGAAGTCACAGTTCGCAGTAATTGAGGGAAATTTATCGAGGAAAAAATAAGTGATTTCTGGCGTTCCCCAAGGTAGTATTATAGGCCGTCTGCTGGTCCTTATATATAAACGATGTAGGAGACAATCTGAGCAGCCGTCATATGATTTTTGCAGATGATGCTGTCGTTTATCGTCTAGTAAAGTCATCAGAAGATCAAAGCAAATTACAAAACGATTTGGAAAAGATGTCTGTATGGTAGATAAATTTGCAGTTGACCCTAAATAATGTAAAGTGTGAGATAATCCACTTGAGTGCTAATAGGGATCCATTAAACTTCAGTTACACGATAAATTATTCAAGTCTAAAGTTCGTAAATTCTCGTTGCGGCAGTCACCAAATTTCTCCTCCGGATGCGAAAATATTTTGTTGACGCTGACCTACATAGATACAAATGATCAATGTAATAACATAACGGAAATCATAACCCGCTCGGAAAGATATAGGTGTTCGTTTTTTCCTCTCGCTGTCCGAGATTGGACTAACAGAGAATTATTATGAAAGTGGATAGATGAACCCTATGCCAGGCACGTACGTGTGATTTTCTGAGAATCCGTGTAGATGTAGATGTAGATTGTATATCTTGATGCATCTGCAACGAGGCGAAGAGTCTTCTCCCCCAGAGTTCGAACCTTTGTTAGAGTAGTATCTGCTGCTATGCTGCAGACTTCAGAGCCGTATAGGACGACGGGTAGTATAACGGTTCTCCACAGTTTGATTCGGGCTGCAGTTGGGTGACCACTTCCTTTCAATAGCTGGTATGTTGTTTGAATGTTAAGTGTTTGTCAAGTTTGAGCCGTAGGTGTATAACTGAATTTTCCCAGGGAAGGCCTCTGTCATTAACATGGAGATTAGTGACTGACTGTTTCCTCTTTGCAGTAAACAGAATGGCTAGGCACGTGGAAGGGTTCACTTTGTTTCCCAAATGTTACACCACCTAATTACTTCATCTAGATGGCGTTTTAACCAAATTGTTATATAGGTGATGTTAATATGGCCATCGACCCCGGTTACGCAGATAATGTTGTGAGTATATGAACTGACCGTACGTGAATTCCAGAATAAATCTCCAGGTTGTTTAAAAATGGTAAAATCATGGCTGAACAGCAATATTTTTGCCCATCTTACGTAACAGATGTGCTGATTACGTAACAAATGCATAACTGCAGGAAAAGAGCTATCAAACAATAGGCAATGCCAGTTTTTCAAATTCTCAAAATGGAATTTCACGATATGAAAGATAAGGGTTTAGATATTGTGGTAAATATGCCAAATTATGAGAACCCAAATCTGCATTGTGTAAAGCGAGAAGGAAGGATATTGGGACTACACAGAACCCTGGGTCTAGTTCGTAGAGTCCAACTTAAAGAAGACATTTTGAAACTGACTAAAGGTAACAGTTTTTGTAAGTTGACGATTGGTTGGTTCCTGACAAAACTACCCTGGTGCTTTGTTACGAAGAAGAGGAGAAAATCCTGTGTGAAAATGTAACTGTTGTTATTGAAAGAACACCTGACAGTTGTTCGAAACAATACAAACTGTACACAATACTTGTTGACATCGGAAGCACATAAAAAGAGACGAAGGTATTTCCTGTTGTGTTTGCTTTCCTACCATACAGATGTCAAAATACATATGAAAGATCTTTTTTCTGCACTAAAACATTAGATGCTTCGGTGAAAGCCGATAACTGAAATGCTAGACTTTGAAATAGCTACAATTAAAGTTATATGAAAGCCGTGTACTCCAAAACATACCTCTCCAGTGACAATTTTAAGTTCTACCATTGTCTGTGGTGAAAAACACAACTAGGGTTAACAGAGGAGCACAGGGGTACAGAAGGAAGCCTGGCTGTTTCCCGGCATGTGTGCTGCAGTGGAACATCTTCCACCAAATATTATTGATGAAGCTTTGATGGTAGTACTCGAGGAAATGACCAACTGAATAAAGATAACGAAATTCGCATACTAAATTGTCAATCAGAGGATGGAAAATCCTAGTATACCAACTCAAATGTTGTATTTTTTAACCAGCGGCCTAGGTCAACGAATGCTGTTGAAGGTTGGCCTAGGATGCTAAACTCCTCAGTAAGTAAAAAATGTACGAATATATGCTGATACAGAAACTGAAGGAGTAAGCAATAAACATTATACTTGAAATTAGAAGATTCCATCGGCCTGGCTCATCAAAACAGAAGAAAAGTATACATTTATCTTGCAAAAAAGTTAAAAGACGTTCTAAGAACGTGTACTCACTGCATATTAGAAGATATTTAAAATCTCTAGCTTTCTTCCAGAAAAATGAGTAAGAAACTGAAATTCAGAAGACAATAAGTTTTCACACGTTGCAGTGATGTCGTAAAAAGTAGAAAGGTAAAAACAAAAAAAAAAAAACAAAAAAAATACATTGCAGCATGCCTGTGTACTGGGAGCATATCCAGTCCTAAGCATGGATAAAATGTAAAGGTATGTTTTTACTACAGAACAGTGTATAGAGCCTACCCTACAGTACCGGCTTTCTTAGATGGTGGGAAAGTCCACGGCTAAAATATTTACTGTCGCCAACACCGTGTAGAAGTCAGGGTTGGATAGACCAAGACACCGCTTTTCCGACGGTCAAGGCAAGCCATAAGAGAGGAGGTGGTTCTGATTGGATATAACAAGGTGCAAAACTGGTTGATGCTAGCCGAGGCTTTCCGACCATTTTAGAAGAGGGACATCCCCCCATATTTCATACAGGTTTAGAACTGGTTATGTACATAGCACATAGACATTTTTAAAAGTAGTTCTTTTAATTTTAGGTCCGATTACGTTGTTGCGAGTGTAACAGACTTGCTGGTCATAAAAATTTGGCTTTTTATTTCCGAATATGCTGCGGTTTCCGTTTGTGTAGTTAGCCAGTAACCTAAGACTACACCATAAATAGCTGCGAGTCAAACGGGCAGCAATGACGGTACACCTTGAAACGTCCTCTTAGAAAATTTTAAAGCGACAGTGCTGGAAAACCTCTTACGTTATTTGTTACATACTCAGACAGTTTTCTCTTTACTTATTCTGATCATCACTAAACTAACACACAATGTTTTAGCGCAACGCAATCTGACTTTCAGTAATCCCTTCAAAAGAATGGCCGTGACTAACAATAACCTATACCTTTCATGAATCACTTACCTCACAAAAATCTTCGTTACTCGAACTACTGCAATACAGCGAGCACCACTACTACCAGCTAAATAAAAGATTCTAACTACTGAACGCACTAACTACTGATAGGCATAGTTAGCAAATGAAAGATTTTGATAGAGAACAAACAATGTATTTACATTAATAATATTCAAAAGTCATCATATTAATATATCCGTACATGACATCCATCTTTACAAATTTTCTTTTTCTGGCGGACACACGTCCAGATAGTTCGCTGGTAGTAACTTCTCAAAACTCTGGCATCTCTCTCGCTCTCTCTCTCTCTCTCTCTCTCTCTCTCTCTCCGCATCCACCACTGCTGGCGGCTCACCTCCAACTGCACAACGCTATGCGCTGTTCACATCCAACTGCCCAACACTACACAAGCGAATATTCCAACAATGACTCCAACCAGCCACAGACTGCACACAGCACAGTCAGTGATTTTCATACAGAGCGCTACTTGGCGTTACCAACATAAAACCATAAACAGCCTACTTACAACCTCTCCAGTCTGTATCCTACTGCGATTGCTAGATAGTTCTGGCGTCAGCAAAATGCAAATTATCAACATAAAATTGTGGACCAAGATATTTTGAATGATTCTGTAAGCAGTTACCCGAAATGTTACGTTGTCACAATGTAATTATTAAGCCTAACTAAGCAATGTTCTAGATAAAAGCAAAAAGATGTAAGGATTTCAACGAATTAAAAATCTTTCAATCCAACATCAGTATGGCGGCTTGTGTTTTAATGGCGCTTAGTGTTATTCAAACAGCTTCACATTTCGATTCTAGAGACTGATAAAAAAATTTTTTAGGCATCTCGACCATAGACATATCCAAAGTAGAGATGGAGAAAAATACGCGAAATTTCCGATGCAGATGCCGATGACGTGAACCTCTAAGGAGATAATTACACTACATGATGTGGTTGCAAACGGAAAGCATAATCTTTATAGTACTACTGTAGAAACACTAGAAGTTAAAATGAATTTTTAAAAGAAAAAGTAGGTTATACGGGAGTAGGATTCGTTATGATCAGGAAGGTAGGACAGAGAGTATGTAACTGTGAACAGTTCAGTGACAGTACTGTTGTCATAAGAATCTACGGCAAACCAAAACCGACAGCAACAGTTGAAGCAACAGTTTACGTATACATGTCGACGTCGCAAGCTGAAGATGAAGGACAGAGAAAGTATATAAGGATATTGAACGAATAATTCAATACGTAAAGCAGATGAATATCTAATAGTCATGGGGGACTGGAATGCAGTTGTTTGGGCACGAGTAGAAGAGAGGATTACGGGAGAATATGGACTTGGTGTTAGGAATCAGAGAGGTGAAATACTAATTGAATTCTGCAATGAATATCAGGTAGTAATAGCGAATACTCTGTTGAAGAATAACAAGAGGAGGAAGTATACTTGGGAAAGACCATGAGATACGGGAATATTTTAGTTAGATTACATCGTTGTAAGGCAGAGATTCCGAAAACAGATACTGGATTGTAAGGCATACCCAGGAGCAGACATAGATTCATATCATAACGTCGTAGTGATGAAGAGTAAGAGAAAGTTTAAGAGACTAGTCAGAAAAAATCAATATGCAAAGAAGTGTGATACGGAAATACTAAGAAATGAAGAAGTACGCTTGAAGTTCACTAAAGCTATAGATACTGCTATAAGGAATAGCTCACTAGGCAGTACAGTTGAAGAGATATGGAAATCTCCAAAAATGGCAGCCACAGATATTGGAAAGAGAAACTTAGGTACGAAGAAGGTAGCTGCGAAGAAATCCTGGGTAACAGAGAGAAATACTTAGTCGAAAGAAGGAAATATAAAAATGTTCAGGGAAATTCAGGAATACGGAAATACAAGTCGCTTAAGAATGAAATGAAAAGGAATTGCAGGAAGCCAAGGCAAAATGGCTGCACGAAAAATGTGAAGATATCGAAAAACAAATGATTGTCGAGATAACTTACTCGGGATATAAAAAGTCAAAACAACCTTCGGTCACAATAAAAGCAACGATGATACAATTCGGAATGCAATGGGAATTCCTCTGTTAAGTGCGAGGAGAGAGCGGATATGTGAAAAGAGTACCCTGAAGGCTTCTGTCATGGGGATGACATCTCTGATATCATCGAAGAAACAGGAATAGATATGAGATAGGGGATCCAGTATTAGAATCAAAATATAAAAGAGTATTCGAATTGTCTTAAGATCAGATAAGTCGTAAAGGATAGATAACATTCCGCCAGAATTTCTAAAATTACTGGGAGACGTGGCAACAAAAAGGACTATTCACGTTTAATGTATAGAATTATGATACTGGCGATATACCACCAGACTTTCGGAAAAGCGTCAGTCACACAATTCTGACGATTGCAAGAGCCTAGAAGTGCGAGAATTATTGCACAGTCAGCTCAACAGTTCATGCACCCAAGATGATGACAACAATAATATATAGAAGAATGGAAAAGAAAACTGATGACCTGTTAGATGACGATCAGTTTGGTTTCAGGAAAGGTAAAGGCCCCAGAGGCAGCTCTGACGTTACGGTTGATAATGGAAGCAAGACTAAAGAAAGATCAAGAGACGCTGATACGATTTGTCGCTCTGGAAAAAGCATCTGACAATGTTAAATTTTGCAGGATATTTGAAAATCTGAGGGAAACAGGGTTAAGCTATAGGGAGATACCCGTAATGTACAACATGTAAAATACCCAAGAGGGAATAATAAGAATGGAGGATCAAAAGCAAAGTGTTCGGATTAAGAACAGTGGAAGACAGGGATGTAGTATTTCGCCTCTACTGTTAAATCCGTACCACTCGGGAGAAGCAAAGATGAAAACTAAACGAAAAATTCAAAGGGTGGAATTAAAATTCAAGGTGAAGGAATACCAGTGACAAGATTCGCTGTTGACATTATTAACCTTAGTGAAAGTGAAGAAGAACTGCAAAATCTGCTGAAGAAAAGGAGAAGTCTACTGAGTCAATTTGAGAGTAGATCGAAAAAGACGAAAGATTATATAAGTAGCAGAAATGAGAACTGAAGATACGTAACATTAAGATTGATGGTCAAGAAGCAGATGATAAAAGAATTCTGCTACCTAGGCAGTGAAATAACCCATGGCAGACGCAGCAAGGAGGGGATCGAAAGCTTATTAGTACTGCCGAAAAGGGCATTCCTAGCCAAGTGAAGCCTACTAGAATGAAACGTGGGCCTTAATTTGAGGTAGAAGTTTACGAGAATGTAGGCTACTTTTGGAGTACATTGTATAGTAGTGAAACATGGACTGTGGAAAAACCCGAACATAAGAGAATCTAAACAACGATTGTTGAAAATTAGATGGAAACAGTAATGAGGAGTACTGCGCAGAATTGGAAAGAAAAAGGGGTACATGGAAAACACTGACAAGTGACAAGAAGAAGGAACAGAATGGTAGGACAGCTGTTATGACATAAGGGAATAACTTCCATGGTACTAAAGGAAGCGGTAGAGGGTAAAAACTGTAGAGGAAGGCAGAGACTGGATACACTCAGCGAAAAAATTATAACGTAACTTTCAAGCCACTTCGAACACATCGTCAGAGAGTAAAAATTACAGGAACGTTATTTAGTCTATCAAATACATTCTGGTAGCGATCTACATTCACGTCTAGTAATGTAATCTTCTTCTATTCAGCCTGAATGCTATCTCATGAGAGAGTAAGTAATTCTAAATCGGAGAAGAAGTCCCACCTGATTGCTCTGTCCGCATCCTCTAGCTACACCCCAGCCGCAGTGGCAACAACGTCTAGAATGGAGAGGGTAGATAAAGCGCTGTGTTTATCACTCCGAAAGCTAATTAGTAAACCACACTGTTACACTATCTATAACCCTGATGATGGTGGTGTGCATCTCCTTCACCCTGATGCGAGTGGTTCGTTCAACTTCTCGTAGAGGACGCTACATGTCAACGTAGAATAGAAAACCATGCAGTCATGTGACTATCTTGCATAAACAGGAATGGTTGCCACACGTGAAAATCGCATTGCACAACTTAATTTTTAGAACCTCTGGCATTAGACTCCATGCCCATACATTTTTAGTCTGATAATCGTGCATTCCCATATCAAGATGTACCAGAGCAACATACAACCAAAATCTTTAAATTAGTTTTTTTAAGACAAAAGTGTAACAACATAGAACTGGAAAGAAGCGAATGGAATTAAAAATTGGATAAAAATGATCGATTTAATTTCAAGGATTTTCCGCAGAGAGTGTCGCTCCTCAGCCATATCACAGTCTCTAAATTTTACACATTGGAGAGATGCGGAATAAAACTAGTGTAACGTCCCCAGACAGCGAATATTTTCGTTTATTAACGCGAAGGCGTTAGTGGAGATCCTTAAGCTACGTCATTAATATTTTGCACCTTTGTTATACCATTTTCTACTTTGGTTTGTGAACAAACGATGATTGCTACAGACCACTATATTTCTAAAATGAATTTTTTTTTAACTTCCGCCAATGACCTCAAAACTTTGGGTCAACAATTGCTATCTTCGGACATGCAGCAAAACATGTGAAATGAAATCGAAACAGTGAACGTAATACGTCTTGGAACATTAAAATATGACAACGAAAAGTTTTCACTTTCATGCGCTTAAAATTTGAAGCACACATCCCAGGTGTTTCGTTCGCGTTAGTAGACGAATGCGTTTTCTAATGGTAAGTAATATATTTATGTTGTGAAAAAGCAGTTAAAATCCTTGAAATAATTAACGTGATTATACAAAAGTATCAATTATTAATTAAAACTACTTATTTAAGGTTGAGTATGGAATGGTTCTACCAAGAATTAACGAAAGAAGAAGCTAAAAATAGATTGATCTCGATATAAATGAATTCCTCTGTCCTAACAGCTCAGCTGTGCTAGATTGTGACCGAATGTTTCCTGCTAAGAAGCAACAGCGAGACAACAGGTAAAATTTCAATTAATTGTTATCAAAGTCCAATTGCCTGAAAACTGTATAAGAAGCCATAGCCCCCAGCAACATGGCTCATGAGACTACATATAAGGTAGAAATACCTTAGACTTATTTAGACGATTCCACAGAGTCAAAACAGTTATTAATGAGTGAACATCAGTAGTGTGAAATTAAGAAACAGGTTTAAGCCTCCAGAAAACTTGTCTCACACATGAGAAAATTCTAAACTGGATCTACCGCTTTGATGATGAAGTGTTATAATTACTCCAAATCTCAAGTTAATCAAATTGTAGTAATACACATGGCCGTTGATGCAGAAAAAACAGAGATTAAATGTTAATAGAAATATTACAGAAGCTGCTAACCGAAATGAAACTATTGTATAACATGTACCACATAGCGTCAGAAGGTATTACGGGAACATCACAGTAAATAAATGATTATTGGGAACAAACGGAGCATAAAGAGAATGAAAGTGGCACTTAGCCTGAGTAGGTGGCACATCCCGTCAGGTTAGATGTGTGATCTGTTTCTTTAAAACAACGTGTAGGTTCTATCAGCGTTACTCCTCATTGCTTAAAGAATGTTTTTGTTGACTCAGTAAAACTAATAATCGGATAATATATCACGAAGGCAGATATGTACCTCAAATAATCCAGTAACAGTGAGGGCATTCGAAGAAGTGCACAACTAACAAATATTGGAAATTGGAGGCTTAACAACAGAGGAAATGAAACGGACGAATGTGACGAATACGAAACTAGAAGGACTATGTACAAGCTGTACTCAAAATTTAAAACAACGACACGATATTTTAAATTCACAAAACAGGAACTAAGTTTCATTAGTTTTTTGTCAGTACTGAACAAACTTTATCAAAAAGCTTTCATTCAGCAGTTAATGAAAATACGTTTTTAAACGACTCAGACAATAGTCTCATTTCAAATGTTTGGTGATATTTGGTGATACCACGAGCTATTTTGCGGTAATTCTTATCTTGCTAACCCATTTACTTTTTAGCAGTCTTCTGTAGACATCTCCTACGCTTAGAAACTCTTCTTTTCGATTTTCCCACACACTATCATTCACTTCCACCCATATGTCATTCAGAAATACATTCGTCAAAATTTATTTCTTAATTTGAGGCCTATGTTTGATAGTAAGGTACGACGACGAGAAAACAGGAAGGAATGCTGTCCTTGCATCTGCCGCTCCACGCCTTGCATCCTCCTTACACTGTCGGTTATGCCTCAATTTGCTTTCAACATTGTAGGATTCTATTCCATCGTCTGCTGTGTAGTTCGTGAACTTAGTTCTAAGTATTTCGCTATCCATTTTTCCTTGACGCTCTTTCAATCTAAATTCTTTGCCCAGTAGACTGTACATTCCATTCAGCAGGCCCGGTAATTCATCTCAACTTACAAGGAGGACGGCGATGTGACCAGTGAATCTGGTTACTGCTTTTCTTTGACCCCCAAATTCCATCTCAATTCTGAAACGTTATTTCATTTTCTTCATTACTTCTTCGATACACAATGTAAACAGGCTTTGAGTCATTTTCCATCCGTATACCTCTGCCTGGTTCTTCTGTATTTATTTTTCAGTTTGATTCCCATATAAATTTCTTATCTGAGTTGCTCTACAGCGTACATCTACTCATGTGAGATTTCAGACATCCCGCACTACTTTAAAGTGCCTAACGCTTGTTGAAGGTCGACGAATCTTACATAAGTATTTCCACGAGCGTAACTGACGGACCGCCTTTGTGGTGGTTTTACCTTTCCTGAAGACAAGCTGATCGTCAACTAACAGATCACCAATTTTACTTCTAATTCTTATGTATATTATTATGATCACCATGTAGGATTGTATGAAGTTCTCACATTTCTCTGACCTTGATATTTTCGGAACTGTGTGGGCGATGTTCTTCTGAAAGTCTTACGATACGCATAGAGTCTCTTAGTTTCTGACACTAACATCAACAATTGTTTCGCTGACACCTCCTCCGGATAGTTATGTTACAAATTTTGAAGAAATTTTGCCTATCGCATCTGCGTTACTTGATAGCTAGTCTTCCAAAGCTCTGTCAAAATTCAGTAAAGACCCCCCCTCCCCCTTACCTGGTAGAGGCCCACAATGTATTTCTTCCATCTGCACGATTCCTTTTCCACTCTTATGCTGACGGCATTGATTTAAATAAAATATGTAACCTGCGACAGGAAGACTCGAACTTTGAACGCCCAAATACTCGACAAGTAACAAGAAGAAATATGTTGGGCAAAACGAAAAAGGAAGGTGAGTGAGCATATAAGAGCGATACAGTATCTGTTAGTGCTGTAGAAACTGTTATGGTACTTAAACCTCAATGAGCGCTACCAATGGAGATAGAAGAAAAAATTGTGCACTAAACGGCTTGCAAAGCGTAGCGATCCAGATTCTGGCATAATGGAAATGTGTCCAAATATTGGAATAAGGTGGAAAAAACTGAAAAGCATATATAAAGCAAGTGTGGAGAGGCATCTACGCGGCTGAGAATTAATCCCACTGATGACCGTTATGAGTAAATTACCCATCATGTAGAAATATTGTTGGCCGCAATGGTCATGTTGCCACAGTAGAAAACGTGCATAAGGAAAGTACAATGAATTATTTACTTCCGACTCCAAAGAAGTAGACTCATTTGACAAAGATATATAGGTTTTAGTATACCACAACCAGACGGATTAAGCCATATTGTTTGATAATTTTCTACACAATATGTAGAAAAACAGTGACGTAGGTCACGTCAAATGCTGCTCTGTCTAGACTTAAACATGTATCTGAAACTCTGACACTTTTTAATAAGGTTAACGGCTTATGATTCCTAACCCAAGTCAAATCATGTTTTAACTAAATTATTAATTAAAAAGTTTAACATAATTCAGTAAGTAATGATTATTATTTAATTATAACTAACAGTAATTTACCATGTCGTGTATAACAGTACTGTGTACTGATTATTAATTATGTAAAATTATAATTCTTTATTCATTAATAAGTAGTATATAATTATAAAATTCATTAAAATATTGTTATTAATGTACTTAAGAAAAAATGATACAAACTTTCTCCTATTAAAACCTTTATACAGAAATCTTTAAATTCTCCATTACTTCTAATTAGCCCCTACCATGAAATCAATTTGATACGTATGAAATAGAATATTAGAGTACTTGTTAAGAGAGTCGTCTGAGCTGTTACATGCAACAGATACTAGGAGTCATTCATGGTATTTGTCTGACGGAACCTTATGCAGGGCTCTGTTCATCATCAAATGTGTCAGTGTGAAACAATTAGGAAATTTTTCGTATACTCGTAATTTTATAATAAAATTTTCGGATTATTATCCTTTAGTATTGTAAATGTAGATGGACGTATTAGCATTTTTTGAGTAGCTGATAATGAATGGAATTGACGATCCATGCTTTTGGACAGAGCACAGGGGAAGGATGAAGGCGACCCGCACCGCCGAACTGGGCAAGGCGGTAATGGAGATGGTTTGCCGTTGCCTTCCTCCGACCGTAATAGGAACGAATGATGATGATGACACAACAACACTCAGTCATCTCTGGGCTGATGAAAGTCCCTGACACCGCCTGGAATTGAACCCGGGACCCCGTGCTTGGAAAGTGAGAACGCTACCGCGAGACCACAAGCTGCAGACTGATAATGAATAAAGGTTTCAAACTAATGTGTTGAGGACGATTACACAATTAACGTGAGCAGAGGAATCCTTTCCTGTTGAGGGTAATGTTCCGTTAATCTCGCTGGTTAATATCCACAGCTTACGAGTCGACAAATATTGACAACGTATCAGCTACTCAGCCACGCAAGCAAGTAACGCGTCAGTCATTTCCTCGTATCTTGTACACATTAGGCCTGTATCAACAGACGTAATCTTCCTTCAGCAAACACATCCACATACCGAAGCGCCTGAGTGCACTGCCACAGGAAGTGGATTTCGAGTTACTACGCATAAAAGTGAATTCCACATATTCGTGTATTGAGTGTCATCGATCAATTCATGAGTAGAAAGCGATAAGTTTTGATTTTCACACGTTGATTTCCAAGGAGGGCAGTGAAATCTCTTTTTATGGTAAACAGAGAGAGAAAAATTTCGCAGTCGCAAATATTCCGCTTCAAAAGCAGTCCAGTGCTGTTGTTATGTCGAAATTGCTTTTCTCTCATTCAGACGTATAGCTTTTAACATTAGCAACGTAGGACACACAACTAACTGTGGCACCGACCGTTACTCCGAAGAAAAAATGTCTTTAATTGTTTGCGCCACAGCTGCTAATTATTTATTGGTTGACTAGTTTCGGGCTTTGCCTATTTTCATAAGCCGCCTCTTACAGACAGTGAAGTTTTTCATGGGTGGATTCATCGAATGTGGATAATAAAGATATCAGTAATAATAAGGTCATGATGCTAATTACTTACGTAATCTGCACGGTTCTATTTATGTTACCACACTTTAGATGTAGCTGAGACTTGCATTAAAATGCGTCACAGTTTAAGTTACACCTTACTGTAGAGTACCAATTTATTCTCCGTACAAATGTTAGTGTGAAAATCGAATATTCGATAGTAAACCGTATCCTTGATAGCAAATAAAAATTTCCCATTTACCTGATGAAAACTACTTATTTGAAAGTATAATTTCTCTAGAACGTCGTCTTCAAGATCTGTTCTTCCTCTTCCTTTCTTCCATTCCATCTGCCCCTATCTTCCGTTCACACACACACACACACACACACACACACACACACACATCCGCAGCAATCAAGAAGTAAAAGATGTAGGTCCTTGATGGTTAACATCGAAAGCTCCTGAGACTACTAGCGAATGATGCTATAGTGTATAGGAATGCCGCAATGTTCGAAAAGTAATGGAGAAAAAAGTCCAGTACACGGACTGGAAATGAGCTCCAACATAAACAAATATATACAGGGAGAAACATCGATTACTGTTAAGTAGGCTGTTTAGGTTTTTTTATTGGTAACGCCACGTAGCGCTCTGTACGTAAATCACTGGCTGTGCTGTGTGCAGTCTGTGGCTGGTTTGCATTGTTGTTCGCTATGGTAGTGTTGGGCTGTTGGCTGTTAACAGCGCGTAGCATTCCGCAGTTGGAGGTGAGCCGCCAGCAGTGGTGGATGTCGGGAGAGAAATGGCGGAGTTTTGAAATTTGTAAGACTGGATGTTATGAACTGCTATATATATTATGACTTTTGAACACTATTAAGGTAAATACATTGTTTATTCTCTATCACAATCTTTCATTTGCTAACTATGCGTATCAGTAGTTAGGGCCTTCAGTTGTTTGAATCTCTTATTTAGCTGGCAGTAGTGGCGCTCGATGTATTGCAGTAGTTCGAATAACGAAGATTTTTGGTGAGGTAAGTGATTTGTGAAATGTATAGGTTAATGTTAGTCAGGGCCATTCTTTTGTAGGGATTTTTGAAAGTCAGATTGCGTTGCGCTAAAAAATATTGTGTGTAAGTTTAAGCACAGTCATGTATAATTTTTCTAAGGGGACGTTTCTTATTATGATTGTTCGGGATCAGTAACTGGAGATAGTGACTGGAGTGACGACCGTGAAGTATTTAAGAGTACGAAACTCATTGTAGCAAAGGCACACGCCGGACTGTGATTCACTCTAAAGATATGTACTGCCTCGCGAAGGAAACCATCTCTGTGAGGAGAAGGTGAGTGTAACACGAGAATTGTCACGGTATTTCAAGAATGTTGTTCAACTGGAAATCTCTGAGCATAATCAGCATGAGAAGACCTCGACTGTAAATAGTCGAAGGAGACCGGGTGGTTCTTTTGAGAAACAGCACAGTAAAATTTCAATGAAGTCCCATAAATAAGATAACTGAAGCACATGTAATGTGGTTTATTTGTTCTGTTAGCCATTATTTTTAAATGTATTTACAGCAGCAACATGCTTTTAAAATGGTAAATTCTACCCTAAATTTTACTCTCAAAAAGTGTCAAACTGAGTGCTATTAAAATGGGTCAACATTGACTTACGAATACATGCTGCGCGAGTTAATGAAACATTACCGTGAAACTTCTCAAAAATAAAAACCTGAAACATCCGAATTGTTTCCGCTTTTGAATTTGTTGTTGTTGTTGTCTTCAGTCCTGAGACTGGTTTGATGCAGCTCTCCATGCTACTCTATCCTGTGCAAGCTTCTTCATCTCCCAGTACCTACTGCAACCTACATCCTTCTGAATCTGGTTAGTGTATTCATCTCTTGGTCTCCCCCTACGATTTTTACCCTCCACACTGCCTGCCAATACTAAATTGGTGATCGCTTGATGCCTCAGAACATGTCCTACCAACCAATCCCTTCTTCTGGTCAAGTTGTGCCACAAACGTCTCTTCTCCCCAATCCTATTCAATACTTCCTCATTAGTTATGTCATCTACCCATCTAATCTTCAGCATTCTTCTGTAGCACCACATTTCAAAAGCTTCTATTCTCTTCTTGTCCAAACTATTTACCGTCCATGTTTCACTTCCATACATGGCTACACTCCATACAAATACTTTCAGAAATGACTTCCTGACACTTAAATCTATACTCGATGTTAACAAATTTCTCTTCTTCAGAAACGTTTTCCTTGCCATTGCCAGTCTACATTTTATGTCCTCTCTACTTCGACCATCATCAGTTATTTTGCTCCCCAAATAGCAAAACTCCTTTACTACTTTAAGTGTCTCATTTCCTAATCTAATACCCTCAGCATCACCCGACTTAATTCGACTACATTCCATTATCCTCGTTTTGCTTTTGTTGATGTTCATCTTATATCCTTCTTTCAAGACACCATCCATTCCGTTCAACTGCTCTTCCAAGTCCTTTGCTGTCTCTGACAGAATTACAATGTCATCGGCGAACCTCAAAGTTTTTATTTCTTCTCCATGGATTTTAATACCTACTCCAAATTTTTCTTTAGTTTCCTTTACTGCTTGCTCAATATACAGATTGAATAACATTGGGGAGAAGTTGCAACCCTGTCTCACTCCCTTCCCAACCGCTGCTTCCCTCTCATGCCCCTCGACTCTTATAACTGCCATCTGGTTTCTGTACAAGTTGTAAATAGCCTTTCGTTCCCTGTATTTTACCCCTGCCACCTTTAGAATTTGAAAGAGAGTATTCCAGTCAACATTGTCAAAAGCTTTCTCTAAGTCTACAAATGCTAGTAACGTAGGTTTGCCTTTCCTTAATCTTTCTTCTAAGATAAGTCGTAAGGTCAGTAATGCCTCACGTGTTCCAGTATTTCTACGGAATCCAAACTGATCTTCCCCGAGGTCGGCTTCTACTAGTTTTTCCATTCGTCTGTAAAGAATTCGTGTTAGTATTTTGCAGCTGTGGCTTATTAAACTGATTGTTCGGTAATTTTCACATCTGTCAACACCTGCTTTCTTTGGGATTGGAATGATTATATTCTTCTTGAAGTCTGAAGGTATTTCACCTGTTTCATACATCTTGCTCACCAGATGGTAGAGTTTTGTCAGGACTGGCTCTCCCAAGGCCGTCAGTAGTTCTACTGGAATGTTGTCTACTCCGGGGGCCTTGTTTCGACTCAGGTCTTTCAGTGCTCTGTCAAACTCTTCACGCAGTATCGTATCTCCCATTTCATCTTCATCTACATCCTCTTCCATTTCCATAATATTGTCCTCAAGTACATCGCCCTTGTATAGACCCTCTATATACTGCTTCCACCTTTCTGCTTTCCCTTCTTTGCTTAGAACTGGGTTTCCATCTGAGCTCTTGATGTTCATACAAGTGGTTCTCTTATCTCCAAAGGTCTCTTTAATTTTCCTGTAGGCAGTATCTATCTTACCCCTAGTGAGATAAGCCTCTACATCCTTACATTTGTCCTCTAGCCATCCCTGCTTAGCCATTCTGCACTTCCTGTCGATCTCATTTTTGAGACGTTTGTATTCCTTTTTGCCTGCTTTTGATATTATGATTTGCATTAACAATTTTTGCAAGAATAAAGTACAGCAAACTCAAAAATTATTCTGTTATTCAGCACAATATTACATTAGTTTTAGCAAGTATCTTACTGAAGCATGTGAACAACGTCGAGGGTGGCCCCTACCATTTCTACCATCACCTTGTCATGTAAATTCACGTAAACCATTGAAATGGACACAACTTACCATTGTTTACTTGCTTAACAAATATTCTGGTTCCTCTAATCAGCAACAAGTTTTGAAGCGCATTTGTGTCCGGGAGCTTATGCTGGATTCTTATAGCAGTAGTAATTATGGACTTTACCCTCAAATTCGTCGAAATCACCTTTTAAAACAAGTTTCCTGTACGAACAACGCACGCGTTACTAGGAGTAGGTGGCCAGTTATCGTGTACCTTTTCTTAAACTGAAAATTGCCAGAAAATTAGCAGTCTGAAAATGCGCTACACTATTACTAGGGAATATTTAAATACTCCCCTCGTAAAGAAATTTCCCAATATCGTTTCATTCTGTAATGGCTGTACGAATAATTAGAACGTGTAATTTTTACGTCTGGAAAATATGGTTCCTAATTTAAGGTTTTCGGCTCTCTTAATTACGGGTTACAAATAAACGCTAAGCTTTAATTAATTAGTAACATAGTCTTTATTCGTAAAAAAATGTTTGTTTCATACATACAGAGTGGGGCATAGTGTTCGGGAAAGCAACCGATGTACTTAATCCAACCCCGTTTAGAAGTATCAGTTGACTACAGGTGGTCGCAGTAAATGAAGTCTTCGTCCTCTTCATATTAAGACGATGAGCCTTTCAGCGTGGTTCCATCAGGGTGTGAATCGGAATCTTGCTCACGATTATCTAGCTGTTTCGTGACTCTCTGTTTCTTTCTTACGAAGAGCTTCCTCTTGGTAGCCCAATGTGTTGAAGGTCTATCGGATGTATCACATGGTAGATTTTGTTGAAGGTGGCGTCTTCCTCGTAGTCTTGGTACTTGCTTTCTTTCTCCCTTTAGCCGTCGGCTGCTCCAAAGCCTTTTTAAAATTAGATGACGTCAACACTACGGCATTACCCGTTGCTGGTGTTGCGTTTGGTGGTGGAGGCAGGGAAGGTTCACTGATGTCAAAGGCAGAAAACGATGTTTCCTCCATTCCGGTAACTGCAGTCGACAGTGGCCCTGCTGTAGGTTTTCAGGTCTTATCAGTAGATGCTGCAGACTGCTCAGGAGGAAAACCTACAGATAATGAAAAGGTTGTTGGAAGGACAGGTTCTCCAGTTTTTTAAAACAATTTGCGGCTGTTTCTATAGTTGCGACCCTGCAATATGCCCAACGCATCAATGGCCCTACAGCCTTCAAACACTGCAAAGGTTGCATCTGGAATGAAATTCAGAATATCTGTTTGTATAAACTGAAGTCAGATTTCGGGTACCCGAAATACTGAAACCTATTACTTACTACCCGGTATTCCGGATCATCACTTACATCTATTTATGCACAACCTAACCTTTAAGTGAATAGTGGACGACACTTTTATTGATTACATATGAAAGAGCGTACGTCAAACTATTGTTCGTGTGAAATACTTAGAATGTACGTCTTACCTGACATAAGGAAGTACTCCAACTGAACTCTATAAAAGATATTTATTTTGACCAGAACGCCAAAATACCTGTGGAGAACGAAATGTTAACAGCACCGGTCCGAAACTGTCAATGGCTTATCGGAAAGACCTTCGCTATTGGTTGTCGGAGAGAGCTACGGAGTGCAGCACTAAACAAGGAAGATATTCAGTTACCTGGAGTTACGCGCTCCCCCAAAATATGGGCATTCTACCCTACTACCGGCGGCTATGTTTCTGGTACTTATCAGTTTTACACGCACGCATCATGATAAACTTACCATTAGCGAGAATATGAAATCAGAGACAGAGCTGCTACTTCCCGGTTTATTGCGGAACCCTTAACTAATAACAATAAAGCATAATACTTACCGTGTTTCGGATAAACAACTCTGTTTCTCATCGAAAATCCCTTACTGTTGTTTATAGCCATGGTCTTCAAATTACTTGCTTCTGAATAAGCCATGTGAAGTAACCGTTATGATTAAATCAGAGAATTTGAATACTCACAGAATCCTGCCGATGGTCGTTCTTCTAGCGCACCACTCATGAATGCAACAGGAGAGCCGGGAAAGAACAGTGGCACAAGAAACAATCTGTTTCTAAAGGTTAGGTGGCTTGTGTAGTATAGATGAAGGTGTAAATGAGCAGTCGTAAACTGAATATATTATAGACGCTCAAAAACAGATACGGAAATTTAGAGGCACTATGTAGAAAACTATCGGTTGCGTGACCTTATTTCTGCAATTATTTGCAGCCAGCGAACTTTCAAAAGGATATATGACGTTATGAACTCCGAATAAATTTTAAGACGGTGGTGCCGTTATTTATTGTTTTTAGTCATCAGTCATGTGACTGGTTTGATGCGGCCCGCCACGAATTCCTCTCCTTGGCCAACCTCTCCATCTCGAAATAATACTTCCGACCTACTTCCTCAGTTATTTGCTGGTGCCCTGCAGTTTTTCAATACACGTTCCAGTCACATCAATGTCACCATGTGTCAAAAGCCTGAAAACCTTTCCCAGTGCGGGCGTGCAAATAGTCAGTGAGGTTCTGCGAGCTACCGACAGGAATGTTGAGCCATATCGACTCCAGGGCCGCGGCCAGCTAGGTTTCTTGATCGAAGGATCCATGGCGCGAACAGCCCGATTGAAGTGGTCGCGCGCATTCTCGACTGGGTTTAAATCCGGGTAGTCTGCTGGCCAGACCAGTAAGAAGGACTCATCCTCGTGCTCTTCGAACTGCGCACGTACACTATGAGCTGTGTGAGACGTTGCATTGTACTGCTGGTAGATGCCATCGTACCGACGAAAAACCAAACTGCATGTAGGGCTGGACATGGCTCCAAAGGATAGATGCATACCTGAGCTGATCCAATGTGCCTTCGAAAATGACGAGACTATCCAGGGGATGCCACGAAAACATTCCCCAAACTATAATGCTTCCTTCCCCGCCATGGACCGCTCCGACAATCGTTACAGAGCCGTATACGCCAACGGCCGTCTGTCCGATGGAGCATAAGATCAGACTCAGCTGAAAATGTCACCTGTCGCCACTCAGTTGAAGTCAAGTTGGGGTATTGGTTTGAAAATTTCAGCCTCGGCGCCGATGAACAGTGGCCAGCGTCGGTACGTGAACCAGACGTCTGATGTAGAGGCCCGTATGCAGCAACCTTCCTGAATGGTAGTTATGGAGCCACTGCTGGTGGTCCCAGGTTCATTTTGGCGGTCAGCTGCTCAATAGTCGCATGTCTACTCGAAGCTGTCGTTCTCCTCTGTTGTCTATGGCCTGTGGTACACCACAGAGGCGTCGACGATGGTTTTGGATAGCGTCATCTTGCCACGCACGGGTACTTTAGCCATGGTGGCCTGCGAATAGCGTACCCTTGGCTAATGATCATGCCCCTTTGGACGTCAGATAAGTCACTCCGCTTCCGCATTACGACAACGGCTGTACAGTTTTCCGTAACTGCACGACACGCTTTATATATCGTCCACTGCTATAGCTGCCACCTGCCGTCTGTGAATGATAATTGTACATCGACGTCGAACATTGGTGGTGGTCACATTAATGTGACTGGACCGCGTATCTGATGAACTTAATGATTTATCGCCAAGTGCTCCTATTTCCGTCGACAGACATGCGTTAGGTTTATAATAGCATTTACAATATCGTCAATTCTCTCCAGTTTTGTACTCATTTCTCTTCCTCTCCCTATTTCATATATTCTAATTTTCATCCGTTCCTGTAGTATTTTTCCTTACTTGTCTCTTTCAGCCGGCCACTGTGGCCGGCGGTTTTAGGAGCTTCTGCTGCTACGATCGCAGGTTCGAATCCTGCCTCGGGCATGGATGTGTGTGATGTCCTTAGGTTAGTTAGGTTTAAGTAGTTCAAGTCTAGTGGATTGATGTCCTCAGATGTTAAGTCTCTTAGTGCTTAGAGCCCTTTGCTCCATTTGCATTTGTCTCTTTGAGCTCGAAAGTAACTCCTGTTGGACGCAGTACCACATGCACTACCAACCTGCCCCACCGTCTGATAAATTTTCAATACACTTTTTCCTCACTTTTCTTTCCTGTAACTTTTCATTTTGTGTTTGAGCGGTCAACTCGATTTAACCCATTTATAGCACTACTATCTTAGTACCTCTAATTATTTCTTCTCTAATGTATTCATATTCACGTTTCAGTTATAACAAATCACCTGTTATTTCACACAATGCTGTTAACCAACCCAGGGTTAGTTACTAGTTGGGTTTTAGAAAAAGACGTAACTCATACTGACGAGAAAGCTCAGAGTCCAGAAGTGCAGGACACTAGTCAATACCTGGACACTGTACGGGTATGAGACGTGGAGTGCTGGTTACTAGACTTCCACATTCTACTTATTCCTGTGTGAAAAATTTTCAGTACAGCACCAGATGCTGACCTTGGACATAGATATGGCGATGCAAAAAAATTGTATTTGCATGATATGAGCTAGAGCCAAAAGATTGCAAACCGGGTGTGATAATCAAATGACTGGTGCGGAAAAGTCACTTTTTTCGCATGAGTGCTCAAGACCGGGCAACAGAACTGCTCTGTTACTTTCGAGGCGGAGAGGGAAAGACAGGTGCCGGCTGGTGTGGCCGAGCGGTTCTAGGCGCTTCAGTCAGGAACCGTGCGACCATTATGGTCGCAGGTTCGTATCTTGCCTCGGGCATGGATGGGTGTGATATCTTTAGGATACCAGAATGAGATTTTCACTCTGCAGCGGAGTGTGCGCTGATATGAAACTTCCTGTCAGATTAAAACTGTGTGCCCGACCGAGACTCGAACTCGTGACCTTTGCCTTTCGCGGGCAAGTGCTCTACCAACTGAGCTACCGAAGCACGACTCACGCCCGATACTCACAGCTTTACTTCTGCCAGTACCTCGTCTCCTACCTTCCAAACTTTACAGAGGCTCTCCTGCGAACCTTGCAGAACTAGTACTCCTGAAAGAAAGGATATTGCGGAGACATGGCCTAGCCACAGCCTGGGGGATGTTTCCAGAATGAGATTTTCACTCTGCAGCGGAGTGTGCGCTGATATAAAACTTCCTGACAGATTAAAACTGTGTGCCCGACCGCGGACCCTTTCGCGGGCAAGTGCTCTACCAACTGAGCTACCGAAGCACGACTCACGCCCGGTACTCACAGCTTTTCTTCTGCCAGTACCTCGTCTCCTACCTTCCAAACTTTACAGAAGCTCTCCTGCGAACCTTGCAGAACCAGCACTCCTGAAAGAAAGGATATAGCGGAGACATGGCCTAGTCACAGCCTGGGGGATGTTTCCAGAATGAGATTTTCACTGGCAGAAGTAAAGCTTGGAGTACCGGGCGTGAGTCGTGCTTCGGTAGCTCAGTTGGTACAGCACTTGCCCGCGAAAGGCAAAGGTCCCGAGTTCGAGTCTCGGTCGGGCACACAGTTTTAATTTGCCAGGAAGTTTCATATCAGCGCACACTCCGCTGCAGAGTGAAAATCTCATTCTGGAAACATCCCCCAGGCTGTGGCTAGGCCATGTCTCCGCAATATCCTTTCTTTCAGGAGTGTAGTTCTGCAAGGTTCGCAGGAGAGCTTCTGTAAAGTTTGGAAGGTAGGAGACGAGGTACTGGCAGAAGTAAAGCTGTGAGTACCGGGCGTGAGTCGTGCTTCGGTAGCTCAGTTGGTAGAGCACTTGCCCGCGAAAGGCAAAGGTCCCGAGTTCGAGTCTCGGTCGGGCACACAATTGTAATCTGCCAGGAAGTTCCATATTAGTGCACACTCCGCTGCAGAGTGAAAATATTCTGGTAACATCCCCAGGCTGTGGCTAGTCCATGTCTCCGCAATATCCTTTCTTTCAGGAGTGCTAGTTCTGCAAGGTTCGCAGGAGAGCTTCTGTAAAGTTTGGAAGGTAGGAGATGAGGTACTGGCAGAAGTAAAGCTGTGAGTACCGGGCGTGAGTCGTGCTTCGGTAGCTCAGTTGCAAGTTGGCCTTTGGCTGTGCTGCGGTGAGGACGCGCTGTTTGTGTTCCTGCCGCGGAGCGAGCGCTCGTGTTGTTTACATAGTATTCGGCCGTTTCGCGCGTGCCGTACTCAGCATATAGATCACCATGGCGCACCAATACAGAAAATCGACGCTCAAATTTACGTTCCGCAACGAATTTGCACGGCCTAAAGCACTCGAAGTCGAACGATTTCTACGAGAAGAAGTTAAAATCCCGGCGAGCGACATTCTCGGCATTCACTTGTCCATTGTGAGTAGTATCGTATATGTCAAGATCATCAACGACGCAACATGTGAACGGATCCTTCGGGACACGAAACAGGGCCTCCGTTTTTGCCATGCTGATGGCAATGTGGGGACTGTGCACGTCGATTATTCTGGCATGGGACTTCGCACGATCAGAATTTTCCAACTTCCTTTCGAACTACCGGCGGAGGACGTCGTGACAGCGCTGCGCCCCTACGGCACGGTCCATGATCATATTGCGGAAAAATGGACGCAATTCCTGACATATCCTGTGCTGAACGGCGTCCGCCAGGTCCGAATCGAACTTAAACGACATGTACCTTCATATCTGACTATCGGTGGCTGCCGTGCCATCGTCATCTACGATGGGCAACCGAAGACCTGCTCTGGTTGTGGGAAGGAGGGACACCTCAGATCAGAATGTATGCAACGTCGAATCACGCAACTGCCGCCGGCTGAAGCGGACCCGCCATCGCAGCCGACGCTGCTTCCTGTGACTTATGCAGCAGCCCTCACGACAGCTACCACTTCACCACGACAGCCGACATCCACTGCTGTGTCGCGGCTCCATGCTCCAATACAGGGCGATGATGCCACACCCGTTCCACAAGCTACGGACTCAACTCCGATGCCGCCGCCTCCGTCGACGGATAACAACATACAGGAAGATAGCATGGCCGTCGATTCGCTTATTGTGCCTACGGCTGCCTTTGTGCCGGAACGTCGTGAATCTTTGCCATCGTCTGACGCAGAAGAACACACCAGGAAGCAACGCTCTCCGAAGCGACGGAAGCGGAGGCGTAGAGCAACTTCCGAACGGGATGCGACACCGCCTCCAGAGGATGACGATTCCACCTTCAATGACGACGCTACCACAGAGGCAGCCGCCATTTGCTGCAGTGTGGCACCATCGAACGATAATGAGGACCAACCACATATATCTACAGTGGCACAATCGGATGCCGAGATGCAGGACAGATGCTGCCCACCACCTTCTGGAGTGCAAGCACCAACGCCGTGTCCTAAGGACGCTAGGGAAGCCGATCTTGCTTTCAGTTCCCCGACGTGGGCGGATGACCACGACGACGACGGAACCATGCAAGTTACGCCAACAGGGCCCACGGCGTTGGCGCCGGCTCTCTAGAACGGCCTGCAGGTGAGGTTTGGGGGGATGCGGAGGTGTCGATACAGTCAGAAGCGTCATAGGTAATTCCAGTCTTAATGAATAACTTAACACCTGCGGTTCGTCAACAAGCTTATCGTATCGCCACGCTTAACATCAACACGATACGAACGGCAGTGAAGATCCAGTTGCTGCGTGAGATGCTTCGTTCTTCGGATGTTGACATTGCCCTGTTGCAAGAAGTATATATAGCGGCCCTCCCCGTTTTCTACGGTTATGTGACATATGTGTCAACGGCGGACCGGAATGGCAGCGGTACGGCAATACTAGTGCGCGACGGAATTGCCATCGAAGAAGTGACTTACCTTCCGTCAGGAAGGGGGCTGGCGATCACAGCACTGGGCACGCGCATCATTAACATTTACGCTCCATCAGGAACTGACCAACGCCGCGAACGATCGCTGTTCTACTCGGAGGATATCGCCCCCCTCTTTATCAGCAGCTTCGAGCAATATATCTTCGGCGGCGATTTTAACTGTGTGCTCCACCCCAAAGACCAAGTCCCACATTTCTCGACTTGTCAAGAACTTCGGCTCCTGGTTCGAGACCTGCTTCTCACCGACACGTGGGAGACAGTGCACGGTGACCGTCCCGGTCCGACATACCTTACTAGTCACTCAGCCAGTCGTCTAGACCGCATTTATGTCTCACGAGCTCTAGCACCGGGAGTATTGGACGCCGAACGTTGGCCGCTTGCCTTCTCCGATCATAGCGCTTTCATATGCACACTCACTCTACAACAGCAGCGGATATGGCGCAGCCGAGGACCCTGGAAGCTGAATGTGGCACATCTTCAAGCCCCGGAATGCCGTCAGATTATCGCCAACACATGGCTGGATTGCGAACGTCGTCTTCCCCGATACCCATCGACTCTAGCATGGTGGGTGGACTGTGCAAAACCAGCTTTTCGGCGTGTGCTAACTCAATTCGGAAAAGATTCCGCAGCTTGGCATCGTCACACATTGGACTTTTATTACACGATGCTTCGCGAACTCGACAGCCAACCACCATCTCCAAACCGACAAATGGAAAGCCGCCGAATTAAAGGTAAAATATTGTCTCTTACGAGGAAACGTTTGGAGGGGGTCGTAGTGCGATCGCGACGTCAAGACCGAGTGGAAGGAGACAACCCGTCTATGCATCACATCGTGCTCGACAGCCGCCGACGCCGACAGCAGCTGATCACGGACCTCGTATTGCCAGGTGGTAGGGTCGTAACGACTCAGGCGACGGTTACAGAAGCCTTCGCAGATCACTATCGCCGGTTTTACGACGAGGTGAATACAGAGGACGAGGAAGCGGACGATCACGACATACTGCAGCATGTGTCGCACACCCTCGACAATGCAGCAGCGGCGACGCTTTTAGGTGGAATTACACGAGACGACATCGAGGACGCGCTTAACAAGGGAGTACTCAACAAATCTCCCGGGCCAGACGGACTGCCGCTCGAGTTTTATCGTACTTTCCGCGATCTCATGATGCCCCGATGGATCATCATGTACCAAGAACTGATGACCCCTGGTTCCCACGTGCCACCTGCAAGGTCTCCTTATACCGATACACAAGCCTTCCAGAGGTCGGACGGTCGAGGACTACAGGCCAATTACAATGCTCAACGCGGACTATAAAATCTTCGCCCGATTACTCGCCAGCCGCATAAAGAAGGTTCTGCCCCTGCTCCTCTCAATGGAGCAAACGACACAGGGCGGAGTGACCAACATGCAAACGGCAACCAGTGAATGCAGGGATTTAATAGCCATCGCCACATCCTGTCGCCTTCGAGCTGCTCTGATCTCCATTGATTTCGACCACGTCTTCGACAGAGTTCACCACAAGTTCCTTCTGTCCGTAATGGCCCGCATGGGCTTCCCGCCTGACTTTATCGACATCTTTCAGCGCCTTTTCCGTGGAGCTGCATCCCGTGTACTGGTGAATGGACGGATTGCGGGTCCCTTTCCGATCCGACGGTCAGTTCGCCAAGGATGCCCACTCTCCATGATTCTTTACGCGATCGCACTCGAACCACTTGTCGGAGGGTTGAAAAACAGGCTCTCGGGCATTTCATTGAGGGATCATACCTTTCAGTGCAGAATATATGCTGATGACCTTCTATTACTTGTCCGATCTGATGACGAGGTACGCTCGGTGATACAATGGGTCAATCGCTATGGTTTGGCAGCGGGCAGCCGCATGAATGTGGCCAAGTCGGCAGCGATGCCCATTGGGAGAGGTCTACAGGATGACGCTTTAGCCCCACTCCCACTCGTTAACAAGATCCGGTTCTTGGGCATAACATTTACACAGGATGTGCGCCGCACGGCTGCCATGAACTATGCACGATTACTACAGGCAATACGCACAGAAGTTCGCCGGAACTTACTTCGACGGATGGACCTCCTACAGCGTGTGGAATACCTCAACCTTCACGTGGCGACTAAGATGATCCACATGGCCCAGGTCCTACCGATATCGACAGCGATGGCACACAGACTGCAAGCAGCGTTTGGATATTACCTTACCGCCGGACACCTATTCAGAGTCCGCTACGAAACACTCACCCTCCCTCCGCTTGATGGCGGACTGGGACTTATAAATGTACGAGCGAGGGCTACAGCATTATACTTGTGCACAATGATGAAATTGTGGACCCACCAAGATGCTTCCCTTACGGGTCGTCTGTTAGAGGAATTGCTGCCGGCGTCTCTTATGCCACCTGTCACGGTTGCACACATTACACCCTCACTCTCGCACCTCTCGGCATTTATTCTTGAGTATAGTTACGTGCACCCAGATCTTCCCAACACTCGCACTCCCAAGGCGAGAGACTTTTACAGACTGCTGCTAAGGTCCACCCCTCGCAATGTGATTGAGAGGAAGAGCCCTACGACCCTATGGCCTGCAGTGTGGAGAGTGGTCCAGAAGTCGTTCCTCCCCACGCGGGTACGAGCCGCGTGGTACCAGGTGGTGAACGGGAAGGTTGTAACACGACAAAGGCTGCACGCTATTGGGATGGCGGATTCCCCCCTTTGTCCACATTGCCACCTCGTGGATACTGACGAACACCGTTTAACATGTGGATCGGCGTTAGAGGTATGGCTGCTAGTGCAGAAGATCCTCGCCTGCTACCTACGTATCGCGCCTCGCACAATTGAGCCACGGCTCCTCCTTTGTCCAGAGGATACTTATTTCCCACCTGCGAAGACTCATGCTCTCACATGGTTTAAAGGCATGTCCATATACTACCTCTTTCAAGATGATGAGAAGATGGTGCTTGATTACTGGCAATTTCTCCAGAACAGTCATAGCACACTTGAGTGTACACCCCGATACCGACAACTATTTGCGAACTATTTGCGCAGTGTCTTCGATAACCCCCCTCACAGTTGGGGAGTACCGGGCAGAGGATGATCGCCTTCATGGGGCTCCACACGCTGAGAAATGTTGTACCAATTTGGAACATGGAATCTGTATGCAGATGGGCCATGCACATGGAATGGCGTGCGGGATTTGGTTACATTTTTCTTTCTTTATTATCTATCATCACACTATTGGTTTCAAATTCTATTTCATAGTTTAGAAGGAACTCTTGTTCTGTTGTTGATATGGATGTCCATTCTAATTTTGTTTGTCGTAACTGAAAGACGCCTTTTCCATCATTTACAATTTAAAACAAAAAAAAATAAAAAATAAAAAAAAAGAAAAAAAAAAGAAAAAAAAAGTTGGTAGAGCACTTGCCCGCGAAAGGCAAAGGTCCCGAGTTCGAGTCTCGGTCGGGCACACAGTTTTAATCTGCCAGGAAGTTCCATATTAGTGCACACTCCGCTGCAGAGTGAAAATATTCTGGTAACATCCCCCAGGCTGTGGCTAGTCCATGTCTCCGCAATATCCTTTCTTTCAGGAGTGCTAGTTCTGCAAGGTTCGCAGGAGAGCTTCTGTAAAGTTTGGAAGGTAGGAGACGAGGTACTGGCAGAAGTAAAGCTGTGAGTACCGGGCGTGAGTCGTGCTTCGGTAGCTCAGTTGGTAGAGCACTTGCCCGCGAAAGGCAAAGGTCCCGAGTTCGAGTCTCGGTCGGGCACACAGGTTTAATCTGCCAGGAAGTTTCATATCAGCGCACACTCCGCTGCAGAGTGAAAATCTCGTTCTGGAAATATCCCCCAGGCCGTGGCTAGGCCATGTCTCCGTAATATCCTTTCTTTCAGGAGTGCTGGTTCTGCAAGGTTCGCAGGAGAGCTTCTGTAAAGTTTGGAAGGTAGGAGACGAGGTACTGGCAGAAGTAAAGCTGTGAGTACCGAGCGTGAATCGTGCTTCGGTAGCTCAGTTGGTAGAGCACTTGCCCGCGAAAGGCAAAGGTCCCGAGTTCGAGTCTCGGCCCGGCACACAGTTTTAATCTGCCAGGAAGTTTCATATCAGCGCACACTCCGCTGCAGAGTGAAAATCTCATTCTGGAAACATCCCCCAGGCTGTGGCTAGGCCACGTCTCCGCAATATCCTTTCTTTCAGGAGTGCTAGTTCTGCAAGGTTCGCAGGAGAGCTTCTGTAAAGTTTGGAAGGTAGGAGACGAGGTACTGGCAGAAGTAAAGCTGTGAGTACCGGGCGTGAGTCGTGCTTCGGTAGCTCAGTTGTTAGAGCACTTGCCCGCGAAAGGCAAAGGTCACGAGTTCGAGTCTCGGTCGGGCACACAGTTTTAATCTGCCAGGAAGTTTAATCTTTACGTTAGTTAGGTGTACGTAGTTCTAAGTTCTAGGGGACTGATGACCTCAGAATTTAAGTCCCAGAGTGATCAGAGCCATTTGAACCATTTTGAAAGACTGGTCAACAATCACCGTAATTCACAGCATCATCACCAAGACGTAGTCTGTCGATTCAAACCTAGGAAGAGCTTCATCGGTAGGACTCTAGCACCATTGGAAACTCTGGAATCAAACCACATCACCAGATGGGAAAGTATGCTGCCAACGGATATTCCTGGAAAGGAAGAGCTACATCCAGGAAACGATCTGCCTTATCTTGTTTCGAGATCACTCAGTCGTATTAAGGTGGGCATCTCCCGTTGCAAGAGCGGGGCATCTTTCCAGCGGATGGAGACGTGTCCTCCGCGTGCGGAACAAACAATCCGGGCCACTTGCTCGTGTGCCGTCAACGGGAACAATCTTGCACGACAATGGACTTGATCCAGGCAAATAACGTGGCTATTGCAGTTGTCGCGTTCTGTAAATTGTGACTGGTGACGGAAATAAGTAGATGAATACTACGAGACAACCAAAGAAAAGATGAAGACCTTCTACAGATCGTGCTAAAAGATGACTGTAGGCGGAGAGCATAATATTGTTGGATTCTGACGATAAATATCGTCATCTCGAGTTTGTCTCTTTGGCAAATTAATGCTGACGCTGAAGTACGTAGGGCCACAGAGAGGAAGTGAATGGTAGATTGTTCGAGATAAGAAGCATAACCAACGAAACCAAAGAACACAACAGGGGGATTCGTATATCGGTAAATTGTGTGGCTTATTCCAAAGTAAATATGGAAATTGTGAATTCAAACTGAGTCACCGTACAAAAAAAAAAAAAAAAGTTGTGGAACGTACGATAATACCAGAATTAGAACCCTGTTTTAGTTCCAGAACTCAACTGCGTAGTATAGCAGAAATCTACAAAACTCTGTACAGAACAGTTAGTAAATGGACGATTGATGTTTAAAGTCTATTCAACGTCGTGATCTTTGAGGATGGAGAACAAGCTTGGATAGGGCAAGGATAATAGAGGAAAGGAACCATTCTGCATTGTTGCAGGGAAACGACAGAAAAAGTACAATTGTAGAGTTGACGTCAATTAGAACTATTTCTATCGCGAAAGAGCGTACTGTAGCTCTGACCTCCTGTTTTAATTCTCTCTGTAAGTATATGTGCTAGGCAGTCAGGTACAACATTTCCTCCAACTTGAAGCTAGTAACCCAGACCGTTCATTACTCCACGTCATTCTCTGCAAGAAACGTACTGTACACGTGGACGTCATCAATGAGTTACCTTTCTAGAGAACCATAAACAACAATAAATGTTGATGCTATGTTCCTTAACATATGGGGCGTTCGATACGTATCCACACTGCTGCCTAATGAACAAAATACGACCGTACGGAATATTGGACGAGATATGTGATTGGGCTGAAGAGTTCCTAGCAAACAGAGGAGAGTTTGTCACTATTAAGTAAGAAAAATCTCCAGACGAAAAAGTAATTATAAATGACCCAGTGGATAATGAAAGAAGGAGACAATGATGATAAACCTTCAAAACTGAAATTAAGTGTAAGAACTTCAGCAGCGAACCGTAATTTTCGCAAGAATAAAGCATCTGACTGCAATGGAGCCACTGCACGAGACAACATCAGAAGGGGAGGCACCAGGAAGTATTAAATGAAACGCAATAGAACTACTAATGAGGTCTGGTACATATGAGTGATGCTACCACAACTTGTTCTGGCTGCTTGATAATGTGGCTGAGGCCTTGAAACTAGTGGCAAAAAAACGAAAATAAATAAGTAACATAAAAAAATTCATGTTATTCATACTTTACATTGATCAAGCGGTTAAGGAAACCGCAGAGAAATTTATTAGGAAATCGCGTTAAAGATGCGGTAGAAGGGAGGCCTGCATCTTTGATGTCCCACCAATACCATTATCTCTACACCAATACCATTATCTCTACAAGGACTACAGTGGGTCTACACCTTTGATGACCCGCCAGTACCATTATTTCTACAAGGAATGCAGTGGATCTGCACCTCTAGTGGCCCACCGATACCATAATCTCTACCAGGACTACAGTGGGTCTACTCTGTGATGACCTACCTACCAATATTCTTCAGAACTTCGACTGACTCTGCGGTGGGTTTGCTCTGTTGTGGCCCATTACCAGTCTGCATGTCAAGAGTCAGCACTGTCTTTCCGTTAGAAGGACAACACTACTTCTTCAACACTGCATGGAAATCCACTACTTCCGTGTGCATTTTCTTTAATGCTCAGACTTTGAGAAAAAAAAACCACTGCAATTTTACTGTGATGAATGATCAGGACTGTCTTTATGGACTGTGAGAAAATTTTAGATTTTGACCAACATTGTATCAATTAGTGTGTGCATTTCATTTCTTTGTTATTGTAGTTAAGAAAACTTTTTTCAAATCTGTATTGGCCAGTGCCCAAAACAATTTGTAAAATTTTTTGTGGGGAGCATGGGGGCTATGTAAGTAGGCTGTTTAGGTTTTTATATTGGTACGCCACGTAGCGCTCTGTATGAAAATCACTGGCTGTGCTGTGTGCAGTCTGTGGCTGGTTTGCATTGTTGTCGGCCATTGTAGTGTTGGGCAGTTGGTTGTTAACAGCGCGTAGCGTAGTGCAGTTGGAGGTGATCCGCCAGCAGTTGTGGATGTGGTGAGAGAAATGGCGGAGTTTTGAAATTTATAAGACTGGATGTCATGAACTGCTATATATAATGACTTTTGAACACTATTAAGGTAAATACATTGTTTATTCTCTATCACAATGTTTCATTTGCTAACTATGCCTGTCAGTAGCTAGTGCCTTCAGTAGTTTGAATCTTTTATTTAGCTGGCAGTAGTGGTGCTCGCTGTATTGCAGTAGTTCTAGTAACCAAGATTTTTGGTGAGGTAAGTGATTTGTGAAAGGTATAGGTTAATGCTAGTCAGAGCCATTCTTCTGTAGGGATTTTTGAAAGTCAGATTGCGTAGCGCTTAAAATATTGAGTGTCAGTTTAGTGTTGATCAGAAAAGGTAAAGAGCGAAATGTCTAAGTGCGTTCAGTTCTGCTCAACTGTTTGAAAATCAAATAATATAAGAGGTTTATCAGCACAGTAATTAATTAATTTTTCTGAGGGGACGTTTCAGTAGTATGACCTATGCGGTCTGCAGATGACGCAGTTGTTCTCTCAGAGACGTTAAAGGACTTGCAGGAGAAATTGAATGGAATGGCTAGTGCCCTGAAAAGTGGTTATAAGATGAATACCAGCAAAAGTAAAACAAGGATAATGGAACTCAGTCGAAATATATCATGTGACGCCTATAGATTTAGATTGGGAAAGGAAATACCAAAAGTAGACGATGAGTTTTACTGCTTGTGCATCGAAAAACAGACGGGTGTCGATGCATAGATAATAAAAAATGCGGACTAGCAGTAGTAAAGAATACCAATAGTTACTAAAGTTAATCCGAGCACGTTACAACATAGTGTATATGTTTGTTAAGACTAGATTTCAGAGCTTTGTATATGTGAGTGACAGTGCCTATAAATGGGTATATAAGGAGTTAGTGCATGTTTAACTACTTTGTGTGGACTTACGCATATATTGCACTTTTTCGTTTCCCTTTTACTGCTCTGTTTATGTAGAAAGACTGTTATCTATCATCTTTTTAAATCAATGAAAAGGCGCCGAAAAATAAGAACATAGCCATCAGTAGCGTTAGCCAAATAGCATTCAATAATATTTGAAGTTCAGCGCAGCCGTCGCACAATAAAAGACGATACGGTTTGCGTTATGTTACAGAAGAAGCCGTCTGCCGCAACGATAACATTACCAAAAATTAAAAACTGACATTTTTAGTTCGCTTTGAACTTTGTAACTAGTTTGTTGTTACTCGTAATTTTTGAATTGCGAACAGGAGTAGTCAGAATATTACTATTACGAAGGAGAATACCAGTAAAGCTTATTTGCCTCGACAGTGGATTGATGGAAATCCTACTCGAACAACAGACAGAACTACAGTACTGTACCATTTTTTCATATTCAGAATGGTTTAAATTTCGATGCGACTTCCGAGTTAGTGATTACTATTTTTGTTTTACTAAAATAATCTCACATTACCTTTAAACCATTGTTATGGGTGCAGTGCAGCAAAAAATTACAGATTACACAACATTTACAAATAGTTGTTCGTAGAAATGCTGTTGATAAATATTTCCCAAAGATCCAAACAACATTACCAGCAGCATTTTCTGCAATCAAAATGAAAATAATGGCAACAATAATTTTTATGAAAGATATCTGCAGAACATTTGTTTCAGACAGCATCCCTTTGAATAAGTTACATAATATTGAATTTCGAACGTTCCTGTAGAAACTTTAGCAAAAGTGAGTTCCTGATGAATCAACAATAAGGAAAAACTACCTTGGCAAAGTTTATGACAAGATAAGACTCAAAAATTTATGGAGAGAAATTAGTTCGTGTGCGGACAAACGTCCCTCACCCCCAGCTCCTACATTTTGAGCTACATAAAAACTTGTCATTTATTTAAAACTTTTAAATATATTATAAAAATATTTTAAAATGGAAACCTAAAATTGCACGTGGCCCCAGACTTTGATTTAGTTTGTTTCCTGGTTAAGAAACAATTTTTTTTATAAAATCTTTTAACTTGTTTTCCACAAAAATGAAACCTAACATTACAGTCCTGGTCTTCACAAATTTTCTGTAAAATAATTGTTTTCAGGTAGCACAAGAAATAGAGAGACATTACCGGCGATTCACAAACTTGTGGTTATCTGTAGATGAAACACAAGACTCATGTGGATGACTTATTGGCAAATGTCGCAGTGGGAAAAATGACAAAATATGCATCAGGAACAAGTCATCTCATTCTGTCCAAGGTACCGGAAGACACAAACCATTCAACGACTGGAAGGGTTGTTCGTGATGCTTTACGTGTTTTCTGGCAATCTAAAAAAAGGAGGAAAACTCATAGTGATGATTACAGACGCAGCAGAATACACGGTGAAGGCTGTTAAAGCTTTGCAGGTATTTTATCCTAAGGCAAATGCCCTCTACCGGTTGCCATAGAAAATACTAGCGAATTTTCAGGAAGAGAATTCCTTAACTTCTTCTGTGAAAAAACTGTTTGCTAACGTGCCAACAAGATTAAATTATTTACTGATACAGTGCCACATATACGTTTATCCCTGGCGTCAATCCTCACCAAATTTGGAATGTCGAATGAAGCAACTCTGTAGTACAGTGATCTTTAGATAACATTAAAAAGCTGGTCGACGTGCTGAACAAAAATGAAGCTACAAGTATCCTTGCTGCGGGTAGTGCTTACAGTAAGAAGAGTCTCCAGAGTAAAACAATGTGTATTAAGTCCGATTTTACTAAAATCTCAACAGCAATCACACCTTTGGAAGGAAAAGAGATGCCTCTGTCTTCTACTATGTCGGTATATGGAATTCCAGTTGCCAGAGACACACCAGATGAAGTAAGAAACTGTCTTCATAACGAAATTGATAAAATTGGAGTAAGGTGCTACAATCAGAATCTGAAAAACAAATTAACGCTTATTCTGTAAGTTACATAGGCTCATTTCGATACTGTCCTGTGACTTCGTGCGAAACAGAAAGATCTTTTCTCTTCATATAAAAACATATCAAGTGACAGAAGAAAATAGTTTCTTCCTGAAAACTGTGAAAACTGTTAAACTTTCCATTGCAATAAAACCAACTAATCCTAAAATAGACACATAGAGAAAGGAAGAGAGAGAGTAATAAACAATAATTTTTTTACTCATTAGGTTTAAGGATAAAATGGTTCAAATGCCTCTAAGCACTATGGGACTTAACATCTAAGGTCATCAGTCCCCTAGACTTAGAACTACTTAAACCTAACTAACCTAAGGACGTCACACACATCCATGCCCGAGACAGGATTCGAGCCTGCGACCGTAGCAGCATCGAGGTTCTGTACTTAAGCGCCTAGAACTTCTCGGCCACAGCGGCCGGCGTTTAAAAATAAATTTACAATTTGATTACTTCATCATCTCCATACTGGGCCATGTACTAAATACCAACATTAGAGTGGCCACGGGTATCGACAAATCAATAATAGCAAGCCTAGAGGTGTACGGTCTAAAATGCTATGGACATCTAGAAAGGATGGACGACAGTCGTTGACCGAAGAATCTGGCCCCCAGCAAAAAGAAGAAAGCGTGGATGACCGAGGAGGAGCTGGAGTGTAGAGGTCCAGGACACATAGGATGCCAGGGGGCTACAAGAATGTGAGTGGTATCATACGAGGGAATGGAATACGGAAAGCGACAAGAGGGGCCAGCAGTAGAATGCTCGAAAGATGATAATAATTATTATTTCCTCGAGGTTAAGAAATATGAGAATGTTGAAATAATGTATTTTAGTTTTTAAGCGCAATTATAGATGTATGCACATGTTGATAGTTCACAGTGTATATAAATCAGATATCTGGTTTTATTACGTTATACCTATACGACTAGTTACGGAAACTGTAGAATACACAGTGGTATGTATCTTCTATGACCCGAAAGCGACAGAATTTGACCGAAAGATATATGAATTTGACCGTAAGAAATATGAAATTGACAGAAATCGATAAACATGACGTGCGGCTGTATATTAAACGAATCACTTCCCAACATTTTGGGAGTGTAACCTTGTAGGCAAGAAGAAACTGGGCGGTAAACAGTTCACGAATGAATAGAAGATTTTCAAATGTGGCGCTGCAGAAGAACGTTGAAAACTTGATGGGAAGATAGAATAAGTAATGACGAGGTATTGAGTCGAATTGAGGATAAAGGAAATTTGTGGCAGGACTTGGGTGAAGGCATCTGTTGTTAGAATACAAGATGATGCATCATGTCAGTTTGGTGGTGGAAAATGAAGGGTTAAATGGTTCAAATGGCTCTGAGCACTATGCGACTTAACTTCTGAGGTCTTCAGTCACCCAGAACTTAGAACTAATTAAACCTAACTAACCTAAGTACATCACATACATCCATGCCCGAGGCAGGATTCGAACCTGCGACCGATGTAGGGTTAAAATTGTAGAGTGAGAGAAGTAAACCGAATCAAACAGATGTAGGTTGTAGTAGCTGTACAGAGATAAAGACTGTCGTGCAAAGTTACATCAAATCATGCTTCGGAAAATGACAATAAAACCAAAGTGTACCAACGGATCGACTATTTCCAAAACAAAAACGGTAAAGGAATGGAGATTTCACGTACGTTCTTAGGAAAAAACAAAGTTT
The DNA here is from genome assembly GCF_023864275.1 of Schistocerca cancellata. Taxonomy (NCBI): domain Eukaryota; kingdom Metazoa; phylum Arthropoda; class Insecta; order Orthoptera; family Acrididae; genus Schistocerca; species Schistocerca cancellata. The sequence goes on from NC_064630.1 coordinate 605,444,641, forward strand.
TTACAGGTCGGTTACTAACAGAAACTTGTTTCATTCACGAACGAGTCTATGAACTTGAGCCTTGATGCTACAGACGACAACGCAGGTCCATTCTGGACCAGTGGAGGGTGTTCCCAGCAGCGGGGCACCTTCTTCTATACACCAACAAATCAGAATGTTTACCCAGCAGCTATTTTATACACTTGGCCGCTGTACAAACAGCGTGCCCCCGCACGTACACACAGTGAGAGGTGCGCGCCACGTGTTGGGGGAATCCCCTCCCCCGGTCCTTTTCTTCCGCCGCCTGCCGAGGCTCCACCCAACAACACGGGCTGCTCTTTTAATAAGAGCCGCAGGGGGCAATTGTGCAGCGGTGGCGGCGGCGGCGGCGGCGGCGGTCGCGGACACGATAATCAGCGGCCCGCGAGGCCTGTAATAACGCGCATGCGCGGTGACGCCCACGCACTTCCGGCCGCTTTGTCGGCGCGCTTCCGGCGCCGCGCACGCCCCCGCGGCAGAGAGCTGCGGCGGCGCGAGCTTTAATTGTTCCTCCACCGGCCGCCGGCCACCGGCCGCCGCCTCTGTTTACACGCCGCGTTTCCGCGCTCCGACAAAGGTGCGGAAGCGCCCGCACAGTCATTACAGGCGGGGCACGCCGGCCAATTTCCCCGATATGCGGCGCCTACGCTTGTGGAACCGTTCGGTAATTAAGAACCGACCAACTATGAACATCTTAATATTAAACACCATTTTTTACTCTTGTGTAGGGGTGAAGACGTGAGTCAGCCTACAACGGTTTTAAGATCCAAACTGATCAGTACTGTGGCCGGCCGGTGAGGCCGTGCGGTTAAAGGCGCTTCAGTCTGGAACCGCATGACCGCTACGGTCGCAGGTTCGAATCCTGCCTCGGGCATGGATGTGTGTGATGTCCTTAGGTTAGTTAGGTTTAATTAGTTCTAAGTTCTAGGCGACTGATGATGTCAGAAGTTAAGTCGCATAGTGCTCAGATCCATTTGATCAGTACTGTACTGTAACAGAACAATAATGTTCTCCACCTTAACTCAGAAACCAGAAAACTATTTCAAGCGGGTGTAAGAGAATACCGAATAACATGGACTTATCACTCTGGTCTATGCATGTGACATACAAAAACCAAGACAACCCCAAGCATCTGACATACAAAAATCAAGACAACCAGCAGTAAAAATTGCTGCGGAGCATCTTGATCAAGGTTTTGTTGAAGGCCACAAATGGGAGCAAATATAATACAGAGAGCACCAACAAGAATACAAACCGATATAAACACCCGTACTAAATCAGCAGGGTTCCATTTCCCGTAGCGTACATACAAACTCTCTTTGACCACCAAAATTCTTGTATATCAAACTTGCGTCCTCGGCATCTTTTTGGATACATCGGAAACATGGACTACCTATGCCAAACTAGAACGTCGCCTTAATGCTTTCCACTTGCGGTGCCTCAGATCCATCCTCGGAGTAACGTGGAAGGACCGAGTGACCAACGAAGCAGTGCTATCTAAAACTAACTGCAACAGTATTTCAGCTATCTAGAAGCAGAGACGTCTCCGCTGACTGGGAAACGTCCACCGTATGGATCCTGACAGATTACCACGTGAGGTGATGCTTGGAGCCAAAAGACCTTTAGGACGTCCTGTTTTGAGGTTTAAGGACTCCTGTAAACGAGATATGGGGAGCTTTGGAATCGACACAAACAGATGGGAGGCGTGGGCTAGCATGAGACCAGAGTGGCGTGATGATATATCATCTGGAATGTCGAAGCATGATGAAGGCTTATCAGACAGATTAAGGCAGAAAAAGCTTCGCAATGCTACCACTGCTCCTGCCTCAGCAGCCAGATACACTTGTGACAATTGCGGCAAGAGAGGCCGTGCTGCCATTGGCTTGACAAGTCTTATGAAAAAATGCAACCCATAAACACACAGACACTGCAACAATCATCTACCAAGATGTCGTGCCCAATATATATATAGCAGCAAATAGAATCGGCACGAAACATTAAGTACACAAGGACTTGTATTGAAGCTAAAAAAAAAGTGCCTAACTCGTTTTGGAGCTGCGGCGAGAAACCCAAAGTCAACCAGCATACCGTACGGGAGTGTACTGTACAACATACTGAAGCAATTCATGTTGTTTGTGAAACGAATTTGCTGGGTTGACACATTACTGTATGTATTTCTGCTAACTCTGTAAGCTGTTCGGTATAGGAGGTTGCATAATTATGGAGGAATGCCATAAAATGGGGTGAATTGAACCTGTTTTCGGATTTAAAAGAAAAACGATGACAATTTTAAAAAGGAATATGAAAATCAAAGTTATATGCATTTATAGGTCTTACAATTATAATTAGCTTTGGCACCTAGCTAATGCTTTTATAGCATCAAAAAATAAATAAATACGTAAATAAATAATAAAAACTTGATGCTTCTTGGAAAGTCAAGGATGCAGTAACTTAGTTGGCACATGCTGTTACGACTACATTGACGCAGTATCTTATAGAAAAGGACGCAAGGATAAACAGATCTCGCTCAAGGCAAAGTGCAGTTAGAAGTGCGGAGCGCACTCAAGCAACCCTGAGGTGAGCAAACAGAATGTACTTGAAAGAAATGAGAAAGGAGACTCAACATGATATCTTGGGAAAATAGGCGCAAAAGATGTACCGTAAAGTTAACTTCTCTAAGAAGGGATACCAGAGCCGCCTAAAATTCGTCAGGATCATATTCACCAATGAGCTCAACTTTTCTGAGAGAAGGAAATAGTACTTCAGCGAGCTTCTCAACTGTGATGAACCTGAAGATCTGTTCGATTTTCAGACTCTTGACGTTGTAGATTCAGATTATCCGCCACCTAGACAGAAGAAATTAAAGATGTAGGTAATGAACTGAAGAAGGACGGCAGCCCAGGAGAAGACGGAATCCAGACAGAAGTTATTCAAGCTGTAGGAGAGAGACTGCAGAGGAAGATTTACCAACTAATCAGGAAGATTTGCATTCTGGAGGAGATCCCAGAAGTTGGAAGACAGTGTCCAAGATATGGACAAGATACGTGACAAAGTGGACTGCACGAACTTCAGAGGAGGTGCCCTCTTGAACGTCGTCCAGCTTTATACTGGGTAGATACCAACCATTTACACAAAAATGGATCGGTGAATATCAAGAGGGATTCAGAAGTGGCAAGCTGTCGGCAACAGCTAAGTCCTGCGACAGCTCACCTAAAAGATGTGGGGATATGGCGAAGACCTGCATATGCTCTTCATAGAATTTAAGCAAGCATATAACTGCATCCACTATGAAGGCTTGCTGAACTGCTTAACTGCTTTTGGAACACACAAGAAACTCCACTGGTTCCAAAGGCAAAATGAATGTCGGCAACCAGGTCACCGAGAGCTTCAACACAGTTCTGAGACAAGAAGATGGTGCCTCATCGATATTGTTCAACCTGTCGTTCTACGACATAATGATGGGAGCCTTCCATAATAACTTTGCGTGGGGCGAGTAGACGGTGAGAAAATCACACATACCGCATTTGACAACGATGTGGCCCTGTTGTCCAGATCTAAGTAAGAACTTAAGCGAATGACCGATAGCTTGGAGATGGCAGCGAACGGAATCGGTATCCTTCTGAATAAATAGAAGACAAAGCATCTGGTGACGAGCAGGACTCATACCTATCCAAGAGACCCACTCCAGCCTTTAGTAGTCGGAAACCGAGCGTACAGAACGTTTTGATAATTTTAAAACTCTGTGGGCAATCTTCACAGAGCACGCAGCGTTCGAGGCAGAAATCAAAGCAAGATTCCAGACCGCAAAACCGATCATTCTTCAGCCTGAGCGAGCTTTTTAAATTGCGCAGTCCCTCAAGGAATTTTAAACTCCAGCTGTACAAAACACTGATCTAATCTGTAGGGCTCTATGGTCGTGAAACTTCAAGTGTCCGGAAAAAAGGCTTAAATAATCTTCTCATTCCCGGACGAAACGTCTTAAGGAAGATCTATGGTCCGGTGCAAGATTAAATCACTGGAGAAATCCGGAATAATAGACCAAACATTGTAGGCCTGATGAAAAGCGAACGGATAAACACCGATGGCCTTTGAACTTCATGGATTTTACTCCCTGTCGAAGAAGACCACTGGGAAGACCAAAGAAAAGCTAGAGAAATAGAATCCATCAGGTCTTTCTGCAGATCGGAAAAAACGGGTGATCAGCGACTGAAAATCGGAAACAAAATCCGGTGGGAGAGGAGATCTGTAGATGCGCGCGATCCTCTGGGTCTGATCGCGCAAAGTAAATAAAATAAGCTGCAATTCCAACCGCAGTGGGATTAATAAAAGAAGCAGTGTTAATTTTACTGTTTTTTCTGTTTGTTTGTATTTGTAATGAATAGGAACATGTCAGTATCTACTTTCTATCCAGGAAAATAAGAATAAAAATATGTGACCCAAAAAAAGTTTTATTCAGAATTGTGCGTTAATTCTATTTTCAAAAACAACTCTTCTATCTCTAATTTCTTTATTGTAACACTAAATTTATGAACTGGTTTGTTTGTTACGGCATTAAGTCACTGATACCGTGTTTGAAAATGATATAATTGAATCAACAAGTCGTACCGCCAAAAATAATGAACAGCTTCCAAACATCTTATCCTTGACCAAAACATGACCGCTCATCACTTAAAAAATCTCTTTCCAAAAAATGCCAACCTAATCTTTGCCTTCGAAATTACGAACTATACAGGGTGTTACAAAAAGGTACTGCCAAACCTTCAGGAAACATTCCTCACACACAAATAAAGAAAAGATGTTACTTGGGCATGTGTCCGGAAACGCTTAATCTCCATGTTAGAGCTCATTTTAGTTTCGTCAGTATGTACTGTACTTCCTCGATTCACCGCCAGTTGGCCCAATTGAAGGAAGGTAATATTGACTTCGCTGCTTGTGTTGACATGAGACTCATTGCTCTACAGTACTAGCATCAAGCATATCAGTACGTATCATCAACAGTTTAGTGTTCATCACGAATGTGGTTTTGCAGTCAGTGCAATGTTTACAAATGCGGAGTTGGCAGATGCCCATTTGATGTATGGATTAGCACGGGGCAATGCCGTGGCGCGGTACGTTTGTATCGAGACAGATTTCCAGAAGGAAGGTGTCCCGACAGGAAGACGTTCGAAGCAATTGATCGGCGTCTTAGGGAGCACGGAAATTTCCAGCCTATGACTCGCGACTGGGGAAGACCTGGAACGACGAGGACATCTGCAATGGACGAGGCAATTCTCCCTGCAGTTGACGATAACCCTAATGTCGGCGTCAGAGAAGTTGCTGCCTCACTGTATGGAGAGTGCTACGGGAGAACCAGTTGTTTCCGTACCATGTACAGCATGTGCAGGCACTATCTGCGAATGGTTCATCCAACAACGTGTCAATCCTCATTTCAGTGCAAATGTTCTCTTTACGGATGAGGCTTCATTCCAACGTGATCAAATTGTAAATTTTCACAGTCAACATGTGTGGGCCGACGAGAATCCGCACGCAATTGTGCAATCACGTCATCAACACAGATTTTGTGTGAACGTTTGGGCAGGCATTGTTGGTGATGTCTTGATTGGGCCCCATGTTCTTCCACCTACGCTCAATGGAGCACGTTATCATGATTTCATACGGGATACTCTACCTGTGCTGCTAGAACATGTGCCTTTACAAGTACGACACAACTTGTGGCTCATGCACGATGGAGCTCCTGCACATTTCAGTCGAAATGTTCGTACGCTTCTCAACAACAGATTCGGTGACCGATGGATTGGTAGAGGCGGACCAATTCCATGGCCTCCACACTCTCGTGACCTCAACCTTCTTGACTTTCATTTATGGGGGCATTTGAAAGCTCTTGTCTACGCATCCCCGGTACCAAATATAGAGACTCTTCGTGCTCGTATTGTGGACGGCTGTGATACAGTACGCCATTCTTCAGGGCTGCATCAGCGCATCAGGGATTCCATGCGACGGAGGGTGGATGCATGTATCCTCGCCAACAGAGGACATTTTCAACATTTCCTGTAACAAAGTGTTTGAAGTCACGCAGTTACGTTCTGTTGCTGTGTATTTCCATTCCAGGATTAATGTGATTTGAAGAGAAGTAATAAAATGAGCTCTAACATGGAAAGTAAGCGTTTCCGGACACATGTCCACATAACATATTTTCTTTCTTTGTGTGTGAGGAATGTTTCCTGAAAGTTTGGCCGTACTTTTTTGTAACACCCTGTATACGCACTCGGTCTAAATGACTGCCTACTTTTTCCCTATAGTTTAATCACAACATTGTGGCGTTCGGTTAGGACTGCGGTGTTGTACAAATCGTGGGAAAAACTACTACAGTTCTTACGAAATAATCAGGGTTCATACGTTAGCAGAGAACTATTTCACCATGTAAGATACTGTTTGCACCATATTTAAAGATTATTCATCATATAAGCCGAATTAATGATTTTTGGGTGGGTTCTGGGCCGCCAATACACAACTATTAACGTGGAAATTGACCATCAAGATTCTTGTGTCGTTAGTAGTTTGATTTAAAACTGCCGCTGCAATATTTCACTAAGACAACGGCCAACATAAGTCAGTTACTTATCAGTTGTGGTTCAGGCCTTGTTTCACTCTCAACAAATAATATAGGTATTAAATCTTTTCTGTACCTTAACTGTATGCATTATTTTTCCATGTTAATCACTCATCATTCAGCGCTTTACCAATAACTCGCGTTGACATCAATGGCGCTAATGGCTGCGCTCCATTGTAGATGAACAGAAAACTTATATAGGACGAGAATGATATTAAAATATAAGTTCAATCAGGTGTACTGATTTCAGTGACACAAAAACTCTGTTTTTCAAACATTGCTTAACAACATAATACAGATTTCTACCTGCGTCAGTGCTAGAAGCCATCAGTCGCGTCCGATCATTACAACAGTTGGAACAAGAAGAAGTATTATTGTAGAAGAATCATAGATAACATAAGATGATGATTTATATTATCTTTTTCCATGAGTATTGTCTGAGATACAACTTTCCCAGAAGATTAAACTATAACACTAACAATAATTCATTATTATTGTTTTAGTATCGATGAAGTTCTTTTTTATTAATATCACGAGAATGTTCGCTGAAATAGCACACACAATGCCGTCGTGAATATTTTTCTGAATAAAATATAGTCGTGGATATTACAACATAATCTCTTGGGTTTGGGAACAGTGCCCGGTGGTTCTTCATTTCCGCCACATACTTCGTCTTTCTCTAAAAAAGAACAAAAGAACAGTGGCGGTTACATTGTTCAGCCCACAAGTGACGGACACATCACCCTACATTTCCAATAAGCTGAAACACAAGTAGGATGAAAGTGTACTATGAAACGGAAGTTTTGAATAATAAGTCGGAAATATGCATTGACTTCCCATGTGCTCAAATTAAAACAACATATTCTACACTGGTACATCCAGACAAAATTCCAAGGTAGACAATTCAGTATCACATCCAGTGTCAGAATGTCTGGTATTCATAATTTTTCTGTTAAATTTGTTCACTGCCAACTCAATCAAATAAATCTTAGGACGATATTCCCTATCATCTTTCGACTAATACAGGGTATGTGGAATAGAATAGAATCCAGAATATGGATTGAGAGCAAACGAAGAAGCACCAAAGTAATGAGAATTAGTAGAGATGAGAGCAGCGGAGATCACGAAGTAGCTGAAATTACTATTTTTTTATTATTATCATTTTTTTGAGTCATCAGTTTTCTGACTGGTTTGATGCGATCCGCCACGAATTCCTATCCTGTGTCAACCTTTTCATCTCAGAGTAGCAATTGCAACATGTGTCCTCAATTAACTGCTGGATGTACTCCAGTCTCTGTCTTCGTCTACTGTTTTTACCCTGTACAGATCCCTTTGTGCCATCTAAGTTATTCCCTGATGTATTAACAGATGTGCTATCATGCTGTTCCTTCTTCATGTCAGTGTTTTACGTGTGTTCCATTCCTCTCCGATTCTCGGAGAACCTGCTCATTCCTTAACTCACCAGTCCACCTAACTTTGAACATTGCTCTGTAGCACCACATCTCAAAGGCTGCGATTCACTTCTGTTTTGGTATACCCAAGCTCCTTTTCTCAACACCATACATGTTTGTGCTCCAAACGAACAGTCTCAGAAATTCCTTTCTCTAATCAAGACCTATGTTTGATACTAGCACACTTCTCTTGGCCCTGAATGCCCTTTCTGCCAGTGCTGGTCTGCTTTTTGTGTCTTTCTTCTTCCGTTCGTCGTAGGTTATTTCACTGCCTACGTAGCGAAATAACATAACTTCGTTACTATCTAGGCAGCAAAATAACCCACGACTGTGAAGCGAGGAGAACTGGTAAACTAGTAGTCTCCAAACGTAGGTCTCAATTTGAAGAAGAAGTTTCGGAGAATGTACGTTTGGACCACGGGATTGTATGGTAGTGAAACATGGATTGTGGGAAAACCGGAACAGAAGAGGTTCCGAGAGATTGAGTCGCGGTGCTACGAAAAATGCTGAAACTTGGGTGGTTTGATACTGTAAGGAACAATTAGTTTCTCCACAGAGTCAGCGAGGAAAGGAATATACGGCGAACACTGACAAGAAGTAGGGGCAGGATGAGAGAACATCTGTTAAAAAACCAGGGAATAACTTTCATGGTACCAGAGGGAACTGTCGAGGATAAAAGCTGTAAAGGCAGACAGAGACTGGGATACATCGAGCATATTACTGAGGAAGTAGGTTGCAAGTGCTACTCTGAAATAAAATGGTTGGCACAGGAGAGCAGTTCATGGCTGGCCGTATCCCACCAGACTCAGAAAAGAAAAGTTACAAAATAACTGCAAGAGACATTTTGAGGCATTATGCAAAATAAGTCCGTACACGAATGAGTGTGACAAGATGTGGGGATATGAGATGGAATAATTGCGTATGCTCTTATCTTTGACAGGATACTGGGTAAATGCAGAGAATAAAGAGGACAGCTCGCAGACCACTAGTACCTTACTTCTTAGAATACTAGTTCAAGAAAATGGAGGAAGATTAAAGTCCCGTCGACATCGAGGTCATTAGAAACGGAGCACACGCTAGGAAGGGAACAACACGGAATTTGCCAGGAGCGATTTAGGAAAATTAGAAAATCTAAATCAGGATGACCTGACGCGGATTTGAATCGTCGTTGTCGCGAATGCTAGTCGAGAATGCTGAATACTGCGCCACCTCGTTCGATAAAACTGTTCACGTGTGTGGGACACATACCAGATGCGGTCAACAGGAAATGTTCGGCGTGTACAAACAAAGGTGGCACGAATAGTGATAGGTCTGTTTGACTCGCGGAACAGCGTTTTCACAAAGTTTGAAGAATCAGTATTAACCCAGTTGACCATACGATCCTTCCAGAAGAACTGTATGCATTAAGTATAATAATTTAAATAACTAATTGTGGAATGTTTCTCCAGCTTTCAAACGTATGCTTTAAGTCCACTGTTGACACAGTCTAGATAAACAAAGTCATACTGCTGCCTCAGTCGTCTGTATTGCGCTTTGAAAATCAGTCTCGTGCAGCAATGGGTGACTGACAAACTTAGTTTTGCACTAGTGAGTAACCTGTATTAGAAAGGTTTATTATTTACAACATTTTTATGCTAATAATATCATAATCGGTTAGTCTTGCATGTAGTTGTAAGAAATGTTACCTAACAATTCATAGACGGTGCGTAGGGTCTTATTCCCAAACAACCTCCCAGATGGATGGTAGATAATGTGTCTTCTTTCCTATTTATCTGCAAGAAAATGATTACACTAAATAAACTGCATGAAACGCTGTACATCGATGATGATCTACCAAATAATGTTATCTATCTGACAATAACACCTCGTCTGAAAGCCACAGGAGACTTTACTGATGAAGATACAGGTGCTGAAGATAATCCTTATGTAGATAACTTAACTGCAAGTCAAAGAAATGCAAACGTTTTGAATACTAACCTACATATTCGGGCTTTGATTCAAGAATCACCAACCGAAACAAACGCCTTTCTGAAATAACAAGAACCTGGTACATATTCAGCGTTCTGTAACAGCAAAAATGGTAGTTATAATAATCATCAGAGATCTCAATCAGCTACTGTCCTTCCTTAACAAAAATATGAAACGGATTTTATTTATAAAGGCCATTCTAGAAGAGAAGAAAGTTAGAGCTCAACAAAAGACAGCATTTCTGAATAAGCCGGACTCTAATGAACACTGTACTTAACAAAATACGTGTGACTCCTTTAGAAAACTTCCAACTATTCTTCGATGAAGTACTTATTAGACAGATGGTTACCTACAGCTGTCAGCATGCAGCGAAACGGAGCAGATTGGGATACTGCCCTGAAAATGAAATTCTGGTTTTCGTAGATGTCTTCCTGTGTGGGTAGAAGGTGTTCCCGAGGAGGAAAATCTACTGTCAAGAAGATATTGACCAGTATAATGAGCTTGCCTCCAATGCCATACCAGCGGAACGATATGATTTTGTTACGAACAACCTTCATGTTTTCAAGAATGATGAGCTGGATCCTTATGACAGATTCGCAAAAATCAGAAGATTGTGAGAGTTGACAATACTCTCTTAGGATTTAAAGGTTGGCTACACCATTCATACACAAGCTCTGGAAACTAAGATATTGTTGTCGCGCTTCGCAGCGCACGGATTAACTAGTGACAGTTTTGAAGCCAGTGTAGGGGCCCGCCTGCTGTGGTGCACACGTGTGTTGGGCGAGGGGTCGTCGCCGAGCTGCCGTACTGATGTGTTCGCCAGCAGCGACACAGGATTTGGTATTGAGTTGATATATTTTTATAATTTGCAGCGTGATTATTAATTTAAAGAAAAGGGTTTGTGTATGTGCGTAGCATCAGACGGTAATTTTGATAATGATAGGAGTTGAATTCTTAAGGGAACCATAGTTGGGCGAATAGTTTAAGTATTGATTTTTGTCACTGATTTCTTTTATAATTGTCAGGGAATTGTTTCACTATGTATTTAATTGGGAAGTATTTCAGTCTGTCTCAAGAGTTGGATTAATTTGTAATATTGCTTTAATGCCACTGGAGGCAGATTTACATATGAAGCGATTACTCAAAGAGCTTCTAGCGTTTTGTTAATTGAATGAGAAAGAATCGCTTTCAGAATATAGTTTTTGAAAAAAAGGAATTACTTGTTTGGGTTATCATTTATCGAGTTTAGATTTGACCAAACCCTTTCTCTTGAATTATATGTAGTTGCAGTAAGCAGCAGCAGCCGCAGAAACAGCAGGAGCCGCCATACAGAACATGCATTGCACTCAGCATGAATAATAGTTTTTTTTATGTTTTTGTTCAATGATGGAATGTAGCAGATCAAGCAGTGGCAGCAGAAAGACCAAGCAAGTTACCTGTTGCGCACAGGACCAATTAAAAAAAATCAAGTTGAGGCGATCTCTGTAATAGAGAAGTTAACAAGAGTACAAGCACGAGATTTTCAGTAGAATACACGAGATAAAAAGATGGAGATCGCGACTTTCACCTGTCGACATGCCTGCCAGGATACGTTTTTTTTTTTTTTGGATGAGTCGTAGTTAGATATGCTTCGCCTTTCTACTGCCAACTGCAAGCTTACGCAACAGTAATCATTAGTGGAGGTACAGCATTTTGATCGCTTGCGTACTGCTTTGTATTAACACAAAATTTTATTTCAGCAGTTTTGTCTTTGAATTTGTTGGTGCATTGTGTAATAGTTAATTGAACAGTGATATTTTTAGGATAGCGGTGTATTTTAGTGACATGTTTTCGTTTGTATTGCGACAATGATGACTCGAGCACGAAAGAAAACGGAAAATAATGCAGATGTTACTGCAAACGCGAACAGAGATACGGTTGCGAACATGAATGTAGGAGCGGTTTCAAACGCAGTTTCCAAAAATTCGGAAGAGAGAATAGAAAATTCTTTTGAGAATATGGAGATCCGGGAATCTTCGAACAATACTCTTGAGAATCGGAATGTAGGCGATCATTTGCCAACAATGCGTGATGAACAACTGTGTGCTACACGCAACTTAGGACATGACAATACAGTGACGCAAACCCAACTCATTATGACAAATTCCAGCGTTGCTTCCGCCTCAAAAGTGCAGAGTAATTTTGTTTTCCCCACTTTCTGTGGAAATTCAGGTCTGGTTGCCACTCCGATAGAGCGGAGTATTTTTGCCTTTCCTTCTGTTAGTGGAAATGCAGGCACTGCCTGTGCTTTAACAGAGAAGATTAACGCTTTACTCCCAGCCCCCAGTAATGGTGATTTACAATCATTACTGAGTAAACTCACTGAATTTAATGACAGACAGGAGAGTAAACTCACTGAATTTAATGACAGACAGGAGAGTAAACTCGCTGAATTTAACAACAATAATGCAAGGAATTTCAAATCACTTCAGAAAGAAATTAACGAGAATCTCACATTGTTTCGGGGTGAGGTGAATGACAATTTAAATAGTAAATTTGAAGAAATGACCAGTCAGTTGAAAAGTCAGGTACGTGAAGAATTCAAATCAGATATTAATAATCTTGTATCCCAACTTAATCACGTACAAAATGTTGATATTGTTGAAGTGAAACGACAGACGTCACAACAAGAACTGCAAGTAAAGGAATTAGCGAAAATGTTGAGTCATTGCAATTACAGACCACCAATGAAGTTTCAAAGATAGAAACTCAATTAACGACAGTAGCTAAACAGTAGATGGATTATCCATGAAAGTGACGGAACTGAGTAGTGGGTTAGATACGAGGTCAGATGACACTCAGCTGGTACCGATCGCGGATACGTAAGAATTTCAGTCTCTGCAACGTTTTAAACAAGGGCAGATGACAATTAATCAGCAAAACAAACGTGACATAAAAAATATACAGGAACAGCTTTCCAGCATCGAAGAAAAGATCGATCGCAGCAATGACACTGGTAGATTTGATAATTATCAAGTTGGTAACGACAATGAGCGCGATAATTATGGAAATGCTGACCACTCTTCTCGTGAATATGACACGTTTGCGGGACGTAATGAAGGAAACGTGAGTCATGCTGTAAAAGAAAACTCATCCGCTAAGGAAAATGACGAGTTTGACTACAAGGATTTTCTCACAGTTAGGAAATTTAAAATATTTCGGAATGCTAGTCATGAAATCCACCCTGGAGAGTGATTACAACAATTTGACTATTCTTTACCATCAACATGGCCAATTGGCCACTAACTGGAATTCATCTGGAGTTATCTTGAAGGAGAGCCTGCAACAAGAATGCGCTCAATAGTACGTGAATGTCACACATATGGTGGTTTTTATCACGCATTCTTATCTGCTTACTGGTCAGAGACAAGATCGTGTAAAACATTACATCATTATGATGCAAAGTTAAGAGCAGTCGAAATTTTCAAATACAGTGCAATATTTTGAAAACATGATGCTCATGAACAGATATTTAACGATTCCGTACAGTCAGTCGGAATTAATTCGTATCTGTTTGACAAAACTGCCGATCAGATTACGCCACATAAATTTGGCAGGTAGGTGCAAAGATAACTTGGAGGCATTCCAAGCTCTTTTGCAAGAATTAGAATTTGACAACTACGAAAACACACAAAGAGACAATAGTAATCAGTATTGGGAAAATAATAATCCGCGGCGTGACCGTAAACGCGTATGGAACTCGGACAAACCTCACGCGTACAGGGCGGAAGAAGATAGGCGCGATATGCGGCATCAACCGTATAACACAGATCATAGACGTCAGAGAAATGATTTTTATGATCATAGCAACTCTCAGTACAGTAATAGAGATCGCGGACCGCGAGAGCAAAGACGTTATGGAAATGAAAATTGTTTTAGAAGGAATGGTCGCGGTACAGACAACCGAAATTGGCGCAGACACGCAAATTACAATTCGGAACGTGGTGCTCATGCAGAATACAGAGCATCGAGCGCACGTGATAATTATGGTCATAACAATTATGAGAACCAAAACAGTTATGATGAGGGGACAAATCAAAATTGGCAGGATCACAGAAATTCCAATTTAGAGCGTGGCGACAATGTAGAAATCAGACCACCCAACCCAAGCAATAATTCGCGGCAACACGAGCCGGCACAACAATGACTAACAGCAAGGACTACAAACGAACCGTTTGTAGCGGCGGAAAGCCGACACACAAATTACGTTAACTTTGTCGGACTGGAGGACATTAGAGACACATTATTACAAGAAAATGACAACAGCGAAATTATGTATACTCATCCAATTATAAAAATCTCGGTAGGAAAGATTCTAGTTTCAGCTGTACTTGATTCTGGCAGCCCTGTGAATGTAATTAGCGAGACAATGTTTAACAAGTGTGAACAGGCATCTGTTTGTCCAACCTTGCCATTATTAAAGACTAAATTAAAGGGAGTTATTTAAGGAAAGAGTGTAGAAGTACGCAATCAGACTTGGTTTTCAGGTGTCAAGGACACGAGTTTTCTACAAATTTCTTAGTAAACCCTCTTTTATCAACAGAAATGATTTTGGGTGTGGAATTTCTACCTGAATATAAAGCAATGTTAAACTTGTGTAATGCTGAAGTCATGTTACGAGTAAATCAAATGCTAGTCACGCTTAAATTTCAAGGATGACTAACAAAGGAGGATGAGGAAGTGAATTATCTGCGTTTCCTCTTTCCGCTTGAGGCACAACAATCACTGAATTTGTCTACTAGTTGCACAGATAACATCACTACATTTTACTGTGAAACAGAACAACCCATTAGTGCAGAACAATTAATTAAAAGGAAAGTTTACTGAGACGGAGTAGATCCTAATGCAGGCACTGATGAGTTATTTGAAATATTACAAACAAATTGTGAAGTTTTTCTCACAAGACAGGAACAATACATAACTTTCTTTATGAATTCAAGGTCAAGGAACATAATAAATTTTTTGTACCACCATACGTCATCCCATTGACATACAGAGACAAAGTCAAACAGGAAATACAATCCACGTTAGAGCAGGGAATCATCGAACGTGCTGTGAGTTCATATTACAGCCCATTACACGTGGTTAAGAAAAGGGATAATTCCATTAGACTGGTTCTTGATTCCAGACAAATTAACACAGTAATCCAATCTGAAACCGATAGACCACAGACACTAGACGAACTATTGCAAAAATTCCATGGAGTGAAGGTGATGTCATCTTTGTACTTATGAAGTAGATTTTGGCAAACAGAATTAAATCCGAGGTGTACGAAATACACAGCTTTCCTCTGTTTTGGAAACTGTTACCAATTTCGAAAATTTCCATTTGGTCTCTACGTTTCGTCAGCTGCATTTACCCGTTGTTTGAATACAATATTACCGACACATTTAAAACAAAGGATCACCACTTATGTTGACGACATTTTGATCGCAGAAAATTCATGGACAAAACACAACCAAGAATTAAGTGAATTATTACAAACAATTTGGGAACATGGCATTACAGTCAATTTAGAAAAAATCGGACTTTGGTAGAACACAAATCAAATTTCTAGGCCACATTGTTACAACAAAAGGCATTCTACCTGATTCCGAAAAATTAAATGCAATCAAAGAAATGCCCCTACCAAAAAACTAGCGACAATTAAGAGGATTTTTGGGACTAATAAATTTTTATCGTCGTTTTATTAGCCTACAAAGCTTGTCAACACCTAGATTATGTCAACTAACAGGTAAGAACACAGTTCGGGACTGGGATCATGTTGCTCAAACAGAGTACCACGATTTGAAAACTGCACTACTGAATGCACCTGTATTGTCACATCCTGATTTATCCCTTGATTTTTGCCTTTGGACAGATAGCTCAAGATCAGGGCTTGGTGTCCATTTGTTCCAAGAAGTTGTGGAAAATGGAATTCTTACTCAGAAAATTATAGCTTTTGCCAGTCGAGTATTAAGAAAATCAGAGCGCAAATATTCAGTCATAGAGCTGGAAGCATTAACCATAGTATGGGCGTTTGATAAATTTCGTCACTATCTGCAAGGCAAGCACACAAAAGTATACACCGACCATAGGGCATTACAATTTTTCACGTCAGCCAAATTAAATCACGACCGTTTAAGACGTTCGGCTTTGTTTCTTCAGGAATTTAACTTCACTGTTACATTTATTCCAGGTTCACAAAACATCATTGCTGATGCGCTTTCACGAGCACCTGTTGGTTTAGCTCAAAGTAACGAGGAAGATTGCCTAGAAAATAATTACAGCTTACTCTACATGCAGAAGGTTGATTCTGAAGACTTTATTTCATCCTCATTAAGTGACATTGCTCGTGAACAAGAAAAGGATTCGATTTCGAAGGATATAAAAAGGAAGTGGGAGAATAAGTCACATCCTGCTATAAGACAGTTTTATATCATACGTGATAACATCTTATTCAGATGCTGACGTCCTGACAGTGCTTCTTGGGTTTTATGCATACGAGATGAACTTGTAAATAAACTCGTTTGGTACACACATCTCAGTTATGCCGACTTTGGTGCGCAGAAATATTTTCAAAAATTACGAGACACATGTTATTTTTACAACATGGAAAAGAGAATCCGTAAAGTCCTGGCAATATGCAAGTTATGTCAGAAAGCAAAACAACCAACAGTGACACACAGAACACCACTATTTCCAATCATCCCAGTCAAATTAAAAGAGATGGCTGCCGTGGACATCTTCGGACCCGTAATAGGATCTAGGCAAGGGCATTCATATGTTTTCGTAGCTGTTGAGCTTACTTCGAAATTTGTCTCATTCACATCTTTACGAAAAGCTACAGCAAAATCAGTTTCTACAGCATTCGTCAAGATTTTCTTGAAGGAAGTAGGGCACGTTCACAAGGTGATTTCTGACAATGGCCCACAATTCCGTTCCAACAGTTGGCTGAAAACCTTGTGACGCAGGAAAATTAAACCAGTATTTATATCACGTTTAATGCCATCATGTAACCCATCAGGTCGTGTCATGAAGGAGTTGGGTAATCTTTGCAGATTGTACTGCCATCGCCAACATAGAAACTGAGGCGTACATTTACCCGATTTCCAAAACATTATTAATGAACTACCTAATGATTCCACTACCCTGCATCCACTGCTTGTGTTGAAAAATAAACAACCACCAGATAAGATAAAACAATTAGTAGCCTTCCCTGCACAGCGACGTTTTAAGACACCATGAAGTGGTAAGTATAGCATTACAGAAGATCAAGAAAGCTGCAGACAGAAGAAAGAAGCTGAATAATCCACGAGTCAACGTCAAGAATTTACAGGTAGGTCAAAAAGTATTGCTTAGATCACATCGACTATCTCATAAGGGAAAATATTTGAGTAGGAAGTTTTTCTTGGTGTATGAAGGACCCTTCTGTATACGACGCATTGCACACACATACGCTGTGGAACTTGAGACAATACGGACACATAAATCGCGAGGTCTTCATCATTTATCACACATTAAAATTTTCAAGGAATAAGGCCCTAGGGGGTGTACTGATCTTTAGTAAATATATGTTTGGCGAGCGTAGGTGCCCCATCCGTTACAGTATATTCTTCCAATTTTAATTTTCAGTACTGTCTCATAATCTTTGACTAACCTGTTTATCGGTTATTCTTTTACTATGAATCTATCCTGTATGAAAGACCAAGAATGAATGATTATTAATGATTTATATTGTTTGAGAGAATGAGAACTTTGCAAAGAGACATTTCTGACGAGAGGATTATACCAGCTGTTGACATCTTGCGACTGTTTACTGAAACAATGAAATTTTCGTGACTTATTTGAAGGAAAATATAGTGTATAAGTATAAGTGGCTCTGAATTGACAAGGTATATTTGATGGGCAATAGTATAATTAGGAAACCCTCGAACTGACACTTGTTCTGATTTATGAGGTAGTTTGAAGAGTGATGATATATGTGGATTTTTCGTGTTTATTAGTTTGCCAGGTAAGGCGTATTAGTATTTATGGACCACTCATGAATAGTGTGACACAATGAGGAAGCACTTTGCAGACATTTATAGAAATAGAGAAGGTAAGAGAGATACACTTCTAAACGAAGAAACCCACAACAGTATTCTATGAAGGAAGATATAGCTTATACACATTTGCGTAAAATTTAAGTCACAGTAATGTTAACGTAGAGTACACACTTACTTAATATCTAAGTCACAGTAAAGTTAAGACATAGCTATGAGTCACGAAAGGAGTTCTGATACGAATACACAGCAAAGTGTTAAATTATGTGATGAATTAGTGCCAAGAAAATTTTTTGCTCTGTGAAATTGTGGAATGGTAAGAATGATAGTGTTCTTTCTCTTCTTATTGTTGTTAAGGTTGGCTTTATTGCATTTCTTGCGGGAAACATGATCGCAACGGAAGTTTTCTCCATTGCAGAAACGAAAGCACTTAACGTGACGTAATTTTGTGTAGTAGACGATTTTTTCAGATCGGAGCGTTAAGGGTTGCAGTTAAATGACTCTTACGCCAAGAGGCGAGAGTATCTGCCATATTTTATGAATGTGTAAATAGGAATGTAAAATAAGTGAATTTAATATTTATCTTGAGTTTTTCTATTTCATGATTGTCATTTAGTGATGCAGTGCCGATTCCAGCACGAGGTTAATTGGAAGGTGATGATTTTTTCTCTTGTCATGTCATAAATTTATTTCTTGTCACCTTGATGAATAAACCATTTCTTTCAGTTTCTACTGGACAGATGGAGGCGTTTTGTGTGTTGTATTTTGTAAATGCTCTATTTTTTTATTATGTACTTTGTAGGTTGTTTCTTTTTCTTGTTCTTTGTGACCATTCAAGGTATGGCCACACAGATTCATACAAAGACTAGGGAGGCCTTCAAACAGAGCCGATGAGGACTCCATATAAAAACGATTGAGACGCTGTACCACAGACATTGACATTTGACATCAGAAATATTGACAGTCATTACAGACTGATAACTATAAATTTGGTACAACTTAGTAATTAGAGTGTAAAAGAAATTCTGACGAAAACTCACGTAATTATTCACTAATATTTGTACATATTCATGAATTGATTTGGCAAGACGTTGGCTAGACTTTTTCTAAATGATTCTTTAACGTTTATCATATATAATAGCATCACTATGGAATTCCTTTTCTATTTGTAGTATTATTTAAATATTTTGTAGCCAAACTTTACATAACAATTATTGTAACATTCTTTTTCAGCATCACTACGTAAAAATAGTAGGTAATTAGAGTTCGACGGCACAGGATTCGTGCCTTGAAATTAAAATGATATTTTTTTGTGTGGTGCCACATTTGTAATGATTCGTGGTCACAATCAAAATTTTGCCACTGTTACTGGCCAAACTAATCGTAAGAAAATTAACTTGCCACTGTGCGGTGAGCCTCATATTATGAATGAATTGAAAAATTTATGCTACAAATCTGTGATTGCTGTGGCGAGAAATGTAAAGAAATTTGATTTTACCACCGTGTGGTGAGCCTCACATTAGTCATGACTTGAGATATATGCCACCAATCTGTAATTGCTGTGGCAATAGAGTTAAAGAAAACATGTAAATGAGCTCAGAGCTCACATGCCTGTTTATAAGATATAATATACTGTGGTCCTGAAGAGTAAAATGTACTGGCAAGAAGATATTGGCCGGTATAATGAGCTTGCCTCCAATGCCATACCAAGGGAACGATAGGATTTTGTTACGAACAACCTTCATGTTTTCAAGAATGATGAGCTGGATCTTTATGACAGATTCGCAAAAATCAGAAGATTGTGAGAGTTGGCAATACTCTCTTAGGATTTGAAGGTTGGCTACACCATTCGTACACAAGCTCTGGAATCTAAGATATTGTTGTCGCGCTTCGCAGCGCACGGATTAACTAGTGGCAGTTTTGAAGCCAGTGTAGGGGCCCGCCTGCTGTGGTGCGCACGTGTGTTGGGCGAGGGGTCGTCGCCGAGCTGCCGTACTGCTGTGTTCGCCAGCAGCGACACAGGATTTGGTATTGAGTTGATATTTTATTATAATTTGCAGCGTGCTTATTAATTTAAAGAAAAGGGTTTGTGTATGTGCGTAGCAGCAGACGGTAATTTTGATAATGATAGGAGTTGAATTCTTAAGTATTGATTTTTGTCATTGATTTCTTTTGTAATTGTCAGGGAATTGTTTCACTACGTATTTAATTGGGAAGTATTTCAGTCTGTCTCACGAGTTTGATTAATTTGTAATATTGCTTTAATGCCATTTGAGCAGATTTACATACGAAGTGATTATTCAGAGAGCTTCTATTGTTTTGTTAATTGAATGAGAAAGAATCGCTTTCAGAGTATAGTTTTTGAAAAAATGGAATTACTTGTTTGGGTTATCATTTATCGAGTTTAGATTTGACCAAACCCCTTCTCTTGAATTATATGTAGTTGTAGTAAGCAGCTTCAGCAACAGCAGGAGCCGCCATACAGAACCTGCATTGCACTCAGCATGAATGATAGGTTTTTTTACGTTCTTGTTAAATGATGGAATGCAGCAGATCAAGCAGTATGAGCAGAAAGACCAAGTAAGTTTTCTGTTGCGCACAGGACCAATTAAAAAAATAAAGTTTAGGCGATCTCTGTAATAGTAAAGTTAACAAGAGAACAAGCTCGAGAATTTCAGTAGAAAACACAAGATAAAAAGATAGAGCTCGCGACTTTCAATTGTTGTCCATGCTTAATCAGAGATTCTATTAATGGCACAATAGTGCCATATTTTGGACGACGTGTATGCAACCAATTCGTAAAATTCATTTTAAATAAGTACATTATGTTCATATAATTTTAAGTCTTTTCACCATGGCATATATTTCAGGAAAACCAATTTGATATGGGTATAAGTTCTGGTGAGGAATACGAGCGATGGGTATCTCATATGGCTGGAGCCTTATCATGAAGCTGCAACTATCAGCGAAAAGAATGAGGGCAAGGGTCTGGGGTACAAAGTTACATGTACGTACGCCGATCAGCTGCTGGAAAATGTTCCATACAGATTTTTCTTTGACAACCAGTTTACCGTCATTCAGCTTCTCCAAGTTCTTGAAAAAAGACCCACGAAACTTCCAGGACAATCCGCCGCAACGGAATATCTGAAACCTGCATTTTGTCTCTACCATAAAAGTTCAGGAAGGAGAGTCCTGTTCAGATAAAAATTCTGATAAAAGTCTAAACGTATATGTGAAAATGATACGTTCTGAAATAAATCTACATGTCAATTACTTTTTATTGTTAACCAATTTTGGACAGGCTCTGCAATCGAGACAATTAGGTTGATTCCCCAGGGAGAAGAAGCAAAGTGTCAATACCTTAACCTAAACTGTTCCAAGCGTATAATAATCATACAGGTGAAACAGAACGCGCAGATCTAAATATATCATACAGACTATTCATAAGAGAAAAAATTCATATAATTGCACATCAAATTGATGTTGCTGAACGGAATGCTTGGAATATTTACAGTCATAATGAGGGGATAATGCATTATCTAACATTTAGGCGCAGTGTTCCCATTGCCATACTTGAAGTACCGGGTGATCAAAAAGTCAGTATAAATTTGAAAACTTAATAAACCACGGTATACTGTAGATAGAGAGGTAGAAATTGACACACATGCTTGGAATGACATGGGGTTTTATTAGAACAAAAAAAAAAGTATTGCTGGACGCGTGAAAGATCTATTGCGCTTCGTTTGGTGATGATCGTGTGCTCAGCTGCCACTTTCGTCATGCTTGGCCTCCCAGGTCCCCAGACCTCAGTCCATGCGATTATTGGCTTTGCGGTTACCTGAAGTCGCAAGTGTATCGTGATCGACCGACATCTCTAGGGATGCTGAAAGACAACATCCGACGCGAATGCCTCACCATAACTCCGGACATGCTTTACAGTGCTGTTGACAACATTATTCCTCGACTACAGCTATTGTTGAGGAATGATGGTGGACATATTGAGCATTTCCTGTAAAGAACATCATCTTTGCTTTGTCTTACTTTGTTATGCTAATTATTGCTATTCTGATCAGATGAAGCGCCATCTGTCGGACATTTTTTGAACTTTTGTATTTTTGTTTGGTTCTAATAAAACCCCATATCATTCCAAGCATGTGTGTCAAATTGTACCTCTCTATCTACGTTATTCCGTGATTTATTCAGTTTTCAAATTTATACTGACTTTTTGATCACCCAGTATATAGGTGGGTTGTTCAAAGCGAGGACGATATTCCAGAAGAAACAAAATTGAATCACTTTATAATGGAAAAAAACATTATGATGACAAAAGAAACAAGAAAACGCAACTACAATGCAGTATGTGCAAGAGGAAAACCACCACTAAATGCCTCAAGCGTGATTTTGCTTCCCATGTATCACGTTTTCTGTCTCTTCATAGAAAATTCTAGAGTGTTGTAATATTTTTTGAAAATCTAATCACATTATCTTGCCACCCTTCTAGAAGGAATGCCTATTGTGACGAGACTATAAGTGTATCTGTTGTAAAATTGTTTTTTTTTTTTTTTGTTTGTAATAACTAATGATTACAATACACTAGAATATTAACAAAAAAATTTAAAAATTTAGTTTCAAGTATATCTATGTTAGGTGAAAAATATAGAGATGCTCTTCACCCGGCTGGGTGTCGCTCCCGTAGCAAAGGGAAGACAGAATTGGGCTTATTATAGCACCCACAGATTCATTTAACTAGTCATTCTTCCGGTGCTCCACACGCGATACTAACGGGAAGAATCACTAGCAATTGATTCCGTATCATGCTCTTCACAGTAGTTTGCAGTACTTACAGAGTAGGTAGGAGACATTAATAAGTACCAGCAGGCGTAAATGTTATTGTTGGTTGTTCTTGCAAAAGGCTCTGTCCTCGAGTATGATAATTGTACACGTAAAAACCTCTGTGGTTGCCCAGTGCCTTCACAAAGGGCTCGACATGTACAGCGTCATATACATCCAATTATTATTTCTGAACACTGCGTAAGGTCTCTTCTTGTGTCTGCTCTAGTAGAGAGTTTCCATAATTACCTAAATCTCGGTAAGATAGTAGTAAAATTAACTACAATTTCTCAACATTATTGTAGCGACCAAATCAATGCTTATTGCATAAATTATTCTTAAATTTTCGATCATCCATGGAACTAAAACACAGAAACTGAGCGTAGAATATCTCACATAAAGTTGTAAATGACTATGGACGTTATAAGAAACGTTAAGAAAATTGGCAAAGTATCTTTGCTTATCAAGATTGACAGGGTATAAATTCATGAGCGTCTGACTAGTCAACATCATATATTCAAGGCTGAGGACGAAGACATAGAGGACAGATCAGAAAAAGGAGACTAAATTGATATCCCAAAGAAGCTGCCTGTGTGACTGTCCTCTGCAGAGTGAACTATGCCGTCATCATACTGCAGAAAAATGATCTTCGGCAGCTTCCCGCCCCTCACGTACATCAGGGCCTCCTCTTGCGATTCCCTTTTTTTCACACAGTGATGTTCTGCCACATAGTTCTTCCAAACATTCAGTCCTATCTGACGGTACTGGAAGTATCTTTACCACTTAACTACTATATCGCCGCCGGCCACTGTGGCCGAGCGGTTACAGGTGCTTCAGTCCGGAACCGCGCTGCTGCTACGATCGCAGGCTCGAATCCTGCCTCGGGCATGGATGTGTCTGATGTCCTTAGGTTAGTTAGGTTTAAGTAGTTCTAAGTCTAGGGGACTGATGACCTCAGATGTTACGTCCCATAGTGCTTAGAGCCATTTGAATTTACTATATCATTTAATGGTAAATTCCTGCCGTAGATTTCTTCCAACTCAGCAAACTTCGTGGCATATTGAAATTGTGTGCCGGATCGAGACTCGAACTCGGGTCCTTCGCTTTTTGCGGGCAAATGCTCTACAGATTGGGCTATCCAAGAACAACTCATGACCTATTCTCACAGCTTTACTTCTGCCAGTGCCTCATCTCGGTACATGTACTCTTAGCATGCATTGTTGCGACATAAGTATTCGAGGATGCCCGCAGTTGGCAACGAAACGTCAGGAAGATAAAGTTTTACAGACCGACCACGGCCTCTCAGTCCGGAAGTTTTAGCTAATGATGACGCCCCCCGTGAAAGCCTACACGTTGTGATCACTCATCAGAAACGACAGGATACATCCCGTTGATCTAGAATCACGTAAGTTGCCAAGCAACAAGATTCACAATACAACTAAAGGAAAAAAAATCCGGAAATGTTATTTTTTTGTAATATCACACGAATAAAAAATTTTTTTTGTATTTGTTATCAGACTGTCTGCTTATCCGTCCGTATGTTAAGACTCCTGTTTTTCATGAACAGGTAGAAGTATCAGGTTGAAATTTATGTTACATATTATGGTGTATAGTCCTTTGGTGGTGTAAAAATGTTAAGCTTCTAGGTCAATGCAGTCAAAAGACACGGTCATTTATGTCACATCCTTTGATACTCGCGAACTCACTTATTAGAGCCTATAGGGTACTTTTCTTTGGCGTAGAATCTTGACATCTGGAGGCAATAAAGGCTTCACTGCAGAAGTAAAGAAAAATCAGAAAACTAGTAATTTGTAACTGCATCACACGAAAAAAAATTCTTTTGTCATTTATTTTCCAATTTCAAACTTGAAATTAAAACGTTCTCTAAAGACTTGTAATCCCTGGGACCGATATCTTACCAGTATTGATGCCGATAACAGGCCAAAATTGTCAAGATCCAGGATTGCCGGCATGTTTGAAATGTCTATATACATCATTTTGTACTGATCCCTTAGTTGCCGAGTCCTACTCGCAACTGCCCAATCATTTAGGGGATTTCTAAAATTTTGTGACTGCTCCTCGCAAATGTGTTTGATGCACAAAGAAACCAAGACTTCAAAATGTACCTCCTATACAAAATTCTGTACCTAAATGCCTAATAACGAAACGATCATGATGCGTTCTAACACTTCCTTCCATCGCAGAGTTACTCAAAGTTAGCTGTGACTCCCCTGACAGATGTTACTATAGTGTGTGGTGAAACGAGAGAGTGAGCGAGATTTTTCACAGAGCAATGAAACATGGCGGACAGCGGATCGACCAGGCGGCCTGTTAGCAGTGGCAGCTCGGTGTTCACCTGTCCCTCTCTAATGGACATTTGTAGTGCTCGGTGGCGCGAGCTGCTATCTGCACTCTACCAACAGCGACGGTTGAGCGTAGTAACAGGGGTTTCGTGTTGTGATCGCGTCCTCTCCAACAGGGCTGAAAAATTCACCGCTCCGGTGGCTTTTTATAGAACTCGTTAATTTGTCCGAATCCAGTAAAGCACACGGCTGATTTTGTCGTACGGCCATGAAAAATGCAAACATTCAGCCGCTGAACTATAATTTATCTTGTTCAGATTTAATGAAATCTGGCATTTCCAGACAATTGAAAATTGTTCTGTCTGACCAGATTGTCAATGCGTTTTATTTCTGCACCAGTACTCTGAAAGTCACAGTACGGAGTCACGCGGACGTTGTATGGCGCTACAGTATCAGTTCCATGTTCCCCAGCTGCACGTGGCTGACGGTCAGGCTCCATATGTCGCCTATTACATACCGGGTGATCATAAAGTCAGTATAAATTTGAAAACTTAATAAATCACGAAATAATGTAGATAGAGAGATAAAAATTGACACAAATGGTTCAAATGGCTCTGAGCACGATGGGACTCGACTTCTGAGGTCTTTAGTCCCCTAGAACTTAGAACTAGTTAAACCTAACTAACCTAAGGACATCACACACATCCCTGCCCGAGACAGGATTCGCACCTGCGACCGTAGCGATCTCGCGGTTCCAGACTGCAGTGCCTAGAGCCGCACGGCCACTTCGGCCGGCAAAATTGACACACATGCTTGTAATAACATGGAGTTTTATTAGAACAGAAAAAAAACAAAGTTCACAAAATGTTCGACAGATGGCCCTGGACAGCAAAACGTCAGTGACTGCGCATGACAATCATGTATAAAAGGAGCTGTAATGAGACATGAACCATGGACCTTGCCGTTGGTGGGGAGGCCTGCGTGCCTCAGCGATACAGATGGCCGTACCGTAGGTGCAACCAGAACGGAGAGGTATTGTTGAGAGGCCAGACAAGCGTGTGATTCCTGAAGAGGGGCAGCAGCCTTTTCAGTAGTTGCAAGAGCAACAGTCTGGATGATTAACTGATATGGCCTTGTAACACTAACCAAAACGGCCATGCTGTGCTGGTACTGCAAACGGCTGCAAGCAAGGGGAAACTACAGCCGTAACTTTTCCCGAGGGCATGCAGCCTCACTGAATGGTTAAATGATCATGGCGTCCTCTTGGGTAAAATATTCCGGAGGTAAAATAGTCCCCCATTCGGATCTCCGAGCGGGGACTACTCAAGAGGACGTCATTATCAGGAGAAAGAAAACTGGCGTTCTACGGATCGGAGCGTAGAATATCAGATCCCTTAATCGGGCAGGTAGGTTAGAAAATTTAAAAAGGGAAATGGATAGGTTAAAGTTAGATATAGTAGGAATTAGTGAAGTTCGGTGGCAGGAGGAACAAGACTTCTGGTCAGGTGAATACAGGGTTATAAATACAAAATCAAATAGGGGTAATGCAGGAGTAGGTTTAATAATGAATGAAAAAAATAGGAGGGCAGGTAAGCTACTACAAACAGCATAGTGAACGCATTATTGTGGCCAAGATAGACACGAAGCCCATGCCTACTACAGTAGTACAAGTTTATATGCCAACTAGCTCTGCAGATGATGAAGAAATTGATGAAATGTATGATGAGATGATTGAAATTATTCAGTTAGTGAAGGGAGTCGAAAATTTAACAGTCATGGGTGACTGGAATTATAGAGTAGGGAAAGGGACAGAAAGAAACATAGTGGGTGAAAATGGATTGGGGAGAGAAATGAAAGAGGAAGCCATCTGGTAGAATTCTGCACAGAACATAACTTAATCATAGCTAACACTTGGATCAAGAATCATAAAAGATGGTTGTATACATGGAAGAATCCTGGAGATACTAGAAGGTATCAGATAGATTATATAACCGTAAGACATAGATTTAGGAACCAGGTTTTAAATTGTAAGACATTTCCAGGGGCAGATGTGGACTCTGACCACAATCGGAAGAAACTGCAAAAAGGTGGGAATTTAAGGAGATGGGACCTGGATAAACTGAAAGAACCAGAGGTTGTACAGAGTTTCAGGGAGAGCATAACGGAACAATTGACAGGAATGGGGGAAAGAAATACAGTAGAAGAAGAATGGGTAGCTCTGAGGGATGAAGTAGCGAAGGCAGCCGAGGATCAAGTAGGTAAAAAGACGAGGGCTAGTAGAAATCCTTGGGTAACAGGAGAAATATTGAATGTAATTAATGAAAGGAGAAAATATAAAAACGCAGTAAATGAAGCAGGCAAAAAAGGAATATAAACTTCTCAAAAATGAGATCGACAGGAGGTGCAAAATGGCTAAGCAGGGATGGCTAGAGGACAAATGTAAGTATGTAGAGGCTTATCTCACTAGGGGTAAGATAGATACTGCCTACAGGAAAATTAAAGATACCTTTGGAGAAAAGAGAGCCACTTGTATGAATATCAAGAGCTCAGATGGAAACCCAGTTCCAAGCAAAGAAGGGAAAGCAAAAAGGTGGAAGGAGTATATAGAGGGTCTATACAATGGCGATGTACTTGAGGACAATATTATGGAAATGGAAGAGGATGTAGATGAAGATGAAATGGGAGATACGATACTGCGTGAAGAGTTTGACAGAGCACTGAAAGACCTGAGTCGAAACAAGGCCCGGGGAGTAGACAACATTCCATTGGAACTACTGACGGCCTTGGGAGAGCCAGTCCTGACAAAACTCTACCATCTGGTGAGCAAGATGTATGAGAC